>NC_058376.1:55027954-55648636 GCF_018350175.1 Felis catus
AGCAACTGGCTACTTGACACCAGTGAGGGTGCTACAGTGGAGAACAAATCAGCACTTTCTTTTGTCCTTAAGCATTTTTCTATCTCATGAGCAAAAAATATCTCAGACTATGAGAGCCGGAAAGGACCTTAAAGATCATCTACTCATCCATTTAACAGTCATCTGGTGCAACGTTTTCATTTTACAGTTGAGGGGACTGTTCATCACCCGTGACTATGACTAGACAGATTTGGCAAGGAAACAGGCCTCTCCAACTCAGCCAGTCAACAGTGGAACAGGGAGGAGACGACACTGCCTGGCCTGCTGCACTGGACCAAAGATGGTTCAGCCTCAAAATGGAAACCTGTTTAAGCCCAAGCAAGCATCCTTATGAAAGAAAATGAACCTAAGAAGTTAAAATTATATTAGTAATTTTTCTTAAAAAGTACTCATCCTGCCTGATTCCAAAAAAAAATTCGTAAGCTTAATAAACGCCAAGCTTAAGTATTCCTACAGTCCTGGTAGACACGTATGTATATGTATAAACACATTATCTACCTACATATACTTACATATATAATATTATTTATAATTGATGTGTTTCATATAGTTTGTGTTCTGCTTTTTCTACTCAGCATTCTTTTTTTACCCAGCAAATGTCCTGTTCTGACAAAGTATTTCAAGAGAAACAAACATGCCTGGTCATGTATGGAGAACTACGATGATTTACACTGATGTTAACTCCATGGAAGAGCTGGCATTTCAGTGGAACCTTGAAGCATGGGTAGCATTTCAAAAGGCTGGAAAGGGGTGGGAGAGAAAGGGTATTTTAAGTTGAGGGAGTAACAAGAAAAAACAGGAAAATAAATAGGGAATAAGTAGCCCAGACTGGCTAGAGTATAAAACACAAAGTTCTTGGGGTGGGGTGGTGTGGGGTGGGGAGGATGAATCATGAGGAAGCAAAGCTGGAGAGTAGGTTAAGTTAGATCGAGGGCTTTAACTGAGGAGTGTGGGTTTTATCATGTGGATAATGAAGAGTTATATTAAAGATTTTTGGTCTCAGTTTTAAAGACAGGTTTGTGTTTTGAGAAAAAAAATAACAGAGGGAAGGACTGATTAGACAGGCAAGAGACTGAAGGCAAGAAGGCAACCAGTTAAGAGGCCATGTAATGGTCCACGTGACAGGTTAGCAAGGTTTGCGGTAAAGCAGTGCCTGTAAGAATGAAAGGGGAGGGATGAATTCAAGGGACGTGGTAGAGACAGAACTAGCAGGAATTGAGGACTCATGGCAAGTGTACGGTGGCTAAAGTGGGGGTGGGGTAGTAGCCAGAAGGTGTCTTAAAGGTTTCCAGCCTTAGGAACTAAGAGAATGGTAATATCACAGTGTGATAAGAACAGAGTAGATTTCGGGGAGTCAAAATGGACTTTTTAATATGATAAGTCACTGGGGCATTTGTGTATTCTTACTGCCTCTTAAAGTGGGAAGCTAGTAATGATTTATCATTATCTGCCACACAATGTGAATGTTTGTTTTATTAAAATCTAGATGGACACATTTCCTGATGTTCAGTCATAAAAAAAGCCTTATAAATGTTCTAACCTTTTAACCCAGCAACTTCACCTCTAGAAATTATTCTCAAAGAAATAACTGGGGATGCACACAAAGATGGATATGTAAGTTCTTTGTAAAACAGCTCCCTAAATATTTAACTTTCTACATATTTGCCAGCAGAAGACAATTTAAACTAATTTTGTAATTTTTGTAAAGGAAAAATCATGCCATATGATATCATTTTTATAAAGCTCAACATGAAGCAAAGTTCAGTGATACACTGTGTGCAGATGTACACTTATGTGAAAACACTGAAAAAAGGAAGAGGAAGAAGAAGAGGAAGAGGAAGAGGAAGCAGCAGCTAATGACAATACACAAGACACAAGCTTGAGGACAGTGGTTACCCATGGGAGGGAAAGGGCAGCAGCAGAGGAGCACACGTGCTTCAAGGGCGTTGTAACGGTCTAGTGCTCAAACTGAGTAGTGGGTTCATGAATGTTTGATATATTATTGGGCTTCGTAATTATATATGTATTGTATACCGAAATGTTAAGTTCATGTTTTCAAAAAAATTTACTCAGCAAAAATGCATGCTAGCTACATATAGTAAAGTGGAAAAACATTCCCCACAGAATACACTGTTAGGTGTCCAATTTAGTAAAAATTAATATTTGTGCATATTTGTATGCGTGTGTTAGGCCAGGAATATGAACATTGATGTTTATGATTTTTTCTTTATCCTTCCAAAGTTTTCCAAATTTCCTACAAGACAATTTTTAATCATCAGGGAAAAATAAAGTCAAAAACCTCCTGGATATCCAAGAAGGTCTTGAAAGGGGTTTAAGATAGCAGAAAATATAAGTGATTATACTTGTAACATTTTAAAATCACAAATATAAAAAGACAAATATGTAGCTTTAAAAAAACTACAACTGTGATGGTTAGAAAGTTTACAAAGGCTTGTGGTAAGAATGAAGACCTGATGGGTTTTAAATGGTATGTAAGGACTTGATCCTCAAAATAAAACAGTAAAAGAAACCGTTCAAAATGATAGCAATTCTTACACTGGTAGTGCATCCATTAGGTCACAGTGCACTGGTATATGCCTTTCCTTATTTGAGACTCACACAGGTTTGGAGTGCTGAGTAGATTTCTCATCCCTTCTTTTTCACTTCTCTGCTTCCCTGTAAGAGCGTTCTGTGATTTGCTGGCTGGTTGTATACCACCCTGCTCCACTGATGCTGACCTTAGCCGTGTGATTCTCATTGGCCAGTGCAACAGTGGTGGACATGGCCTATGCCAGGACTGTGCAGATGCTGTAAGAGGCATCCATCAGCTCTCTTACCCTTTCTTTCAGCCATGATAATAGACACACCCCACAGAGGGGTTATGCTTTCCAGCCTGGGTCTGGGAATAAGAAACACGGAACACAGCAGGAGTAGACCCACAGCTGAGCCACACGTGAGCAGACGTGCATCTTGAGTGAGCGTAAATGTATTATTATTACCGTAAACCACTGTCATTTGGTTTGATACACTGTCATTTGATACAGAAAAACTGACTATATATACATTTGTATAGGAGGAAAACCAAGAATCAGGTAAGTTAAATAACCTTTCCAAAGTTTCATGTCTGGAAAATGGAAAGCACTCCCAAACCAGTGAATTTCCACATACCATGTGATGAGGGAAACAAAGGCAAGAAAAATGTAGTTTAAATTAAATCTCCTACAGCTTGCATCCCAGATAGATACCAGAGACATGCGGCGTGTAACATTCCTCAAGGAGTTTATGGCTGCCTTAATGCCTTAGTGTTTACATTTCATTAAAAACTAAAAGCAACCTTATCTTACCATAGCTGCATCTCCAGGGTCCTGTAAAGCCCTGCTTTCAGCATATAGAGATTCCTCAGAAAAGTATGTTGTTATCTCTATCCCCCCCCACCCCCAAACTTAAAAGTATGTATTCAGTCACTCCTCACAATCCCGGTGCAGTTTTCTGCCCATGGGTCCAGTTCCCGTGCTATAAAATCACCTTTTTGCAACAAAAACGTCTCAAGAATTCTTAGCCATGTGCTCACGAACCCCACTTCAAATTTCATCACGATATACTGCTTTTCTTTGTGAGAAAATGAACTACAGAAGAGTACCTAAGGCAAACCAGTAGTTCTTTTTGTTATATATCAAGTGGGACCACCTGGGCTGCTGGAGTTTACTGGTCACCGGTTCCGAAGCGCTCTAAGTGTGTTATTAAGCTCGTTTCTCTTTTCTATTGAAGTTGAGCTTTTCACTAATCCAGCACATTCACCCTCTCTGAGGAAATGAGAAAACTAATAATGCTGCAACATATAATTTCTTTAGACTTTCTATTTTTTAAAATCCCTTCACATAAAATCTTGTATACTTCTGTCACTTGTGAGGGAGACACAAAGGTACTGTGGTAACCATAACCTCCTCCCCACTACAAATTCTTTAGTGACAAATTATGCATCGCCCTTTTTCAAAGCCTGGAGAATTACGATGACATCCTTGCAGATGGCGAGTCACAGGATACCATAAAATCAAAATGTAGGAGATTTGGTTGCAGCCACGAAGGTGACTGGCAAGACTATATAGATCTCTGGGTTTTACTTCAACAGGACCTGAATGATTTCCTTTGCATATACCCAGACTCTTTGTTTCTTTGTCTGGGTCTCCAACTCAATGCGTAAAGCTCCTCTCTGAAATGGCTGCTGAGATAGAGACTGAACCACCAGCTAGGGATGGCAAATGCAACTTTTATCTGTGTATACATTTCACTAATTTACAACTTGTGAAATGTCAAACTCAGTTTCTTCCCCAAGTTTGAACTTCTTTATGTGTGGAGAGGCAGAGTGCCAAAGGACTCTTGACACAAAAAAGCTGAGGAAGGCACCTCTGATGTCTTTTCCTGGGCTCAGAAGTCCTTGCTCCAGCACAGCTGAGGCTCAAGGTCCCGGCTCTAGTGGCACCATGGCTGCGGCCCCCAAGAGCAGGAGCGGGGTGTCAGGATTCTCATGTATTCTGAATCGCTCTCCATCACAAAAACGTTACTTCTGCAATCTACCCTACCTTTTCCCTCTATTCTCACTGGTTCTTCCCCAATTCTGTTATGAATAATTACTAATGGAATGTTCTGTTTTTCACTTTTGTTCTAGTAAATATAAAAATAGTTACGAGGGTTTCTATGGGCTTTTGCATATACGCACAGACACTTTGGGCTCCCTCCATTTAAGATGCCTCACCGCATTTTTCTCATTAGGCCTCTGTTTCAACTCTGAATTCATTTTCTCTGTGGATTTTCGAGATCACTCTGGGGAAGAAATCCTGTACCTCCATTTCACAGATTGGGTAACAAATTGATGTTGTATGATTTTTACCATGTCAATTACAAAATGAATAGGAAACCAAATGTCCTTTCTCTCACTTACAGATTTTCCATTACACTGAGCTACTTCTTTCATTTCCTTGCTTTGTCACCCAATTTCAATAAGGAGCACAAGCAACTGACAACTTTCAATTCAAGTCTGCACATAAAAATTAATGTTTCTTAGCTTGGTTGTTTTGCTACAGCATGGATGCTACAGGAGATTTCCTGCTTCTAATCTGCTGTGGATGAACAATCTGTTTAACCAACCTTGTTAGAATAATCTCTGAAACAAACTATATGTAAGTTCCAAAGAAAGATTTATCAGACTCTCCTATAAATAAAATACATAGTTTTATGTGATTTCTATTTTGGCTACTTAGAAGCCTTTTTCTATTTCCTTCCTTGGGGATAGAGTAGTAGTTCCCCAATAGTCATATCCAGTCTGAGATCTTTTTTACGTCTAATAATAGCTTCAAGGTTAACATTCAAATAATGTCTAGTATGTGTCAGGCACTACATCATCACATGTAACTCTCTTAAAAACTCTAGTAAGATGAGGAAATTGAGACGGAGCTACTTTAAAGTAGCTCACAGGCAAATCTTGCAAAGACACTATATCAGTCCTTATCATTTCCCTGAGGAAATGCAGTAAAGTAGAACTAAAAATTTTAAGGGGGTAATGGTTAAAGGAGACTTTAGTTTTATCTGTAATATTTGAATATTCCCAAGAATGTATTTATATATCAACTGTATAGTGAAAAAATGAGTTTAAAATGGTTTTAGGGTAGGGGCGCCTGGGTGGCGCAGTCGGTTAAGCGTCCGACTTCAGCCAGGTCACGATCTCGCGGTCCGTGAGTTCGAGCCCCGCGTCAGGCTCTGGGCTGATGGCTCAGAGCCTGGAGCCTGTTTCCGATTCTGTGTCTCCCTCTCTCTCTGCCCCTCCCCCGTTCATGCTCTGTCTCTCTCTGTCCCAAAAAAATAAACATTGAAAAAAAAAATTTTTAAAAAAATAAATAAATAAAATGGTTTTAGGGTAAACATATGCAACTGAAAACTTTCTCACAAAGAAATACCCAGACCCAGACAGCTTCATCAGTGATTTTTCTCAGACATTTAAGGAATAGCAACAACTTTATACAAATACCAGAGAACAGGGAAAAAAAAAAAAAAAAAAAAAAAAAGGAAAGCAACTGCCAACTTGTTTTATGAGGCCTGCATAGCATGACACTAAAACCTGACAAAGACACCTAAAACAGACGAAAAATTACAGATCAGTATCTTTTGTAAACATAGATATAAAAATTCTCAACAAAATGCCAGCAAATCAAATCCAGTAATATATAAAAAGGATATTACATCATGATTAATTTGCATTTAATCCAAAATGCAAGGTTAGTTTAATACTCAAAACTCAATCAGTATAATCCACCATAACAAAAGAGGAAAAAAAGAAATAAATCCTATGATCATCTTCATAAATGAAGAAAAAAATCATTTGAAAAAAATCATTTGAAAAAATTGACCATCCATCCATAATAATAACTCTCAGCAAACTAGGAACAAAAGGGAAGCTCCTCAACCCAGTAAAGGATAGTTATAAAAGTCAAAGTTAACATCATACTTAATGGTCAAATGTAAAGTTTGAAAGCTTTCTCTCTGCTAATAGCACTTATATCTAATATTATATCAGACAAGATAAAAGAAATAAAAGGGATAAGGCCTGTAAAGAAAGAAATAAGAGGGGCGCCTGGGTGGCTCAGTCGGTTAAGCGTCCGACTTCGGCTCAGGTCATGAACTTGTGGTTTGTGAGTTCAAGCCCCGCGTCGGGCTCTGTGCTGACAGCTCAGAACGTGGAGCCTGTTTCAGATTCTGTGGCTCCCTCTCTCTCTCTGACCCTTCCCCGTTCATGCTCTGTCTCTCTATGTCTCAAAAACAAACGTTAAAAAAAAAAAAAAGAAATAAGATTGATGTTAATTGTAGATGATATAATTATATACACTGAAAATGCAAAACAGCCTATAGGACTATTGTTAGAATGAATAAGTGATTTTAGCATGTTTGCTGGAGATGTATACACACACACACACACACACACACACAGAATTCTATGTTTATATACCAGCAACAGACAGAAAATAAAATCTAAAAGACACTATTTTCAGTAGTATGAAAGAACACATAAAACAGTGTCCAAATACAGACCTACACATACATGCTCACTTTTTATGACAAAGCAGTGCACTGGGGAAAAGATAACCTTTTCAGTAAACTGGGTCAGCTGAATATATATATATATATATATATATATATATATATATATATATACATATATATATATATGAAAAACAAATACATCTTGAGTTCTGCCTCACACCATACATAAGAATCAATGCTAGGTGAATTGCAGATCTCAATGCAAAATGTAAGACAATAAAGCTTCAAAAAGAAAACACAGAATACCTTCATAGCACTGGGGTAAGCAAAGATTCTTAAATAGAACATAAGTATTAGCCACACTCCCTTCTTCCAAAAAAAGATCATTTTGAGTATATTCAAATTAGGCCACTGTTTATCATCATACACCAATAAGAGTGAAAAGGAAAGCTAAAGAGCACATATTTGCAATACATTATGTCTGACAAAGGATTCATATCCAGAGTATAAAAATAATTTCCATAAATCAAAAAGCAGATAACCCAACAGCAAAAGACAAAAGAGGATATCCAAATGCCAAAAAAACATATGGAAAGGGCTCAACTTTGGTAGTCATCAGGGAAATGCAAATTAAAATGACAACGAGCCCACAACGTATCTACTATGACAAAAATAAAATAAAATAAACTCTGTAGTGAATTCTGATAAAGATGTGGAGCAACTGGAACTCTCACACACTGCTGGGAGGAATACAAATTTGTAATAACCACTTTCAAACCCTATTTGGCATGTATACACACTGTGACCTAGCAATTCCACTCGTAGTGAAATTTCTACTGGAAATGTGTACATATGTTTACCAAATGACATCGTACAAGATTTTCAAAGCAGTATTATGTGTAATATTATAAACAATTCACAGAAGCCCAGGTGTGGGATACTCTGGAAAGGCGTGACCTGGGCTAGGCAGCTCTCTGCCATCAAAGGAGTGGACAGCTAGAGGATGACTGCTGACCACACTCTCTGTGGTTGGGCAGCAGTCCCTGCTTATAAGGGGATCTGGACATTTTACCTCTGTCTCCACCACAGGGAGAGAGACTCGGTTACTGATGTTATAACTGTAGCTGCAGAGGTAGAGAGAGGTAGGGCCAAGTCTGAGTGGCAGTCCAAAAGTGATTGGTCTCAAGATTTCAATGTGGAGTGATGATGTTCCTGTGGCATGTTTAATAGCCCATCCGTGGCCAATGACCAAATTCTTTGGGAATGTGATGGCAGGGAGTCACGTGATGTGAAAAAGGCTTGACAGTGGTGGCTGCATATGCCTAAGTTCACTGTAGTAAATGTTGCTGGGGTGGGCTGGTAACTCATCATGCTTTCAAAGCAGGAATGTGACCAGTGGATCTCCATCCTCCACCCAGAACACTCCCTTCCCTAACAACAGAGCATTAACTAAATTCTTTTTTGTCACTTTGCACAAGCAAGTTTGCAGTCTCTATTTCTTGTACTAATTATTAATTTTTCAGCTTCACCACAGCTCACATTTGTACACATATTTGTGTGTGTGTGAGAGAGAGGGAAAGCGTGAGATTGTCCATTAAATATTTTTTTCATGAGATTGAATTACCTTGTTTAAATTTTAAAAAAATGTTTATTTTTGAGAGAGACAGAGAGAGAGCAAGCGAACACGAGCTGGGGAGGGGCAGAGAGAGAAGGGGACAGAGGATCAAAGCCGGCTCTGCACTGACAGCCCGATGCAGGGCTTGAACTCTCCAACTGTGAGATCATGACCTGAGCCAACGCTGGATGCTTAACCGCCTGAGCCACCCAGGTGCCCTGAGATTGAATTACTTTCTTAATGAAAAATGCCCATCAAGTTGTGAGATAATTACAAAATGTAGCTTTCCTGAATTTTTAAATGTGACATGTTTTTTTTAATTGCCAGCAGCTTAGTTTTCTGTGGTATACCCTTTTAATATGAAAACATGAATTTTCTTTATAAGTGTTCAAAGAACTAAACATACGACTTAAGAGGAGGGGAGTATGTATGTATGGTATGTCGTATGTGTATATTTGTTGCAGGGAGTAGACTATTTTTCCACTATTGCTGGAAATACGTGTTTCCTCAGGAAAGTTCCTGCTTTCCAGATATTCCTCCTGTTGTAGAGAAAAATAGAGGGTAAGTAAAGGCTATCATAACAGTCACTAGTATTCTCACACCTGCCTGTAATTGAACTGAAACTGGAGATCTATAATCTCTAAATAAAATACCTTGTTAGTTAAATAACTGCCTTTCTAATGTGTGCTCAGAGATTATTATCTTTACTGACTACCATCTGTTACTAAAGTGTTTTCATATGTTGACTCTGACTTACTTTTCATGCTTATTCCATCCGCATCCCTTGTATATGGCCATAAAAATCTCCTCAGTGAGGGTTTCCAGACTTTAGAAGGAGTTAGAAGCCAGAGAAGAGATCTGGCAAGGCAGAGTGGGAGTGAATGGGGCCCTTCTGAGAATACAGGAACACTCTTAGGCCAAATCAGAATGTAATTATTTCATTGCGAGTAACCACAATGGATAGGCAGAAGAGATAACCTTGACAGTTGCTCTCAACTTCAGGAATCTACTAATCAAAACTTTGATCCCTTATTATGCTCAAAAAACAAAACAAAAAACCTGAAAAATAAATAGAGCCATCTGCATAGCTGAAGAACCAAGAAACATAAAAGATTGCCTTGGCATAAGGAAAACAGAATCAAATGTAATGGGATAAAGACTATGGGAGCAAAATGTGTCCAAATATTAAGAAATTTAATAATAAAACAGTGATAGTGAGAACTCCTCCAATATCATTGATTGGAAAAATGACTCAAACCAATTAAAAATTGCATTTCATAGGGAGGTCCATTTGACAAATGGTTTCTGTTTCAATTTATATTCTACGTTAAGTAATTTAAAGGAAACATTAAATCATACTTTGCAATAATGAAATATTTAGGCAGTCTAGAAATTTTAATTATAATCAATATGTATTAATTCACTGCTCTCAATCACAAATGTCTATTTGAGGTATATCTGCTGTGAGGCATTAGTAACTTTCCTCTGCATTGTTTACATAACATGCAGTCTTTATTGCTTATTTCCTTAAAATCTGCTACCACTGTCGATGCTCCTTAGTTAGAGCTGATGGTAATCTCTAAAGCAAAAACACTTGTTCTCCTATTTCAACTTGTGATAAATGAAGCCTTTCCCCCGATCCAGTTGAAGCATTTATCACACTCAGGATAAATAGGAAGGAAAGCATCATCAACTATCTTTAAACAGAGTATCCTGAATGTTCAACAAGACCATGACAGAAGCAGCTAAAAATCTTTTCCAGTTGCTTGAGGATGGCTGGGTTTTTCTCCACCCCTTTGCAGTAGTTTTACGTATATAATTTTAAGCATAGTATTCTTTTCCACAACCCTGATATCTGTCTGTGACCCATATGCTAAAAAGGAAAAAAAAAAAACAAAAAACCCCCCAGTTTTATCAGCTTAAGGAAAAGAAAAAAAAAAGAAATGGAGAAAACAACTATAACAAAATAACACCATGTTTTAAAAATAACACAAAAATCCAAAGCAATATTCTGTTTTTTTGTAGTCTCCTTTAAAGAAAGCTTGCCTGTAAAGTCCATCAGTGAATATTTCCCCTCATTCTCTCAGACAAACGTGGCAGTTGAGTAATCATGCAGGCTGCTCTAAAAATGTATGTGTCTAGTTAATTTAGGCAGTTTATTTTGATAGCATTCACCTCTTTTTGATTATAGCAGGTGTTTCAAGGATAAATTTGCTGAAAATTGTATTTTGTTTAAACAACAGCAGCATGTACATTTATGGCCTTACTATATTAAAAAGCATTTATTGTCTGGCAGCAATAGATACAATTACAAACATTTGTGACAGTAATTGGAGCTATTACTCTTGCATGGAGCCTCATGGAGACCAACTTATTGCCACCTGTATTTACATTTGTTACTGGTAAATGTAAGAGCTGATTTTTTTTTTTATTTGGTGCCTTATTTTTTTTAAATTATGTGAATATTTTTCAACAAAAGGTCTGTCTACCAGAAAATCTTTAAATATTGTAAATTTCTCTGTTATTCAAATAACAGGCAGAATCTCATTTTAATGACTAATATATACATAAAATGTATTCTTGTATCCCAGCCCACAGAATATATTCTACCTGTTTGCTCATGGATCCAAGAACCCTATCAATATAATATAGCCTTATCCAGCAACTAGAGTACAAGTCTTAAGAAATGCTCTTTATTTCCAAACTATTACAATTCATAAATCCCTGCAGGTCAGAAATATTAGAAAGCTCAATTTTATTAACATTCTTCTTATACTCTATCCAAACACAGCAATGGCAGAAGGTCAAAGCAAGTTACTCTTCTCCACTACTCTGGAATGAGAAAAATACCCCTCTTCTCTTGCTTCCAGACACAGATTCCTCTATAACAGTAAAAAAAGAGAAAGCCTACTATTGTACATTTTCTGCAGGACTTGGCTCCCAATTTGAAGAGACTCGGATCTAATACAGTAATTCTGTAGTCCCTCCAGGTTCATTTAAATGGAATTCCAGCCGCTGATTAATAAAGGCCTCTCTCCTCCCTCTTAGGTTTTAGCTCTCACAGTGACTGGACAGCCCAAGGGCTCAAGACTATTGCAAGGATTCCAACCTTAGCACAATGACTCTTCCCGAAAGGTTTCTTGCTGTGAATTACCCAAGGCAACACCTTATGGTTTATTTACGTTAAAAGAAAATCCAATTGTTTGGAGCTGAAATTTAAAGTTTAAGGTTTTGTTTTGTTTTGTTTTTTTACAACTGCACCCTGAGAAAGTCAGACACTGAAAAGCAGGTAAGGATGTAAAAAAGCAGTTCAGTGAATGAATCAAACGCTTGAAATAATTAGAAACACATGCTGTAGTACTTCCAAAGCCTTTCAAAAAATATATAATCTCTTTATCTAAATTCTTGTAATGAACCTGAAGATTTACATAATGAGTAGGAGACATTTTGGAGGAATGAAGGAGGTACTTAGCCAACTATCTTTTAAAACAACAAAGCAGGAAACATTTAATTATAATTTGGAAAAAAATCAATTTGTCATTAATCAAAATTTTAATTACAATATCCACAGGGCATTAAAGCATGATAGAACATTTGTTCATTGCATTAAATACCTCATATTAAATCATTATAATACATAATTGTTTAGGAATAAATACTGTATAATTGAAGAAAAGGGCCTATGTAAGGTTTAGTTGAAAACTGATTTCACACTTTCTGCTCTTCCTGATTTCTGGGGAACAGGAATAAATATTATTAATGTTTACTTTGTTTCTATTATGGTAAAAACCCTTGAAAAAAGTCCTTCTGATAAAGACTGATAAGACTGATCATTAAAGAAGCCACTTTCCCTCAGTTCAATGGATGACATTGAGAGACTGAAAGTACAAATAAACAACAGACAAAGGCCAGATCATCACACAAAAGAGAATTCTGACCCACAATCTGCAGCAACTAGTCCAGGAAGTCAAACCATAACCTCCTTGTGAAGTAAGCCCACGGCAGACTTAGCAGCTGCCAGCTTCCTGAATGTTTCTCCCCAAGCCCCTGGCTTCCAATGCAGGACCAACCAGACAAAGTCACATATCTTCCCCCACCCGGTCACCCAGGAGGCCCTGCTTCTAGTTAGTTCTGCCTCCAAATCTCCAGTCATATCTGAACATTTCTGAAGCCTTTGCTTTCTCCCACTATGTATCTTTTACCTTCTCCTGCCCGCCTTTAAGTCTCTGCCAAATGCAGGCAATGGTGGCTAACTCCCCGGCCATAGCAAGCTCTGCATAAACAGTCTTTGTCCTAATTTACGTGGTCTCTGTTTATTTCCACGCAGTCAAACATGGGCTTGTTTTTCCATAGTAACAAGAAAACTAAAAATGATAGGTGGATTGTCTTCAAGAAACAGCATTAAATACTGAATGATTCAAAATTAATAAAAAAATACAGAAAGTGAAATTTATATGAATCTGCAACCACATCTTCTAAATCCCCAGAAATTATGGGATATGAAGAATTCTCATCTTCAACTACTGTTATTACTCCACTCGGCAACTGTCAACTGACTCACTTAAAAGGTTTTTAATTATTTTTACGTTTAATTTATTTTTGAGAGCAAGAGAGACAGAGCATGAGCGGGGGAGGGGCAGAGAGAGAGAGGGAGACAGAATCTGAAGCTGGCTCCAGGCTCTGAGCTGTTAACACAGAGCCGGATGTGGGCCTCAAACTCACGAACTGTGAGATCATGACCTGAGTTGAAGTTGGACATTTAACTAAGCCACCTGGGCGCCCCTCACTTAAAAGTTTTTTTAAAAATTACTATTATGAATTTAAAAATATTTCAGTCATGAAGGAAAATATTATCCTTCAATAAATGTGACAAAGTGCTTCTACCTGCAGTAACCACTTGTTTCTTTAAAATGGCTAACTGGCTGGGGCGCCTGGGTGGCGCAGTCGGTTAAGCGTCCGACTTCAGCCAGGTCACGATCTCACGGTCCAGGTCACGATCTCACGGTCCGGGAGTTCGAGCCCCGCGTCAGGCTCTGGGCTGATGGCTCAGAGCCTGGAGCCTGTTTCCGATTCTGTGTCTCCCTCTCTCTCTGCCCCTCCCCCGTTCATGCTCTGTCTCTCTCTGTCCCAAAAATAAATAAACGTTGAAAAAATAAAATGGCTAACTGGCAGATTCTGTTTCTTGCTATTGGTCTGTATTCTCAGATCTCACAGTCCTTACTTATGCTTGCCCAAATTGTAACCATTAGCTCTTGCATGCTCTATCTGGCCATTCCTCCACCCAGATCTTAGACCTGGTCTGACCCCAACCTGCTGGGCTTGGCCAACCCATCTCTGCTACATGCCACTCAGCTAAAGTTATGTCCATGATATACTATTATGTTTTATAAAAGGTATAATCTCAACTATATACATAAGAGCACATGGAAATAGTGGTCAATATATATTAAGTGAGTCTTCTGGCAACATTCTAAGTGCTTAAGATAGGTTAATTCATTTAATCCTTTCAATAAGTCTTTGAGCTATGTTTTATAATGAACTCCATTTTACAGATGAGGAAACTGAGGCACAGAGTGGTTGAAACTTGCCCATGGGGTCCAATGGCTAGTAAGTGTTAGAGCCAGGATTCATACTCAAGCAACCTGGATTCAGAATTTGTGCTTTTAACCAGTATGCTGTACTATCACTAAGTGAATAGGTAAGAGCCTGGGTGGTAGGTTCAAATATCACATCTGTGACTTACTAGGCAAAGCCAAGTTAACCTCACTTCACTGTATTTCAGTTTCCTCCCCTGTGGTAAAAGGTACCTGCATCTAATAAGGCAGTGGAACGGATTAAGTGAGCTAATATATGTGAAATGTTAAGAACTGCACTTGGCACATGGTAAACACTTAGTAAATGTCAGTTATTATTATCATTTTATATATAACTTTACTAGGGAAAAAAACTGGAAAGATTTACCAAAGTGATACTTACGTGAAACTGATTACATCCCCATGTAAGGATATAAGGCTTATGTTTTTAAAATATTCCCTTAAATGATGGAAGCATTAGTGCAGAAATTTTGTTAAATTCTTCCTGAATACTGATACAGGAACTGAATACAAGCCGTGACAGAACACAACATTATAGTAACAATACTATAATTTAACAATAATTAACATTTATTATTAGGCATTAATTATGTCATAGACACTGTTCTTGGTGCTTTACAACAGCTTTGTGAGGTAACTAATATAATTAGTCCCATTTTACAGATTAGGAAAAGGAGGGACAGAAAGGTTGAGTAGCTTGCCCTGGATTGAACATGTAATAAGTGGTAGAAATATGAATTGAAGGTGCCAAGGGAAGATGTGTGAGATAGGCTCCATCTTCTCCTGGTCTTTGTGGCTGCCACAGTTCCACTAAGCTTCTGAAGCTTTGGCTCAGTAAATCAGGAATTGATAGTGAAACTAAACATGGAATTGACAGTTTCTATTTTATAGCACACTGCCTAGCCCTTTTCCCCTTGAATTGTTTCCATATTATTTTTATAATTAAAAAAAAGAGTGTATTTGAAAAAGACTCAGAGTTTAAGATAATTCTTGACCAGTTACAGATTTAAATTTAGTCTGATTATAGTCACAGATGTTTGCTCTTAGTTTTAAATTCCACCAGAGTCCTTACGTAACACTTGTCACCACTCCTGGGTCTAATAAAAAAATAATAAAAATAAAATAATAAAAACAATAAAAAAGAGATAAAAACACAGAAGAAGAAAGGGAAAGAGATATAAAGAGAAAAATGAACTAAGGAGGGAAGGAACAAAAAGTACAAGATATACAGTCTTAGTATACTAATAATACTCGTAGACAATTTGATTAGGTGGCACTCATGTCTACTCTAGTTTAGCTGTCCTCAGACTGCCCTTCTAAGGAATGGACTCCAGAGCCTTACTCACTTGGTCATAACTGAGGCATTAACTAAAATGGAATGACCCAGGACTTGGCTGGCTTTATTGACTTTCTTGGCAGAACTTCTGTGTCTTTAGACACATTATTCCAAGTTGGGGCAATATGAGTTGGTCTCTGGGTATATAACACTCTAGAAGGAATCACCAGGAGCATTCTCTAAACCAACTCTAAAAAGGGAACTACTAATATAGTCCATTGAAGCTAACATATGACAAAAGTCCTTCACCTTCAGTGTGGAACATATCATTTGCATTTTTGGCAACATTTTAATTTTCCCAATTGTAATTTAAGCTAATATTAAAATTCGTTTGCATTCTTCGAAAACTGGCAACAGTAACGAGTGCTGCCAGAAAAAAGAATAACCTCATCTTACAATAAAACCTAATTACAACATTACAGAGAATATAAAATAAAATATCAGTATACGAGAGCATCTCATCAAAACAACAAAAAGAAAAGGAGATTTACTTATTATTTATTTATTAATTTTTTTTTGTTAGTTACCTGCCAAGAAGCACACAAGCACTGAACTTGTGAGGGGAAAAAAGCAAAACAAACATTTGATCCAGTGCTAAAGAAATATGGGACTTATTTACTGCTAACACAAGGTCATTTTAAAGAACTTTTTAATGGATTTAAATAATGGAGGCCCTGTATAGTTATCTCCCACATCTCTATGCCACTTAAAAATTAATCTAATAATGATCGGTAAAACACACTGATCTGAAAACAGCTCATTTTCCCTCAAACACAAAGTTGAAGTCTCCAAATGTCCTAAATAGCCTGTGTCGAGTGAGAGGTAATTATTTTCGCCAAAAGTAAAGGAGAGGGTTTGGTTTTGGTCGAGTCAGGAGTGGAGGAAGAATGGGATGTACCATGAAGCTGGAGTCAAACTCTTCTGACGAAGGAGGATGGTGAGCCCATGAGAAACCTCGTATGTGACCAGATTATTTTTATTTCTGTGACATGAAAAATATCTCTTTATTTACTAACCCTTTATTTTCTCAAATCAACATACAATTTCATTTTTCTTAAGTAAGCTGAATAAATTGACCCCAAACCTGCATTTCCTATTTGATAGCTCTGAAATACTTAGAAGAGTTTGTGAAATACTAGGCACAAAGACCAAATGATCTAGAAAAGAATTCTGAAAAAAAAAAATCAGATGTAACTTTAGATCAGCATATTTTACCACAATACTGAGATTGAGCCCATCGAGCCCTGCATCAGACAGCACAGAGCCTGCTTGGGATTCTCTCCCCCTGCTATCACCCTTTTCCAGCTCACACATGTGCACATGTTCTCCTCTCTCTCTCTCTCTTTCTCTCTCTCTCTCTCTCTTAAAATAAATAAATAAACGTAAAAATAAAAAAAATTACCAATGCTATCAAACAGAAAAAAATGGAAATAAATAATTTTTTAAAAATCTAAATTCAAAATGATATTCATATAAAGAAAAAAGCCCTCAAAACTTTATGTGACATTTTGGAATGTTGCCTGTAAAATCTGACTTTTTATTAATTTGGCACAGTATATCCTCATAAGATCAAGGCTGGTAATGTATGGCACAAGACTAAGAGTCCAACTTTCACCTAGTTAATTCTTCTCCAATCAGATCACTGATTCTCTAAGAACCCAGGATTCTGATTACTACAATATTAGTTTGTAGTAGAACTTAACCTGTACTTAGTTTTGCAAAACTGTATGTGTTAGCTGTTACATTTATATTCTTCCTTTATTCAGTTACTCCTGTTATGTAGAAATCAATGACTATGCTTTAAAAAACACTCTTGTGTGATCGATCCTATTAGGTTCTAAATGAGATGCTGGATGTCAAGAGTTAGCTTGAAAGTTAAATAAATTAAAGGCTTCCGTAAGGAATTAAGATGTACCTGAGAGTTCCTAACTACACAGTTATTTTAACATGTCATTCTAACCAGAATAACAATAATTTTTAATTTTATGAGTTCTGCTCTTATAAAAATAAAGAATTAGAAATTACATTTTTACCAAAAACTAAAGAATTAGAAGTTACATTTTTACCAAAAAAAATTACATTTTTGCAAATTACAACTTTTAGCAGAGGTTGAATCAGTGAAGAAATCTGATTCTTTCTTTGCATATCTCATATGTAAATATGTATTAACACATATGTATCAACACAATATAACACAATTGTAGTAACACAATATGTATTAACACATATTTACATATGAGATATGCAAACAAGAATTTACCCCTAATGTAGTCAAATAATGGCTACATAATAGTGTCTGGGAAAATACATGGTAAACAGGCTGCAGGATTTGCCCACTTACCTTTAAGTTTGTTCCACAGCTGTTCAGTCTAGCAAGACCTTTGCTGCCTTTATCCTATTGTAGGACTGCCCTAGGAGTCTAGGCTACTTCTTACCTTCTCCAGGACACAGTTTTACAAGCCCAAATCCAGACATTCTAAGAATAAATTCATTTCTAAGGCACTCTGAAAACAGCAATCTTCGGGGGTAGATTCAGGACCATATTTTCGGAGTAACAAGCTTCCCTAGAACCTTGTTCTGTAATGCTGGTGCTCTTCTCCTGCCTCCAGGGATGGAAACTTGTTAGTTTCTTTACCTAGATGTCTCTCTCTCCAGTCTCTTTTGTAGACATTATAGTATTAATGAGAATAGGATTGTCTAGTCACCTGATAGTTTTTTCTGACGTTCTTGTAAAAGGAAGCAGAAACTTGACTATGGGCCAGTTCATTCATCTGGCCCAATCTCCAAAACTTAATGCAAATGCTTTGATTATTTTCTTATTATCTGACTTTTAATCATATGTACTGAATAGATTATGTAAGGCAACTTCCAGGATGTCTTCTGTTCTGCCATCCAGCAGAGCTCCAAAACCATTTTCTAACTATAATCAGTTGCTATACAGTCATGAAATTCCAATTTCATTTACTATTTACCTAAACAAAATAAGATTTCTAAGAAAATACATCAAAGTATATTAAGAAAATACCCCTCAATCCCAGGGAAACATGACGTGTTCCAAATCACTTTAAAGATCTATTCCTCTCTTTCCTTCTTTAATATTATTTATTCATTCAACAACAATTTACTAAATCTCTGTTAAGACAAAACACTGGAAACCGAATCCTACCCGCTTAAATCGTTCATATAATTAGTAGTGCCTTTGACCCTGAAATTGCCTTATGAAGATCCATTTGAAAAACTGCGTTCTATCTTCTCTACCTTATTGTCAGTCCTAATCGTGACTTTCAGTTGTGGTAGTACACGTTCCACTTCGAGACTCCATTCCGCAGCATCTGTTGTGGATTCCAAAATATCTTCTTGTTTGGCAGACTCGTTCATATCCTAAGAAAGGAAAGATATCACAAGATTGAGAGTTTATAAAAAGAAATGGTAAAATTTTGAGGCATTTTAGCAGGACTGCACAATTTATATCAAGTATGGTAGTGTTAAAATTACAATGACAGAAGAAGTTCTTATCTGTCCTCCTATCCATGTTGAAAGAAAACAATGCTCAAACCTGGTAGAATAACAAAATAAGTATTTTCTAAAAGAAGCAAATATAGGATTCAACCATTTTGACAAAAAACAATGCTTTTGAAATATCAGAGTGAACTCAACGGGAATATTGTCAAATCAACAAGCCATTTAGGTATGTTAATTGGTAACAGTAAAGGAGATACAAACATTCACACATTTGATAAGAAAACATTGTCTCAGTTTGAATTTTTTTTTTAAGTTTATTTATTCTGAGAGAAAGAGAGAGAGAGAGAGAGCAAGCAGCAGAAGCAGGGGAGGGGCAGAAAGAAGTAGAGAGAAAAAATCCCAAGCAGGCTCCGTGCACTATGAACACAGAGCCAGATGCCGGGCTAGACCCCACGAACCATAAGATCATGACCTGAGCTGAAATCAACAGTCAGAGCGCTTAACTAACTGAGCCACCCTGGCACACTGAATTTTCCATACTGAAATATAAACGCCAAATCTGAAAGACAAAAAAGATAAGATCCCAGAAGCCAAGAGGCCATTACTTAGACATTTTTTATTCATAATTTAAGTGATATTTGGGTTAGGTCAAACTATAATGTAGTTTAAAAATGTAACTTAATATAGATCTACTTGAACTCAAATAGGGTGGGGCCACATTTTTGCATTTGGTTTCTGCTGTTGAGTGATAAAATCAATTCATGTCTGTTTTTGAATTACAAAAGGAAAACTTTTTTTTTTCATTTTCCTAGGCTTTCACATGTCAGCATTAAGTATGTATAGATCTGAAAACATAAAGAATGTACAAATTAATGATTTAAAGATAAAGCCTGGGGTGCCTGGGTGGCTCAGTCTATTAGGTGACCAACTCTTGATTTTGACTCAGGTCATGATCTCACGGTTCATGGGATGATTGAGCCTCGCTTCTGGCTCCTGAACTGACAGCGAGGAGCCTGCTTGGGATTCTCTCTCTCCTCTCCCTCTGCCCCTTCCCTGCTGTCACATGCAAAGATAAAGCCTAACACATTAGTTTTGGTAGCAACTTTTCCTTTAAGCTTCCTTGATAAATTGTAAGAAAATGTAATGAAAACATAAAAAAATTTATTACCATACGAAAAAAAGAGATCTGAAGACATAAACAGCCAAATACAATGTATAAACCTTATATGGATTCTAGTTTGAACAATCTACAAAAAGATGTTTTTGAGACAATCAGGGAAATCTGAATGTGGAAGAGTATTAGAGGATATAAGGAATTATTACAAATTTTGTAGGTATTATAATAGCATGATGGTTATGTTTAAAAACAAGGCCCTATAAATAGAGATAAATGCTGAACCATGTATAGGTAAGTGGACATGATGTCTGAAACTTACTTCAGATATTTTGATACTTACTAAGGGCAAAGGAAAAAAGTGGGGCCTCTGGAGGAATCATGGCTGACAAACTATTAACTGCTGAAGCTGGGTAATGTTACATAAGAGTTCACTATTTTGCACTTCTGTGTATGTTTGAAATTTCTCATAATGCAAAACTTAAAAGTAAAAGATTATATAAATAACCTCATGGTGAAATTACATTCTCAATGTGAATTTATGTCACTTAAAGACATTTCTTAAAATGAAAGCTCATTAGACAAGTCTTTCCAATCCAGTCTAACACTAAGTATAAGAATAACCTTATATCAGGATTTGTATTTTGGTGGGAGATTGAGGTCTTTAGGGGCTTTAAAGTCCCAACTGAGTCTCTAGAGCACTGTTGGTATAAGAAAGTCTCTCTCCTACCTCCTAGTTCATGTTAGCAAGTCCTGAACAGATTCAGAGTCTTAAAAGGAGCATATATTGCTTTTTGTTCAGAAATTCAGGGGGGCTATATAGTTCTAACCACACAATTAGAGGATGGATAACTAGTATATGCTTTTACATTTTACAATATATAGTCTGAATTTATTCAAGTACATTCTACTTTAAAAAAAATAGAAGTATAAAAAAATATTAGCATTAGTTTAAGTAAAATGTGAAAACTAAGTGAAAAATGTTCAAGATTCTGTTTTAAATATTAAAGTACTCACTTTAATATAGAAACATTGTATTACTTTGAATACTAGCAGAATGCTACCACAGTATTCACAAAGCAGACATGTGAACTTTTCTGAGACATGTGTGACAGCAGAAGAGACACAGAGTCTCCCAGTTGAAACCTAAAGCCATGGGGAAAGCTCTCCATCATGTAACTCCACCCTGGCGACCACAGCATGCATATAGACTTGGAGGAGCCGGGGGCTTGCTCACTCACTGGCCTACCCCAGTACCTGTACCTGGCTCTAGGTGGCCCAATTCTGACTGGCTCCTTTTCTGGGTAGACGGATGAGAATGGGGGTGGGATGCGGTGGGCGGATGTGTGCACTGCCAGTGTGCGTGAGCCCTGAAGTTTGGGGTGTATGTGTGGTATATACACAGGCTCACTCTTGCCAGGGCTATGGGGCCCCGCATCCCATTCCCACTGAACCTGGGTGGGCCAAAGGGGCATGACCTCTCAGCAGCAGTGTTGTAGGATTCGTAATAGAAGGTAGATGTTCTGATCACTGATTTAAAAATAAGATTGCTTTATGGAACCACCATTTGGGTGATCTGAAGCTGGGTAGTCCTGATTGAACCCCAGAGCCAGTGCTCCTCAACCCCATCCCTCATTTCCCCTCGGTCTTCCCTTCCCTATAGGAGGGTGAAGTCGGTGGAGTCCAGAATCACCAAACAAGGCTGGAGAAGGTACCCATCCACAGCCCCACTTTCTTCAAGCCTGAACTCAGAGGATTGTTCAAGTTGTCCATAACATACTCAAAAATTTTCCTCAAGGAAGGGCACATGTTTCTCAATTTCCCCAAGGCAAATGGGTCAGCAATAGCCCTGTCTGACTCAGACTAGAATCTAAGAGTTAGTAAGATACAGGGGTACACTTACAAACATTGCATTAAGGCATCCCAGTGCATAAACTACTACTTGCTTTATATTGGGTCCTTTAGTAAGCTGCATTTATTCTTCCTAAGTTATTATTTGGTTCCCTTAAGCAATGATTTGCAAACTCCTACTTCCAAAATCCTAAAATGGTTTAATATAGCAGCTCAAATGTCTTCACTGCCTCCTAGGCCACAGTTAATATATTGGGGGAAATGGCCTAGTTACTAAATGAAGAAAGGGCAAAAAGAGAACATTAGGCTTGGTAGAGCGGCATTAACTTAATCAAACTATACAGTCTCCTTCTATTTCCATATTTGCACATCTATTTCATAACCTCGTTCCTCAGTCACATTTTCCTAATGCCTAATAAGTGGATACATTAACTGAGCAAGGCCTACATATGAAGTAGAAATCATTTTAAAACTATTCCATGCCTTGGTTAATAACTTGAGAAAACCTTTCCTTTCCAATTGTACCTCCATTTAACAAATGGTATTTTATGTGGAGATATTAGTAAAAAGAGAAATAAACTGCTGTTTTCATTTAATCAAAAATTTATATCATCATGACAAAGTCCCAGTCCCTGTCTGAAACAACACTAAGATAAAACATACCTCTTGGGAAATTGCATTTTCTAGTTAATGCTGAAGAAACAATTAAAAGCTCAATGAGACACAGGCTACCCAGAAGTCTCATTTATAATTAATTAATTTACCAATAAGCCATTTGTAAAGCTCCTACAACATGCAAGGTAAGAATCCAGGTACTGTGTTTGGCGTAGAAAGATAAAAGGATTTAATCCCTGCCTGCAAAGAGTTTATAGCCTGCTAGCGAGAATCTCAGGCTAGTTTATGGAGGTAATAAATGGTCCTGAGGGAAAGAAAAACTTATGAAAACTGATCCTAAGACTGTCAATGGAAGAATTGAAGATAACAGTCTAAACCATCCTATAACATAAACTTGGGCTCCAACAGTGGGCATATCACCAAAGTCAGTTCAAGGATCAAACATGCAATGTTAAAAGCCTGCTCAGAATTCTGTTCCAAGAAGTAATCTCTCCTTCAGGTAATATAATGGGATGGTTAAGCATCTGAAAAACACTATATTCTGTATATCTGTTTATATATGTAAACACATAAAATTGGATGTGTGTGTGTGTGTGTGTGTATACACACATAATTTTATATGTATGAATGTATATATATACATAATTATATATACATATGTATATATAATTGGCTGTGGTTAGTCTTAATGGTTACAGGGGTAGGTAGAATAAGGGAAAGCCTCACATATCAGTGAAGGAGGCTAAATAAATAAAGCCCTTTGCAGCCTGAGCTGCTGGATAACCTATGTAGTGCTGCAAAGCTGTTCTGTCACACTAGGTTCAGTGGAATACAAAACTTGATATACCTTCAAAATATCTTCACCTCTTAATTAACCCTGGGGACTCCAGGTAGACCATGACTACCAACATCGGAAGTAATGAACCTGATACTAACAGAGGGGGACTGGCCCATTAACAAGTCTTAATAGAGAAAATGTTACAGGTGATGCAGTAGAAGCACTGATTGCATTTTTGGTATAATCTGATGAATTACCATCTTGAGCAAGGAACTTAAAAAAAAAATCTCTTTGGGGTAAAACTATTTCTAATATGTAGTGTATGCTCATTATTGGAAAGCCCTATAAAAGAAAGGGGGCTAAACATTACTGGAAAAAGCAATGTTGACGAGGGCTTCCTGACACCAGCAATATATATTCTTTTGATCTCTGCTATAGTAACAAAAATCTGGTACTATAGGATCTTTTTGATCGCAAGGGTTCAAATTAGGTTGGGCAGTTAGCTCTAGTTAAGACATTCCACTGGGAATGAAGAAGGAAGAAAGCTATGAGTAGGGTAGAGTTTCTAAAACTTGACTAACCATGGATACCCTACAATACTTCCTCTAATCATTGACTAAAGAACACCTTGTCTGCTAAAGGGAACATATATGGCTCATTGGAAGACCCAAGAGTGAAGCTCAAGACTCAGGCATCCATGAGAATTTGTTTCCTTGGGAATGGAGACCCTGCATCAGAAGTTATAGAGAGATCATAAGTTCAGATGACAGCTTGGCCAAGAGAACCTAGATCGTGAAGGCCTGGGCAGAAACTGGATCCACAGACTTCCAGGTGAAAATGGGAGATAAAAGGAGGGTCAGAAGATCCTAACACTGATCTAATGAAGCAAGACAGCAAATGGAGGCACTTGAATCTTCAATTACCAAGCCCGAACCCCTACCTCTTATAAGAATGAGGCACCACCATCAGACTGGATACTGGAGACTGATAAATGCTGACATTTACTGACTGTAATTTAATATTTTCATGTCCTTTATTGTATTAATTCTGTAATACAATCATTCTCTAGGGGTCTGAGGAAACTGGATATGACTGATCCTACATCAAATGACCCCAGATGGCTATAATTTTTGCATTCTTATGTCTGCTTTTAAAGTTCTCCTGCAGCCTCTCTTGTTATCAAGATGCCAGTGATCACCTCTGGCTGTCTGCCTGATTGCCTGTAGCAACTCCTCCTCCTCCTCAACTTCTGGAGGCTTAGAAACCTAGCATCCAAACATGTTGGAGTCTAGGCAAAATAAGAATACAAGGGAAATACGTGAGAACTGGTGAGGGCGGTGGTAGTGGTGGTGAGGTTGGGACTCTTCATACATTTTTTTTTTTTTTTTAATGGAGATGGTTATACTTATTTTGGTTCCTCAGAGGGCTTTTTTCCAACCTTCCTAATTTGATGCTTTGGTTCAGATAGGAAATAGGATAGGTGGCCAACAAGCTAAGTGCTAAATATAGTATTTATTATACATTACTATGTATTAAGCAAGGTTTCTCCTAAGGGTATTTAGTGTCCCTCTTTCTTCCTTTTTAAGTTGTTTAAAATGTTTATTTACTCTTTGAGAGTGAGAGAGACAGAGCATGAGCAGGCAAGGAGCAGAGAGACAGGGAGACACAGAATCCGAAGCAGGCTCCAGGCTCTGAGCTGTCAGCACAGAGCCCGACACAGGGCTCGAACTCAGGAGCTGTGAGATCATGACCTGAGCCAAAGTGAGATGCTTAACCGACTGAGCCACCCAGGTGCCCCTAGTGTCCCTCTTTCTTTATCACTGATCAATAAAAAGCTAGAGGGATAAATAAGGTATCTCAATCAAGAAGTGTTCCCTTGAAATCCAGTGATTTTAACAAATCATATTTAAAGCACAGAGCTAAAACCTTTCATGTCCCTACAAGTCAATTCTTCTTCATGATTAAAGAAGCATAAATCATGAGTCTGATTCACTATTTTCTTTTCAAATTAGGTTTTAAATGATTTAGCACTATATTACTATGAAGAAAAATGTTTAATACCATACAAAAAGTATTTTCAGATTTGTTCTGAATAACTAAATTAAACCTTGGCTGTAATCCATCAAAAGAAAGAGAGATGGTAGCCTCTGTCTTTACATATACAAAGTTCATAAAAGTTTTCAATTCAATTTTGAGACTATCAGAAGAAATTTTATTCTGTTATCACGTGAACTAAAATTTGAATAAATTATGCTCACAAATCAAAAAAAGTTTAAAAAGCTCCCTAAATTAAAAAAAAATCAATTTAACTTACTAATAAGAAATCTGAAATTATTTTTGAATGAGAATGCAACTTCCAGTATTATTTCTGTTTAATATCTCAAACACCTGTCTTTGCTACTACTTTAGCTAATTTAATGTCCATTAAGTGCTAAGGTAAAATCAGTCCTGATTTTTTATTTTCTCAAGATAAAACTGAAAGAAAGTACCCCAACAAGCATGTATGGAAAAACTACCATAGACATTATAGTTGGTGTTATAGAGTATGCCAAAGTAAGTTTAATTCTTTATGTAATGAATTTCTATAAGGCTTCTTTTCTCTGAGATGGCAACCTAATACATTTGAAGAGCTCAATTCATACATCTACTAAGAGGGACATGAAAGTCTAATTAACTGTCAAGATTAAAGAGTCTCAAGACTCAAGGAAAAGAAAACTAAAATGTCTTAAGAATTGCCACAGTATGGTGTAAATGTCAAGAGGATGGGTCTGGAATCCCATCTCTGCTCAAATCCTACCTCCACTGCTTCTTAGGTATTGGTCAAGTTATAAAACCTCTATAAATCTCAGGGTTCTCATCGGTAAGATGAGGATAATAGTACCCTTCTCATTGGAAGGGTTGTTGTGATGATTAAATTATACATTTTAAAAGGTTTGCACAGTGCCTGGCACATAGTAAGCCTCAATATATTTTAGCAGTCACTATTACTATTATTAATGCCAAGCATGGTTCTCAATGCTTTCACCTATGTTAAATGCCCAATAATAGCACCATGAATCAAGGGACTCTTATTCCCACTTTTGCAAATAAGAAAGGTAAGGTATAGAGCAGTTAGCTAATTTTCCCAACGTCACATCATTAGTAGAGTGGCAGGGCCCAGGGAATGTTACTATAGAACACAACCTCGTAGATACCTTACCAAATGCCTATCAATCCTTGTGTCATACAGGTTACAACTATGTTTCCCCAGTTTATCACTTGTCTTTTAACTTTATGGTGCTCCCCACCCCACTCTTTCATATATAGCCTTTAATTTTTATGCATTCAGATTTATTAGTGCTTTTCTTTTATGGTTTTTAGTATTCTTGCCAGGCTTTATTATGTCAATTTCAACCCGTGAGTATAACACTTGTCAGTCATGTTCTTGTTTTCATACCTTATCATTTTCTAATGTGTTGATCCATGTGGGGTTTATTTGGGTGTATGATATGAGGAAACAGCCCAACTTTTTTTACCAGATGCACAGCTTATTATTCTATCACCAGTTAATTAAACAGTCCAGTTTTCCCCCCACATATTTGCATTGTTTCCTATATTATTAATATCACCATATTATTTGGATTATTTTATGAACACTATACTACTTCATCAATCTATTTCTGGGTCTGTATAATTTTTTTTAGACCCACAAATAAATTACACAAATAGTACAAAGAATTCCCATAGACCCTTCATCCAGATTCACCAAATACTAGCATCTTACATAACCTCAGGGCAATTATGCATAAAGTGATACAGTATTTATATCTGGGTGATGAGATTTGGGGATGTTTTCAAATTTTTCTTTGCACTTTTTTGTGGCTTCATTCAAAAAAAAACAATAACAGGTATATATTACACTTTTAAAAAGAAGTGTTTTCAATAAAAGCAGGTAAAAATAAGAAGTATGATTAACTTCCAGAAACTAGCTGGTATAGGTGTAAATGCTTTAGGAATTCGAATGAAAGGGAGAAGTGTGTTTTAATGGAGACGATGAGATCTAAGTTTAACCTTATAAGGATGTATGGAATGCAAATAGGCAGAAAAGAGACAAGCCAAGTGTTTATAGTCAGGAAAAGCATCATAAGCCAAGATACTGAAATAGAAATGCACATGGCTTGTGAACACCACATCAAGAGCGACTGGGGGCTTAGAAAGGCGAATACTGGGGAGCCAAAAAAAGAGTTAAATACTTTGTGAAAGACCTTAGAAGCTAGGGTGAGGAATATGAATTTTGTCTTCTAAGCCAGAAGGGAGGCCAAGAAGAGTTACAAGCAAGGTAAAACAACTTTATTTAGCCAACAAATCTTTTTTTTATGATTTTTAATAAATGTTTATTTTGAGAGAGAATGCATGTGTGCACAAGTGCTAGTGGGGGAGAGGCAGAGAGAGAGAGAGAGAGAGAGAGAGAGAGAGAGAGAATCCCAAGCAGGCTCTGCTGTCAGTGCACAGTCCAACATGGGGCTCAACCTCACAAACTTTGAGATCATGACCTGAAGAGAAGTCAAGAGTCAGATGCTTAACTGACTGAGCCATCCAGGAGCCCTGTATCCAACAAATCTTTATTTGGCACCTACTATATGCCAGGTACTATTCTATTTCAGGGACAGTAATAAAATGATAAAAATCCTCATGAAAGAACCTTCTAGAATGTTCGAAATATGTTTTATGAATAGTTATGCATTGTAGATTTGTGGGCCACAGAATTGAATGGGACTGGGGCAATTGGGAAAGTGTCACTAAAAAGACAGAATTTGAGCTGAACTCTGAAGGTTTAAGAGTCAAGTAGAGAAAGGATGAGAAGGTATTTTAGATAGGGGTCAAAGATGAGAGCAGATATGCTTAGGAGGTGTTTGAAAACTTATGAGAGGATCCATTTATCTGGAAAAAAGTTACTCCTGCAGAAGAAAATAAGGTTGGCTATATGGACAGTTGTCAAACTGCTAAGAGTCTGGAAATCCAGACCAAAAAATTATTGTTTTATAATCTATATAAATTGACCTATAGGCACTGAAAAGCCATCAAAAGTTACTGAACTCAAAATGACCTGATAAAAGTCATTTTGGTAAGCAAGATAGAAGAATAGGGTGAAAAATATTTTACAAAAGGGTGAGGGTAGGATCGAAGGGTAAGGATCAAAGACAATTCAGGCCATTATTGTTACATAATCCAGACAGGAGATGAAGAGGACTTGGCCTTGAAAGACAGCTGAAGGGATGCATGAGGGAGATTTCAAAGTCAGCATCTGCAGGTCTTAGTGTCCAACTAGATGTCCTGGATTAAAATGAACCATTAGACAAACATCAAAGCACCAACACTGCTAGAGACGGATGGGTGGGGTTCGGTGGATTTAAAGAATATAGTTTATAGAGGACGGAAAAAAGCACACATTCTTGGTACCCATCTAATATACTGAATTACATAATAAATATCTGCTATTGGCATTGATTCAGGAAATATAATCTATCCATTTATAAAATGACAGCTCTCAAATGAACCCTGGAAAATATCCTGTTAACTTTTCATCAAATTCCCAAGTCATTTCTGTAGGGGAGACCTTACGTGATAGCAGATTTCATCTCGTGGGCCTTCAATAAGCATCCATGTGACAGATTATGAAAATAAAGACATGACATCACCAAGGCTTCCCAAATTACATAAAAATGCAAACTTCTTGATAACTTATATCCTATGTAAGCTTCTTACTCAAAAATACTCATAGTAATCTAGAAACTTATTTGTATCGAGAGATGGGGGCTTTTTTTACTCTCCTACAGCACATGAGGATGTTGGTAACATTCCAATCTCTTAGTTCCAACCTCTAGGAAAGGTGAAAAATTCTATAAAAGAAGAAATGCATCAAGCTAGTTAGGTTATATTAATTTCAAAACAACCCTGGGAAGAATTGTGTCACCACTGCACAGATAAGAAAGCGGAGTCACAGGTTAATTTACTAAGTGTCTAGTGACATGCAGTCAGAATATTTTTTTGTGGGGGGAGCGAGTGAACAAGCAGGGGAGGGGTGGAGGGAGAGAGGGAGGAAGGGTGGGAGAGGGAGAGGGAGAGAGGGAGAGAGGGAGAGAGGGAGAGAGGGAGAGAGGGAGAGAGGGAGAGAGAGAGAGAGAGAGAGAGAATGAGAATCTTAGGTAGGCTCCATGCCCAGGGCAGGGCCCAAGGTGGGGCTTGATCTCAGGACCCTAAGATCATGACCGGAGCTGAAATCAAGAGTCAGGTGCTCAACTGACATGCAGTCAGAAATTTAGCCAAGGCTTACTCTTCACCATGGAGCCAGTGTTGAAGGTATGGACTCAGATCTGGAAAGGACCTTGAAAAGTCCTTGCTTCCTACTCCTTTTTAGACTCACAATAAAATCAGGATGGAAGGAAGAATCTTTCCTATTCCAAGGGTGGATTCAAAAGCTACACTAAAAGATCAAGCAAAACTCTCTTTTACACCCAGCAAGAACTGCCATTTGAGCTCCTTCTGAGCAGTGTGGAGTACAGCTTCTTTTCTCTAACCTACATTTTCTATTCACCTCCAGATATAAAACTGATGGGGTGGTACAGGTTAGTTACCAGAGAAATAAAAGCATTTACTCAGTCATAAGGCGTTCCATCACGCTCAGACATGTGGTGCTTTAATTGTTTCTCCTGTGAAACACCAACCACAGACTTCTCACAGTCACAACACAGGAGGACAAACACTCAAATGTTTTAGGAAAGGAGAAGAAAAACCATTTTCTTCAAGCAGGAATCAGAACCAGTGGAAACCCAGGGGGCAAGTTATATTTCAGAACAGTGCTTTTCTCCTATGTTACTCAGAAAGGACATTGTGTCAAGGAGTGAAATGTAAATCCAATGTAAAATGAAGAAAATTTAAAGTATTTAAGATATTAACCAAAGTAGATCCATCTTCTTCCCTTTTTTGATTACAATATTGTGGGCTTGCCACAATGACACTCAAAAACTGAGATGACATTTTTATTCTAAGCCCAGATTTTTGCTTCCTTACAGCTTTTGCTTTTTAAGCTAAAAATTCTCTCATTCTTGGTACAATGAATTTTTTGCTAAGTAATTAAAAACCAATTGTGTTTAAACCTTTTGAGATAGTTGGTTTTATGCTGTCTAACTCAGAATTTGGTTTCTAAAACCTCAAATTTAGCATCTCAAGGAAGAATGGCATGTTTGAAAAAATGTTTTGAAATGAAGTGATGGACATTTAAAAATAGAACTCGAGCGCACAGCTTCCCTCCCATCTTTTTTCCACTGGGGGAGGAGAATGACACATCTGTGTTATGCTGCCACAACACTGCTGCTATGACTCCACTGAGCTTCAGAATGGAGGGGAGCAACAAAGACCACTGTAATTACAGTGTAGCTGCCACAACCGTGCAGGCAGTTTCCAGTTAACATACTCGAGACAGAGCTAGAAATGGCCTAAACACCTGCCTGACACCTTGCCGCCAGGGCCTTCCTTTCCTGCTCCTGCCCCTCACATCTCTGAAATTCTACTGTCCCCCTACCCATCAGGGGCTCTGCCCAACTGTGAGATCTTTAATACGACACCAGTGTCTTCCCCATGACCACCCCCAAGGAATTTTTGGCTAAATTTTGGATTTCAAGACAATTCAGGAAATCAGAGGGGCAGAGAGAATGTAGAACTTTGTGGGCTAGCCTTGAAGACTAATATTTATATCTTTTTTTCTTCTAAGAAAAGCTATATCAAAATTCAAATAACCTATAAATAAAACCTTGGAAGATATAGCAATCCCTTGCAAATTGTAAAAGTTATTTTCTTGCAAAGTATTATATTTGACAAAGCCATAAGGGGTGTAAGAGAATTAGGGGGGAGAGCACAGAATAAAGTAACTTTAAAACATACTTTTTAAACCTGAGAGTAAAGAAATGTTCTGAAAAACAAGTGCTTCCAAAACAAACCAGCTTCATCACTGTAAGCATACACCAATGATCAGAGGAACCATTTTCTTAGAACAACATTTTCAGGGTTCGTGAGACACTACTGCTATGTCATGATCCAAGTAGACACTTCAAAATTTAGTCAGTGGGTACATAGTATCTCTTTACAAATTCTTCTAATTAGCAGCTGCAGGATTTAAATATGTCGTGGTAGTCAGGAAGATGGACCACCAGGTCCCCTCTCAAGGAAAGACGTGGCCAGCAGACAGCTTGCTGCTGTCAGCCCCCTCAGGCTGTCTTACCTGCAGAGAGCCACCTCGACCTGGCCGCATGTCCTTCCCCAGGGCAGCCTGCCTCCAGTGACGGGGCCAAGCAGGCAGCACTTGGTCCAGAGCTCTTCAGCAAGTTGCCCCAGGTTTTGTCAGGCCTGAATCACAGCTAGGCTTCTCTCCCAGCCCAATTCTTCTCCCTTCCTTTCATAATCAACATCTTGCACCACAAACCCTGTCTCAGTGTCCACTTTCAGAGAACATCATCTGCAACACGTCTTTTCCATTTACATTCTCTCTCGCTCCATTTACCACAAATCTCAAGAAGTGCTTTAATTCTTCTTGCATTATCATGATCCTTAAGAGCAAGCACACTTTTTAGTATCTAGGTATCACTTTATTTAGTGAAAGAAGGGAATATAAGTGGATTTCTCCCTGCATTATCATACCTGGTACATAGAAGAGGAAGTAATTATAGTTGAGCAGTTCTTTTCTCTATGAAGATTAAGCTATACCTTGCCTATAAAATTGTAAATGTAAAACAGCATTCATTTCTACACGTATTCCTTCAAGATTAGTCAGTACTGAGCAGTCTCTACACACCCGGCACAGGTGAAAAAGTAGTAAAGAAAGCTCCCGCTCAGAGGAGAGAGCACTCTAGTGACTGAGATAGACAATAGATAGAAATTAGTATGTTGCCAGGGTCTGTAAAGAAAAATAAAGCAAGGTGAGAGAACAGAGAATGACTGGAGAAGCATCTATGTTTTCAAAATCACAGGTAGAGAGGACTGTTATAATCCATAAATGGCTAGAGTGGCACAGTCACATCTACATTTAGTATATCAATTTCCTAGAGAGTACATGTCATTTTTATTCTAGCAAAAAACTCACTGCATGCAACTTTGCTAAAATAATATTTCCTCTGCATTGTGAGTCCACCTGCTGCATGAAACATAAAATCTTAAATCTATGTTACTAACCTATATAGCAGTTCTGTCTTGGGGAAAGAGCAGCCTAAGCCATCATAAGGTAGAGTCAGATACAGCTGTCTCAGGCAGATGGCTTTAGTGGGCAACATCATAAGCATGCCAGATTTTTTAAAATATGAAAGGGTTTTCTGCCTCATTAGAACTTTGTGGCTGACCATCCACAAACACCTGGTGTTCAGACTTCTTCCTCTTGTGAAAATACAACATAGCCTCAGCTTGAAGGGGTTTATTTATATAATATTTGTCCAAAGAATCTAATACCTAGATAACTTACAAAGGCATAGGTAGGGGAAAACTTAAATAGCTTAAAGTTAAAACTGAAATCAGGACAAACAGGAACTTAGAGTAGTGATAGAGGCAAATTAAATTAAACCCCTTCTAATTCTCAAACTACTTTATCCAGAGGGAATCCCAGGCGGCCTTTAGAGGTTCTATTTATACTATCAATGGAAGAATGAGTAACACAAATGACAGTTTCGTTCTGAGAATAATTGTATATCCATCACTTGTGTTTTTTTCCCTCATACTTTAGGAGAACTTCATCATCATCTTCAACACTTAGGAACATCAAGCACCACAGTGTCCTTGTTTAAGGTAGGAATCAAACAAACCATACCTACCTGCTGAACTCTTGTATGGTGTAAAGGGAAAAAAGTAATAGACTTGGGAGTTTAGAACAAACAATTCAAATTCAGCTACTGCAATCTTAATTAGTTTTTTAAAAGAGTAAACTGTCCAAAGATTATAAATTTCAGTTTTTGTATCTGTACAATGAAGATAACAACATCTACCCAAACCCTTCACAAGGTCAATAAAGGATGTATTCTAAAGTGCAGTTGACCCTTGAACAACGCTGGAGTTAGGGGGGTGCTGACCCCTACATAATCAAAGATCTGGGACTAACTTTTGACTCCCCAAACCCTAACTTCTAATAGCCTACTACTGACTGGAAGCCTTAGTGATAACATAGTCAATTAATACACATTTTGTATGTTATATGCATTATATACTGTATGCTTACAATAAAGACAAAAGAAAATACTATTGAGAAAAACATAAAGAAAATACATTTATAGTATTGTACTGTATCCATTGTGAAAAAAATCCATGTGTAAGTGCACCTGTGCAGTGCAAACCCGTGTTGTTCAGGGTCAACTGTACTTTGAAAACTATAAAGTACTACCAAAGTACTGTTACAACTGGAGTTTATCTGTTTGAATTCCAATGTTAACATATTATTCTGATATACTATATCAGATTATATTATATTCTCAGTTTTCAATTGAGCAATAAAAATACACTAATTCATTTAAGAATGAATGAATGAATTCATGTATTTGGCATCTTCTGTGTTATGCTATGGAGAATATAAATGTATTAAAAGTCAACTCACACATTCAGGCAAGTTAGCCACAATATTGTACGTTATGTTTTATTGCATATCAAGGTGGGCAGAAAACACACATATCATTAACAATTATAAATAATGCTGACTAATGATACTAAGGCAGTAAGTGATAAATGAAGAGATCGTCCTGGGGTGGGATGGCCAAGGAAGTTTCAAACTTGTTTGTAGAATTTAGACAAGAAAAGTTAAATAAAGGGCAAATAAGAATATTACATTCCAGGAGCACCTGGGTGGCTCAGTCAGGTGAGCGTACGACTCTTGATTTCAGCTCAGGTTGTGATGTCACAGTTCATGGGATTGAGACCTTCATCAGGCTCCATCCTGACAGCACAGAGACTGCTTGGGATTCTCTCTCTCTCTCTCTCTCTCTCTCTCTCTCTCTCTGCCCCTACCCTGCTCGTGGTCTGTTTCTCTCTTTCTCTCAAAAATAAATACACTTAAAATAAAACAGTTAAAACATTAAAAAAAATATTCCATGCATACCTTTTTGAACAATTAGGTATCATTTATTTGAATATATATATAATAAAATACAAAAATCCTACATGCACTTTTGAAATATCTCATTGAGGGGCTCCTGGGTGACTTAGGTGGTTAAGCCTCCAACTTTGGCTCAAGTCATGATCTCTTGGTTCGTGAGTTCAAGCCCTGCATCAGGCTCTGTGCTGACAGCTCAGAGCCTGGAGCCTGCTTCGGACTCTGTGTCTCCCTCTCTCTCTGCCCCTCCCCTGATTGTGCTCTGTCTCTCACTTCTCTCAAAAATAAACATTAAAAATAATTTTTTTTAAAAAAGGAAACATTTCATTGAGTGGGTTCTCATTTATAGACTACATTTATTTCCTAATTAACATAAGCCAACACTGACTTAAAGCAATGTCTGACTACTTTATCCATATACCAGTCTTAAAATAATCCATTTTAATTTCAAAGAATTACCATTTAAGTATTTTCCTATAATCAAGACCATTCAATACTAGTCAATTAGAATGGAAAATAACTTGAAATCAAATAATGTCTTTCTATAATAAAAATGACAAATGAGTTATTTTCAGTTTATATGAGAAGCAGTATGTGGATTTTCCATGGTACAGATTAGAGGCTGTCTCACTGGACCCTCCAGATTTTTTATTTGCTATAATTATAACATTTTATATATAGGAAACAACTTTTGAGAGCTACTTTTCACATCATGCACAAAACAATGGCAAACAATGGTTTCTACTTGTTTCAACTTTCAGCAGAACAAGTATACTGATTGCTTGTTGGTCCTGTGTGTATTCCATGTAACTTACCAAGCGATATGTCTGGGCCTTCAAAACGTTGAGATCAATAAAGTTTTCTTCATTGTCTGTCTCCTCTTCCTTAGAAAAATAAGAGTTTTAAAAGTTAATAATTATAAAAAGTTACAATTTAAAAAATGTATTTCCAGTTTTTACATACACAATATACTAAGCTCAATATAAAGACCAATGCAGGAAAGAGTATTTAAAAGCCTGGTAGTGTGTGTAAACTAGGGCATAATGTTATTAACAGGTCACCCGTTTTTAGAGGTTTTAATGGTGCCTTTTAAAACAGGGCCTTTTTATAGTTACTGAAAAAAGAAAAACAAGGAAGAAGGAAGAGCCATTACTATAAAACTAGGGATAAATAAGCATAAGAAACAGTGCAGAGTGGTATATATGAAATAGAAAGACAATGGAAGGAGTTAATGTCAATTTTGAGTAACGTGACTAAAATGGACAAAAATGAAGTTGACAGACACAGAATATTCTCACCTGCACTGTGGACCAATCCCATTAATTCATATTTTTGACATCTCATCTCTTCTATGTTCAAGTTTAATAAATTACTAAGTTTAGTCATTAGTACTCTTTGGCCCATGGGCCCTTGGTCTATTTAAAGATATTAAAATATTAAATCTATTTAAAGATATAAATATATATTTGAGATACTAACTTGTATCTTAGATATTAACTATCTTAAAGGATAGCTGATGTAGATTCAAAGTTGGTTCTGACCCCTGGGCCAATTGGTGTGGGCAGTAGGGTCAGAAGTGACCCTTTGAGAGGCAATCCCCTCCCCAATATACAGTAAATACGAAGTTTTGCGCAGGTTCTAAAGCATGAAGGTCAAAAAATTAGCTCCCCTTTCTCTTCAAATGTCTCTGTGGTGATATGTGACATAGCGGGTGAAACAAATTTAACAATAACCCAGGCTTAAGGACGTGGTAATACAGCGAATGGAGCTTGGTCCTCAAAGGAAAAAAATTATTTGGTGGACACTTCCACACATACAGTTCTACAAAGCTGCAGTGGTAGATTTCAAAGATAATCCTGATCTTTAAGAATTTAGAAGGATGTAAGACAGTGGTTCTCAAAATGTGGTTCTGAGACCACAGCATCAGCATCACCTGGGAACTTGTTAGGATGCAAATTCTAAGGTCCCATCCCAGATCACTCTGAAACTCTGGGGGGTGGGGCCACTAAGGTAAGTTATGAGAACTATGCTAATCTTTGGGGAACTGGAAAGATTTTTGTAAAATATGAACCAATGTAAATGCAGAGTATAAATACACTCAAGTGACATTTACTTTTTCATGTTTACATTTTTTTACATTTACTTTTTTAGGGAGGAGGAGCAGTGGAGCATAGAGGTGTACACAAAATTGATATAACTGTTTACATCTTAAATCTTAACCATAAATGCAGATGCACACCTTTGAGATGCGGCTCAGTTTATTCTGTGTTTGCACTAATGATGACCTACTTAACAACCAGAGTAAATGACTGAAACGCCAATGACTTGATGCCCATGGGAGAAGAGACAAGTTTATTATGCTTTTACAATAACCTAATCAGTACAGTTTACATAGGGGATCAATAAATACTTGTTGAATTAGTACTGGATTAAACACTAATAGGCAAAAGGCTTTAATAGTAGGCAGTCAAAAAAAAAAGATTTGTTACTAAATATTATTAAGACAGTATTCAAAAGCAATTTGAATATAAACAAACTTACCAAAAAAGCTTTAAAATAAATGGAGTATTCTGATTTTGGTTATTTAGAAGACACTGAACAATTTCCTACTGTTTCTTCGCCTAGTATATACCCTTTTAATTCTCTAACTGCCAATTACTAAGTATATGATTATATACAGCAGGTGAAAATATTGTTTTGTGACCAATACTTGTTCTACCTTTTTAACAGTTATCAGTGTGTCCTACCTTGATATGACAAGTCTAAAACTGAAGGATGCTAGTTTCTAGATGATTATAGCAGAATTTTACTCTGTCAAAAATTAATCTTTTCCATCCTTGAGCCACCTCAAACTCTGGCAACAAAATAATGTAACATCCCACTGTCCAAATGCTTTTTGGCACTGATCTTCTTAACAAAAGGAATGGGAGAGGTAACTGAGGACTCCTTAGAATATGATAACAATAAGAAAAAGAAAGAAAGAAAGAAAGAAAGAAAGAAAGAGAGAGAGAGAGAGAGAGAGAGAGAGAGAAAGAAAGAAAGAAAGAAAGAAAGAAAGAAAGAAAGAAAGAAAGAAAGAAAGAAAAAGAAAGAAAGAAACAAAAGAGGAAAAAATTCAAGAGACTTGACATAAGGGAACTAACAGCCTCAGGCCTTTGAAGAAGGCCTTCAGTTTGGTCTTATGACAGTAGAAGGACTTTACCTTATAGTTGGGAAGAAATGTGCAAAGAGGCTGCTTTCTAGTTTGTATCTCTAATTTACATACCCAATGATGCTGCTTTGGACTTCAAAGGGTTCTCAGAAAAAAATCAGCTATAATTTCTACAAGTTACACAGCAATTTACTGACAGCTGATTTGCTAGTCAAATATTTAATGAACATCCACTTTGCACCAAGCACTGTACAATAACGTAGAGGTACAAAAAAAGTGTAAAATTGGTTTCCACCTTCAGAGCTTTCTTTCTGGCTAGTAGGTTTTTGTACCTTTTTTTTTTTTTTCCTCTGACTGGCACGTTTCAGTTATGTCTCTGAAGCTAAAAGTTGATGCGCTAGGACCAGGTTTCTGTTCATAAACCATTAACTAATAAACAGTTACTAAAAAGACAAGATGAGGAAAATACCTGAGTAAAATTAATGAGGTGAACAATTGGCAATATGTGAGAACTTAACTCTCTGGGCCTGAATGAAAAGATCTATTACACAAGAAAAAAGTCTAAACTCCTTAAAAATGGCGAAAATGATCTGGACTTGGTCTATCTTCCTTGTTAATGTTATCACACACACACACACACACACACACACACACACACACACACACACACAACCCTGCCTCATTTAGGAGATCTGGCCCCAGTGGTCTTTTCTCAGATCCTTGATCAAGCTAAGCTTCTTCCTGCCTCAGAGCCTTTGTACATACAGTTCCACCAGCGTCTTGACCAATAGGTGCTCAATAAAACACATGCAGAATGAATATACATTTACCTTAATTTTTTAAATGTGTCATATTTAAAAAGATATCTATTAAATTCATTAGTTTTACAATGGTCTTTTTCCTTCTGTAAATAACAGAATGATCTTTTTTATATTTACAGTTTAAAATATTTATGCTTTGATAAGACACATTAAAAACTTTGATAATACAAAGAAGCACAGAAAATAATCATCCATAATCTTTCTATCCATATGTAACTAATGTTGACATATTGTTATTTTTTCTTTTTTTGTATATTTTACATACTTGAATTTATGCATACAGCATTAAGCTATCATCCCTATGTCAATAACATTTCTTTGTAAACAATCTTTATGGCTATACAATATTCTACTATTTGGATATAGTCTAATTTATTTAATGGTTATTTTCAGCATTTGCTATAAAATGATGCAGTGATTAATATCTTTGTAGTATATAATCACATAATAAATTAAGCTGAAATATAGAATATACTTATTATCTACTTATTTAAAAATTCACCTTGAAAATGTAATTGGTTTATGACAGTAAAGTACACTTTAAAAAAGGGTTTTTTCCTGCTATTTCAATTTCAGATCACATTTTACCTCCTAAAACACCATGGCCAATCCATCTCTGGTTATGAGAAAGTGTTCTTTGTCTCTACCATGTTAGTTGTCTAATCTGTTATAGACTTGATTATTTAGTTTCAGGATATAAATAGAATGTTAAGAATGGTAAAGGCCAAGATACTGCCCAACAATTTAAATAATGTTGGTATTTATAAGTATTTTTAAAAATTCCTAAAGGGTGGTACTTATTCTAATTTTAGAAGCATACAGAAGTCCCTGAGAAATGAATACTGTTCTTATGAAGCAGAATATATTAATCCTAAATACTACTGTTCTTTTTAAGTTCTTTATTATTTGTAGCCTATTTAAAATCAAGAATCGTTGCTAATAAAATGGTTACTCATATAACTAGCAGTTCACTATTTCCTGTCTATAGTTTCAGAACCTTGACTCTAATTCAGACCTCAGTCATTAGAAACCATGAGCATTAACTTAACCAAAAGTCTAAACAACTGATACTGGGTTACACTATTTAAAAGCTTTTCTTCTCTAGAAACAATGAAACAAAATATATTCCTGAAAATGGAAATCTGGGGGAATTAAGGGAAGGGAAAGAAATCCAAAACAAAAACAAAAACAAAAAGTTCAGCAACACACATACCACAAATTCTTCATCCACTTTATTTAATATTAATTCTGCATCATCTTCTGGGACAGCTTCTTCTTCTAATTCTTCCACTGGGTATGTTGGTCTAAAATAATAAAGCTTAGTATGAGAGGAGAGTTAAAAACAAAACATTTTAGCATGACAAGAAGGTATAATGTGAATATTAAGAATCCCTTCTACACCAGATATTATCCTTTTCTACCTGCCTTCCATAATCACCATTACATGTTTGATGTACTCTTTCTGAAACTTTCTACGTAAAGAAGCAAAATGTTTCTCTCCAAATTTAAAGAATAAATTTACACAATTAGGATGGTGACATGCATATAGTTACCCAATATACTTTTTTCACTTACTAATATACCACATTTAAGTACATATACATTTTTCTCTCCACCCCCCCCCCCCCGCCCCCTGGCACTGTATTCCATTGAACTGTTAAATAGTACCATAACTAATTTAATTAGCAACTATGGATGAACATTGAGGTGGTTTCTGGGTTTTTTTACTAAACAATTTTACAAAGATCATCCTTGTACATTTATCTTTACATCTATCAATTACAATAAATTTATACCAGTAGAACGAATAGCTGGGTCAACAACTTTGTACATTGTATTGTTTTGATGTGTATCACCAAAAACCAACTTCCAAAATGTTACCCTACTTCACATTCCCAAAAACAGTGACTCCATTTCCACATGTTCACCAATATTGTAAATAAATGTTAATCTTTGCCAATCATATACCTGAAAAATCTCTCTTGTTTTATTACATTTCTTTCACAGGAGAATGATTGAACACTTTTTCATGGTTTAATCAGTTATTGGTGTTTCTTTTCCAATGAAATGTCCATTTATGCCCTTTGCCCTTTTGTATATTAAGAAAATGGGTGCTTTGCTTAACTTGTGTTAAAACTATTTTTTCCAGTCTATTACTTATGTAATCTTGGCCATTCAGGATTTTTACAATTCTTGTTACATAGACTTGGCAACCTCTTCTTGCATGGATCCTAGCTTTTCCCTCACATGACACATCTCAACCACCTTTGACTTTTTAGTACTCCTACAGTTTCATTTTTCACATTTACACCTTTGATCAATCTGAAATTTATTTTGATGGAATAAGAAAGGCTCCAGCTTATTTCCAAAATCTAATCAGTGGTCCTAATACTAAGTATTGAACAATCATTTCTCCATCAAGATTAGTGACATGTATTTCCCATTATAAAAATACCCAAAAGTATTTAGGTTTATTTCTGGAAACTTATTTTAAAAATCTATACCTCAGACGGGTTAACAAAATATAAAAATCAACATTTAAAAAATAAATTTCCTATTTTTTTATTAATTAGAATTAGACAATGTCTAAAAGGCAATGTTCTTCTAGGATTTGTTTCGACATATTTAATAAGTAAAATAGTCATCTATAAATATGTAACATCTATGTAAATTATACATTACATAGCTGACATATTCTCTGATGCCTATTTTCAATATTTTCCCCTCTTTTCCCTCCCCATATATTTAGAGTCCTTATAAATTATCAAAATCACAATACGTGGCCAAGAATTAGATATGCCTACAAATAAAGTAAGTACAAAACTGAATAATGGTTGAGAAACGGATCACTTCAGGTGAATTTAGAACACATTGGACAATAAAATTAATAATATTTAAAAATGCCAAATGGAGTATCACATCTCATAACTTTTCTTGGAGTCCAATAAAGAAGTAATCTCAATCATATAGTTATTCCTTATACCACACTAACTCATAATATTTAGGTTGAAGCATAAAATTGCCATTTTTTAGTTCATTAGATGAATATTAGTAATTTCATATGGTTTAAAATGATGTGAGCATCTGTGATATACAAAGTGCTATGCTAACTGCTATACAGTATATATGAAGAGTTCATAGTTTCTGGCAAGAAAGCCTGACCTGAAAACAAATGAGTTTAAAACCAAGGGATAAATATGATCATAGAAATATAAACAACACATCACTGTCAAGTCAGAGAAAGAAGCAATAAACAAGATCTAAGAGAGTGTCAGGTGGCTTCTTCAGATGGCTATTATTCTTGGCCAGTATCTATAAAAAAAGGGAAAATCCCATTTTAAAGTACTATATTAATTTCCATTTTTTCCTTAAATCTACAGCTATCAGTTACCACCATGTATATTCCATCTTTGTGTATATAAATAAAGAGACCTTGAAAAAATGTCCTACATTGATGAAGATATTCATTTACAGTTGAACCTTTAATAATTATTTAAATTTGAATTGGGCAAGAGCATGATAAAATCAGATATTCCAGTTTTGTCTATACACAGACATTTTTAATCACTTGTGGCATTTTCAGTTTAGAATAGTCAAGAGGAAGTACTCCCTGTCAGTTCAATTAAACAGCTCTGAACCCACAGAGGAAAAAGCTATCCACATAAAATTACCATTGTCAGGTTGGGTAATTTTTACCTTTTCCAGGTGAAACCAATATATTTTAATGCTTCTTCAGCTAGACAGTCAAGAACATAGCATATATGTTCTCCAAATCCTGACTTTAATTTTGAAGGAGGAAAATCTGCAGTTCTACCCTGAAATACAAAAGATATGCAGTGTCTTATTTGTTATTTATATTCCATATGTCAAAATATTTTCAGCAGAGTACTCCTGAAAAAGTATATTACTTCTCTATTTCTCAAATATGGTTTAAAATAATGAACTATATTGCTTCTTAGAAGTCCATCTTTTCTATTCATTGATACATAAAGGAAACTAAAGGAAACTAAAGGAAAATGAGGATGTTTTATTGTCAAAGGTATCAAACTGAAAGGCAATAACCCCATGACAGAACAAGTAACTGATCCTATTAGGGTGAAAAAAACACAAAAACAAAAACAGTAAAGCTACTAGCTTGGTATCCTATCATTAAACAACCATAGGAAGGACAGAACGAATCACTTGTCAAAAGTTAATAACATGTATACCAAAAGTTCTTACTGAATGCCCCCCAGGAAAAGTCAGAAATGAAAAGTACAACCAACCGCTATCATGGTCTATTAAATCAAAGTTCCCTTTCAAAATACAATGTTTCAGCTTCCTACTAGCATTTTTTAGGAGAACTAAGTATCCATAAATTTACCTCTGAGACACAACAAGATTAAGAAAAATATTATTACTTTGGGCTACAAAGAGTACATTGAACATTTTTAGAAGTGGCATTAATATTATAATACCAACCATTCTGAGGTTTTATCTGAAAAAATCCGAATATAATTTTACATACGTATGTATTGGGTGTATATAGATATTGTTATTCATAGACAATTCATCTAAAAGGGTAGCATCTGTGTTGTTGAATTACCAATATTAAAATTCGTAACTTGACAACATTCTGAAAGAAGACAGTTATTTACACTTACAAATGATCGAAGCTCAGATAATATGTTAGATATAGTTGCATTAGGGTCATCGTATTCTTGAGGTTGCTCAAAGGGGCGTCCTGCTTTGTTAATCAACCAAGCAGCAAGAGTGCAAAACATGTAGAACTGTTCACCAGGGTTGGTAGGCAGTGCAAAATAGTGTCTGTTTCAAAACAAGGGGGGAGGATGGAATATGAAATATTTTTGAATGGCTTTAATTTCAATTTAACATTTTTAAATTAAAAAAAAATCTGCAATTCACCCTTTGAAGTTCCCAGTAATCCACAACACTCATATTAAAGTTTTTAATCAACAGGACTAGGGTAATTACTACTGTACACAAAATATTACATCAAAGAACTTACACTCAAGTAAATGCAGGGCATGTTAAAAAACTGATCATGTACAACTTTTGCCAAAATCATTTATGTCAGGAATAATTAATAAGAGAGTACCTCTTGAAAATGGTAATTTGGAATTAAAGACAATTTCAGAGTTTAACAAAAGACCTTAATGATTATTCACTATGCATTTTTACATTTTTTACAATGTCCCTGGTATCTTTACATACTGTTCCTAACCTATCGGGTATGTTAAACAGTTGTGCTCATCTTGGCTGCATAGCTGAATCCCCTGAGGAGCTCCTCAAACTATAGCTACTGGACCAAGCATTGCTTATTTCCTCATGAATTAAATCAGAACTTCTGGGAGTAGAGCCCCAGTACAAGTATGTTCCAAAAGCTTCGTATATGGTTTTGAGATGCAGCCAGCCTCAATAACCCCTAAGTAGCATATCCACAGTCTAACAAACATTTATTGACTTTTGCTAAATCCCTTAGCCTACTAAAAACAGTCCTATGAAGATCAATATGATTTATACTTAAATAGGTTAAGAATAAAACTTGCTAACAACATTTCAGTCAGCTGATCAAAGATCTAATTTTGCCCTTTATGTGCAGTTATTGCCATTATGTTCATAACTGTATTTTTAGCTATTATAACTATTTTAAATAAGAATCAGCAGTCTACTCTTTCATGTTTTCCAAAGTTTGTCCTGCAGGGTACGTGTAAATGTTTTGAAAGGTAAGAGATGGCTGGGAAGAAAAAGGTAATGAAGTTCTTCCAGGTATATGTTCACAACCCCTTCAAAGTACCCACTGCTAAAAATTCATCTTTTCCTTACTGGCTGATGACAACTCCATGACACAGGACTGGATACTGAAAGATCCTCCAGACCTAGTAGAGCGGTTTGCAAACTTTAGCATGCATCAGAATCACCTGAAAAGCTTGTTAAACACAGACTTCTAGGCTCCACCCCTAAAATTTCTGATACAGTAGACCAGGGAAAGGGCCCGTGGAACTGCATTTCTAATAAGTTCCCAAGTGATACTGCTTTTGGTCTGATGACCACACTCTTGAGAACCACTAAATTAGGATATTGCCACTCAAATCCATGACTCAAAATATCCTGCTGAACTCCTGAGGAAATAGTACTGAGGTTATATCACCAGAGCCTTAAAGTCATTTTCTTTTAGTTTGAGAAATATACTTGGGGGCAAAAATGCATTTTTATCATAGAAAATGTTGGTTATTTATATTATCCTGTTTAATTCATTTATGTAATAACTCTCAATCTCACAATTTCTATCATGGATCAAGCAACACTACTTTTTCCTCTAACTTTTATTATAGACCGACTTAGCAATATGGGCAGTTTACATACGAGCCTACATATCTTAAAATTCAAGTTATTGGAAGAGATCGACTAATGAGATCAAAACTGTCATGGGAAATTATTTTAGCCAAGCTATACCCATTCAAAGAAATCACTACAGATTTTTAATCTAAATTGCACTTTACACAATAAACAAATCCAAGTATTAGCTTATTTATCTATCACTAAGCTACACTAACTGGAAGAGAAAGTGCTAGCTGTGCATTACCCTCAACAACTAATGGCACTGACTTCACGATATGATGGACTGTTCCCCACCAGAACAAGGGCAGAATTTTAGGTTGTACGATAGACACAGTTCCAGTAGCTGTCGTTTCATTTGTCTTTTCCACTTCTTAGTTTCTGAGAGTACTGTTACTGCAAAGGCAGGAGTCTTTTAAACCATAACAATTAATCAACAAGTTTACTTACTGCATATAAAGTCGAGCAAGGTCCTAGGTACCCGCAGTTAACCACTTGTAGAGCCAAATTATCTCAGAGGAAAACAAAAACTAGAAGCAGCTAAAATGATATTCATCTATGGGAATGAGATTATGGGTGATTTCAGTATTTTTTTCTACACCCTTTCTTGTGTTTTTTTGAGTCCTCTACAATAGGTTCTTTTACAACTTTTATAATCAGAAAAAACAGTTTGCGTTTTGTGGAGGTGCGTGGGTGCTTTAAAGTCTAGGAAAGCCGTCTTCCAGTCTTTTCTGCGTTTCTGAAACTTTACTCTCTCTAAAAAACACCAAGTCTAAACTCTGTGAACTCCGTGGCCTCTGTCGCCAAGTTCGGGGGAAGTGCCCCTTCCTGCCTAGGAAGATGGAGGCAAGTGCAACTCGCGTTCAAGGTTCCCCAGAAGGCGGAGGAGGCATCTCCCCGGGCCTGGCCGGCTCCCAGGCGCTGGAGACCGAGGGCACCCACCTGGACGGGGGCTTCAGGTTGTTCTTCCGGAGGAGTTCCTCCTCGTAGTGGAGTAGCTTCAGCTTCTCCACCAGGTCCTCCATCACCACGAACATGTGGTAGGCCGCACCAGGCCCCCGCTCCACGACCACCTCCCCGGCCCCTTCGCCGCGGGACCGAGACACCCCATCCTCCAAACCTGAGGGCGTGACCACTGCCGTCGCAGCCGCCATCACAGAGCAGGCAGAAAGAGCCCCGCGTGGGCTTCGGCCCACAGACCTCGGCCGCCTGAGCCGCCTGCGTTGCCGCAGACGGGACCGCCGCTACCGGTTACCAAGCGACCGCCGAGCAACCCGTCTCCAGGGAAACTAGACTCCGCCTCCTTCCCGCCCTGTTTTCTTCTAAATTCCCTCCAACCAGGGCGGGCTTTCTGGATGACGTCACGCCGGGACAGCGCCCCGAGCCTCTGGGGAGGAGATGGCTGCGAGGCAGTCCCGCCCCTCGTGGGGGCGTGGCGTTCCCCCCCCCCCACCCCAACCCCCCCCCGTCGGGTGCACGCCTCCTGGCAAAGGAGGGGCGGAGCGCATTTCTGCTGAGATCTCCCTGTAGCTCTTAACTGGCTGGGAGCTGGTTGGGCCTGCTGGTTACGGACCGCTGCCCCGCGGGCGTCTGAGTTAGCCGCGGGTAGCCTTGAAAAAAATCAAACAGAAAGGAAGACGTGCACTGTTGAAGGCTAAGGTAGCCCACGACTATGATTTCCTTTTTCTTCTCAAAATTGGAAGTTTTCGAAGTTGCAACAATAGTGTCGTAGGTTTCCCTTCATCTCAGGAACTTTACAACAAGAGGTTTCTGTATTTGCTGCATTTAACAGTACAGTATATTATAAACCTTGAAATATTATAATTCCCGGTTGTTACTCTGGCGCTAGAAAAAGGAAGGGGTGGGGGAAAAGAAGGGCAGGAGATGAGCAAAAAGGAGGCGTTGGGAAGGATTTGTTCTACCTCGGAAACATGAATTCTAAATTCACATCCCGTTGATTAATCTGTTTCAAGCCCATTACATGTAGCATAAAGTTTTGAGGTTCCTTGTTAAAAATCATCAAGATAAAGGGGATTGTCTTGAATTTCTCTGTGCCACAGCTCTGTGTTGCTAAAGTTACTACTGTACTCTGCAGCTATTAGAAAGACATAGCTGACCACAGCTTTACAGTTTTCAAAAAAGGCTTGTGTATCAAGCAGTTTTCCAAAAAGCTGCATAGAAAATGAGGTAGATGGTGGATGTGTGGAGATTTCGTGGGAGAAGAAAATGTGTAGGAGGAGGCTGAAAATGTGTTTGTGTTTATAATGTGATTTGGGAAAGATCTCTGATGTATTATACCTGCTACTGGAGAATATGGAAGACTCACATTTTTTGACATAACTGAAGTTTGAAATTTATCTGTAATATATTTTTGTTCTTGTTAGAAAATGGGTGGAAGAATACTTTTCACTTTAATATCAGTCTAGACCTAACTTCTCTCTGATACTAATAACGTGAAAAATCAGGCAAATACTTTTTTCCACTTACCAGAGAAAGGAAATACATACAATAATTTAGAAGTAACTCAAAGAGCCATAGATAACTTTTATTTTTAATTTTTAATTTTTTTTTTGAGAGGGAGAGAATGCATGTGTGTGCACATGTGGGGGTGAAGAGGAGGGGCAGAGAGAGAGGGAGAGAGAGAATCTTAAGCAGGCTCCAGGCCCAACCCAGAGCCCTTGGGACTCACTCTCATATCTGTGAGATCATAATCAGAGCTGAAATCAAGAGTCAGATGCTCACTGGACTGAGCCACTGGTGCCTCAAGTCTTGCTTTTTAAATGATAACATTTTACTGGCATACTGCAAGTCATTAACCAGTTGATTTTAATAAAGATAGGTTGGAGGGGCTCCTGGGTGGCTGTCAGGTAAGGGTCCTACTCTTGACATTGGCTCAGGTCATGATCTCACAGTTCGTGAGTTCAAGCCCCACATTGGGCCCTGTGCTGGTAGCCTGGAACCTACTTAGGATTCTGTCTCCCTCTCTCTCTGCCCCTCCCACGCTTGCTCTCTATCTCCCTTTCAAAATAAATAAAAATAAACTTAAAAAAATAAAAATAAAAAAGATAGATTGGAAAGTTGGATTTGATTGTACTCCACTGCAGATTTGATCTTTTTCTTTGCTAACTTGGAAGAGTGTTTCTCACTCATACATCCCCACCCCAGCCACCACATATATGGGCGAGCGATGCTATGGTAACTTTTAGTAACTTTCAGACTGCAAGATAGATGTTATGATTGGAGAAAAAAATGGAAGTTCAGGTGATAGATGGAGATAGATGTTTACTCAAGGCATGCTGCCTGCATAAGATGTTTTGACATTTTCAGAAAGTTATATATAGCACTCAAGATGAAATAGCCAAACATTGTTTTTTGGCTAAGAAACGCTCCAATAACATATGTATTTTGACTGAAGGGGAAAAAATCCCACCTGTCCCAGAACTTAGCCATTTTCTTCTCAGGTACAATACTGACGCATCCTGGCTCAAAAGCAGTATGAAGAATTATTTTTCCCCTTCATTGTTATGAAGAAGAAAAAAAGACTAAATTATAAAGTGTCCCCCAGTAAGTGTGGCCCAGAAAGAATGAAAGAAACAAAAAAGCCAACTGCTCAACATTGTGTGTTTTCCCCCAGAAAAAAAAGATGGGAAACAACACCGAAATGTCATTACATTTTTATAAGGCTCAGGGATTATTTTTGCTGACTCTTTATTTGCCCACAATAGTTGATAACACTTCTCTTTCCCTGGCGGAAGTAGTTTCCTTCACACATGTGAGATGCACACTTAAATCCTCATCTGGCTGTTTCAGCCACTTAGAAACTTTGGATTACATTTTTGTTAGCAGTTTTGCAAGAGTAGCTCATATGTTGACCAGGGAATTAGAGAAGAGCTTGAAGAGAAAGGAATGTTGATGCATATTCCTACTTCCTTTTAAGAATCTTAAGAGATTTATCCCTGGCTCTATGTGTTGACTACAATTTTGGCCAGGCTTCTGACTTTGATTTTTATCTCTTGCAAACTGTGAAATGATTGGAGGTAATTTTTAAGGCCCTTAAGGCCTTTTTGTGAGTGAATTAGCTGATCTCTGGAAACTGAACAGTATCTCTATCAAAGGTGATTTAAACTAAATGGATTTCCCTGAAAGATGCTGAGCAAGGCTGGGGGTGAATAGGAGTCAGGTTCAAAGATGGAGGAAAGCTTTCTAGCTACATCTCCAAATATAAGAACGGGTCCTTCAAGAAGACTGGGCACGCTTAAAGAACAACCCTCTTTCTGTTACAATTGGCTTAGTACCACCCATTCAAGATGTTAAAAACTTAGAAAGGCACTAATTGAATAAAACTTTCATAGTCTGACAGAAAGTATCTGCCAAAAATCTAAAAAGAAAAGAGTCATGTTTAAATGTGAAGCATTAAAGGCAATGCCTTTAAAGTCAAGAACAAGATGAAGACACCCACTCTTCTAAACTGTACTAGAAATCAGAGCCAGTACATTGGAAAAAGATTAGTAAGTATTGCAGAAGAAGAAACTATTGCAGGTGATATAAGTAAAAACTCCAAGAGACTCTACAGACAAGCTATTAAGGCAGCTCAGCAAGTTTGCCTTATACAAGATCTAAACTAAGAAAATAGTTACTAGAAAACCAAAAACCATATATAGCACCCAGCGATAAGTCTATCATTATCATTATGGGGAAATTGTTAAACTTCGTTGAAAGTCATGGAAAAATCCAAGTAGGGATACAATGTTCATGAATAAGAAAAATTAGTTATCTTTAACCCCATCTTTAAACTCAATGCGTTTTTGGATAAAATTACAAGAGGGCTGACACTGAAAATCATACATAAGAGTAAATTTAAAGAAGACTGGGGAAGGAATCATGATATCAGATAGTAGGTTTCCTAATCAAAGTGTAATTTAAATTAATGACATCACAGGAATAAAGAGAAAATAGAAAATCTGGAAATAGGTGGGAGTTTATTTGGAAAGTCAATATACAACAAAGTTGGTGTTACCAATTAGTGGAGAAAGATGGACTATTCAGTAAATGCTATTGAAGCTATGGGTTATCCATGTAGAAACAAAATTACATCTCTGAATTCTAACACATAAATTCCAGATGGATTGAAGACATAAATGTGAAATACTCATAGGATGTTTAGAAGGGAACAATGTAGGGAAGGATTTCTCGAAGGAAATAAAGAACAAATTTTAAAGGGAAGAGAAACTCATTAAAATTTAAGAACTTAGATGCAAAAGAAGACTATATAAACAATGAAGAAAAGAGATATTTGTGACCCATATTATGTCAATGGATTAGTCTCCAAAATACACAAAGGTTATCGCAAGGCCTCTGTGCCATGTTGGAGGATTTTAGATGTTTTCTTAGAGGTCAGGATTTCTTAGCCTTTAACACTGTTGACATTTTAGGCTGGATAACTCTTTGTTGTTGGGTGCTGTTATGCACATTGTAGGATGTTTAACAGCATCCCTGGCCTCTATGCACTAGATGCCAGTAGTATCCATTCATAGTTGTAACAAAAATGTCTCCAGACTTTGCCACCTGGGCCTTGGGGAACAATATCACCCCTTGTTGAGAAACACTCCTCTAGATGCATGAGTTGAAATAGGAAATTCCTTTATAAGGACCAGGCATGTAAAGGGAAATGAGTAACTAAGCAATGTGGCTGGGGGGAAGGGGAGGAGGAGGGAGTGAGAGAAAGACTGGTGAACTAGAAAACTCATGCACCATCTCAAGGAGGGGGCATTTTTGTCATGTAGGAATTTGACCTAATTTTGTCATGGTTTATGATTTTGCAACAGTCTAAATCTGGATTTGTATGTCAATATGAGGTCCTAATTAATACTCTCTTCATACAAAATATTATTTCAGGGGCTACTTTAGTTGTTAAAGATACTTACTAATGCACTGAAGTTCAAAATTGAGAAGCCTTGTTCTTACCTTTTATTTTGATAGTCAAATCTTACTCCATTTGTAAATGTAGGAAATTTGTTATAGTCAAGTTTAAGGAGGGGATTTACAACTTAAATTTCTATAGAACTTTTAAAACTGTTCATAAACTTATCACATTTGTTTTAATATTGTCTGACAAACCATTCCAGGTGCTGTTAAATTTCCTGAATTTAAATTTTAAAAAGTGGTGGGAGGGAAGGGGGATATATTCTGTAAGTATTCCAATATTATTTGTAAACAAACTGCAATGTAAAACCAAGTCTAAATCAGTTACACGATTACATATTATAAACCGGAGTCACAAGTCAGTCTATTTCTGTAATGGGCCAAATTTTCAAATATTAGATACTTAAGTATCAAAGATGCACAAATTATTCTTTAGCATTATTATTACTATTCGGGGTTTGACTTTCATCGTTAGTGTATTTAGTGTTGCAGTTTTCCAGGTTTAAACTCTACTCACCCGCCTGAGAACCAATCATCATCCCAACCTGAAACTGAGAAGTTTCCCATGCAATGTATCAAAAGATTCCTGGCCCAGAAGGTAGAAGAGATTCTTGCCCACCAAGAACATCAGTGGGACATACTAAGTCCTAACTTGCCATAACAAACTCCCTAATTTACAAGGGGAATTGTTTTTGTCACCCATTCCCCTAGGTTTACTTCATTTTCTAGTTCTTCTCTACTAATCGAAGTCTTCTAACTCAAGTTAAGATTATAGTTAACTGCGTTAGCTAACTTTGGTTCTCAAGGTAGATAAATATAATCCAATTATATTGTACATATCTCAAGGTTTTGCTTTGCCTCATGGTCTCGTTTTCTTTGGAGAGAAACAATACATTTGTGAACTGAGTTCAGTTTACTGCCTCTGTGTAAGTGATGGAGATAGTTAATGAAAGGTATAAGTAGGGGTGTGTGTGTTAGAGGAGGGGGAGTGAAAGACGATTATATTTGCATGTTGGAGTGTTCCAGCAATATTGTAGAGAAGCGACTATAGGAAGGTGAATGTTGATTCTGAAGGCTGTTTGTGTAGTCAGGTGAGAGATGGTCCTGAACTGAGTGGCAATTGGAGTAGGGAAAAAGTGATACTGAGATATTAGGAGAGAGATTCAACAGAACTTTGTAATAGGCATCATGAGGTGTTCTCTTGGGCATGAATGGCACTACAAAGATGCCCCACTTTAAGGCAAGAAAACTGGCCTTTATATCCATGTCTCACTGGTTCATTGGCTATGGGCTGTCCCAGACATCTCTGGGTGAGGTGGCTTCTATCGGCCAAGGGTAATTTTCTGGAGAAGGATGCAGCTGTGAATACCAAGTGGCCAATATTTATAACAACTGGGGAATGGGAAAATCAGTCTGGTGGGTAGGCATCAGCAGCTTTTACTACAATAGTTTACATTAAAATGCAACACTTCTGAATTTCTTTATGTGGGATATGAACTGAAATAGTGAAGATGGTCTTGAGCTAACATTTTCAAAAAAGTAAGCCTGCGAAAGCTATAACCTATTGATCAGCTATAGCGTAAACTGTCAGGAAAATAGCAGATAAGTAACTGAAAACAATACAACAGTCTAGTTTTTTTTGATAAGAGTTCTATTCCATCATATGTGATAGCAACACTTTGATTTGATAAATACTGGCTACTAACAAGAATGATTGATCTGATTTTTCAGAGTTTTGAAGATTAAATAGAAATAGATTTATTCTTTAGGGCCAGATTAAGAAAATTCAATTTATTTTACAGGCAGGGATGGGATTCTTTCCCCCAAGGAAAAATTAAATTCAAGCAGAGTAAACAACACCCTTTCTTAATCGGGCTTTCTAGAGCCTAAGAAAAGCAAAATCTGCTAGATGCTACACCTTCATGGTACAACTCTGCATCTCAATGCATAGTACGCCAGCCTTTCTGATGACCAGTTTCTCAAATGGTTATTGGCACCTTGTTGTGGGTGGAACCTGGTGCCCAAACCATTACATGATAATAAAACATTGAATCCAATTGCCTTATTTTTGTTCCTAGCTATTTAGTAGAGATTATTTCTACTCCATATCTACATATTTTGCTTCATGAATATAAGAATTCATTCTGTCTTTACATTTAGTGAGACTTTGATAATGAGATAACATTTTTTCCTTTCTTTCTGAAGGTGTGAATGTGAAAGCGCAAACTAATAGATCCAGAGATCACTGTTTTGCTTTTGACAGCCACGGAGAGTATTTTCTAGATTTTTTTTTTTTTTTTTTTTTTTTTTGCACAGCAAATATTTGCATACATATAATGTGTTAGGCACTATGTGTGGGCATAGCGATACACAGGCTTATAAGCCTGGTGTCTGTGCTGAAATATCACATGCACTAATGCAGGATATACCTGTCAATTGGCAAGTGCAACCTATGGGAAGTAGGGTGTGCTTCGGAAAAAGGCTTTCCAGCCTTCTTTCTTCCTGCTCCTTAACAGGACAGAGATAGGTGGGCCTCCTCTATATTCCTCATAGTCTATTATACATTGTATGTCTCTAGTATCATTTTTTCCTAGGCTCTGAAAGGTTGGGAAGAATTAGCGAGGGGACACCAGTAGGAGAACCAATATGACTGCAGTAGATCTCTGGTCTGAGGAGTCAAACTTCAGAGCAAAGTTGATGGCTCTTCTCCTTTGTGTCTAACATGGGGGCTGATGCCCTTTAGACTTTTGTTTAAGTGTGCAGGGGCATGAGCTAACTCTTTGCCTAGGGATTTTAGCAAGGGGTCTGCTATATATAATCAGATATTTTCAGAATCTGGAGAAGAATATGCACCTATAGCCCACTTGCTAAGAATTGAAATTGGAATGTGCTTAAGTAAATCCCAAAGAACTCATCCCCAAAATAGTCCTGAATCAAGAGTGTATAATTAAAAACTCTTCCTATGACTTTCTAACAACTTATCATTTTCAATAAGTCTTTGTGCTTGATCTACATGGCCAGTGTATGTATACGTGTGTGTGTGTGTGTGTATTTAAATTGTAACTGCAGAATTTGCAGGAATACTCATAAACTTAGTGTAAAACTTTTTTTCCTTTTCCCCAGTACCCGAAGTCAGAGTATGAATTTTTCATAGTAACTTTCTGAGGAAGTTACTGAGGAAGAGTAGACAATTAATGGTACATAGACTGTGTGGTTGTCTCCCCCTAAAAGGGGAGATTTTCCCCCATAGTTCCCCCACAGAATGGAGTTGATGGTTTCCTCTTCACCCCATACTGCTGTGAAAAAATGACTAACCATCTACCAGCCCATTTTTTTACCTATTAATGTGACATGTTTATACGTCTTTAGTCCATTTCCAGACTCCACACTTTGAACAGACTTCTCTTTGCTTTTTCTTATGCCTCTAGAACTGTTTTTGTTTTCATGGCTTTAAAATAAGGTTTACTCTCTGGTAGAACAACCCACCTTTCTCAATCTTGATTATCATATTTTTATTCTTCCAGATGAACTCTAAACTTGTTTAATATTAAAATGTGTGCTCTGAGGGTATTTTTTTTAATGATATTGAGTTTACCATCCAAGGATTTGGCACATACTTTATTTGAATCTCTTATTGGAATAAAAAGGTTTCTGAAAAACTGTTCTATTTTCAATTTTTAAACTGATAGTCAATTTTAAAACACAAATTCTTGCTATTTTCCTTATGCTTGTAATTTAGCACTGTTGAGTATGAAAATTCCATATTTTACTTTCTGAAGACAAGGACAGATTGTTACATTGCAAAAGATTTGAATCTCCTCAGCTTCTTGGAGGAAGAATAATGCTTCTGAAATGGGAGGCAGAAGCTTTTATATGTAAAATTAGAAATGCCCTAGAGGATCTTGTTCTTTCAAAGGAAACACCAAGTCCTTTTATGAAATAAAAAGAAAAAGGTCTTTATTCTTGCTTGGAATACAATGATGGCTTCCTTATAGTTGTCTCTGCAGACCTGGTCCTTTTTCACAGTTTTGTCTACATTGTTCTCAGAGTAATCTTTCTAAAATGCAAATATGGACGTGTCACTGTCTTACCCGACATTCATATATAGATCACCATTTGCAACAATATCCAAAATTTCTCAGCCTGCTATACAAGTTTCCTGGGACAGATCCAGGCTTTATGGGTCCTGAAGCTTATGCAATTTATGGGAAGTGGGGATCCCTTTTAATTAAAAAATATGAAATTTTGAATTCAAAATCAGCAACAGGACCTTAAAGGAGGCAATGCATAAATTTCACTCATTTCCTGGAATATCTGCCTCTAGTAAGAGAATTATCTTATCATCTCAAACAAGTTAAGGTTACCGGCTCAAATAAATAATGATCAAAATAATGCATCTAACAAGTTGAAGTTGAAAAAACTTTTTTCTTCTATCCTAGATTCTCTGACTGTGGCCCTACATACTAGACTGACAAAAGAGAATAACAGTTTATTAATGTGCAGTGAGTATACCTGCAGGAGAAACTTAATAAGAATAACTCAAAGAGGTGGTTAAAACTTGGGCTTACATAGCATCCCAACAAAGAATTAGTTTGTAGAGCAGTGACATAACAAAGGAAAGGAGTCTCAGGCTTCCAAGGTAAGTATATGGGGGAAATTATTGAAGATAAGGATTATTTTGGTGAAGAGTGTTAAGCAGATTTCCCTCAGTGCTGTCTCTGGGCTCCTAAGAGTCTTTGGTGACTGGGAGTCCAAGTTTGATTTTAGGCAAATATGGGGAGGGCAGAGAGATTTTTTTGGTACCTGCTATTTCTCAGTTGTTTTCAGCCAGAAATAACCCTTATGCCAAAGTTGCATATTTTTGTGTATCATAATATGATCACCTACAGCCTACACATCTCTGACAAAACAAGGTGCCTGTGTGTGGCCAGGATGGTTCTTCCTAACATGAGATAGACATGCTGAGCCCTTTTTATAGTCATCACAAGAAGGAGAATATTAAGCCCGTAGATTTCAGATGAGGTTGTTTACAGTTAGGTTCAGGTTTGTGTCTTAAGTCATTAAATTAAATAAAGTGGATTCAATTACTTACCTGTGCTTTGAGATTGTAACTCTCTACCTCGTAGTAACTAACTTCCTTCACTAATCCTTAACTGCCTGGTTTAAATATTGATTTATCAGTCATCTTGTCTGGTTGAGCCACAATTCTTAATGACGTTTTACTAATGGCTGATTGGATTCTCTGTCTCTGATATCTTTGTCTGGCTTTGTAGTCAATACCACCAAAGTCATTATTAATAATAATACCATTATTAACTCTTCCACACACCAGACAATGGTCTCTCTTTAGTTGAGGGTGGAGAAGGTAGAATGATGAGAAGTGCTACACAGTCTTGTTTTTCATACCCAAAAACCCATCCTACCCTCACACTGTAAATTTGGTTTCCCCCTTTTATTTCCTCTAGAGACTCTTTTAAATTTTTTTAATGTTTTATTTATTTTTGACAAAGAGAGAAAGAGACAGAACATGAGCGGGGGAGGGGCAGAGAGAGAGGGAGACACAGAATCCAAAGCAGGCTCCAGGCTCTGAGCTGTCAGCATAGAGCCTGATGCGGGGCTTGAACTCAGACCTCGAGATCATGACCTGAGCCAAAGTTGGTCGCTCAACCGACTGAGCCACCCAGGCAGCCTGCTTCCTCTAGAGATTCTTAACAATGGTAATGATTCCTTACTCTTTTTCTTAAAGTTTATTTTGAGAGAGAGAGTGTGTGCTACACGTGTTGGGGAGGGGCAGAGAGAGAGGGAGAAAGAGAGAATCCCAAGCAGGCTCCACACTGTGAACATGGAACCTGACACAGGGCTTGATCCTACAACCATGAGATCATGACCTGAGCTGAAACCAAGAGTCTGATGCTTAACTGACTGAGCCACCCAGGCACCCTGATTCCTTATGCTTTAGGTGACTTTTCTCTATAACACTTGTGTTCGTCCAAATCTTCCAAGAGTCACAGGATAAATGGGATTAGACATGACAGAATTTTATTAGGCTATATGCCTGGGATTGAAAATGGGAAGGGAGCTGGGTAAAGACTGGGTCAACAGTCAGCTCTTGGTACAAGATTAATCCCAAGTGAAGAATAATGGGGAGGAACGTTGTGTGGAAGTACTCATTTTATACTACAATGCAATCTAAGGCCCCACTTAAAGCTGGCATCCTTTTGTTGTATTGTTATGCCCAGAATTCGTGATCCCCAAAGACCACCAGGGAGCGGAGTCCGATGCAAAAGCAAAGAGCCTTTATTCGAGCTAGCTCAAGTTCAATCCCCTACCTGCACCAACGCAGCAGTGAGATACTGAGAGAGAGAGAGTGGGTTTCAAAAGCACAAAGGTTTTATAGGGATCATGGCCCTAGCCGATTGGCTGGGGAAGAGTCGTGGCCTCAGTCGATTGGCTGGGGAAGGATAGAACAATGGCTGCCAAGCTGTGGTCCCAGATCAGCAATTATCAGCGTCACCTGGAACTTGTTAAAAATGCAAATATTGGGCCTGGTGGTCAAAGACCCACTGAATCAGAAACTCTGCGGGTGGGACTCAGCAATCTGTGTTTGAACAAGTCTTCCAGGAGATTCTGATGCACCTGAAGTTTAAGAACCACTGTGCCTGAGGATCTCTAACATGTTTGACCTCGGTGTATACAGAACGTTTCTCACTGGTCACCTATTAACCATTGGCTGTCAGCCTTGCTGTGCTATATAAATACCTAGCACCAAACACCATCCCCAGAGACTCTGATTTAATTGGTTTGGGGAGGGGTAAAATGCTCTTAGGTCATTCTAAGCCTGGGCAGGGTTGAGGGCTCCTGCCTCTGGCCCCTACCTGAGAGAAGCCCTCCCTCTTCTACTCACACTTTCCATGCCTCTCACATTCCCCTTCCTCCCACCTTAGACTTCGGAAGAATGCATCAATCGGTAGCCTGCTTTCTTAGAAAATATAAATTACTCAACGAGAGGAGGCATGGTCTGAGGTTTGAGCGGGAACTTCTTTCTGTGGCCATGTCAGGGACATAGTCACTAGTCGGCCGGCCTAGGTCTGCTCTTTCAGTATCACCCTGTAAATATGGATGGAATGAATATTCCCAAGTTTGGAATATGTTGCCTCCAGAAGCCAAAGACACCTTCGAAATGCTTTCCTTGCTTCTTTGTGTAACGAATGCAAGATACAGTAATTTGTCTTTTACTTTGGAGCATGTCCCAGCATGCCCCTGATCACTAGGTTCTCAAAACTTCACTGAAAAGACTGGCACCTGAATCTTTGCTCCTTCATCCTCTAGAGTGAATGCATCTTACCAAGGTCTCCAACATCCTAATCATCTCTTACTCCTGTTTAATGGGCATCAAATCATGGATGTAATAGATAGGCGTGATGTTCTGTGGGGTTTCCTGAAGGTCTAGATCTCTCTGGACTATGATCGAGGGCAGGAGAGTGAACATAGCCCTGAAGGAAAATTTTGAAGGAATATTATGTCCACCCATGTGAATACAAACTGTTTCTGATCCTCTTTCCTGATGGGATTGAATAGAATACATACATTCACTAGATTAATGACTGCATATTGTGTACCTGATGCCATATTGACTTTCTCTATCTTCTATACCCTGGCTGGCATAGTAGCTACAAACTAGGATCTTGGTTGGCATTGTGATAGTCTACAGTTATTCTCCAAGATTCATCTGACTTTTCAAGGGGCCTGAGTATCAAATTAAATGGATATCTGATAAGAGCCACTCTTCCTGCATCCTTCAAATATATAATGCTGGTGCTCATCTTTGCCACAGCCCTTCATGGGATATTACAATGTTTTAAATTTACTATAGGGAGGATGATTTCAGAAGTTTCCAAAAAAAAAAAAGTTTTCATCTGACTATCCTGCTATGATGATAGCTCTTATTTCAGAAGCCAGGGACATAATGTGGGGATTACTCCAACTACCAAATGTATCAATTCAAATAACGCATATAGGCATTGTATTGTCATGGTACCTGCTTACCATGGTGTGGTAGAGTCCTTCCTCCTAGGGACTTAGCCCCTTCTTTAGCAAATTGGTTATAAATATGAAAATTCATTCTGATCTGGGAACTGAGCAAGCAATTATGACTTTGTTGGGCAACCACTCGGCATCTCGCTCCTCTGTTCTTATCTTTATTTGGTTGTAATGTTAAGTAACACCCTCGTTAGCTGTCCATCTGTTTTGCCCCTAGAGACACTATGCTCTATTAACCATCTCTACAACTCCCTGTGGGTCAAGCAGCCTTGGCTGCCCCGCGGTCTTGCCAGTCATTATGGTAATTACAGCCTCCCAGCTCCTGATAGACAAGTGCTGCCATCTGGCCTCTATTACTTCAAGACCCCATCATCTCCAGGGATGCTAGCCAGCCCAGTTATGCAACTGTTTCTAGTACCAACATTTCTGGCCTGTAGAGGAAAGCCATCAGAGAATTTCTTAATGGTACTGGTTCTACTCTTACCAGTGCATTACTGATGGCCTTGGTGAATGGTGTGCTATCTGGACCCTCCTGTGAAACATAATCTTCTGATGGGTCTTCTGGCCTTATATATCCACACCACATGCTCACTTCTTTCAGCTACTTAATTCCTTCATTTGCCTTCTGCTAGGGAAATTTGGACATTTCTACTGAGAGTCACCCAAGCTTCTAGGAGCCACCCCAGCTGTGAGTTTACCTATCCTCTGCATCCTTGGTGGGCTTTTAAATCCTGAGTCTTTTTTTTTTTTTTTTTTAATTTTTTTTTTCAACGTTTATTTATTTTTCAGACAGAGAGAGACAGAGCACGAACGGGGGAGGGGCAGAGAGAGAGGGAGACACAGAATCGGAAACAGGCTCCAGGCTCTGAGCCATCAGCCCAGAGCCCGACGCGGGGCTCAAACTCACGGACCGCGAGATCGTGACCTGGCTGAAGTCGGACGCTTAACTGACTGCGCCACCCAGGCGCCCCTAAATCCTGAGTCTTAATAAAGTATCCCCAAGTCAATGGATTCTGGCTTATTCGGTTGTACACTTTGTCCCCATTGATCAAGAACTTTCAAAATCTACTTCCAGGAGTAATTTCCTGATTCTTACTAGGATATGCCAGCTCATTCATATAATTCGTTAGGAGGATAGTCTCTTTCCTCCTTTGTAAGGCTCAGCACATCTCCAGCTGTGTTAAGCTGAGATTTAACTCTAATTGTTGTCTTGGCAACCATGAAAGGTAGCAGGGGTAGCCCGAGTGGCCATCATCTGTTGCCTTGTTAGGGTGAATTGCTTCTGGGAGATGCTGCAGAAATGCTAGTTCATGCCAGGAAGGGGTGTGTTACCTCTGCAATCCCAGAGTGTCTGGAAGGATGCAGAAGCAACATCCTGTAGACATTCAGATGTCCCTATTCTGTTTCAGAGTCTCAGGTTTTCCCCACTAGGGCCCTGACCTTCCCATGGCAGACCTTTTCTGTCAGAGAATTAAAATGTCTCAGGAGCTCTGATACTTTAGCAATCAAGTCTTCAGCCTGCTGCTCAACTGGGTCAGCCCCCCAGCAGGAGATGGGCATCTTTGGAAGCTACCTTCCAGGGTCTCTGGCTGTCATATTTAGGTGCTAACTGCTTGTTCATAACCCTTATCACCCATTATCCCTCTGAAGGGTGTCAGTACAATTTAGCAGTGATCAGCCAACTCCCCTATCTCTGTAAGCATTGTTCCCTCCATAGTTTTCAAATGCCAATACCATATCCACCTATCACAGCATTTATCTCCACTTGAATGTTTCTGAAGAGCCCAACATTCACCAAGACCATCAGGAATGCACTGATGAGGAGTGCCTGGGTGGCCAAATTGGTTGAGTCTGACTCTTGATTTCAGCTCAGATCATGATCTCAGGGTTTTGGGATTGAGCCCCATGTCAGGCACTGTGCTAAGCGTGGAGACTGCTGGAGATATTCTCTCTCTCTTTCTCTCCCTCTCTCTGTCTCTCCTGCCCTTCTCCCCTCCCTCTTTCTAAGGGGGGGGGGGGGGGAAAGGAATGCACTGGTGAAAACTAATTGAAATCTAGCAACTTAGTTACTACCTTTTGGCAGAAACTGTGTGCTTCACCTCCAAAGAATACAGCATCCTCTATCTTCATGGTGATAGGTGAGCCATTACCAAACCCATGGCTTACTGCCTTTTTGTCTCGGTCCTCTGAGAATTAGACACCAAGACTGGATTAAACATCAAAGGATTTTATTAGGGAAAATGCCTGTATGAGAAAATGATGAGAGAGATGGAAAAAGCTGGAAGAGCTTTCAGACCATGATCAAGTCTGACCTTGAGCGAGGAGGAAATGGAAGGGTGAGTGGAAGCATGCGGTTACTGTCTAAGGAAGGTTCAGCAAGGCCACTGAGGAAGCCCTCAAACCAAGATCAACCATCAACCCTTGTGTCCTCCGGTGCGGTCATTGCCCAGCAGCAGCCCTTGAGAAGCACTGCCTTTGCACAAACAAGACAGTGGTTTTCAGATTCTAGCATTTGGAGCCTCTGCTCAACTCTGCTTGTTCTCATGGCCACCACAGCTTAATTAGGGTTTTGATCACTATTTATGCATACAACACACATGAAACAGCAGCTCAAGACACCATTCTATTATGTTTGCAGTCAGTGTTAAAGAAAAACCCAAATGGAGGTCACAATTTGGATATACCCCTTGACCAAACACTCATAGTCATGTAACCAAAACTTAAACTGTCCTAATTTTCCTTGAAGTGCTAACTCTGACCTTAAACAAAACTTAAGCTCTCTTCAGCTTCCTGCCAATGAGCTACAAATAAGTAAGGTTATACAGTGTTCCTACCCTAAAAAGAATGTAAGTTTCTAGTAACCAATCATAACAGAAAACAATGTACTTTGTCACTCATGTTTTGTAAACTGAGCTGTAACTCTGAGACCCGAGCTTCATACTGTTAAGTTTGGGAGAGTCTGCACAGGCAAAGGTTTGCCTGAGGATCCCCTTTGGAATAAAGATGAGCTAGAAGGAAGGTAGCAAGCACAAAGCAGTTTATTAAGGACCATACACTCAAGGTGGGAGAGCAGGCAGGCTCAGAGCTGACAACTGCCTTGAGGTTACTGGGATCCTCCCCTTTTACCTGAGTGGGTCTTAAAACATGGACAGGGTGGTTTCTAATGGAGGTTGCTTCCAATCATTTAGGGGACTCCTCCCACGGGTTGGGAGGGGGAGTTTTTGACCCTATAAAGGGCATACCAGAACTGTCCAGGCAGCCTTTCTCTATGGGGTGGGGGAGAGGGGCATAACTGCAATGCAAATGCATTATAATTAGTCTAGGGGTTATCCTGGGGCAGAGGTGGAAGAGGAGGGCACGTAGCTCTGCACCTGTGGCTCTTGATCTGTTAATCCCAGGGTCTTGGAAGCTACAAGGTCAGAATTGTGCCCTTAGGCTTCTAATGTGTAATCTATCGCTGTCCTTCCCTCCAGCTCTTGTCTAACCCACTGCCTACTCTATCATTCTCCCCTCAAGGACTTGGGAGCCTAATCTTTCAGGTCAAGGAAGAAGTTCCTCAGGGTGTTCCTTCCACTGCTCATATCTAGCTTCTACCTAACAACACCACTTTTGGTTTTAAAGTCTCTGCTAACAGTTCATTTCCTGTTCAATAAAATATTCGTATCAAGTAAAACTCTGAATTTTCTTTTGACAGTAGACTCTATTAGCCAGGAACTTAAATACAGCGTATCAAGCATGGATTGTCTTTGTAATGTTTCGGGACTCAGCTAGGAAGGCTCCAAGGTTGGGGTGATTCCATGGTTGGGAGTTGGATTCCTCCAGAGGCTTGTTTGCTCATAACGGGGCAGCTGGGCTGGGAGGGTGCGAAGATTAGGACTGCCCACTAGAGGGCCTACATATGGCCTCTATGTGACTTGGCTTCCTCACAACTGATGACCTCAGGGTAGTCAGACTTCTTACAGGGTGGCTTAGCGCTCCAAGTGTAAGCGTTCTAGTGAACAAAAAACACTCTTTATGATCCAGCCCCGGCAGTACTGTACCGGTCAAAGTAGTCACAAGTCTGCCCACGGGAAGAGGACAAAGCCACACACCTATCGATGGCAGGAGTGACATAATCTCGTGGACATTTTTTTTAAGCATCAGAAGCAGTCAACAGGTTCCCGTAAGGAAGACTAGAAAACCTGCAGCTTAATTTGTTGCCATTTCTAGCTTCCTGGATTTGTGCTCATCATAATATTCTTCACCTTGTAATGCAATTGCCTGTTTACTTCTGTTTCAGTCTTGTTCCCCTGCATCTGGCACACAGGTGCTTAATAGGCATTCGATGAACTGTTCCTTCCTTAAACCTACTTTGGGAGCAAAACCAACATATAACAGTGTACAATGTAGGACAATAAAATCACAAGTTCATATGGTTCAAGTTGTTCTATAAGAGTTAAGTTTTCCTTGCTCCCTCATCTGAATTAAATCCAGGTTGATAAAAACCAGGAATTATCCAAACAAACTATAGGGAGCTATTTCAGGATTCTTTTATTTCTGAGGTGGTTGATAAACATTTTGACTATGGTCTGACATATCATTCCAAAATAATAAAATCCGAACTTGCCTCCTGAAAATGGCTTTTCTAAACTGGGAATTAGGGAACTGATTTCCTATCCAGAAGCAATTATGTGGCCTTAATAAGTAATTAATGACTTTTTAAGGACATCCTCGGTGTATTCAAATGCAGTGTGTTTGCCCCTGTAAGAGAACTGTAAGAGAATTGGGAACAATGGCAGCACTTGGTCCTGAAGGATATTCAGAACAATTCTCTAACTTTTCCCTACTCATATCTCCCTTTAAAAATATTACCAAAAAGTAAATGAAGAATATTAGATAATAAAATTGATTAAAACAGTTAATCTGTATCTACATGGTAGTTAAAATACAAAGTATCAGAAGAAGCAAGAGGGAAATGAATGAGACCAAACTGAAATACATTTGATGGCTGTGTGTCAAATTACCCCTGAGTTTTTTTTAATCTCTGTGTGATTTATACATGAAGAGCTAGCTAATTTGTGATATTGTTTGGAGAACTCAGAGGTATCAGAGTGAAGGCAGTTTTTCCAAACTAAAATGAGTTGGGAAGATAAGACAATCCACCATTTAAAATAAATTGGTTTAGGGACTAGCGAAACTCAGTACAAAGCTATATCACAAATGAAATCCTTATTGGAAACTTAGCTTTGACCTATCAGTAAATACAAAATTCTTATTTCAGTCTTGTGCAGCAGTAGACATAGTTTATTTATAATTTTGATTTTGCCTGTGACAATAGCTTTGCTAGCTTGGTAACTTAAGAAATTTATATAATTTTGAAGAAAAAACAAAGATACATTGAAATTAGAAAAACACCTTTCCTACCAATCCATGCGTTTCATCGTTGAACAGACTCTAATCATTGGTCTTGGGACTCTCTTTCTTGAAGATCAGTAGGATTTCACTGTTACCTTGTTTGTATTCCCCCTTGGTTTTTGCAGACTAGAATGGAACAAAGTAGGCTCCTTCCTCCATGATTTCTCTGTCTTAATTTGGGTAGGCCTGCTCAGAGAGAATATGTATGTGGAGATGAGAGGTAGCTGTTTAACTCTGCTTTAGCATAACATATTGGGTTGAAAGCATAAAATAAAAGTTAAAAGTACCATGAATCCAGAAAGACCTGCTTAGGTAACTATATCCTAGTTAGAGATCAGTTCTAAGAGTCATGGGGAGCTCTTATATCTGTCAGTTAAGGCTACAGAGCTAAAGAGAAAGTTCTTCTAGTTTGAGAAATTAACTTATTCAAGTCTGAAGAGAACATAGTCATGCAATACACATCAGTAATGCATGTCTTTTGTGATACCTATTTGTCATTGACAGTTTCTGGCTATAAAGTCAAGGTAATTAACTGAAGATTAATCGTTTTCCATACCAAAGCTAACATTTTATGGGAGTCTTCTTAAATGTGTAAACTTCATGATCCTGCTCTATTAAAAACTAGTTCAGTGAACAGCAGTTAGGCTGCTGATCTGCAGATGCCCATCCCCCAACCAACAAGACATTCTAATTTACTGTGCTTGGATGGAGCCTGTACGTCTATGTGTTTACAATCTACACAGATAAATCTGAAATGCAGCTAGTAGTTATATCATCTTCCCGGCAAAGTTACTGCTTCTAACTTGTGTCATGTGCCTCTGTATAAAAATTCAGAACTACCTTCTTTCTTTTTCACAAAATACTGCTTGTCAGATTAACTACCCTATTTTGTGACATTTTGCAATGTGAATTTTCCTTCCTTAGTTATCGCTTCACTCCATCCATCTTGGACTTCTTGTTAATAGCGTTCTACCTTATAGCAGAGATGTTTCTCCTTTATGAAGAAGAAATAAAACCAAAAGTAAGCAGTTTTTCCTCCTTTCACTGGATGATTTTTTTAAAAATCATATTCTTTAAGAAGCAGGGTCTATCCAGTCTTTACTGCTGTCTTCTTTTGCAAACCTAATTTTGAGTGACTTCCTGATGCAGTCCTTTATTAGTTTTGGTTATACGCCTGTTCCCTGAATCTATAATCTGAGTTGTAGAATTTATATATAAGTCTCTCCTTTTTCTTTCCTCTGTTACCTCCCAAATGATTTGGGTGCCGGAGTTAGTTCGAGGCTCCTATCAGGCCCAAAACCGTCTTTCACAATAATAGACTGTCTGGCATTTGACTGCTCTACTTTGAAATAAACCTTCTAATATCTGGCATACTTTTCACAATGTGCTTGACATGCTTTTCTTTGGTTGTAATAGATTCTGGGGTGTTTTTACTTTCTCCCAAAGTTTCTATTACTTCTACTGCAAAAAGCATTAATTTATGATGGTCAGAGTGAAATTAATTCAAGAAGAGCAAATGCTTTATTCCAGCAAAGCAACTTCTTAAAATTCCTGCTTCATTCTTTTCTGAATGATTTGGCAGGCAAATCATTTTAAAGAGTATATTCTTTTTCTCAATACCCCCTCTATAGGAAGCATTCCTATATCAGTAGTCAACTTAGACAAAGTTTTATTAAATAGAATTTTTCTATTAGTTTCTATAATAGAAAGAAATTGGAATTAACTAACATGTCAATGGTATAGTTAATATTCTACTGTATTCATGGGCTCTAATTTAAGCAACATTGAAAAGATGCTTTAAGATATTTAATAACATGGAAAAATAGTCATGCAATCACAAAGTAGGTTTGAAAATTATATATAAACAGCATAACATCAGTGTTCTAAAAATAAATGCGTATAAAAATAAGATTAATCATCATGTTAACAAAGTTATTCTGTAATGATGATTGCATTATCTGTGTTTCTTTTAAAATTTTCCTGTCTCTATAATCATATACTACTTTAAAAATGGGTAAAAGTGGGGCTTAGTCAGTGAAATGTCTGACTCTTGATTTCAGCTCAGGTCATGATCTCACGGTTTCTGAAATTGAGCCCTGTGTGGAGCTCTGTGCTAACAGCATGGAGCCTGCTTGGGATTCTCTCTCTCGCTTTCTCTGTCACTCCCCCCCCCCCCCCCACATGCACACATGTGTGCATGCTCTCTCTCAAAAATAAATAAGTAAACATTTTTTTAAACGAAAAGTTATTGGACCATTTTTTAAAATTTACACACGTTTTTGTTAATGGATATTTGCTTACTTGGGATTCTATATCCCCTTTATACTTTGTTTTAGATATGTTTAGTAATTACTTATCAAAGTTAATACAGGGGTCATAGAAAACAGTTTCTTGCTAGATAATTGGTTTCGTTCTTTCTACTTCATGATGCCTAGCATTTGAGTACTTACTCTGTGGAAGGCACAGTGCCAAGGGTGTGATATAGATGGTGTTTTATGTATCTAATTTAGATCATACCTCATGGGAGCCTTTAAAAAAATCTGGCGTTTAACAAGTGAGGACACATAATCTCAGCTTGTCCAAGGTCACACAGCTCATATGTGGTAAGTTATAATTGATCCAAGGTCTCTAATGACAAAACTCATAGTCTTTCCACTGAAAGGGAACATTATCATGCTTCTTCCGTGGTACTTGTGTGATATAGCAGCCCCTAACAGAATTGTGTGACTATACAATGAAAGTTCTCTTTGCCCTGCTTTTCAATTAGATTTCTTGTTATTAAATTAAACTTTATTTTGAGGTAATTGTGGATTCCTATGCAGTTGTAAGAAATAATACAGAAAGGTGCTTTGTACCTTATACCTAGAACACTCCACTGGTAACATCTTATATAACTATGGTACAGTATCATCAGCAGGTTATTGACATTGATACAGTCAAGGCACATCACCACAAAAATCCCTCATGTTGACTGTTTGTAGCCACATCCGTGTCTCTCCCCACCCCATTTAACCTCTCGCAACTACTTAAACTGGTCTATGTTTATATAATTTGTCATCTCAAGAATGTTATATAAATAGAATCAAACAGCATGTAACATTTTGGAATTGACTTTTTAAACTCAGCATAATTTTCTGGAGATTCACCCTGGTTGTTGTATGTATCAATAGTTAAGTTTCTTTACTTTTTTTTTTTGTTTTGTTTTTTGGCTGAGTAGTATTCTGTAGCATTGATGTACCACAGTTTAATCATTCACCCATTGAAGGATATCTGGGCTGTTTTCAACTTTTGACTGTTACAAATAAAGTTACTGTGAACATTATTGTACAGGTTTTTGTGTGAACGTTAAGTTTTCATTTCCCTGGGATAAATGCTCAGGGGTATAACTGCTGAGTTGTATGGTAGTTACACATATGTTTTTATTAAAAAAATTTTTTTCTAATGTTTATTTATTTATTTTGAGAGAGAGAGGGAAAACAAGGGAGGGGCAGAGAAAGAGGGAGAGGGAAACCCAAGCAGGCTCCATGCTGTAAGTGCAGAGCCTGACACAGGGCTCAATCTCACAAATGGGGAGATCATAACCTGAGCCAGAATCAAGAGTTGGACTCTAAACCAACTGAGCCACCCAGGTGCCCCACAAGTATATTTTTAAAAGCAACCACCAAACCATTTTTCCGAATTGGCTATCCCATTTGACATTCCAATCAGCAATGTATGTGTAATTCAGTTTCTCCACATTCTCATCAGTGTTGATGTTGTCATTATTATTTTTATAGTTGTCATTATTCATTTTATTTTATATTATTAATTCTATTTAAATTTTTTTTTGTTACAATAGATGTGCCTTTGCAGTTTTAATCTGCATTTCCCTAACGTCTAATGATGTTGGTTGGACATCTTTTCGTGGGCTTATTTGCCATCTACATATCCTCTTGGATGCAATGTTTCTTCATTCTTTTGCCTATCTTCTTATTGAATTCTTTGCTTTTTTACTGTTGAGCTTTGGGTGTGCTTCACAGATTCTAAATACTAGCCCTTTGCCAGATATGTGGCTTATAAATATTTTCTCTGTCTGTGGCTTATCTTTTTATTCTCTTAACAGTCTTTTTTATAAAGCAGAGTTTTAAGTTTTGATGAGGGCCATTTTATAAAGTTTTTCCTTTTATGGATTATACTTTTAGTGTTGAACCTCAGAACTTATTGCCTATCCCTAGTTTCAAAAGATTTTTTTCTTACTTTTGTTCTAAAAGTTTCATAGTTTTACATTTTATCTTTTAGTCCAGGCTCATGTCAGTTACTTTCTGCCCAGTCCTAGAATCAACCACTTCTCCAAGGAGCCCTTGTTCCATTGGAGGATGGTATCAGAAACGAAGATCTAGGCACTAAGTATACTTTTTGCTACTGGAGTGTCCTTGATTTTAGGTCCTCTCAGCCTATAGAGCAAGGAGATGTGCATTACACTAACCTATGCACTAAAATTTGCATATACATACCTATAAATATTTTTTACATGTAGCCATCTATATCTATATTACATTTTTTTCTTTTTTTAATTTATATTTTAATTAACAGACAGTACAATATTGGTTTCAGGAGTAGAATTCAGTGATTCATCACTTAGGTATAACACTCAGTGCTCATCATAACAATTGCCCTCCTTAGGACCCATCACCCACATCTCCCACCCACCTCCCACCATCAACCCATCAGTTGTTCTCTATCATTAAGAGTTTCTTGTGGTTTGTTTTCCTGTCTTATCTTTCCCCCCACCCTTTCCATATGTTCTTCTGTTTTGTTTCTTAAATTCCATATATGAGTGAAATCATATGGTATTTGTCTTTCTCTCATTGACTTATTTCACTTAGCATAGTACATTCTAGCTCCATCCACATCATTACAAATGGCAAGATTTCATTCTTTTTGATGGCTGAGTATTCCATTGTATATATATACCACTTCTTCTTTATTGATTGAACAGTTGGTGGACATTTGGGCTGTCTCCACAGTTTGGTTATTTTTGATAATGCTGCTATAAACATTGGAGTAGCATGTACCTCTTCAAATCTGTATTTTTGTATCCTTTGGGTAAATACCTAATAGTGCAATTGCTGGATCTAGGGTACTTCTATTTTTTGTTTCTCAAGGAACTTTGATATTGTTCTCCAGAGTGACTGTACCACTTTGCATTCCCACCAACAAGGCAAGAGAGTTTCCCTTTCTCTGCATCCTCCCCCAAACCTGTTGTTTCTTGTGTTGTTAATTTTAGCCATTCTGACAGGTGTGAGGTGATATCTTATCATGGTTTTGATTTGTAATTCCCTAATGATGAGTGACGTTGAGCATCTTTTCATGTGTCTATTAGCCATCTGGATGTCTTTGAAAAAATGTCTATTCATGCCTTCTGCCCATTTCTTAACTGTGTTGTTTGATTTTTTTTGTGTTTTGAGTTTGATAACTTTTTTTCATAGAGTTTGGGTACTAGCCCTTTATCAGATGTGTCATTTGCAAATATCTTCCATTCTGTAGGCTGCCTCTTGTCTTGTTAATTGTTGCCTTCACTGTGCAGAAACTGTTTATCTTGATGAAATCCCAGTAGTTCATGTTTGCTTTTGTTTCCCTTGCCTTCAGTGATGTATCTAGTCAGAAGTTGCTGTGGCCAAGGTCAAAGAGGTTGTTGCCTATGTTCTCCATGATTTTGATGGTTTTCTGTATCACATTTAGGTCTTTCATCCATTTTGAATTTATTTTTATGTATGGTGTAAGAAAGTGGTCCAGTTTCATTCTGCATGTGGCTGTCCAGTTCTCCCAGCACCATTCGTTGAAGAGACTGTCTTTTTTCTGCTGGATATTCTTTCCTGCTTTGTTGAAGATTAGTTGACCATATAGTTCTGGGTCCATTTCTGGGTTTTATATTCTGTTCCATTGTCTATGTGTCTGTTTTTTTTGCTAGTACCATACTGTCTTGATGATTACAGCTTTGTAATATAGTTTGAATCTGGAATCATGATGCCTCTAGTTTTGTTTTTCTTCCTTAGGATTGTTTTTGACATTCAGGGTCTTTTGTAGTACCATACAAAGTTTAGAATTGTTTGTTATAACTGCAAAAAATGCTGGTGGAATTTTGATAGGGATTGTATTGAATGTGTAGACTGCTTTGGGAAGTATAGACATTTTAACAATGTTTGTTGTTCCAGTCCATCGGCATGGAATGCTTTTCCATTTCTTTCTATCACCTTCAATTTCTTTCATGAGCATTCTATAGTTTTCAGAGTAAAGATCTTTTACTTCTTTAGTTAGGTTTATTCCTGGGTATCTTATCTTATTGTTTTTGGCACAATTGCAAATGGGATTGATTCTTTGATTTCTTTTTCTGCTGTTTTGTTAGTGCTATATAGAAATGCAACAGATTTCTGCCCATTGATTTTATATCCTACAACTTTGTTGAATTCATGTCTTAGTTCTAGCAATTTTTTGGTGGAATTTTTCCTGTTTTCTGCAGAGTATCATATTGTCTTCAAAGAGTGAAAGTTTGACTTTTTCCTTGACAATTAGGATCCCTTTTATTTCTTTTTGTTTTCTGATTGCTGAGGCTAAGACTTCCAGTACTATGTTAAATAGTAATGGTGAGAGTGGATATCCTTGTCTTGTTCCCAACTGTAGGGTAAAGGCTCTCAGCTTTTCCCCACTGAGGATATTATTTATGGGTCTTTCATATATGGCCTTTATGATGTTGAGGTATGTTCTATCTATCCTTACTTTGTTGAGGGTTTTTTTAATCAAGAACAGATGCTGTGTTTTATCAAATGCTTTTTCTGCATCTATTGTCAGGATCATATGGTTCTTATCATTTCTTTTAATTTTTTTTTTCAACGTTTATTTATTTTTGGGACAGAGAGAGACAGAGCATGAATGGGGGAGGGGCAGAGAGAGAGGGAAGCACAGAATCGGAAACAGGCTCCAGGCTCCGAGCCATCAGCCCAGAGCCTGACGCGGGGCTCGAACTCACGGACCGCGAGATCGTGACCTGGCTGAAGTCAGACGCTTAACCAACTGCGCCACCCAGGCGCCCAGGCGCCCCATCATTTCTTTTATTAATGTGGTATATCACATTGATTTGCAGATACTGAACCAGCCCTCCCTACAGCCCAGGAATAAATCCCACTTGATCAAGGTAAACAATTCTTTTAATGTACTGTTGAATTTGATTTGCTAATATCCTATTGAGAATTTTTGCATCCATGTTCATCAGGGATATTGGCCTGTAATTCTCCTTTTTAGTTGGGCCTTTGTGTGGTTTTGGAATCAAGATAATGTTGGCTTTGTAGAATCGGTTTGGAAGTTTTCATTCTATTTCTATTTTTTGGAACAGTTTGAGAAGAATAAGTAATAACTCTTCTTTAAATATCTTGTAGAATTCCCCCTGGGAAGCTATCTAGCCCCAGGACTCTTGTTTGTTGGGAGATTTTTTTATTACAAATTAAATTTCTTTGCTGATTATGGTTCTATCCAAATGTTATATTTCCTCCTGTTTCAGCTTTGGTAGTTTGTGAGCTTCTAGGAATTTGTCCATTTCTTGCAGATTGCCCAGTTTATTGTCACATAATTTTTCATAATAATCTCTTAAAATTATTTGTATTGCTGTGATGTTGGTTGTGATCTCTCCTTTTTGATTCACAATTTTATCTATTTGGGTCCTTTCTCTTTTCTTTTTGATAAGTCTCACTAGGGGCTTATCAATTTCGTTAATTCTTTCAAAGAACCAGGTCTTAATTTGGCCGATCTGTTCTACTGTTTTTGTTTGTTTGTTTCTATATCATTTCTTTCTCCTCTAATCTTCATTATTTCCCCTTCTTCTGCTAGCTTTAGACTTTATTTGCTGCTCCTTTTCTAGCTCCTTTAGGTGTAAGGTTAGGCTGTGTGTTTGGGAACTTCCTTGCTTCTTGAGATAAGCCTGAATTGCAATATACATTGCAATATACTTCTATCTTAGGACTGCCTTTGCTGTATCCTAAAAGTTTTAGATTGTCTTGTTTTCATTTTTATTTGCTTCTATGTATTTTTTTTTTATTTCTTATTTAACTTCCTGGTTAACCCATTTATTCTTTAGTAGGATGTCCTTTAATCTCCATGTATTTGAGGGCTTTCCAAATTTTTTTCATGGTTGACTTCAAGTTTCATAGTGTTGTGATCTGAAAATTTGCATGGTATGATCTTGATCTTTATGTATTTTGTTGAGGGCTGATTTGTGACCCAGTATGTGGTCTATTCTGGAGAATGTTCCATGTGAACTCAAAAAGAATGTGTATTCTGCTGCTTTAGGATGAAATGTTCTGAACATATGTTAAGTCCATCCAGTCCCATATGTTGTTCAAAGCCATTGTTTCCTTTTAGATTTTCTGCCTAGATGATCTGTCCATTGTTGTAAGTGGGGTGTTAAAGTCCCCTACTATTATTATATTATTATCAATGAGTTTCTTTATGTTTGATATATATAGATATATATCTATATATATCTATATATATCTTTCAAGTTGGGTTCTTTCAAGTTGGGGGCATAAATATTTACAGCTGTTGGATCTTTATGGATAGACTCCATAATTATGATATAATGCCCTTCTTTATCTCTTGGTACAGTCTTTGTTTTAAAATCTAGTTTGTCTGATATATATATGGCTACTTGGCTTTCTTTTGACATCCATTAGCATGATAGATGGTTCTCCATTGCCTCACTTTCAATCTGCAGGTGTGTTTAGTTCTAAAATGAGTCTCTTATAGGCAGCATATAAATGGATCATGTTTTTTTTATCTGTTCTGATACCCTGTGTCTTTCAATTGGAGCATTTAGTCCATTTACATTCAGAGTGATTATTGAAAGATACGAATTTATTGCCATTGTGTTACCTGTAGACTTGGTGTTTCTGGTAGTGCTCTCTGGTCCTGTCTAGTTTTTCTTGCTTTTGGTCTTTTTTTTTTTTTTTTTCTCCACCCAAAGAGTCCCCCTTGAAATTTCTTTAGGGCTGGCTTAGTGATCACAAACTTCTTTAGCTTTTGTTTGTCTGGGAAACTCTTGATCTCTCCTTCTGTTTTGAATGACAGCCTTCAGGATAGAGTATTCTTGGCTGCATATCGTTTCCATTCAGCACACTGAATATATCTTGCCACTCCTTTCTGGCCTGCCAAGTCTCTGTGGACAGATCTGCTGTGAACCTGATCTGTCTTCTGTTGTAGGTTAAGAACTTTTTTCCCTTGCCACTTTCAGGATTCTTTCCTTGTCTGTGTATTTTGTGAATTTGACTATGGTATGTCTTGGCGATGGCCAGCTTTTGTTGACTTCGGTGGGAATTCTTGGTACTTCTTGGATTTTAATGTCTGTGTCCTGCCCCAGATTAGGGGAATTTTCAGCTATAATTTGCTCATATGAACCTTCTGCCCCCTTTTCTCTCTTCATCTTCTGGGACTCCTATGCTATGAATTTTATAATATTTTAATAAAGCACTGAGTTCCCTAAGTCTGTCTTCATAATCCCTGACCTTTTCTTTTCCATTTTTCTTTTCTTTTCCCTTTTATTTTCAGCTTCATTATTTTCCATAATTTTTCTTCTGTATTTATGGCCTCTATAGTTATATCTTTTCCAAAATGTCACATAATTGGAATCATTCTGTATGTAATATACATTTAACATTAATCCATGTATTTTCCTTGTTTGCTAAACTTGTTTCTTTTTTTTATTCCTAATATTTCATTGTATAGTTACATCACAGTTTATTTACCTATTCACTAATTGAGGGAAATCTTGGTTGCTTTCAGTTTTTTATAATCATGAAGAAAGTTGCAACAAACATTCAGGTACAGATTCTTGTGTGGACATAAATTTTCAAATCAGTTGAGCAAATATCTAGAAGTATGCTAAAGAGTATGCTTGCTGGATTGTGTGGTAATACAATTGTATATATGGTAACACAGTTGTATGGTAATTATGTTTAGTTGTGTAAGAAACTTCCAAACTGTCATCCAAAGTGACTGTACCTTTTTGCATTCCCATCTGCAATGAATGAGAGTTCCTGATGCTCTGTACTTTCACCAGCAATTAGTTTTGTGAATTTTGTTTGTTTGTTTGTTTGTTTTTAATTTTAGTCATTATGCTAGATGTGTGGTGGTCAGAAAACAGGTAATTTTTCAATGTAGGATAATTAACGAAAGGCAGTGATACTGTTCAAAGACACTGATAACCACTGACTTTGCCTCTTCCTCACAGAATAAGGATTGGCCTCACTCCTAAGAGGTCTATTTCAAGACCCAGAAGAACTCATGTTTATAAATGTTCCCTTGAATCAGTGATTCTCAGTCCTATCACACCCAGTGCTCCCTTACACCAAATGTTTGTAATGTCTTCTTTTCTATGCCAAAGTGAAATTAATCAGTAATATTACCTACTTACATGTTTTTTAAAATAAATATAATGTTCATAAAGAAGAAATTTTTAAAGTAAGTTATATATTTCAGAATATAAATGTATAGTTGTAAGTATATTAAAAGACAATCAAGTAGTCAGGTGTTAGCATCTTCTTGAAGAATCATGTGAGAAGATCAGAAGTCATTCCATACAAGACATATGGGGATATTGAAACAGTCTCATGGGTGGACACTAAAATAAAGTCTAGGATTATTCTTGTGTATAAAAGAAAGAGAGCTTATTTGTATATAATGGAAAGGAGCAACCCCAGTTGAAGTAGGAATAACATGCCAAGATAAACTACAGACTGTTGAAATAGAAACAATGAGGATTTATGATTCTTGCAAATGAATTCAGTATTACAAGTATGGTGTTAATTTCCTATATTATGACATAGGGTATGATAGTGACAAAGTGTCACATCTCCTATTCTGAAATCCCATTACGTGTGGGCATATGTTTAATCTCAGCTAAAAAGGCCTGGAAGGCTATATTCTTCAATAAGCAATAAGGATTGCAGAATGGATTGGAAAGAAGCCTTAAAATAAGAGGCTATCGAGAAATTGTATGATGAACCATTAGGGACAGAACTGTGGTGAGAGCTGAAAGCAGAAAAACCCCAAAATAATTTCAATGCTTTATCTTTGTACTACAAAAAATAACATAAGATGGTAAGAATGTGAAATTTTAAAAACATTTTTATAATGAAATGTGAGATCCCCATGAGTTCCTCTATTTTAATAATATTTGGCATTAAGTGTCTTAGAAGGAGTCCTAAAGCTATTATATATTTGCAATCTGCCTTGTCATTTTTGCAGGAACTACTTCTATAATATGAAACCCTTTTTAACTAATATGCATTTGAAAATGTTATACAGTGTTAGTAGATAGAAAATAAAAAGTAACTTATTCAATTGTTTTAACATAGTCTTTACCTGATTCAAGCTTTTCTCTTTATAACATCCTTCTTTTAAATTATGTTGACTTGTGTTACAAATGTACATAAAATCTTTTCAGTATCTCATTAATAAAGTACCATTAGTTTATACTTGTAGTGGGTTTAGCACCTGGGATATTAGAAAATTGTTTAGGAAGATAACATCTTGTGTGGGATTGTCTTGTGTGTTTTATAATATCTTATATCCTTGGCTCCAACCACTAAATGCCTGAGCCCCTATGTCTCTGTCCCCAGTCATCACACAACCATACATGTTCCCATGTTTCCAAGATGCACCCTCTGCTACAGTACTTGCCTGGTTGAGAACCTAACTAAATCAAAGGTTCCTACTCTTTCATGAAGAATATTATAGGTTTCAATCATTTGAGCCTGTAGAGTGAAGCCTGTGGAAATAGATTCTGGAATGATTTCCTGGTGGCTGGAAAGGCCACCATGTGTTTGATGAAATGAGAGTTTGGGAGCTGAAGTTAAGTGATAAATGTCCGATTTTGCTAAGATGGATGTCAAAATGCCCTTGAGGAATAAACTGGCTATTAGCAAGAAGAAACTTAGGTCAGAAGTGAATTTTGCTCTTGTTTTGTTGTTGTCTTTCAGTCTGCAAAACTGGGTTAGGATGAGGTAACCAAGAAGAAAAGGAAACTAATGTGCAAGCAGGTACCATGTGCCAGAAACTCTATTGATACTCCCATATCTAATCTTCATAACAGCTCTTTAAGGCGGCTACACTGTTCTCACTTAATCCTTGCTTAACAGCAGAGGAAACTTGGGTTCTGAGCAATAATGTAACTTTTCCTATCTCTGTTGAAAAACAGAATCTGCCAAAAAGAGAAACAAGAAGAAAATTGGATGTTGGAATTGGAGCAGATTGGAATATTAATGCTGTTGAGTAGGCAAGCAGACTCTTTAGGCGAGAGATTAGTGTGTTTGTATAATAGTAGGTAACACTGAATCTCCTAACCTGATCTAAGGTCTTCCGTCCAAGTGGTAAGAATATACCTTATAGGTAGGATGTGTACAAAATACATCTCCCAAGTCTTTAGGTGTTTCTGCAATTTAGGTTTTTCTGCAATTACACATAACAAATTCAAAGAGGGAAGTTCTACTGAGCTCAAATTAAAGATTCATTGTAGGTAAAATGAGTTGCTTTCTGAGAGGTTATGGACAGAAAACCTTTACGTGTTTATTTCCTGTGCTATCTTTGGCAAGATCTACATTTAAATCAGTGGGGCTTGTGCTTCAGTTCTGGAATCTTACAGGCAGTGTGCCGGAACATGCTCTTACCAGCTCATGGGGGCCAATTGTTACATTTTCAGGAGTTTTGCCATCTGTTTGTTAAATCATTGATAGTTTGAAATTAGCTCTGATGGGAATATTTACATCACAGAAATCAGCAAACCCTACAAATCTAGCCCCTCCCCTTCCTTTCCAGAACTAACTGTTAAACATTTATCTGCATACTACTGCTTAAAGGTTATGGAATGCTTCCACTGTGGTCATTGGCATTCACTTGTGCTCAAGGGATCTTGGGTTTCTTGGGGTATCTTTCTATGGCTTAAAATCATTGGCCATAGGACAGATACTGAAAAAATTATTTGCTCCTTTGTATTAACCCACTTTCAGTTGGGATAAGAAAAGTAACTCAGTTACTAATTTTGGGGGAGCTCTCTAGTGCAGATGGTCCTGTTAATCAGTTTGCAGCTCATTATCATTAAGGCTCTTATTATTTCTACTTATCCTTATTCTTTACTCCCATTGCCCTCTGCTGTCACTGGCCAACATTCTAATCAATATAATGTTTATACTTTTGTGTATATTCTTATAAAATATGCACTTTCCTGCATATATATATTAACTTACATAAAGCTTATCTCATTCTATTTTATTCTATTTCATACCTGTTACATACAGAACTAGTATTAAAGATTCTAAATTTGACCATGTTTTGACCAATTGTCCTCTGGTACTTTCCCATCAAGTGGGAATTCCCACATTCTTTCCAACACTTTACAACCATCTAGCTTTCTATTTCCAGGCTAATAGGTATAAATAAAGTGATACCTTTTCTTCATCTACATTTGTTTGATTACTAATGAGTTAAGCATCTTGTTATATACTTGCTAGCCTTTTGGGTTTTCTCTTATGTAAATAGCCTATGGATCTCTACTTTGCACAACTTTTTTTCCCATGGAGTTCCTGTCTCTTTCTTGTACATTCTAGACATTAATTTCTTATCAGCTTCAGTTCCTGCAAGTATCTTTGGAGGAACAAATTTGATTACCTTTAATGGCTTGGCCCTAAAACTAGAAGCCCATAATTTTATATTGCTTGGTGATAGTGTACCAAGAAGGAAGCTGCTCCTGTTACCTTGCCCTCCACCCTCCCCCTTGGTTCTTTTATCAGCTAAGACAGATTATATTATGTCGTAGTACGAAACATTCCCCACACTTTTGTAGCTTAAAATAAGCAGTATGCCTGAGTGAGAAATGAACATGTCAACTGTGGATCAGCAGAGTGGTTCTGCTTGTCACAGTCACTCAGGGACTGATGGATCAGCTACCACCTCAAGCATTGCTGGTTGCTACGACAATGGGTAAGAGAATTCTGGGGGGAAGGTAGGGGGGTCTCGCATCAACAATTCCATGCTTGGTCTGGAAGTGACACCTGTTGTTCCCAACTCATTGGCTGGAAGTGGTCCTGTGGCCTTATCCATTTTCAAGAGGGCCTGGAAGTACAATCCTGTCATTTTACTAGAAAGAAGAGAGATACAAATTGTCAACAAAAAACATTAATATCTGCCCTTCTGGCTGAAACAGCTATAGAAATGCAAAGATGGGTGGAAATTAAGATGGACACACTAGTATTTCAGCAACATTTGACTTTAAAGTGAACAGGTTTTTCTCTTCCTCATTCTTGAAGCCTCCCCCTCCCCTTCACTTGTTTTTCTGTAGAATCCTTTGTTCCAGGAACTCAGTATTGATATTGACATCTCGCTGACCTCAGTATATACTTAGTAACGAGACTCAGATGGTTGGCACCAGTGCTTGACCATCTTGAGACCACCTTGAAGACATGACGAACATGGTTGGCAGCACGTACCAGATTCCTATCAAAACCACCCAGATCCTGTATTTTCCTGTAAAGCCCCTCAACCTTTTACCCCAGGTAGGTCTGCAGTTTTGAAGGCATTATCCTGCTACAGCTTACTTTGCCTGGCAAAGTAATAAAACCATCATTCCTCTTTATCCCCAAACTCTGTCTTGGTGTTATATTTCAGCTCTGGAGCACAAAGGTCAGTGTTCATTGATTTGGTCGCCACCAAATATGCTGGTCACCACTTTCTGTCCTGTAGCCAAAACACGTTTGACCTTTCTTGAGGGACAGAACGCCAGACTCACTTCCAGTCAGTGCATCAAACTCAAAGCCAAGGATCTTTGAGTGATAAACACAATTCTTTACATCAGGTACAGGTGTGTGTTCTCCATTATCTAGAAACCTATGCAACAAGATGACAAGTTACTAGTTTTTCACACACCAATATACATTGTTGGAATACCAAAAAGATAAACAATATTTTTCAGACTGGGAAAGAATGGGACACTTGGGAGTCAATGGCAATTTTAAAATCACCCTGGGAATGTGTTGTGAGGGTCTTTTATGCTGTAGGTGGGGGATGTTTCTAACTAGGGTTCATTTGTGCTTCCTGGGAGGAACTTCCAAGTCCATTGTTTTCCAAGGTCCTTGGTTTCAGCCTTGGGGAGTTTCTCCCTTCTCCATTATCTTTCTTGGCTACCTTTGAGGAGGGAAGGAGAATATATCCTCCATAGACAGTGAAGAGCTTTCTTAGCCTGTGCTTTAGGGACTAAGGGTCATTTTAAAATTCAAATAATCAATTTAAGTTTCAAATTTTGGTTTAGTCTTGTGGTTCCTTGAACTACAACTACAAATGTAATTGGATTCTCATCTGTTTGATTCCAATCAGAAGCATGTGCCAATAGACTCATCCATAATTATTTTCAAGACTGGGATAAGTTCAATCAAGTGCACAGCTTGAACCTACAAGGATTTGTTGGGAGAATCATAGACTTTGTCTCTTCTCATCAAGACATTTTGTCCTCTTAAAACAATGTTGTGGCTATTATAACCTTAACCAGATCTGTGCTCCAAGATAGCTGAAACCATTCACAAGTTTTAAACTTCAGGCATGCCTTTCACTTGGTTCTTTCTATAAGGCTGAATCCTAATAAGCCTTTTTTGCTCAAAAGACTTCTCATTTTTATCTATTACCAGTTGGATATGAGAAGCAGTGCCTCTCCCAATCCTACAAAGCCAGGACTTTCTGGATCCTCACTCTCTCCTTTCATTCTTGATTACAAACCAGCCAACTCTTTCCTGAATTAATCTAGTTTTTGTTTCTTGAAAAATATAGCCAGTGGCAATTAAAGTTCCAATCTGTTTCCTCAGCGATGCAAGTTTATCAAGCATATATATTATATACCTTCCAAAGTGTCACAGGTGACAATTTTACCAAATGTTTCACCACTGTATAACATGGGTTGTTATTTTTCTAGCCTCCAAACTTTATTTAAGTGCTATTAGTCCCTCAGCCAGTGTCCAATAATTTGAGATTTTTGTTATGCTGACACCCCCTTTTCTAAGTGCTTGTTTGTATAATGATCCAGGTGTTCTTCTTTCCAAGATGGGTGATTAATGTAGCAGGTTGCTGTGAGGTCCTGCTGCTTACTGGAATGTCTTCCTGTGTTACTGAATTAGAAGGAGAAGACAACTGATTCATTTTCTTTTAAGGTCCAATATTTCTAAGTAAGTTACCAAAGATAACATGTTAAAGTAACACGAAATGAATATCTAAAAACAATATATTGAATATCTCTTTTCCCCCTTGCTATAATCATAGCAGTCTTAAAGATATTCCTCACATGGTTTGCCTCATTGCCTGACCCCTCCACACAGATATGAAGAATAAATGAGTAACTTGGCAATACCTGTCTTTTGTCAACATATACTTGCATAATCAGAAATTTTCAAGGAATTGAAAAGTATTGAGGCTACTCAGGCTCCAGCTTCATGGGTCTGTCCTTTCAAAGTCCCTTCAGTAATTTCAGACACTAAAATATTGGAGTACAGATTTTTTGGGAGATAGAGAAATGAATGATACTTCTATACCATGGGGTTTGGGATAATAGTTTCTTCCATAAGGCTGAGGGAGCTGATGCCAACTTGATGTTTAGAGTTTGTTGACGAACAGGTCTCAGAGTCATCCAGTACTGTCAGGGCATGAGAAGGATGGAGATGGCAAAGAAGACTGCATAGGCTAGAGACAGCCAAGATGACCCTGAGTTAACCACAGCCCTGGGCTTGGCATCCAAGAAGACTCAAACTCCCCATGAACCAGGTGGTCAACACCTGATCATTGGGTACCAAAGTACTAACTCCATAAGATTGTCTGATGGAGCAAAGTGACAGCATCAAAGAGAAACTCATGAGATCTCTATGTAGAGCAGGGGTTCACAAATTTTGACTCTAAAGGGCCATATAGTAAACACTTCAGGCTTTGCAGGCTGTATGTGATCTCAGTCACACGTTTTTATTTTTCCCTTCTTCCTCTCCCTACACTTCCTTTTTCTTCTCTCTCTCCTTTTTCTTTTCCTACTTCTGTTCTTCCCCTTTTTCTTTCACAACTCTTTAAAAATGTAAGAATCATTCTTAGTTCCTGAATCATACAAAATCAGGATGAAGACTATATTTGGCCCAAGGGAGAATCTCTGATGTAGAGGAAGTGGGCCAAATCTCTGTAAGACCATGGATACTAGGAAGCTACACAGGAGGTAAGGGGCCATCTGCAGGAAAAAATTGATGCCATGTGATGAAGTCCTTATTGGTCAATGTCTGTGCTAAAATACCAAATCCCAAGGCACCAACACTTATGCATAGAAAGATGTGGTTATGCTCTTTTTCCCTCCCACAGCTGAATGGACATAATTTCTGAGCAAAGATAAAGAGGAAGCCTGAAAAAGGATCTTTAAATAAATAGAAATGTAATTAAATGATTTTGAACTTGGCTGGAAATAATCATTGAATTGGACCACGTTTTCTACTGCTGAGCAGAAGTAGGGCTCCAGAGCTAAGATGAAATTGGTTACAGAGATAGTTTCAATTATGTTCTTTCCATATTGACTTTCAATCTATACCTGGTTTACAAAAATGTTTGAATTAGAGACAACACATTTCTGTCTGCCATTCTCATGTTGAGATATCAAATTTGTACACTGAACCTGTACCATACAGGTTTTGTATTCCTTTCTCTCTATGTATATCCAAACCTCTAATAAAAGATAAAATTATTTATCTTGGAATCCTCAATTATTTTTTTTAACATTTTTAAAGTTTATTTATTATTTATTTATTTCAAGAGAGAGAGCACACACACAAGTGGGGGATAGGCAGAGAAAGAGAGAGAGAGAGAAAGAGAGAGAGAGAGAATCTCAAGCAGGCTCTGCATTATCAGCACAGAACCCAATGTGGGACTTGAACCCATGAACCATGAGATTATGACCTAAGCCAAAATCTAGAGTTGGACACTTAACTGACTGAGCCACCCAGGCACCTGAAGGATCTCCAATTGTTTTAGCCACTTTATAAAAAAGAGGTAAAATATAATTCTTAAATTTTTTTTTCAACGTTTATTTTATTTTTGGGACAGAGAGAGACAGAGCATGAACGGGGGAGGGGCATAGAGAGAGGGAGACACAGAATTGGAAACAGGCTCCAGGTTCTGAGCCATCAGCCCAGAGCCTGACGTGGGGCTCGAACTCACGGACCTCGAGATCGTGACCTGGCTGAAGTCGGACGCTTAACCGACTGCGCCACCCAGGCGCCCCTATTCTTAAATAGTTCATTTTTTGAGAAATTTTCTAGACTTTTAAAATTGGGTACTTTTCAAACCAACTCTGACAATACAAAACCCACCAAAAGATACTGTCAAAGTTTACTTGATTAGAAAAAAATTAACACTATCTAGGCTGTAAGAAAAAATTGAGAATATTCTAATTATTGGAGACATTTAGGTTTTAAAATGTATCAAAAGTTCAATTATAAAAATAAATTTCAAAATGACCCCTATACTTGTTCTTTGTGACAAGTATATTCTTGTATATTCAGGCTCACCTTTAGGGCAGATAAACTCTTAATTGCAGATATTGCAGTATAATCCTGGGAAGAATCCTCTTATCCTTTTGAGAAGTTCTAGTCCACATGCCTTTGGTCTTTAGATCTTTTCTTTTGAAGTTCTTTCATTCTCCTGAAAGGCTCAGAACAGAGTTGTACAGGGCTTGAGTCAGGTTGGCATGTGATGGTATAAATCAGGTTGGGCCTCATGGGATCCCCAGGGCCAAGACAGGCAGGAACTCCAAGGCTGGGGGATAGCTGTCGAGAGGGTGTGTTTACACCAACTTCTTGATGGCTTGATGCTTTTACTGTCTTTAATTCTGAGTCAGCTCAGGTTCCCTTGCCCAGTTCTATCCTGCCTCTGCAGTATCTTAAAAACTGAACATAAGGAGATTTAAAATTGGACTTGCATTTTATCTCTTGGTTTCATGTCCAGCAAGACTGAATTCCTGGATTTACCTGGGAGTCTTCAGAAAGATTTGAATCAACTATTTCTCAGAGATGGGTTACTGTCTTAGCAAGATCTCCCTCCATGGGAGGTGCATCTGGGAACAATTCTGTCATAGTAGCCTCCAGTCTATCCAGTTTTCCTTTGTTTGCCCAATCCTTAGGCAATGGAGAGGATGGCAATTAATGACTCTGTATAGCTTGTTCAGATGATTTGGGGCCGAAATGTCTACTTCATTCCACTGTCTGCTTTCTCCGAGGATTTTGCATCAGCATCGACCTGCAATTGAATGCCATTTTAAGGTTTAAGGTTTCTAGCAGTTGTTAAAAATTCTGTTAAGAATTTTCTCACTTTTCCAGAGGCTTGGGAATTAAGAAGGACAGTGAAGTTTCTGAGTCAAGGATAAAGTCTTTCATAAACCTTGAATAATTGCCCCTGCAAAATATCTTTCTTTATGAGTGGTTAGAATAGATATATTAGTATGGCCTAGGTAGAAATCATGAAGTTGTAGAGTCTCTCTTTTTAAGTTATGCCATTGTTATTGCTACAGTTTCAACCCTTCCAAAAAATAAATATTGTATTACTACTACATATTTATTGTCTAGGCAGACAAGTTTATAAAATTTATTTGGAGATGCTCAACTAATCCTGTCATTCGTGTTTTGGTGTATATCACCTTTATAGGTTTTTCTTTTTTTTTTTTTTAGTATTATGTTAATTATAGTGAAGCATGAACTGGGCATATCCTCTCTTATTTTAGAAAAGTTTTCCTGTTACTATTTAATATCAGAGGCAATTTGTCCAAATTGTAATGAAGTGTATCATGGAGGATTTTAGCAAGGTCGATTTGAAGTTGTCTGGAAACACGAGGCATCCTTCCTGGATTTGACAGATCTTATCCTCATGAATTTTAAAACTTGATGATTTCCACTTTTTTCCAAAATTCAGGGTCTAATTTTATGCTCCTGTTTATGGACTCTTTGAACTTCTTAACGGACTTTACTTATCTGTTTTGTAAGGGAGTATTTGTGTTAGAACAGTTTGTTTAGCAGGGTGATCTGCTATTGCAATCTCCTTTACTATAGACCTCTATCTTGATAACAACCTTCTTGGGCAGAAAACATTTGTGTTTCTATGGCATTTCAAAATCATGAACGACTGAACTACTAATGAACTATTTCAAAAGCATATCAGTGATCAGTGTGTATGTGTGTTTTATTTATTGGCAATTTAACATGCCTTTTGTATGACCACAAGTTCAACCACTTGAACTGATTTGGCTTCTGTTAAGGGATAGGGTTCTACAAGAGAATCTAGAATAGTTACTGCATGTCCATCTGGTATTACTTTTCCCTTTTAATATAAAACCCATCAATAACAAAACAATCATAATCTGGTGTGGGCATGTCCAAAAGATTTTTTTCTGGGATGGATACCTCTCAAAGTACAGAAAAATAACCATGAGATTCTTTCTCTTTCATTAGTTCAAGTTAATCATGTTACTGGATTAAGAATGTTAAATCAGGGGCACCTGGGTGGCTTGGTCGGTTAAGCATCCGACTTCGGCTCAGGTCATGATCTCACGGTCCGTGAGTTTGAGCCCCGCATCGGGCTCTGTGCTGACCGCTCAGAGCCTGGAGCCTGTTTCAGATTCTGTATCTTCCTCTCTCTCTGCCGCTCCCCTGTTCATGCTCTGTCTCTCTGTCTCAAAAATAAATAAATGTTGAAAAAATTAAAAAAAAAAAGAATGTTAAATCAATAGATAGGAATATAAAGAGGAGAAAATAACAGTATTTGATAATTAGTTCATCCTTAACAGAGAGTGCTGGATGTCTTCAATGAGCAACAGGGGCTGTACTGCATGTGGTACTTCAGATTTGTAGATGATCATATTAGTCCAAGACCTCTGGGAAAACAAATGTCAAGAAGAAATTAGAAGCGCAAGAGCTTTATTGGAAGTAATGATCCTGTGAAATATAAAAGCAAGAGCGAGGGAGGAGCAGTCAGGTAAAGTCTTTAGTCTGTGAAGCAGGGACAATACGTGTCAAAGAAGAGAAGAAATGAGAATTGAGAATGAACTCTGGTTCTTGAGTTGAACACTGTGGCGGATCTCAAAAGCACAGTCCTTGGAGGCTGTCAGCTAAGTGCACGGGTAGAAATCATGGTGGGTTTTCTCTTTAGAGGAAGTACTGTGAAACATTACATTGCTGTCACAGTCCACTCTTATACTCTGCAGATTCACTGAACACAATGGAAGCAGCTTCTTTAGGGTTCCTATATACCTCTCTTCCTGAGTAGGGATTCAGGTAGGAGGTTGGTTGGAATAACCATAGCTTTGCCATAGCCAGTGGCCTTGGGGCAATAACACAACTGATATGTTGCGGACTACTTGACAGATGATCAGATTGTTAACTGTCCCTGAGGAAAACTGTAAAGGAATTTTGTCTTTACAAAATGCAAATATGAATGCAAGTTTTCTGATTGGGACAAAAAAGAAAACATTGTTAAATCCATGGTTTCATACCATGTACTTTGAAGCCTTATTAATCTGCTAGCAGTGCTACCACATCCAGCACAGTGACTGTGGCAGGGGCTCCTAGTTGGTTGTATAGTCTGTGGTGTAGTAGACCATGGGGCAGGGGCAGGGAGGGGGGTCATTTACCAGGATCCAGTCAATTTCTCTAGGGCCAGAGTGGCAAGTTAAATGAAGATATAATAGAGACCACTGCCCTTGTATCCTTTTTGGAATGTGCTATTGTTTTATATTTCCTTGTCGTACCTGGGGTGGGGGTATTTCAGGGACTTCCACTTGGCCTTCCCCTCTACGATAGCTCCTATCAATAGAACAAGGACCCAATATGAAGGTTATGCCAACTGGCAAGTATGTCAGTGCGGATTATACATTTGAGGGTTAGGGAAATGATGACTGCATGTAGAACAGATATAGAACAGACTGAGTGGATATACTGTAAGTCAGTGCAATCTATTTAGTAGCTGGGGTTTGCATGCCCCACTCTAGCAGTGGAAACTTTATTCTGTTCCGTGGGTATCAGTGTCAACGACGAACCTTTGTCCAAAAGTCCTTGAAATGTCTGGGTGTTCCCCTTCCCCATATATTCAAGTAAATGGCCATTAATCTTGTTGGGAAAGGACTAGTAGAACCCTTAGTAGGTACCTACCATGGTTTTGCAAAGTCCTTCCTCCTGAGGACCCAGTCATTCCCGTAGCCAGTGAGTTCCAGATCTTAAAAACTATTCGGATCCAGGAACTGAGAAAAATAATAAGACTTTACAATGAGATGGCCACCTTCAGCCTCCTGCTCTTTTATTCTTGACTTCTTTTGTTTGTGTGTAGTAAGCAGCACCCTCACTAACTGCTAGTCTATTTTGTCCATAGAGACACTGCAATTCCTTGAAGGCTAAGCCTCCTTAGCTGCCCCTCCAAACTTGCTGGTCATGAAGCTAAATTTGACCCCCTGGTTTGTGGTATTTAAGCTCCCCACCTCTCTCCTATTATCCCCCATTAGCCTGTGTTATTAATAAGCCAAATCCTGAGACCACGTTTCCTCCTCTTAGCCCTGACTTGAAGAGGAAAGGAAACACTTTTTAGAGATGCTAGTGTCCCTTTCTCCAGCACATTCCTAATGGCTTGTTGAATGGTGGTGTATTCTGAACCCTGCTGTGGAGCATAATCCTGTAGTGAGTATTCTGGCCTCATATAATATGTTCATTCCAGCAAGTCTCCACCCCTGAGCCTTTTAATCCCTTTTTCCAATGCCTGTCTCAGCAACTCAGACCTTTTTCCTTCACACAGTATGGATGGACCAGCACTTCCCCAGGTTCCTAAGAACCATCTAGCAGCATGCTCACTGCAAACTTAGGGTCCTTGCCATATCCCATTAGGAGCCCTCAAGTAAATAAACTCTCATTTATTCAGTCTGACACCCTTGGTTAAACTCTCAAAATCCATTACAGTGGATACACCCCTTGGTCTTGTTAATAAAAGCTATATAATTCTTACGGTTCCTTTGTGATCTAATCTCTATCCTTTCTTAGCAAACCTGGCATAACCCCAGATGGCTCATGCTGGCATTTAACCCTCATTATCAGCCTTAAAACCAGAGCTGTAGGGGCCCAGGGCAGGCAGCCCCAAGATGGGCTAGTTTGGCATGAACACTGTTTGGAGTTAAAAACAATCAAAACCCAGCAGAGTCAGGAAAAGTTCTTTACTCAACCCCCCTCAACTGCCTGCCTGTACCAGGAAGAAAGCTATTAACAGAGATTCCTCTTTACTGAGAAACTTATCTGCATAACAAGGTAATGTTTCTTTTCTAAAAATCACCTTTCACCTTCCTGCTAATGGTCTTCCTTCCCTTTGTATCATCAGACTCTACCCCTTTTCTTAGCTCCTGTGTCATGTTGCTTCACTATCCTTGGAATTCCCATATCTGTGTGGATTCTCCAAATGTATGCCATCAAATTTGGTTTTCTCTTTTTAACCTGTCTCATGTCAATTTGATTCTTAGTCCACCTAGAAGGACCTTGAAGAGTATAGAAAATTCTTCCTCTCAACAGGACAAAATGGGGACATTTCTTGAGGTGGGCACCAGATGCCTTGTGAGGAAGAAACCTTCAAAGTATCTTGCTGTATGAAGTCAACATTAGCCTTCAATAGGGAGGGGATGGCCAACTTTCTTGGCTCTGATTCAGGGTGTCCACAGAGACACTGTCCTCAGGGACACCCAACCATCTAGATACCCTCTTGCCATACTTCCCCCCCAACATGGCTTTATCCTTAACATAGTAGACCCTCTGTTGGATGAGTTTTCAATAGTCTTTGAACCCTCCTAACCTTGACTGTCCGATTAGGTGTTTCTCAGTTGTGCCTGATCTCTTTCTGAAGAATAAAAGGGCCTCTTTCTAAACTATTAAACAGCCCCCATGGTTCTCACACTTACTTTTGAACTTTTTAACTGCCCTACAGTGTATCATTTCCCCTGTGTAGTTCATCAATGAAGCAGCAATAGCCAGCCAATTCTACTTTCCTTGTATGTTTTGTTACCCTTATTATCTTATATATGCTGAATAGTCCCACTGTTGTTAGCACTTGGGCTTCCTTTTGCCTTGTGTCAGGGAGTAGCCTTGCCGCACATGCCATTTAGTATGAAGTCCTTATTACCTGATGAGGGACCATAAAGCAAGCTGAGGGCAAAGCACAAACTAGCATACTCACCCCCTACTCCCCAGGAGGGATATGTGTGATATTCCTCAGGCACTCCTGGCTGCCCAAGAACTAAGGACAGGGCAGAAAACAAATGTTTAAACCAAGAGAACCTCTATCAGTTTACAAATATCTTACTACAATTACAAGAAAAAGACAATCTGATCAATAGCCTAATGTCCAGAAACTCCCTACTGTCTTTTTTTTTTTCAACGTTTTTTATTTTATTTTTGGGACAGAGAGAGACAGAGCATGAACGGGGGAGGGGCAGAGAGAGAGAGAGACACAGAATCGGAAACAGGCTCCAGGTTCTGAGCCATCAGCCCAGAGCCTGACGCGGGGTTCGAACCCACAGACCGCGAGATTGTGACCTGGCTGAAGTCGGACGCTTAACTGACTGCGCCACCCAGGCGCCCCCCCCTTTTTTTTTTTCCAACGTTTTTTATTTTATTTTTTGGGACAGAGAGAGACAGAGCATGAACGGGGGAGGGGCAGAGAGAGAGGGGAAACTCCCTACTGTCTTAATGTTAATGCTTTGCTAAGGGAAAAACAACCTTAGCTAGATAATAGCCAGGCCTCTAGAAATCTACGAGTTGTTAGCATATGAAAATCCCTTTAAGAAACTTCCTCTTATATATATATAACTCCACTGTATATAACCAGTCACCCTTCACGACCATAGTGCAGCTCTTTCTGCCCACGGGTCCTGTCCCCATGCTTTAATAAAATCACCTTCTTACACCAAAGATGTCTTCGAGAATTCTTTCTTGGCTGTCAGCTCTGAACCCCCAATTACCCCCAAACCTCATCACTACCCAGCTGGTGACTGAACCAGTTCCCAAACCCCATTTTACCACCTGCTTTCTTGGGCCACTCCAAGTACCAATTGTGTTAGGTTATGCCTTTTAAGAAGCAGCACTAACAGCACTTCAACTAGTCTAAGGGTTAACTTGCCTCAAGCTTATGAACTCCTTGCTTACTGACCTAAGTCCCTTCATCTGTAGCAGAACTGCCTTACATTCTTTGACACTTGCAGACTACTAGTCTTGAGGAATGAAGGGCCACTTTACCAGAAGATAAGGGCTGACTACATTTGAAAACAGCTGCCATGGATGTCCACAACTCTTTTCAGGGTCATGTCAACTTATGACTAACCACCTGGGCACCTGCTTCTCTTACATGCAGCTCCCTTCCCTTTTCCCATGCCTTCCCTTTAAAACACTCTAGATTTGCCAGTCTTTGGTCTTTGAGATATTAGTCTACTATCTTCCCAGATTGCTGCCTTTCCAAATAAAGCAACCTTTCCTTTCCCACCTCACTTTTCTCTCAGTATTGATCTTTGAGTGGCAAGCAGTCAAATCTAAGTTTGGAAATAGTTCTGTGTCCAGTAACATCACCAAGACATCCAGAAATGCATTAATTTTATTGCTGGTAATGGCTGTGAGACATAAAGGGGTAAAGAAGCAGGAATAGGGAAAGCCTTTAGACTACAATTCAGGTCTGACACTTATGAAACAAGGCAGGGAAGAAATGGGGATTGGATAGGAATAGCATGCAACAGAGGTGCAGCTTTGAGAGTCTCAATGAGCCTGACAGAAAGCTCCAGAGCAAAGATTGTCTATCACAGGAGGCTTGCACTGGACAAAATATCCACACTCTTGTATTCCTGTTTCTCTGTGTCATTGGGAGCTGTTGGGGTAGGGTTGTCTGATTCAAATACAGCAACAAATCCTGAAGATGCTACAACTACTGGTTGTCAACGGCTTGTACTTCTCATTACAGGCCCTCAAAGAGAGATCTGAGCAATGCATTTTGCACTGTCATGCTGCTAAATGAGGTATGTGCTAGAGGCTAGGCCTTACTTTTTATATTGCAGATTCTATATCTGGGATCATTTCCCTTCTGTTTGAATAACATTTATTAGAATTTACTTAGTGGCTTTATTCTGGTTGTAAAACAGTTTTGAATGCTCTTTTTCTTGAATATGTATCTAGGTATAGAATGATAAGTTCTCTTTTCTCCCCCACTTTAAGTATATCATTTCACTGCCTTCTACCTTCTATGATACCCTTAAGAGTTCAACCATCATTCTAATTGCCTTTATTTTGTAAACTATCTTTCATTTCTGACTACTTTTTACAGTCTTTCTTCAACATTTATAACGTGTGAGGATGTGGTTTTATTTTTATTTTTATCGCTTTAGATTGGGAGTCTTGGCTTTTTAATAACTACAAAAAAAATTTCGCTACTATCTATCTTTTCGTCATGCTTCCAAGTCCTTCTAGAAGTGCAATCAGACAAATGTTAGACTTTTCATTTTATTCTCCATGTCTCTTCTTTATTGTATTTATAAATCAGTCCTCCTGGAATACATTTTGGAAATTTTCTTCAAATTATATTTCTAGTGTAGACAGCGTAAATTAATCAGATTTTTTTTTATTTTATATATGAAATTTATTGTCAAATTGGTTTCCATACAACACCCAGTGCTCATCCCAAAAGGTGCCCTCTTCAATACCCATCACCCACCCTCTCCTCCCTCCCACCCCCCATCAACCCTCAGTTTGTTCTCAGTTTTTAACAGTCTCTTATGCTTTGGCTCTCTCCCACTCTAACCTCTTTTTTTTTTTTCCTTCCCCTCCCCCATGGGTTCCTGTTAATCAGATTTTTAACTCATATTCTGAATTTTGCATTTTATGTACTGTATTTTTTTCTACTTATTCCATTTGGTTGTGTTTTAAATCTCTTGGTCAGTCTTTAAAATCTCCTGTTCCCAGCTCATTTTCAAGGATCTCATTTCTTTAACATACTTGCTTTTCACTCTGATTGTTAATTCTGATATCTGAGATGTTTGTGAGTCTACTTCTGCTAGTTCTTACTCATAATATGTTTTCATTATTATTTGTGGTTTGTATTTTTGTGCCTGTATGGAGATCCTCAATTTTCTTGGAGTTCTCTCTGGAAATTCCTAGAATTCTGGGTTGTTCAGTTTCTCAGTAAGGATTGATGTGTTCTTTTCTCAGTATCCTGGAAGTATGACTAATCCTACTGAGAAATTAAATTCTGTGCTTGGGGTTTCCTTGGACCACACAAGTAACTTGAATGCAGACAGTAAATATGAGGACCAGACTAGTTTATGTTTATGTACTCTCAGAAAAGAATTTATCTTCATTTCCCCATAACTTAGTGCCAAGTTTGAGAAGGCATGTTTCCTTGACATCATCTTTTCTGGCAATGTTTCATTTTCTGTTTTTGTTTTTAATATCCTGAAGAAGTCAAAAATTTGGGCAGTGATATACTGTTAGATTCCCTAGGTGGATGGGCTGTACATTTATTTCTTCCTCATATTAGCTCTCAAAGAAGTAACTTGAGAATATCCAGTGTTCCACAGAAACTGAAGGTTGATTTGGTACCTACTTATTTGGCATTCCTGGTTTTAAATAATTTGGGGAGTTTTTCATATTCCTTAATTCTGTACCAATCTGTTGACACTTTATAAAAGATATTTTTATATTTCTATTTATTCTATTAAATACTCCCTCCTTAGGGAGAGACTGTTTAGAATACTGAATCCACCATATTTCTGCAAATAAGAAATACTAATAGCTCTTTATCCGTTAGTTTTTCATGGAATCCCAAATGTTTTCCAACTGTTTTTCACCAGAAAGTAAGATTGCATATTTTGGCAACTGGATACTTTAAATAAAACCAACTTTAATAAAACTCTAACTTAGCCCAAAATATTCTTGTGAAAAAAGCTTCCCGTTGAGGAGAAGGAAAAAAAGTAACGTGTGCCAAGAAGAAGCTGTTTGTCACAAAAGCGTTTTTGTATGTGTGTGTTTTGTTTTTAAGTCAACTTGCTGTTTGCTTTGTTATCCAATACAATCTTGATGTTAACAGAATGTTTATTTCTTTCTGGCTTATCCATATTTTGTTCTCTTAGGGCTCTGTTTCTTACTGTTGATCTTCTCTCTGTTGGTTTCCATCCCAACGGAGCCAAAATTCCAAGCTCTTGTGTTGGGACGGCATTCAGTCCATTGGATAATAGAAATATGCATTTCTAAGGTTCCCATTTACATTATCTTTCCTGTGAAAGATACTGAAGGACAAGAAATTTTCTACTGACCCCTGCAGGACCTTAGCCCCAACTCTCCCCTCCTCCTGATTGTACCACCAATGGCTGCTCCACAGCCCCACTCTTGTGCTTGCATCTTGTCCCATGATTAACACAGCCTGTTTCCCATATTTTTCAAGGTTTGAAAAATGAAATCTGATCTTCTTTAATAAAGTCTATGAGATCTTAAATGTCTTTCTCCTCTAGAACATTCAGTTTGAACACTTGTCACAGAGCAACTTTTAAAGTAATTGCTTGAGTTACTCCTTTTGTTTTCCTCCTTTCACACCTCTCTTGTTCATTAAATGCTTATTAGTGACCAGACAATGAGTATTCTTGGCACTAGGATGACAAAGTGAATAAATATGACCTTTGCCCTCAAGGTTTTTTTTTTGGTTTTTGGTTTTGGGGTTTTTTTTTTTTTTTAGTAGAGAAGCAAAGAGTTCCTGTGTGATTTGAGACATTCTTCACATTTCCTGATAACCAAAGTAATCCAAGTTTGGGTAAACTTAAACTCTACAAATGATAGGAGAAAAGAATAATGAGGGTGCATCTGATTCATCTGGAGATGGTAAGCTTATGTTTCTGGCCATGGAAGTTTCTTCTACAATACGCAGACAAAACACATTTCCACAGAGGAAGACATCTGATCTTCACATAAAATAAGATGCTTTTCAGGAATCTGATCCTTCAACTCCCTTCCAAAATGGGGAGGGAGATTCTGGCAAATTTATATCTTCCAGAAAAATAGGTATGTGAAAGTTGGATGGGTTCATTTACTGTGTTTAAGGGAATGTAAATATTTTAAACAGACCACTGGGGTGGCAATCAAGTCACCATATCTGAAGTTCCCCAAAATGTAAGAGAAAATATTTACCTTCAGATTATTTTGACTTGTTAGAACCTCAAGGCTGAACCAATCAACCTCAAGGGTTTTGACTGTATACCTTGCAATTGTCTCCAGCTCTAAAACTTCAAACTATTTAATAACTTAAGAAATGATCATTGTGTACTCCATTGTTATAAAGGTCTAAAATTAATTAAAAGTTAGAGTTCTTCACCCAATAAATTATATACTTTTGAAATGTTATAGATTTGCTTATGCATAGCTCTAATCTGAGAATTTAATATACGAGAAATAAGACTGTGTGTACATTACACCAGCTGTGTACTATACTGCTATTTTATAGTAAAGGAAAACCCGATTTGTGATTATGAGAATGGAGCCCTGAGTTTTCCTTGTGGTGGCTGTAACTCCCTTATGCTCTACACCTTGGCTCTGCTGGCAGTGCTCTCTACTTCTGTTCTGCTGGCCTCACTGTAATTCTAGTTCACCCTGCTGTGGAACAATAGGGGAAATGGGAATAAAGACACCAGTAATAATGACAGCATATTATTATATTATTGCAGCAGTGTGCCCCCACGCCCCCATTTTTTTGGTACCACAAGAGAGTATCATTTAGAAGAGAGTGTTTGTATGTGTAACCATTCTATTCCTATTAGGTAGATATCAAGTGTTATCCTCATTCTGTCACTGAGGAAATGGCCCTATTGCTAGGGATTGGCCCAAAGACACACTGTAAAATCACAGTAATATACGAGGAGCTAGCATTTTAGTAGACATTTGAGGATCTACTATGTGCTAGGAGTTTGTTAACGAAATCAAATTTCTTTATGGAGCAAAATTGCCGATGCCAGGGGGAAAGTTGGGAATGGTACTGAGAGAATATAAGGGTCTGGTAGATATGGAGTCTCCTTGAAACGAGAAGATTCAGAGGAAGTCTTGTAATGTGCACTTGAAAGATCAGATGACTGGTAGCATAGTTTCATTTCAAAGAGGAGCATTGTCTACAAGGAGTCAAGCACCTTACAAATGTTCTTGTTTAATTTCCTGCACCGCCCTATGAGGTAGGTGTTTTCCATGTCTCAGAGATAAGGAAATTGTGGTAAAAAGATCAAACCGCTAATGCGACAGAGAATGACTTCTGCTTCCAGGAAGATCAAGTGGAAGTACTTATCTCTTTTCCTCTCACTAAGCACAAGAAAACACCTGAACACTTCATATAAAACAAATATAAGGCTCTGAAAAATAGAAAGAAGAAGGACAATAGACTAGGAACCCCAGGACCCAAGGAGTGACAGTGTGGAGAAATCCCTGGGTTTTCTTTTAGCCAGAGGTTGACAACCCAGAAATGCCAACAGGCATAGACTGTAAAGGCCCAAACAAAGGCCTTTTCTCTGTACTAAAAAGACCAGGAAAGAAGAAACCTGTCAAGACAGGAAGCTTTTAGACAATAACCCCTCTATTCATGCCAAGCATCACAGAAAAACTGTGGTGGAGAGCCTAGATTTCTGCCTTCTGGAGGCTGTAAGATCCCCCACTGGGGTTGTATCAGGGAAAGCTGAACAAAAAATGAACTTGCATCCCTTCTAGGCAGTAAGGAGAAACTTGGCCTCACCCAGGGCAGTGGAGACTATGTTGGAGTCTGGGTTTCCACCTCCACTGAGTGGTAATGAAATGGCGTCCTTCCCTTCCCTTACTGGATTTGTGTCCAAAAAAGCCAACTCAAATACAGTGTAAAGATAAGATCCAGAGTCTTATAAATTATAGAAGTGGAGAACAGATTAGTAAATTCCAAGGGTTAGATAGGTTGAGAGAAGGGAGGTGCATGTATCTATGAAAGTCAATATGAGAGATCCTGTGGTGATAGATATGTTCTATCTATGAATGCCAATATCCTAGTTGTTAATAGACTGAACTGCCCCCCCAACAAAATTCACATGTTGAAGCTTTAACCCCAGTACCTCAGAATGTAACCATATTTGAAAATTGAGTCTTTGACGAGGTACTAAAGTTGAAATGAGGTCATTAGGGTGGATCCTGTTCCAAATGGCTGGTTTCCTCACAGGAAAAAAGGAAATTTGAACATAGACACTTATAGAAGGAAGACCCTGTGAAGACAGAGGGAGAAGATAGCCATCTATAAGCAAAGAGAAACCATCCCTGTCAACACCTTGAGGTGCTCCGCTCACCTTAACTTCAGCCTCTGAGGCCAAGAGACTTGGAAGAAACCGACCCTGTGGACAACTTGATCTCAGACTTCTAGTTTCCGGAACTATGAGGAGGTAAATTTCTGTTTTTTAAACCCATCTGATACCTACAGGACTTTGTTATGGCAGCCGTAGCAAACGTATACACTAGTTATGATCTTGTACTTTGGTTTTGCAAGATGTTCCAGGGAAACTGGGTAAAGAGTACATGGCATCCTTTTGTATTATTTCTCACAAGTGCATGTTAATTTATAATTATCTCAAAATAAAAAGTTTTTTTAAAAGTGGTCCGAGTTCCAAATGTAGATCTCTCTGTTGCTAAAGCTTTTACGCAAAAGTTACCCAAACATTTTTAATATAATTTATTGTCAAATTGGTTTCCATACAACACCCAGCACTCATCACAAGTGCCCTCCTCAATGCCCATCATCCACTTTCCCTTCTCCCCTACTCCCCATCAACCCTCAGTTTGTTCTCTGTATTTAAGAGTCTCTTATGGTTTGCCTCCCTCCCTCTCTGTTTGTAGCCTTTTTTCCCCCTTCCCCTGCCCTACGGTCTTGTTAAGTTTCTCAAGATCCACATATAAGTGAAGACATATGGTATCTGTCTTTCTCTGACTGACTTATTTCACTTAGCATAATACCCTCCAGTCCCGTCCACATTGCTGCAAATTGCCAGATTTCATTCTTTCTCATTGCCAAGTAGTATTCCATTGTATATATAAACCACATCTTCTTTATCCATTCATCAGTTGATGGACATTTAGGCTCTTTCCATAATTTGGCTATTTTTGAAAGTGCTGCTATAAATATTGGGATACATGTGCCCCTATGCATCAGCACTCCTGTATCCCTTGAAAACTTACCCAAACTTTTGACTCAGTCCTATGTCAGAGGCTCATCACTTCTGAGGCTGAGTTAAAAAATCAGACTATTCAAATTTAGGTGATTGGCATGGGTGCTGACATAGAGTCTTAGTAGTGATAAGTCAGTATGAGCATTTTGCCATAAATTTTTCTGATTTTCTTTATTGTGGAACAATACTCCTGACTACTTTCTTTCTTATAGTAATGACCCTATCTTATAAATCCAGAGCTTAGAGTAAGGAGTAACCTCAGATACTATTGCTTTCATAGGTAAGTAAAAATACCTCACCAAACCTTAAAGGTAATTGATTCCACCCAGTATCCTGTGACTTTCCAAAATTGTCATACTGTATAATTTTGAGTGCAAGTATTTCACAGTGACTAGGAAAAAATTGCTTTTAAATAGATATTTTTGGTACTACATAGACCCTACATGCAAGTAGCTATGTTGGCTCCTCAGCTGAAACATAGTAACCTGAACTAAAGAAATAATAGTCCATTTCCATTCTTAAACAATAAAAATACAAAAGGCAAAAACTTTGAACTCTGGATGTCTCTGTTTCTTATGTGGTAAAAGACTTTCATAAGGAATTTTCAGAGGTAATTTTGACTTTGTGAGTGTTTTGCTTTATATGCTGACTTTAGAAATTAACCTCCTCATAAAATCCAATCCCACTTTGCTATTTTGACACTTCTTTTGTCTGAAAGCATTCATTAACATTTCACATAATTGCCCCATTTCCAGAGCAAGTATATAATTTCCTGCAGAGTGAAGACTTTGTGATGCATATCCAATAAAGTCCATCCTGTCTGCTGGTAGTTGATGCCTTAGTCTTACCACGAGCTTGAAAGAGATTTTCCTGTTGTGGATCCTACTGAATCTTGTTGGTCATCTGCAGCATTAAAATGTGACCATTAGTAGTGACCATTTATAATGTCTACTCTTCTTCAGTCATTGTTCCTTTAATGACTTCCTGGCTCTTTTCTGAATATATACCGTTAGTGGCTCTTGCCAAGTCAACATAGAATTTTAAGAAAAATTAAGTAAAGTACTTTCCTAGCTTGATTTTTACCAAGATAGTCATGTAAATATGAATCTATTTTTATAATAACATTAGAGAATAGGGAAAGCCATTATAATATACCTATGAGAACTTATATTTTAGTGAAATATGAAGTCAAAGGATGGGCTTGTTGAAATAAGGATATTTTACTTTCTGACTAAAAAAGTAAATTGCACAGAGATTCAAGAAGAATTTTTTTTAAATCGAGTATATATATTTTTTCCCAAAGTGTTAAGAGCAATTATGAAAACAGATTTCATGTCATTATTTTTCAACTGATAGGACTTACTATTTTTTATGTTCAAACAAACTACAATTTAGAAGTTCTTTAATATTTATGTGTAGTTGTTAAACACATGGATAATTCTGGTGTTCAGCCCATAGAAGAGTAACTATTTCTTCTATGAAGAAGGCCTATTTTAGGCCTTGACAGAAATGGATTCCTTGGCCACTCTATGTAGACTGTATATATGTGTTTTAGGAAGAGCATGACAAAATCTCCATTGTTTGTTCCACAGTGACAGATATTTCAATCAACAGATCTAAGTTCCAGAAGTTGTGTCTTAGTTTCTTTTTTTTTTTTTTTCATATTTGTAACTTAACACACTACATCTAAGACTTTAGTGACCAGCAATCACAGCAATGTTTACATTCAGACTGCTTGATGTCTGGCATCTGCCAAATATTCTAAAATGACGTTTGTTGGCTCTTAAATAAAAAGCATTGTGGCCAGTTGATCTGCTGGTCTGCACAAGCTGAAAGAATTGTTCCTTTTGTACTATTATTTATCCTTAAATTTGTCTTTCCAAATCAAGAATAGTCTGACATTCAGCAGTTGGTTTTTCTTGATCCTGTGCTGGTGGGTGATGCTTTTTTTGTACCAGAAACAAACAAACATGAATAATCATGTTCCATCTTTATAAAATTCGTGAGAGGAAAATCCCTATTAACACATATGTTTGTCTATAAATAAAACTGGTAAAAGTCGATATTATTGCTTTAGAGCTCAAAGCTATAAGACATCATCCTATTTTCTTCATTTAGGAAGACTTTTTAAAGTCAGCCATCAATATACCTAAAACAAGAAGCCATAAAAATTAAATTTTTACTTTTTATTAGAAAATATAGGATGAAAAGAAACCAGCCCTGAAGCTTTATAGACATGGAACCCTTGTAAACTGATCCTAGAAATGACACTGAATAAAAATAGCTACTTCCAGCTCTTTTAAGTCATCTGTTGAAGATCAATTTACGTATTTCTCTTCATATTTATGCATACATAATTCTTCTTTAACAATCATTACCTTCAAGGTGACCACAGTTTCCTATTACTAAGCACCTAATGTGTGAAAGTCTCCACAGAACTTAAAGAGGTTATACTTGATATTCAAATGTTAAATCTATACCTGTTGTTTGTAAGTGGAAAAAAAGATGAGTATTGATATTGAGTCTGGTGATTAATAGGGTAATAAGAAGAATGAACTAGAAGAAATCAAAACAATGTGTTTGCAGCCTGTTTTAACTTAGGTTCCTCTAGGAACTTAAGCCATGATAATGTTCTTAGGAAGAAGAACCTAAGATAAATTTTTTATGCAAGTAGTTGACTTGGGGGAGTGAACCCAGGGAATAGGGGAGGGACCCATGGGAATATTAAAACAAGGGAGGAGGGAGAGCTAACCCAAAGGTGTGCACTTGAGTTGGCTGTCCCTGTGGGCAACAGGAGTTTAGTCCTGGTAAGGATGCTTTAAGGAAATACATAGAAGACCCATCAGAATTGTCAATCGTAGACACAGGAGAGAGGAACAACCCAACCTCTACAAACTAGGATTAACATTGGGGGGTGTTAATTTTCTCTTCTTCAGGATTTATACCATGAAGCAGAGAATCCCTGAAACAAACAAGACAGACACACACTACAGCTGACATGCAGTGCTGTCAAGAGCACCTGTACACAGCCAATGGTTGACTCAGCAATGGTCAGAGCCAAAAGGTGGGCTGATGGGATATGGGAGGGAAATGGCAAATATGCAGTGCCCATCTTTGACACTTACTCGTTAGGTGCATCATTTGTACACTCTTTTTTTTTTTTTAACGTTTATTTCTGAGACAGAGAGAGAGACAGAGCATGAGCAGGGGAGGGGCAGAGAGAGAGGGAAACACAGAATCTGAAACAGGCTTCAGGATCCGAGCTGTCCGCACAGAGCCCGATGCAGGGCTCGAACTCACAGACAATGAGATCATGACCTGAGCCGAAGTTGGACGCCCAACTGACTGAGCCACCCAGGTGCCCCTGTACACTCTTTTTTTAAGTTTATTAATTTATTTTGAGAAAGAGAGAGAGAGAGAGAGAGAGAGAGCGAGCGCATGAATTTGGGAGGAGCAGAGAGAGAGAGCAAGAGAGAGAGAATCCCAAGCAAGCTTTGTGCTGTCAGTGCAGAGCCTGATGCAGGGCTCCATCTCACGAACTGTGAGATCATGACCTGAGCTGAAATAAAAATTCAGATACTTAACCAACTGAGCCACCCAGAAGGCCCTTGTTTGTCCATTCATAGTACATGTTTCCTCATCCCAGAGGAGGCAGAGGGTAACCTACCCTGCCTGTTTCCCTGAGTGATCATTTAGGATTTATTAAAGGACTTAGTAGCAATTTACAGAATAAGTCACTACAAAACTGAAGGTAGTTGAGGCTGAGCTAGATCTGAGACATGTAGAAATACAGAGAAAATAGAGAACAAAGAGGAGGTCACAGAAAGAATCTAGAAGGCTACGAGAAGCCTCTGCATCCGATGTGGCAGCTCTGTAGCAACCATGGACCAGGAAAGGAAGATGTGCACAAATGATGACAAATATCACAGTTAGCATCTTGTAAAGTAAATGTGTGAATTTAATAGGTCAAATTATTTACCAGCTGGGATATTAGGAGAATGTTCCTTGTTAGGAATAAGTATTGATTGAACTGATTTAGCAAATGCCTAATATATGAAGACTGTAATGTCTAGTCTGTCTCTCAGACCAATTTAAGATCTTTTACATTGCAGTCATGTCTGTCTACCCTTCAGCTTTAGAGATCAAATTCACTTTCTTTTGCAGTGTTTTGACAATTGAAAGTCTCCAGTTGGGTTATTAATTTCAGTCCTATTTGATCTCTGAGGATTCAGCCAGCAGCTACTCTCCCATCCTCAAATTATATGACAGTTATACTTTTATTTCTTCAGAACTTTTGCAAATTTGATGAGTGCTAAATGCCAACATTACTTTAAATTTTCTCTGAGCTTTAGTGTAGGTGCATTTTCACGATAGATATCATCAAGGCTAACAACATTCCATATGTTAGATCTTCTTCCAGAGACTTGAAGATATTATGGAAGAACTTCACAGTGGAGAGCCCGGACTGGTACTTGGAATAAACAGATATCAAAGCCTAACAGCTGAATTTCTTCAAGCAGTGGCCCCTGGGCTTCCCTAATATAGGATCCTAATGGCTCATCCTACTTCCTTCAAGGTACCTCTACCGGGAGAGATAGTGACAAGTACATCACAAAGGAGAGAGGTATGTGACCTAAAACTGTCTATTTAGTCTTCAATTGTGGCATAAATGTTGTAGTAACTTTCCCTGTGACATAAACCTCAGAGAAACTCTTATCTCTCAGCTGTTGACATTCTTAAAAACCTTAATTCTATTTTTGCTTCAACATGAACAGTCTCTGCATAATATCTTTGTGTGTATATGGCATTTCATCCTAAAACTTCAAAAATGTTCAAAGAATATCTAGTTCTTCTGTTATGAGATTCTGTGAAAGTCTGTTCTCCCCATGTGAATGCTTTGGGATCTTAGTATTCCTTAACCTAACATTAGAGTGGCTATAATGTACCAGGAACTACATGGCCCAGGGGACTGAGGGGTAAAAGCTGGGATTGCCTGAATCTTTAAAAGAAGTCCCATTTTGATCTTATGTCACTGTTGATCTTATTAAATAATGATAGAAATTGGCATGAGTGACTTTGGGGATTCTGGGAGCAGGGCAGGGACCTCCAACTCAGCTTCCAGTGGGTAGTAAAAGTCTCACCAAAGACAGCTCCCGGGTAGAAGTGCAAGAAACAGATGGGAAAGTAGAGGAGAGGAGTTCTCCAAATGTACCCTGTCCTTTGCTTCAAATGTCTCCATGTGGCAGGAGGAAAAAAATGGATGTGGGAAGTAATGCACAAAATGTAGAAGGCTAGGCAGAGCCAGATGATCAAGGGCCTTGAGTACCTGCCTAAGGCTTGGATGGTATCCTTTGATCCAGACAGAAGAGCCCTGTTGAAATCCCATTGAGAGCCCATTGTCTTCATAAAGTATCTTTTTGTTCACTTTGTAAATTTGTGTCCATGCATCCAACAAACACAATACTGACCACCTACTATGCACTAGTATGTAATAGGTACAATGCTAGTTATTGGGGATACAGGGGTAAGTAAAGCATGGATCCTAGTATCTACTGTGTGTGTGTGTGTGTGTGTGTGTGCGCGCGCGTGCGCGCGCGTGTGACAGAGAAGAGAGAGAAGGAAACACCAACAATTTTAATAACAATATGTGATATGAAAACATAAAAGAGAAACACTGTTAAGCTCACCCCCACAGACTTCAGGGAAGTCTTTACAAAGAAGGCCTTTCTCTGACTCCAACTTTGTTAAGCTTGGGTGTTCTAGCAACCAGAACTGCAATGAGAATTGTAGATGCAGATAAACTATGACTGTGTAGGACTATGGTTCTTTTTCATAGAACTGTCAGCATTTACTGCAACCAGAAGCACACTTCTCTTTGTCACTCTGCAGCAAACAAGACAGGTTTGCTCTGGACGTGCAGTATAGAGCAGTCTCACCCCGTAAGGTTGTGTGAATCATGACTTTTGATGATGTGACCGCTGGCACCCATAGCATGGAAATCAGAGAGTGCCATAGATCAGTGTTTTGCTGCTCCATTATATTATTTCGACTTTAAAATCTATAAAGACCCCCTGATCTGGGTGGGCTTTAATTTGAAAGAAGTCCTGGGTTACATCATTGGTTTCTTTGATCTGTTATGGATAATTAACCAAACATATCATAGACTTTAGTCTCTGTTTCACACTGCATACCTCATCCCTGCTTCTTTCAACTGAATTCAAACTTTACTCTTATAGACTACTTAGCATTCAACTGAAAGGCACAGATTTCTCAGTAAGGTAAGAATTTCTTCTAAGTTGTTTATACTTAGATCTTAAAATTGGGCATGAATGAATCAAAAATACATGGTTTTACTTGATGCTTTATTTTTCTGTTAGGAAAAAATTGTTACTGGTTATTTAAATTGATTTTGTGCCAATATCTATAGTACATATGTGTAAAACAAATGCTTAAAAAAGGTTGTCTTGAAGAATCAAGCTGAGATATTTGAAATAAAAGAATTCACCAAAGGGGCACCTGAGTAGCTTCCGTGGTTAAGTGTCCAACCCATGATTTTGACCCAGGTCATGATCTTATGGTTCATGAGTTCCAGTCCCATGTCGGGCTCTGAACTGGCAGTGTAGAGCCTGGTTAGAATACTCTCTCTCAGCCCCTCCCCTACTCACTCACTTGCTTTCTTTCCTTCTATCTCTCTCTCTCTTTCAAAATAAGTAAACATTCAAAAAAGAATTTACTAAAAGTGATAAAATGCAAAAGATTAAGGTCAGAATGTTCTGATAAGATAGTGAAAGGAGGATGAGAAGTATCTGTTCTGAAAAGTATTTGGGGGAGAGGTGCCTGGGTGGCTCAGTCTGGTAAGCATCTGATTTTGGCTCAGGCCATGATCTCGCGGTCCGAATTCCAGCCCCGCATCAGGCTCTGTGCTGATAGCTTGGAGCCTGGAGTCTGCTTTGTATTGTGTCTTCCTCTCTCTCTGCCCCTCCCCTGCTCGTTCTCTGTCTCTCAAAAATGAATAAATGTGAAAAAAATTAAATTAAAAAAAAGTATTTGGGGGAAATTTATGTCTGAGGGTATATTCTTATTTACACTGTAATTGTTCATCTAGTACACTAAGAAGACTTGTTAGCTCCTCCAAGGATACACTTTGCCCCACTCTGTGTGGAAAAAAGGATTGTGGATGTGGTTTTCTAGCAGCATCGAGTGATCATTGAATTCTAAAACAAGAAACTGAAGTCTGCTAGATATTTACAGTGTCTCAAGGGAGAGTCATTAAGTTAATCTCGTTTGTTTTTTTTTTTTTAATGTTTTAATTTATTTCTGAGACAGAGAGAGACAGAGCATGAGCAGGGGAGGGGCAGAGAGAGAGGGAGACACAGAATCGGAAGCAGGCTTCAGGCTCTGAGCTGTCAGCACAGAGCCCGACGCGGGGCTCGAACTCAGTACTGTGAGATCATGACCTGAGCTGAAGTCGGACGCTACTGACTGAGCCACCCGGGCGCCCCAAGTTAATCTCGTTTTTAATGCCTAAGAAAGGATATCGTAAGTTAAGATTTAATTCTCATTAGGTTCCTATTATTTGGGACTTTGGACAAAAAAAAAAAAAGTACTGAAAGATACTTTGGATTTTCTGTGTTACCAGTTCCTGACAAAGATAACTTTCCTCACTTCTTGGAAATTTGGAGGAAATCATTTCTGTCAAGAGCAGTAAATTGGTGTCATCTCACACATTTATAAGCATATTTTAATTAAATGATGTAATAAGGTGTAGTGCTGAAAATCATGGTCTCCAGGGTCAAATAATCCTTGATGTGAATACCAGCTTCACTGTTAGCAGTTGTGCACTTTTCTCTGAGCCTTAGTTTGCTACTCTGTAAAATGGGATAGATAGAACCTCCTAGTTTTGTTGTGAAGATCAAATGCAATGTTGTAAAGTCTTGGCAAGGTTCATGGTATGTAGAAAGTGTTCAATAAATATTGATTGTTATTACTTCAGAATACAGATATAAAAGACAAGTAATTTTCTAGTTTTATTATAACATGATATTATGATGTCGTGTAACACTTAATGTCCTGAAAGTTTGATGGGTCTTAAAGTAAATTAAAGTCCATAGTTGAAGACTCTGTCTGGTTTCAGAGCCCAGCCCAACAGCGTGCTCTATCAGTTGGCCTGTGTTGTCAATTGATTCCTGGATTTAGTTTCCCTCCAGATGATTTGAAGGGACCACAGTTGTATGAATATTTTGATCAATAACCAGGGATCCTGGGTGGCTTCTCCTTGCTGTAGTCAGCAACTGATGTACATTGTACACTAAGGCATTAAAGGTGTTTTTCTTCCTGTGACTGCCAACCAACTGGAGATTCCCAGAGCCTTGCCTAGGAGTGGAAACGTTTTCTAAACTGTTACACGACAGCACCCTCATCTTTGAGACTTTGAATGAATCTCTGTAACCGACTTGAAACATGCAAATGCCCGCCCCCCCCCCCCCACCCCTGCCACCTAGTGAGAATGAATATCTTTTCTCTAGGAGGCTCCCTAACAGCTACCTAGGGGCCACCAAAGAGCCCTGTTAGTTTGACTTATTTTAAGTTTGGGGAAGACCAAACTGCCTACTCAGGTAAAAACTGTCTCTCAACTTCTCCCAGGCGAGACTGGCCTTTGGGTACACACTCTCTAGGGCTCTGACCTGACTTCCTTACAAAAGAAAACTAGGATCCAAGTTTGTTCCATGTAATTGGAGCTAAAAACATATGTAGCCCTAAAAATCCTGCTATTCTGGTTTTCTTTAACTTTGGATTTGTCTTTCCAAGCAGATACTATCTTTCTAAAATATGTACACCTTTCACTGGTATTCAGTTGTGGTATTTATGTATTAAAAACCCCTCCAATTTGGCCCAAATTAAAGTTCCCAATCCATATTTTAAGGTCTCTTTTACTCCATGATCTTAATATATATATATATATATATATATATATATATATATATATATATTCTTTCTTTTGAGATAGACTTTACCCTTGGAGGCTTTCTTTTCTCTGGGTGTTCGTATCTACAGCTCTCTGTGACAGTGCACCCTGTGCCATCCCTCTCTGTTGCGAAATCAGATGTGGCTAGCTGGGAAACTTCTCATCTCTTCAGCTGCAGATTTTTTTTCTCTGTAAAACCTGTTACGTGACTCTGCAGAGGCTTACTCTTAAAATTCTGAGTAATGGGGGTTGCTCTTTCTTTGCTCTTGGAATCTTGTAGTCTTTAATTGCATTACTCCTTATCAGCCATGTAGAGTTCAAACTGCTAATCCCAACCAATAGGATATTAAGATTCAAACTGGAGATACATAAGCAAATGTACGCTTACAGCTCTATTGCTTTAATACTTTGTTTCACCCGGCATGTCTTCTCCATAGCCAGCCTGGTTCTGTCCTACACACCATCTTTGACGTAATCTAATTTAACCTAGATGAGAAGCATTGCAGAGAACACCTTCTGAAGAGAATAACCTTCTTGCCTTACCTTTCTATCCCATCCTCTATTTTCCTTAGCTATAATCATTAGAAGGTACTGACAATTACAGCAAATCAATGTTACCAAGACTGACTTTGGTAATATTCTCTCTACAGGATGTTAAGGCTTAATATCATTTCAAATTATGGTTTAACATCATTTCTTCTCTTGGAAAATATCACTGTCTTATACAAAGTTCAGTACTTCATTGAACATTCTATTCCCGGTTATATATTTAAAATTTTACTTATTGTTTTGGGACTACCTTACGCGTATTTTTTTCTTCTAAACCTATTATGATTAAATTGAGCCCTCCTGTCTGTGCTATCCCAGCCACACAATCCCCATTTAAGTCTGCATTTGAAATATTTAAAAAAGCATTTTCCCATGTTTAAATAGACTTCCTTAATTTATATATTCTTTGAACTATTTCATCTAATCATCTGATCTCTAAAAATTTTGTTATACCTTTTTCAAAGCTGTGCTATATATTCTTTAAAAAAATTTTTTTAGTGTTTATTTATTTTTGAGAGAGACAGACAGGGGTGTGAGCAAGGGAAGACAGAGAGGGAAGGAGACACAGAATATAGCAGGCTCTAGGCTCCAAGCTCTCAGCACAGAGCCTGACACAGGGCTTGAACCCAGGAACTGTGAGATCATGACCTGAGCTGAAGTCGGATGCTTAACTGACTGAATCATCCAGACAGCCCAAAGCTGTGCTATATATTCTTTTTTTTTTTTTTTTAATTTTTTTTTTCAACGTTTATTTATTTTTTTGGGACAGAGAGAGACAGAGCATGAACGGGGGTGGGGCAGAGAGAGAGGGAGACACAGAATCGGAAACAGGCTCCAGGCTCCGAGCCATCAGCCCAGAGCCTGACGCGGGGCTCGAACTCACAGACCGCGAGATCTTGACCTGGCTGAAGTCGGACGCTTAACCGACTGCGCCACCCAGGCCCCCCTATATATTCTTAAAAACCTAAAACACTTAATGATCACTTACCTCTAATTATGTGAGAACACTTTCCATAACTTTTGAGATAACTGAAAAAATCCCCTCACAATATGTTTCTAAGTAACACAGGCAACAGGTGAAAATATTTAGCAAAGCTGTCTCATTTGTTTAGAACATTATAATGTGAATTAATACAAGACAAAGGTGCCTCTTTTTATTAGCAAAATGTTTAAAGTACCTAATGCTGATGATATTGAGTTATGATAAGCATTTCTGAACATGGCAAGTGGCAGATTATATTGCAAACCCCTTCTTGAAAGCAGGATCTCAGTAAATATAAAGCATGTATAAACCTAGAGTTAATATAAAATTTCATAAAATGATAAGGAACTGGGGTGTCTGAGTGGCGCAGTCAGTTGAGTATCTGACTTTGGCTTAGGTCATGATCTCACCATTTGCGAGTTCAAGCCCCGCATCGGGCTCTGTGCTGGCAGCTCGGAGCCTGGAGCCTGCTTTGGATTCTGTGTCTCCCCTCTCTCTGTCCCTACCCCTGCCCCGGGCTCTCTGTCTCTCTCAAAAATAAATAAACATTAAAAAATGCTAAGGCACAATATACAAAGCACCTTATTTCTAGACCTGGTGTGTTACTGGAAAGATCATCCCCTGGGTGTGGGGTTCGGGGGATATATATTGGAATAGAGTTCTAAGGGCTAAGATGGTAACTGTTGTTAACTTTTTTCATCTGAGATACATTATTTGCCTGTGGGACCTGTAGACAATAAACATATAGATATTTTTTATTCCCAAGATTTTATCACTTTTAACTATAAGGTAAAAAGCCTTTGGTAACTTCTAAAATTCCATCTGGTAATTATTGGTAAGGGGGACTCATTTCTGAGTTCCAAGGTATTTATACTGGCTAAAACTTACTGTGTACATACTATATTCCAGGCATTGTTTCAAAAACTTTTATACACATTAATTTGTATATTAACCACCTCTGTCCAATGCCACAGACCTAAGTGTAAGAGCCAGGTTTATATCCCAACATTCTTATTCCTTATTGGTCTTTCTCAACAAGGTCATTTGTGGTATGCTTATATACCTTCCACCCAGATGTTATCAGATGTAGATAGCTATGGTCTATGCTATATTCTCAGTTGCCATAACTATTTCTGAAGAGTTAAATTTCAGGAATAGCTTTCACTTAAAAGGTATAGATTTGATATTTATCCATGACTGAGAGTGTAGTCAAAATATTTATCAACCCTTAAGGCAGCAGCACTAGCCAGTCAGTGAAGACACCACCTAATCAGATGCCCCATAAGCAACCAGTGAAATCATATGGATGCAAAGTGATTGGGTATAAATCTCCTCCATGACTAACTCATTCAGGGATGTCGATGTGACTCAAGAAAATTAGCAGGTACGTTTATCATTAACAATGTGCATTATATTTAAAGATAGCCTATGGAAATCAGAATATTGTGGTGGAGCAGGAGGACCGTAGGCTTGCCTGGCCCCACTGATACAACCAGATAACTATCAAATCATCCTAAATACCCCAGAAATAGACCTGAAGATTGGCAGAACAAACTTCACAGCTAAAGGTAGAGAAGAGGCTACAATGAACAAGGTAGGAAGTGCAGAAATGTGGCTTGGGAGAAAATGGATTATGGCGTTATGGTGGAAAGGGAGCCACAGTCACAGAGAAGGGCAAGAGACAGGTTCACACTCAGAAGAGTACATGAAAAAAATAAATCCCCATAGTAATTGGCTTGGAGAGCAAGAGGGCTTGAATTTCATGAGTTCTTGCAACCAGTGGGGCTTAAAGCCTGCAGTTTTAAAGGCCAGTGTGCTTGACTCTGGGAGAACTCAAAGGACATTGGGGCTGCTCTTAGAGAGAAGGCTGGCAAACAGCCCACAGACATACAGTTTGGAAACAACAACCTGAAAAGTGCCTGGGGCACACAATGGGGAGGTTAGTTGCTCATCTTGGAGTGGGTCCCAGAGAGGCAGTGTTCACAGAGACTCTTCCAGGAACAAAGGAACTGGCAGGCACCATTTCCCTCCCCTGTTTCTCAGCATAAGCATAGGGCCACCTGTGGGAACCAGTGCAGCACTGACACTGGCTACCTAACTTGCTTTCACCAAGTCTGGCACCCCCACGCTCCCCTGAAACCACTCTTCCCAGTCACACTTGCCTCAGTCCCAGCATGGTGGGCCCCCTCCTTCAGAAGACTGGCCCAAGCCCCTGCGAACATTACATTTTCCAACCCAGGAGTTTTGTGAGGCCTCAGTTCCAGCAGTGGCAACAGGTCTTATTTCACAAGCAGACTAGAGCACACCTAGTTAAAATGTACCACATTCAGGCAAGGGACAAAAACACTACCTGCAACAGGCAAAGAGAGCTTCTGCAGACAACTGTCCTGAAGGATAAAGCAGCCAGTACACAATAGCAGAGCACATGCAGCACACATTGGAGACACTCCCAGAAGCACCAGGCCCTGGGGCACAGAGGACACTACATGGCAGAGCACTACAGGACCTCTTCTTCATAAGGCCATTACCCTTAAGAACAAGAGACATAGCTGATTTTCCTAACATACAGAAACAGGCACAGAGACTTAGACAAAATAAGAAGACAGAGGAATCTTTCACAAGCAAAAGAACAGGACAAGGCCACTGCTGGAGACCTAAGAGAAACAGATATAAGTACCATACTTGATAGAGAATGTAAAGCAATGATCATGAGGATGCTTTCTAGGCTTGAGAAAAGAGTGGAAGACATGAGTGAGTGAGACTGTTAATACAGAGATAAAGAATAACATAGCAGAGATAAAGGGCTCAATAAAGGAAATGAGAAACACACTTGATGGAAAGAATAGCAGGCTGGAAGAAGCAGAGGAATGAATTCATGACCTAAAAGACACAGTAATGAAAAGTAATCAAACTGAACAAAAGAGAGAAAAAATAATTATGTAAAATGAGAATAGACTTAGGAAACTCAGTGACTACATCAAATGTAATAACAATTATAGAAGTTCCAGAAGAAGAAGAGAGAGAAAAGGGGGGACAGAATTTATTTGAAGAAATAATAGTTGAAGACTTCCCTAATGTGGGGAATGAAACAGATACCCAGATCAAGGAGGCATAGAGGACCCCCAACAAAATCAACAAAAGCATATCCACACCAAGCAATATTATAATTAAAGTGGCTAAATATAGTGATAAAGAAAATATATAAAAAGCAGCAAGACAAAAGAAGAGTATCAAATATAAAGGAAATCCCATAAGGCTCTCAGTGGATTTTTCAGCAGAAACTTTTCAAGCCAGAAAGGAGTGGCATGATATATTCAAAGCAGTGGATGGTAAAAACCTGCAGGCAAAAATACTCTATCCAGCAGGGTTATCACTCAGAATAGAAGTAGAGATAAAAAGTTTACCAGAAAAACACAAACTAAAGGAGTTCATGACCACTAAACCAGCCCTGTAAGAAATATTAAAAAAAAATTTTTTATGTTTATTTATTTTTGAGACAGAGAGAAACAGAGCATGAATGGGGTAGGAGCAGAGCAAGAGGGAGACACAGAACCTGAAGCAAGCTCTGAGCTGTCAGCACAGAGCCCGATGCAGGTCTTGAACCCACCAACCATGAGATCATGACCTGAGCCGAAGTCGGACGCTTAACCCACTGAGCCACCCAGGTGCCCCTCTCCCCACAAGAAATATTAAAGGCCACTCTTTGAGAAGAAAGGAAAGACCAAAAAATGACAGTATAAAGGTAGGAATATGAAAGCGCTAAAAATGAATATTTCTTTTTATTAAAATTTTTTTTCAACATTTTTTTATTTATTTTTGGGACAGAGAGAGACAGAGCATGAACGGGGGAGGGGCAGAGAGAGAGGGAGACACAGAATCGTAAACAGGCTCCAGGCTCCGAGCCATCAGCCCAGAGCCCAACACGGGGCCCGAACTCACGGACCGCGAGACCGTGACCCGGCCGAAGTCGGACGCCCAACCGACTGCGCCACCCAGGCGCCCCTGAATATTTCTTTTTAAAAAAGCAGTCAAGGAACTCACAAAATAGAAGGATGTAAAATACAACACCATATACCTAAAACATGGGGAGGACAGGAGTAAAGAATGGTTCAAACTTAATATAGACTGATAGATGCAGAAGATGTTATATAGAAACCTAACGGTAACCACAAATCATAACCACTACCAAATATGCAAACAATAAAGAGAAAGAAATCCAAATATGTCACTGAAGAAAATGAACAAATCATGAAAGAAAGAAAGACAAGAAAGGATCAGAAAAAAGTCTCCAGAAACAACCACAAAACAAGTAATAAAATGACAATAAATACATATCTATTGGTAATTACTTTGAATGTAAATAGACTAAATGCTCCAATCAAAAGACATACGGTGACAGAATGAATGGGGGAAAAAAAAGGACCCATCTATATGCTGCCTAGAGGAGATTCATTTTAGACCTATGGCACTTGCAGATAAAGTGAGGGGATGGAGAAACATTTCTCATGGAAGTGGATGTCAAAAGAAAGCTGGAGTAGCAATATTTATAGCAGACAAAATAGACTTTAAAACAAAGACTGTAACGAGATAAAGAAGGACACTATATAATAATAAAGAGGACAATTCAACAATAAGATATAACAATTATAAATATTTATGCATCCAACATAGAAACACCCAAATACATAAAGCAGCTAATAACAAACATAAAGGAACTAATCAACAATAATACAGTAATAGTAGGAGATTTTAGGGGCACCTGGGTGGCTCAGTTGGCTAAACATCCAACTCTTTTTTTTTTATGTTTATTTATTTTTGAGTAAGAGAAAGAGAGAGTGATCAGGGGAGGGGCAGGCAGGGAGGGGAACAGAGGATGTGAAGCAGGCTCTGTGCTGACAGCAGAGAACCCAATGCAGAGCTTGAACTCAAGAACTGTGAGATCATGACCTGAGCTGAAGTCTGTTGCTCAACTACCACCCAGATGCCCTAAGCATTTGACTCTTTATTTCAGCTCAGGTCATGATCTCATGGTTCAAGAGATATAGCCCCATGTCGGGCTCTGTGCTGTCAGTACAGAGCCTGCTTCGGATTGTCTCTCTCCCTCTCTCTCTGCCCCTCCCCTACTTGCTCTCTCTCTCTCTCTTAAATAAATTACAAAAAAAAAAAAAAAATAGCAGGAGACTTTAACACCCACTTACATCAATGGACATATCATCTACACAGAAAGTCAACAAGAAAACAATGTCTTTGACACACTGGGTCAGATGGATTTAACAGATATATTCAGAACATTCCATCCTAAAACAGCAGAATGCACACTATTTTCAAGTGCACATGAACATTCTCCAGAATAGATCATATATTAGACCACAAAACAAGCCTCAGTAAATTAAAGAAGATTGAAGTCAGGTTGATGAGTTTGTATTTTTGAGCAAAATGAATCTATTGAATATTTGAAGAGGAGAATAAACTGTTCAAAGCATGCATGTTGTTCATATTCTCTGTCCTCTGTGATATGTAGTATAAGATTAATAGCAAGTGCTTTATGCTAAGGCCTTACCACTTGAAATAAATTCAAAATAAATTATTTGATACCTTAATCTACTCACCTATAAAATGGACATATTAGTATGTATTTTACAGAGTTATCACTATGATCAAATAAGGCATGTTTATAACCTACTTAGCAAATTTCCTGACACATCACCAACATTCACTGAGTGACTTCTGTTGGTTATAAAGTGAACCACAGGAGATGACTTCTTGTGTACAGGGATGAACAAGGGGGTCTTTCATATTGCTTAAGCCATCTTTATAGACAGAATAAAAATCAGAGTTTTTTTTTTTTTAATTTGAGAGAGAGAGAGAGAGAGAGAGAGAGAACATGCAAGCGAGGAAGAGGGCCAGAAGGAGAGATAGAATCTTAAGCAGGCTTGACACTGTGGGCAGAGCCTGATACAGGGCTAGATCTCATGACTCTGGGATCATGACCTGAGCCAAAGTCAAGAGTTGGACACTCAACTGATTGAGCCACCCAGGTACCCCTGAGAGAGCTTTCTAAGATCAATTCTTTTGTTGTTTACTTGATTTACTTTCTATATCTGGGTTTGAGTGCACACTTAGAAGGCAAGAGCGTTGAGAAACTATCTTACCTGTGTGGCTGAAATGGTCACCCCTGAACATGCCCAAAAGATAATTGGCTTCTCTTCCTCTTGATGATGCAGACAGTGTGGAGTAGAAGGATGAGCTTTGGAATGAGACTCAGGCCCACTGCTTAAGAATCTTTGTGACTTTGAGCGATTTACTTACTTTCTGCACCTCCATTTTCTCATTTTAATAGAGATCAAATGGGGACTTAAATGGAGACTATTATAGATCATAACTAATTATCCAGGCTTTTAACATCTTTTCAAAGATATATCTCCATAGAGAAGACTCTCTTAACTTTTCATCTTTTAAGGCTGTCTCTATAGGTGATCTAATTGAAAATTTTTTTTCTTTTCTGTAGTTTAGACTCCATTAGCACTGCCAACTAAAGAGGAAGAAGATTTCTGGGAAGATAAAATCTCTTACTCTTCCATAGATTTTTCTAATGAGAGAAAATAATCTGTAATTCTGAGTTTTTATAATCATATTTATGAATTCTGCCAACTTTGAGTCTTATTTCTCCTTATACTGTTTTACCCTTTGGTCAATATAATAAAATACTTGAACCTCCACTTTCCTCCCCAAATGGAGTTGACAATATTTTTTAAAATCCAAAAATATATGTTCCTCTGAACTTGTTCTTCTATAATTTTTTATACCTAACCTCTTTAGATTAGAAGGATGTCTATCAGAAACAGCTTCTACACCCTCGCCCACTTAAAATCAGTATCTGCAGAGGACAGCTATGAATCTGGCATGTGGTATATGAATGCATGTAAAACATCATCCAGTTTACTAAAGTGGGGAGCTGGTGGAAAAAATGTGAAATCTTTGCTGATGGAATAAATAAAAATTATGCTTCTGAAATCTGTGCCCCTGAAGAGTTATGTGGACAGATTGTATAGTGAACAGGGGAGTAATCTCTTCCCCATGTACCTTTTGACTAGGGCTTGTGGGACTGTTGAAGGGAGGGAACAGATCGATGACTTGTACACAATCCCATCGAAGGAGTTGTTGGGAGAATCTTGCTCTACCCAAGTAGTTCTGAGAGTCCCTGTTTCTTTCCTTTTGAACACAGGAATGCCTTCATGTGGACTGCTTTAAGATTAACCTGTCTCAGGGCACCTGGGTGGCTCAGTCAGTCAAGTGTCCGACTTTGGCTCAGGTCACAGTCTCTCAGTTCATGAGTTCAAGCTATATATTGGGCTCTATGCTGACAGAGTGGAGCCTGCTTGGATCCTCTTTCTCCCTCTCTCTCTGCCCCTCTCCCCCTCGCACTCTCTTTCTCAAAAATAAACATTAAACAAAATAATGAAAAAAGATTAAGCTGTCTCACTAAACACTTCCTTTCAGCCTTCCTCAGTTTCCTTAAAAATCATGGGTCCACCCTTAGTGTGCAAATCTTCAGGGTCCTGGAAAGTCATTGTGATCTTTTACTAGTTTTCCAACCTTGGGAAGGGTACTTTCCCTTTAGCAAGTAATGGATAGTTGTTTCCAGAACTGGTTGTAAGCCATGGGCATGTTGTGTGGTTTGGGGATGCTAATTAGGAAAATGAAACCTGGCTTCTCTCTTTGACATCAGGATTGTGTAGCCTATTAAAACAAAAACATCCTAGCATTTCTTGGAGAAAGAACTGTCCAGATGACATCAACAAGAGCCCACATGCTTCAGTGCCTCAGGTGTTGCTTAAATGCCAATGACAACTGGTTTGATCTCCAATTCGAAATGTACATGGTGGAGAATAAGTGGATGTGAGGGGTATGTGGGGCACTTCCCTTCTTCCATTCTTTTTAAGAGGGCATGCACTTAGTGTTTTTGATTGAAAGGAGTTTTTAATCTCCTCATAGAATTCAAAATAATAAACACTCATGTGAATTGTAGGATAGATGCTTTAGAGATGTTGGTTTATTCATTCATTTCATCATTGGTTGCATTAGGTGCTAATTGGAAGTGGTGGACCTTTCTACCACATTTTTGTCTTTTTGGGGAAAAAGAAAACCAAAGCCTTATTGCAGTCTAGGAGTGCTGTACCTATTCTTTTTTGTCTACATGACTAGTCTGTGAGAAACTGAATCTCCTCTAAAATAACCACATCAATTGCTAGATATTGCTCTCAGAGATTTACAAATTTACAAATTGTATTATTAATATGTATTATTAATAATTAATATTAATTATATTAATTATATTAATAATACATATTATTAATATGTATTATTAATATGTAAGCTAAGCTAGCAGCTCTGTAGTTATCAAAATTAACTTGGCAAAAAAGAAAAGAAATCTAGTTAGTTTTTTTTTTTAATCAGCTCAAAATGTTAAATAGTTTTTGTCAAAAGACCCAAGAAATACATAATAGCCTAAGTGAGAATGGGAGCAATTGATGAAGTCAGGTCTTAGAAATCGTAAGATTGTTAGGTTAGTGGGAGGGGGAAAGGATGTTTTGGGATGACAGAAAGTTGTGTCAGGGTAGGATATCCTTGTTTTATGATCTTGTTTGTTTTTAATTAAAACTTTTTTGGTTTGATGTATAAATTGACATACAACATCCCATTAGTTTCTGGGGTACAACATAATGATATATTTGTATATACTGTGAAATGGTCACCACAATAGATTTGGCTAAAATCCTATTGTAAAATGTAAATTGTAACACATGGTTACAATTTATTTTTCTTGTGATGATAACTTTTAAGGTGTAGGATATTCTGAGTTGGATACTTCAGGGATGAAACAATTCTGGGCAGGAATCCATCTATGAAAGTGTAGAGTGAGTGAAGAAGTGACTTAGTTTTAGAGTTCTCGATCTTCATCAAGAGAGTTTTGTATTTCTCATCACATGGGCATCAAAATCAGCCAGAATGTTGATAACAATGGGGATGGAGAGGGAGACTGAGTTTTGGTGCTAATTCTCAAAATCTCTGGGGCCTGACTGGAATTTAGTAGGTAACAAATGAAAGCATAAGAATGCCAAGACAGATGATCCAAGCCACAGACATTCACTAAAAAAAACATCTCATACCTGATAAAAAGTACAGCATAGGGAATATAGTCAATAGTGTTTTAATAATGTTGTATTATTAATTAATGTTATATCACCACTTATCGTGGGGAGCAGTGAGTAATGTATAGGATTATTGAATCGCTACATTGTACACCCGAAACTAATATAATATTGTATGTTAATTATACTTCAATAAAATTTATTTTTAAATTTCATACCTATAAAGGATGTAAAGAATACTGTAACATAATTATATATGCCCCATCCACCTTAAATACAGTTGACACTCCCTAGGTACCTTCCTATATGGGAGTAAGGATTACTTCAGAAGAAAGAGATTCTCACAGTGAGATCACAGTGAGATCTTGAAACCCTAATGAAACAGACGTGACAGTTTGGAAATAACATTGTACACAGAGACTGACAGCTTTATATCCAGATTCCAGTGTGAAAGAAGATGGGAAATGAGTCATCTCTTTATTAAGAAAAAGGAAAAAGGGAAATGGTGCCTTTGGGAATGAATCACATTTCAACTGAAGCTGGAAGGCAGTGGGAACCTACATAGGTATGGGCAGAGGGAAGCTTATCATGAAATGATGTTTTCAGAGGGCACAGAAAAGAGGTCTCAGAATTGCAGGAGAAGTAGGAGGCTGGGTCAGGGGAGGAGCAGCACAGAACCTGGGGAAGGGTATGTATGAGAAGATGAGAGTGTCTTATTCACAGTATGAAATGCCAGCATTTGCAGAGACGTGAAGGTGGGAAGGAACCGTTCAGGGCTTTCAAGGATAACCTGTCAGAGGATTTCAGTGCATTGTTTGTGTCTTGAGGACGTTTCTACTAGAAGCAACTGCTTAGCCAAAGATTTAGGTGCAAATGATTTATTAAAATAGTGCTCCCAGGAGAAACTAGTTAGGGAGTAGGAGAAACCAGCTCCACAGATAGGTGGGATAACATGACCCAGGTGAGCCAATCATGTGCAAGGAATTGTTTGATTGGGTTTCTGGGTAGCACATTTCTCCTTAAAAGGTGCTGGCTGAAATACCTGTTCTTTCCATCAGGGTTTGGTGGTGTGCAGATGTCAGGTCTGAGACATCCTCGGCCACGTTATTACCATGAGCAAAGCCAGACTGTACATGAAGCAAAGCCAGAGAAGGTAAAGCAAAGATATGGGACCTGGTAAGATGGTTCCTGGGTCACACTGGCCTGGGACTCCCAGAATCTCAGAAAAAGTCCTTTGTTGTGTAAACCAAATTGTTCTGAAATTTTGTTGTCATTATTGTGATTGTTATTGCTTGTAACAAAACTGTAAATTCTCAAACTCTTTAGACTCCTCTCGTGTTTATCCAAATGTGCTTTAATCTTGGAATTGGGAGTAATCAAAAATGAGTAATGACATCACATATTCGGGTTTAGCTTAGAACACAGAGGAAATATTTCATAGCATTACAAGTAAATGAAAGAAAACTTCCTTTCTCATTGAAAAGGAAAGAGGAGATTATACTTCCACAAATATCTCTTCTAATTTATGTCTTCTGGTCTTGCAGTTAGTTTTTTTAAAATTTGAGAATGAAGAGACTGGCCCTCCAAACCAATTTTCCCCATTGAATTAAGCTTTTTATTTTATAGCAAAACAACTTTACATCCTCCGTGCACTTCCTAGGTTACTTTTCTAAATCTTCTGCATTCTTGTGGCCTTTGTGTTGTGTGCTCTGAGGTGGTTCTCCAAGTTGTCTTTGCAGGGCTTCTGCCTGCCTCTAGTCTGTGAATTCCAGAGATGCAGCAGCAGAAACAGATGGTTGAATTCCAAGTGTATTGTTGCTCTAGTTCCCACGTTTATTCATTTCCTTTCCGAAGATTCCAAATTCTTCTGTTGCTTTCTGAGGCATTTGCTTTCTCCTACAGTCACCTTCTTGGGGTCTTTTTTCTTAAGTTACCTCCTGTTCCATCAAAGTTCTTTCCCCATGTTCTTCACCCACCACACCTGAAGTCTGCTGTATTTCCTTCCTCTGCCCCCAATTATTTCAAATGTCCTTATCTCTTGCAGGCTTCTTTTCTTCCTTCGGGTAATTTGAGAGACTTGATTGTTCCTCTTTTCCTTTTTGACATTTTGAGGATGACCCATGGTCGTTTTTATCTCTTTGACAAATTCTTGTAATCTCTGCTTTATAAGGATTCAATCCCCATCTCCCTCCACTCAAGCAGGTAAGCTCGTCTTGTTTACTTCTCTCTTCTGGTAACCAAGTAGCATATTTTATTTCCCACTTTTCTCTACCTCCTACCTTAACCCTGCATTTCTCTTGTGTTTCCAGGTTGGTTTAATCAGAGTAATTCATTCGCCGAGGACCTGAGTAGCCTGGGTGGTTTTTGTCTGTTTGTTTGTTTTTGTTTTTTGTTTTTTTTTAATAAAAGATAAAACTAATTCAATCCACATAACTGACCTGAAGTACTGAGTTGACATTTTAATTTTAGAAGAAAGTTGGATCTGTTACAGGTTTAGGAAATAAGGTTAGTAAGGATCTGAGATTTGATTTCTATATTGCTATTTATATTCATCTAATTCATACAAGAATGTATACTTACTAGTTACATAGATGTGGTTTTTCTAGTTGGGAAGTAAAATTTTTAATATGAAGATTCAACAACAATCTGACATTTTTATGGTATATAAATTGGGTTAGAGAGTACCTCATTTCATTTTCTATTTTACTGCAAGAGTTAGTCACTAGAAAATAGGTCTGAAAGAGTAAGCAGTAGATTAACTGGAAACCTGTAAATATTTTACTCTCCGAGCCTCCACCTGTCTCCTTTTGCTGACAGTATGTTGACACAAACATGATTTTATTGACAATTTAACATCTCCCCCAACTTTCTGCTCTGCTAATTGTACTTTCATTTGTTCAGGTTACAGTTGGGGATTTCTGGATTCTGACAACCCAAGACATTCAGATCTATTCAAGGCAAGTAATACTGCTTTTTGAATAAGTTTATCATTTTTTTTCTTTTCCCCAATTCAGTTTTAGCCACGTATTTAACCTAGCCACAGGACTTGTCTCAGGTAGAAAATGGCTGCTACTTTAGGGATGTACCTTTTTCCTATTTTTGTTCTTGGGAGTTCTACCTCAGAAGACATTGTGCAAAAGGTCCTGAAGTTGAAAGGAGAGGAGGTAGGAAGGAAGAGGAGAAAAGGAATCCCTTGAGGGCATTTAATAGAAATATTTCCTTGGTTCTCCATTTCTGTCATAGACTGGTGCTCTCCATGAAAACAGCACAGACTGATAAGAAATGGAACGTCATGAAATCATCTTCTCTGTTGTCTTTTGTAGAGAAGTTAGAGGTCCTTCCTTGTCTTCTCCATCCTTTTTCTACTGTTTTGTTACAAAATTGTTTCAACAAAAAAGTAAAATTTTCTCTCCTCTTCCCTTTTATTTGATATTCAGCTTAAGTAGGATATGTCTTGCTCCTGGAACATGGATGTCCATTTAACAATTCAATTTTGTCTTCATTTCAGGGAAATTTTCTTCTATTTTATCTATGTATCAACAGCTTAATTTGATAGGCTTTTTACTTCAATTCCAATAACAATTATCTTTATATTGCATCATCGCTGTTTTATGGCTTAACTTTATCTAATTGTATTCATCTCTTCTTTCATCAGAATTATCAGGATGTATCAAATCTTTCTGTACCATGGTGTGAGATAATAGAAAATATATACATTGGTCTCTGCCTTTGGATCCTGGCATAGAGCTCCTAAAACTCTTGTAAATTCCTAAGTGACGGGAGCAGTAGGAGCATCTTTTGTTCTAATGAGGGACTCTGAGTAGGCTCCTGGATGGAGGCTGGTCACCAGAAAGACCAAGCCATGATTAGAAGCTTGGAATTTTCAGCTCTATTGCCCCTTCTTTAGAGAAGGAAGAGAGACTAGAAATGTAATTAATTGATCATGCCTGCATAATGAAGCCTCCACAAAATTCCAAAAGTATGGGGTTCAAAGAGCTTCCAGGTGGGTGAGCACTTCTATATATTGGAAGAGTGACGCACTCCAACCCTTGGGACCCTCTCAGACATTGCCCTATATGTCTCTTCATCTGTCTGTTCATCTGTATCCTTTATCATATCCTTTAATAGACTGGTAAATGTGTTTTCCTGAGTTTTGTGAGCTGTTCTAGCAAATAATTGAACCTAAGACACAGGAAGTAATAGGAACCTCCAATTTATAGCCAATTCAGATAGAAGTTGTGGTTAACCTGGGGACCTACAACTTGTGATTGGTGTCTAAAGTGAGGGGAGGCAGTCTTGTGGGACCGAACTTTTAAACTGGGGGTTCTGACTCTATTTCCAAGTAGATAGTGTCAGAATTGAGTTAAATTGTAGGACACTCAACTGGTGTTGAAGAATTGCTTGGTGTGAGGAAAAAAACACCACACATTTGATAACTAGAAGTATCTAAAGTGTTCTATATGAGTAGTAAAGGAGACACACAGAAGAAATGTAGGGTTTTTTTTTTGTTTTACTTTAATGTTTTTATTTATTTTTGAAGGAGAGACAGAGCGAATGTGAGGGGGCAGAGAGAGAGAGGGGGACACAGAATCTGAAGCAGGCTCCAGGTTCTCAGCTGTCAGCACAGAGCCTGACGTGGGGGTTGAATTCCTGAGCCGTGAGATCATGACCTGAGCTGAAGTCAGACACTCAACTGATTGAGCCACTCGGGTCCCCAGAAATGTAGGTTTTTAAAAAAATATATGGTAATTGGCTTTCAGTAGTATCTCTTCTGTACTTAACTGACTCTATATTGTTATTGGTTCTCTCTAGAAATTTTAATACATGTTTTGTTTCCTTAGTCACATTTTCATCTTTCATTTATCTTGTTTTTGTGTACTTGTTTTACTGTACATGTGTTCTGGGGATTACTTTCTAGGGATATGGATTTAATGTAAGAAAAGGCTTTCTGGTTTTTTTTTTTTTTTGAACTGTTTTATTCTAGGTTGGGCTTTATTTTTACTTTTTAGTCATTTGCATGCTATTGCTGCACCCTCACCCCTTTCTGGACTGTGGTATCTATTCTATATTTAGTGTGTCATTTTTTGGTTTTGCTCAATTAGTGACAAAACAGTCAAATTATTCTGACAGAGCATGTATGTGTTGATTATTGGACACCACCACCCCCCGCCCCCACATTATATCTGAGATCTATGACCACTAACACAACCTCTGAGGTCACCATCTCATGTCAAGGAACTCTTTAAGGACTGTTATTTTGTATTCTATCCTGTTTCTTAATCTGAGTTTTTGGCCAGGGGTGGACATCGACCTTTGCAGTTTCTGATAGGTAACTGGGCTGAAGTCTTTTTTTGGAACCTGCTGAATATTCTAGTCATTACACCAGTTAGTTGTGTGTGTGTGTGTGTGTGTGTGTGTGTGTGTGTGTGTGGTTTTCTAAAGGAGAATATGTCAGGAGGCTTTGAATGGTTTCTCCCATTCGAGGTACTGTTGTATAAGCTCTACTTTCACTGTAGAGTCCACTTTATTGTTTACGTTCCCATTTCTTTCCTACTACTCCTCCAATTAAGAAAAAAAGGAGAAAAATGACTCCTCTTCAAATCTTGGTATTAGTTTCCTAGGGCTTCCATAAAATGTACCACAAATATGGTGGCCTACAACAACAAGAACTTATTGTCTCACAGTTCTGCAGGCTATAAGTCTGAAGTCAATGTGTCAACATTCCCTTTTAAGGTTCCAGGGGAGAATCCTTCCTTGCTTCTTCCAACTTCTGGTGACTGCTGGCATTCCTTGGTTTGTGGGTACATCACTCCAATCTATGCCTCCATTTTCATATGGCTGCCTTTTTTGTGTGTCTGTGTGTCCCCTCCTCTCTCTCACTGGACTTAGGGCACACCCTCCTCCAGTGTGATTTTTGTTTTGATACTTAATTACATCTACAAAGACCCTATTTCCAAGTAACGTCACATGCTGAGGTTCTAGGTAGACGTGAATTTTTGGTGGATGCTAAAGGTATAACTACAGGTTATAAAGGTATAACCTGTATAACTACAGGTATATTAGGAAAAACTTTACTTTCAAATTTTTGTCAGCCACAAACACAAATCTACAGGATCACTGAAGGTTAGCTGTATTTTCTCTCCTAAAGACTGCAGTTCATATCCTACAGATGCCTGATGTCCCCAGATCTGGTAAATTGCTCCTTTAGCCCAAGGCAATGAAGATTCTCTGCCCTGTTGCTAGCCTTGGAGGTATAGCATAGTTCCTGTTAGTTTCCCTTAACTCTGCCCATCACTTTGTAAATAACCACATTAGTAAACTATTCTCAGCTACCCAATATATTATCACATTTGCTGCTCAGTCCCTGCCTGATTCTGCATCCTTGCTTTATAACTGATTTTGCAGGGAGTATTTCTGTTTTCCCATTTAAGACTGTATTTGTTCCAGGTTTTTCAGACATACGCTTTATCATATTTTTAAAAGTCCTTTACTCATGTAATGAGTTTTTAAAATTATTTTGCATACCAATTTTTTCTTCATGTATTCAGGTGATTGGATTTTCCACTTTAATCTGTTTAATGTGTGGGTAACCTGCGTTCTCTAGGAAGCAGAACCTGAAGCAAGGATTAGAATGCTGATGCTTTCTTAACTTGGGAGGTGCAAACCCAGGGTAGTGAGAGAGAAGAAAAATGGAAGTGAGGTAAGGAAATATGGGAAACTTTGTGAAGGGATGGCTTACCATGCTGGCTTCTGCTTCATGGGTAGCCAAAAAGAGAGCAGTGCTCTTGGTAGTTGTATTCATTCAACACCAGAGACTTTCCTGAACGTGCTGCAAAGGGAACTGTGTCTCCAAGCAGTAGTACTTGGGAGGAGTGTGTCTGCCCAGGTCCACTGGTTCCTACTGATAGAAGTTTACCTCACAGGAAGTAAATTGCCCTGTATATCCAGGTTTCATCATCTAGCCCCTTTGATAGAAGCTTAAGATACCTGGTCCCATGCCCTGCAGTATAGTGTTTCATTCCACCCCAGAAGTAGGAGGTGTCAGACATCCAGGTATGTGGCTGACTGGCTCAGTTCTGCAGTGGTGAGTAAACAGGAGGGCCTACTGCTAATTAGGGCCAATTAATAATGCTTCTGTGAAGCATTTGAGCCAAAGGAATCTGAAGAGGCACATAGATCTGGGTCTAACACATGTGGTAAGTCACATTTACAGATCTTACTAATACTAAACCTTTGGATTCCTGAAGAAAACCCAACTTGGTCACTGTGGCAGCCATGAAAATGTAAAGCTCAGGATCTCCTGGGCAGAGTATGGTTGATTAACAGCCGCAGTTGCCACCCTCAGTATTAATCACCACCTTTGTGTTATAGCCATGTTCACCACAGGCCTTGATTAATCTCCCCCAATGCTCAGTTATTTACTTAGCTGATGACTCAGCATGGTGGTGAAACTAATGCAGGCTCATTTCTGAGGGCCATAAAATCCTCTCATGGGTGACAGGCTTAAGGACTCACCAGTGGCCTTGCTACAACTTTCTTAGAACTGCACTGCATTTGAGGGTCTTTTTAATTCACTTCCTCCTTTCACATGAGTCTGAAAGTTTTCTGCTTCCTCACCTTTATCCTTCTCAGGAATTTCCCTCAATAAATTCCTTGCACATATTGTACCAACTTGGTGTCTGCTTCTTGGAGGACATGATTAGCATAGGTACAGTATATTATCTGTATAAACATTGCTAGATTTGGTTTACTAATATTTGTCTAGATTTCTATGTTTATTTTCCAGAGTAAAATTGGTTGATTATCTTTTGTCCTTATGCTGTCTTTGCCTGGTTTTAATACTGTGGTGATACTGTCCTAGAAGTTTGGTGGCGTTCATCTAAAACACCATCTGGGGAGTGCCTGGATGGCTCAGTTGAGCGTCCGACTCTTGACTTTAGTTCAGGTCATGATTTCAGTTTCCTGAGTTCAAGCCTCATGTTGGACTCTGTTGACAACGTGGAGCCTGCTTGGGATTCTTTCTCTCTCCCTCTCTTTCTGCCCCTCTCCTGCCCGCATGCTAGTGTGCTCTCTCTCTCAAAATAAAGAAACTTGAAAAAATAAGATAAAAAATAAACTATCTGGGCCTGCTGAGTGTGTGTGTGTGCGTGTGTGTGTGTGTGTGTGTAGGAAGGTTTTTAAACTATTATCCAATTACTTTAATGAGTGTAAGATTCTTTATGCTTTCTATTTGTGTGTGGCAGTTTTGTAAGGGAAAGATGCCTGGAAAAGGGTTTTCAAACCCATTTGCAGAAAGTTGCTGATACTCATTTTTCAAATCTCTGCTGTATTTATAGTTATGCCAACTTTTTCATCATACTTTCGTATTGAATTTTGCCAGAAATTTATCTATTGTCAATTTCATTAGTCTTGTTGATCAATTTTTGACTTTAACTTCTTCTATTGTATGTTTTCTATCTTATCTCCACTGTTATATTTTCATGCTATTTTATTTTTCTAACTTCTTAGATTAACACTTCATAAATTTTAACGTTTATTCATATTTAATGTAAGTATGGCTATAAATTTCCCTTAAAGGACTAATTTCACTGCATTGCATGTGTTTTCATGTACGCTATTTTTTTCATTTGGGTGTAATTAAATTTTTTTTTTTTGTTTTGGAATAATTTTAGTTATAGAAAAGTTGCAAGAATACTAGAGAGTTCCTGATTACTTTCATCTAGTTTTCTCTCTGTTAACATTTTATATAACTGTAGTTCGTTTATCCAAACTAAGAAATTAATAATGGAAAAGTACTATGAACTAAACTACAAATTTTATGTGAATGCCGCCAGTTTTTCCACTAATTTGTTTTCTGTTCCATTGAACCCAAATACCACATTGCTTTTAGTACTTACATCCCCTTAGTCTTTTCTAATCTATGAGAGCTTCTTTCTTTTCTTGTTTCTTTGTGACCTTGACAGTTTTGAGATGTAATCATCAGATGTGTTGTTGACTATCTCTCAATTCAGCTTTGTCTATTGTTTCTCTCCTGATTGATGAGGGAGCCAAAGGCAAGCTGAAGGCAAAGCAGAAGCTAACATCCGTGACCTGCTCCCCTTCCCCACCCCTCCACGTGGGATATGTGTGACACTCCTCAGGCACTCCTGGCTGCCCAAGAACAAAGGAAAAGGAAAAACAAATGGTTAACTGATAGAACTCACAGTCCTGCAAGACAAGAGTCTCCATCAGTTTGCAACTGTCTTAATGATTTACAAGAAAAAAGGCATCTCCAGAAACCTATAGACTCAATTTCCTGGAGCCCTAACATCACCCTCCCCTCCACAGAGATGTGGGGAACAAAAGCTAGAAGAAAATGTAGATAAAAGTAAATTTCTTTATAACCTGCGGCCCACTGACAAATACTGAGATAGGTAGAGTGAAACATACCTCCAATAAACTCCCACATGTCTTGTCTTAATGTTAATGCCTTACTAGAGGGCAAAATAACTTTAACTCAGCAATAGCAAGGCCTCCAGTATTGTAGGAGTCCTCCTTAGCATATGAAAGTCCTTTTGGAAACCCTTCTTTTTCCTTACCCTACCCTAACTCCATAGTATATAATTAGTCACTTCTCACAACCCCAGTGCAGCTCTTTCTGCCCACCCGGGTCCTGTCCCTGTGCTTTAATAAAATCACCTTTTTGCACCAAAGACACCTCAAGAATTCTTCCTTGGCCATCAGCTCCAAAACGGCATCACTGATTAGACTAGGGTTGTGTTTTTTGTGGCAGAACACTGGACAAGCGAAGTGCTCTTGTTATCATATCAGGGGCACATGATATAATACTAACTTTGATCACTTAGTTAAGCTGATGTCTTTCCACTGTAAAGTTACTATTTTCCCCCTTTTCATAGTGTATTGTTGGAAGTGAGTGACTAAGTCCAGCTCATACACAAAGGAAGGTGAGAGGGTGATATGTCCTATGTATTCTTAGGAATGTTTTGGTAAGGAAAAAGCTCTTTATTCAACCATTAATAGATGTATAGATTTTTAAAAAAATAGGTTTCAAAATAGAGTTACTCTACAATCCAGGAATCGCACTACTATTTACCCAAAGACTGCAAAAACCCTAATTCAAACATATACATTCACCCCTATGCTTATTGTAGCATTATTTATAATAGCCAGACCATGGAAGCAGCCCAAGTGTTCATTGATAGATGAATGGATAAAGAATATGTGGTAAATGTATACAATGGGATATTATTCAGCCATAAAAAGAATGAAATCTTGCCATTTGCAATGAACTACATGGAACTAGGGAGTATAATGTTGAGTGAAATAAGTTAGAGAAAGACAAATACCATATGATTTCACTCATATGTGGAATTTAAGAAACAAAACAAATGAGCAAAGGAAAAAAAATGGGGGGGGGGAGGCAAACCAGGAAACCAAGTCTTACCTACTGAGAACAAACAGATGGCTACCAGAGGGGAGGTGGTGGGAAACAGGGGACATAAGGGGATAAGGATTAAAGAGCATACTTTCCATGATAAAAGAAAGTGATAAAAACAATATTTTGGGTTTTAATCTAATATTTATTTTGCTGCTTAAAGTTGCCAGTGTTGGCCATTAGGGACTCTTTGAAGTTGATGCCTGTGTGTGTGTATATGTGTGTGTGTGTGTGTGTGTGTGTGTGTGTGTGTGTATAATGTTTTTAATTAAATTTTTTTTTTATTTTTAGAGAGCGTGCACAAGAAGGGGAGAGGGGCAGATGGTGGGGGGGGGGGAGAGAGAATCTTTTTTTTTTTTTTCAACGTTTATTTATTTTTGGGACAGAGAGAGACAGAGCATGAACGGGGGAGGGGCAGAGAGAGAGGGAGACGCAGAATCGGAAACAGGCTCTAGGCTCTGAGCCATCAGCCCAGAGCCCGTCGTGGGGCTCGAACTCACTGACCGTGAGATCGTGACCTGGCTGAAGTCGGACGCTTAACCGACTGCACCACCCAGGCGCCCCATGAGAGAGAGAATCTTAAGCAGGTTCTATGCACAGTGTGGAGCCTGACATGGGGCTCCATCCCATGACCCTGGGATCATGACCTGACCCAAAACCAAGAGTCAGACACTCAACCAACCCCAAAAGCAATTACATATTTTTAAAATTGCTTTTAGGGGAAAAATATCTAAAGAATGCAAAACTTGTCAAAAGTGTCAGTTAATACACTTTTGTTATTTTCATCAATCATATTCTATCGGAGTTAATGGATTATTGTTCCCCTCTTGTTGGAAAAAATCAGCTAGCTTAATCATTAATTTTTTTTTGAAATTTTTTGGCAAGTCAGAGTAATTCATTTGGATTATCAAGAGAAAGTTTATAGTATAATGGGCTGAATTCTCAAAAGTTGTTAATCGTTGAAACTTAACTGCATTCCAGATCCATACTGGCAGTGAGAATGAACTTACTTATGTGTTGTGATTATGGATTTGATTTCTCATCTCAGCAGATAAAAAACTGGATGCCTCCCTGGTGCATCTCAAAACTGCTCTGAAAGCTTACAAGACTATTTAAAATTTGAATATGAGGAAGACGTGAGTATTTGGTATATTCTAAATATTTGACTCAACGTCATTTGCCTGTGGTATATAAGTTCCTTGAAGGCAGAAATTTTTATTTTAATACAACATTTAGCAGATATATTTAGTCATTTTTTTTAACCAATAAAGTTTGGGCAACTTTGTGCTAATATGTCCACACATAAATACTATTTCTTCCATAAGATTTTACCATTCACCAAAATGTACCATGGATGTGGCAGTGGGTTATAGCTTTTACATCTTCTAGGTTGTTTTAAAGAAACATAGAGTTGAGAACACTTACAGAATGCTATTTATTGTCTTCAGTTTACTAAATAGAAATGGATGTGTGTGTCTACATGTGGTATATATACTTGGAAAATTGTTACACTCTTAGCCAACCTGTATGTTTGTTTGATTCCCACGCCCCAACTATTTGATTTGCAAGTGGTAGAGAACAATACCTGAGAGGCTAGTCTCTGTTTCCTAATAAGCCTGTAATCACTTGGCTAATTCCCTACGGGCAGCCATTGTATAAACTGTCTCTTGAGTACTTGAGTACTGATGCAAATTGACAAATAATTAAAAACATATGTAAATGTTCACACTAAATTTGGACTTATGGTTAATGCTTAATTATGTTATTTTAGTGTATGGTGAAACATTTCAGGTGATGATTAACATTTTGAAAATATCAAGTAATAGTAAATACTAAGTATTTACTCAGACATGTGAAAGAAAAATGGAAATTCAAGCAAAGGAAAGTCCTGCCAAGTCAACCTATGCCAAAATTATTAATAGAATGGAGCTCAGTTCTTTGTTTTTAATGTTTGTTTATTTTTGAGAGAGAAACAGAGCACAAGTGGGGGAGGGGCAGAGACAGAGAAGGAGACACAGAATCTGAAGCAAGCTCCAGGCTTTGAGCTGTCAGCACAGAGACCTATGAGGGGCTCAACTCATGAAGCCTGAGATTATGACCTGAGCCAAATACAGACACTTAACTGATTGCACCACTCAAGAGCAATCAGAGAATGGAGCTCAATTCTTTTTTTTTTTTTTTAATGTTTATTTATTTTTGAGAGAGAGAGACAGAATGCGAGCCAGGGAGGGGCAGAGAAAGAGGGAGACACAGAATCTGAAGCAGGCTCCAGGCTCTGAGCTGTCAGCACAGAGCCTGATGCGGGGCTCGAACCCATGAACTGTGAGATCATGACCTGAGCCGAGGTCGGATGCTTAACCGACTGAGCCACCCAGGCGCCCGGAATGGAGCTCAATTCTTAATGTTACTTTCAAAATCCTCCAACTTTTTTCTTTATCACTTTGCTTAGATTTTATTTGGGTCTGGGAATGGGTATCAGGGGGAGCGTAGCTTTTGATTTTGGTCTCTTCCATAGTTTGAAAACTAGGAACCAAGCTAAGACAGCAAACTGTGGTTTACTGAGACCTGGCCTAAGTTTCATTACTTCTACTTTATTCTAAGGGAATGTCTGTGTCCCCTAAACTAGTTTATTATGTATAATAGCAAAGAAAATGGATGACACACAGCTGCTTTGGTCAACGTGTATCTCACTTGGTATAAACAGAAGTGCTTACGTGTACTGTACCAGGGTCAGTCACCTGCCCATTGGCTCCTGTTCTCTTTCTGCCCTTCCCCTATTCTGCATCACAGGAAGCTACATTTCCATGGCCTCTTTCCTTCTGGCATCTTTATAGGTTTGGCCAAGAGGGGAGCACAGAAAGAAAGCTGGAAGGCTGGAGGTGAGAGGAGCAGCTTAAACCCCTATCCTTATTTCCTGAGGTGTCCCTTCTGCATCCCCTCAGGGGCTCTATATTCCCTAGACAGCCCTGGCTGCACCACCTTTCATTGTCCCTCAAACCCTAGGGGGTGATAGCAGCTTCTCGTTACTGCTACTTAGTGGATTTTCTTACCTCTGTTGCTTTCCATTTGTCCCATCACCTATGTGGCCAATTTCCTGTAATTACTTCTTTATTAAAGATCTATGGTTGTTGCTGCTTCCTGGCTGGACCTTGTAGACTCCTAGTTATGTCAATGAACAGGAGTCAGGATGAGAAGTAGCCCATGTTGGTGTCCTGTGCAGATCCCATTTGCTGGTGAGATGCACCCAACCCCCAGCTGCTGTGAATGTTGGCTATTAATGGCTCAGGATGCACTCTTTTCCAGAGATGTCTGGGGAACAGTGCCGTCCCACCTGACCAACAACTGACTGATTTGAGATTACAAACATCCATTCTTTGCCTTAAGGATAAACAAGTCAATGGTGCCATTCATGCCCCAGTGCTCCCTGTGCCATTCATCAGGGACCAGACTTCAGCCAGCCCACCTTTGCTTGGCTTCCTTGCCCTTCTTGGTTCTATTCCCTCACTTCCTTAACTTCTCTTGGAAGTGCACCCTCAGAATAATCAATTGTAGGAGAACCCCCATCTCTGGCTCTGCTTCTAGGGCACCTGACCTAAGTATATTTCACGGCTCATTTTATCCATTTCTTCTGCCTTATGAGGTGGTTAAATGGAAGTTGTGAACAGAGCTTCAATTACAGTTCCTAACAGAGTGGTAATGGTGAGAATACTAAAAAAAAAAAAAAAAAAAAAAAAAAAAAAAGAGAGAGAGAGAGAAAAGCAACAGCTGAACATCTTAGAGGATCTACTGTTGTTGAACTCAAAGCTTTACTATATAGAGGAAGAGTGCCTTACAAAATTAAGGGTTAGAACACTATGTATTATAGCAAAAAAGATGATATTATACTTTTTACTAGGTGAGTGTGGAGCCCCAAGAGTTTGAGTGAAAACACCTGGGGGTGATTAGAAATGCAAGTCAGATTTAAGACTAGAAATAGAAACTGAGACAATTATATGAAGGCAATTTTTCTCAGACTTGAATAATACATAACTCTCCTTTGGGGTGATAATTCTCTTGTATTCCTAGTTTTGGCTTAAGTGTTTTTTAGTACAGAATTACTTGTTTTTTAAGCTACTGGTGACACCTTCCATGTGGTATGTCACTTGATCTTCAGTTCATAAAAATATGTCTGCCCTGTCCTTATTTAAAAAAGAAAAATGTTTATTTTTGAGAGAGAGAGCATGCAAGCGAGCACTAACGGGGGAGGGGCAGATACAGAATCTGAAGCAGGCTCCAGGCTCTGAGCTGTCAGCACAAAGCCCCACATGGGTCTCAAACTCTTTTTTTTTTTTTTTTTTTTTTTAATTTTTTTTTCAACGTTTATTTATTTTTGGGACAGAGAGAGACAGAGCATGAACGGGGGAGGGGCAGAGAGAGAGGGAGACACAGAATCGGAAACAGGCTCCAGGCTCTGAGCCATCAGCCCAGAGCCCGACGCGGGGCTCGAACTCACAGACGGCGAGATCGTGACCTGGCTGAAGTCGGACGCTTAACCGACTGCGCCACCCAGGCGCCCCGGGTCTCAAACTCTTAAACTGTGAGATCATGGCCTGAGCCAAAGTCAGATGCTTAACTGACTGAGCTGCCCAGGTGCTCTGTGTAGCAACTTTTTGAAGTGGTCATCCATGAGACTCAGAATATGGGTCACTTTATCACAAAAATGAAAATAAAGTTCCCAGTAACTTTTAGATCATGGAGAATACATCCTTGAATCATCTGAGGAGGGGAGGAGGGGGAGGATGAGCCCTTGGGAGTGATGGTCTTAGGCTCTGCTTTCAGGGAAAGCCAGGCTACAACAAAGACTTGGGAAGGTGGCAGGACTGCAGTTCAGGGGTAGTCAAACCAGGAATGAAAGAAGAAAGGCCAACACAGCGATGCATCGTTGATTAGGTCACCACCTCCAGTGACTGTGTTCCACCTTTGGGGACTTCTCAGAAACATTAGGAAATGTGTTTCAGAACTGTTTACATTTAACCATCCCCTCCAGTCCTCTCATGGGCATTACCTCCTTCAGATTTCTGGATTGTGCATGGATGCATGCATGCATGCATGGGAAGCACCTTGAGAGAATTCCTGTGTCTCTCTCACTTCTGCTTCAGAACTTTCTAGGCAGTGGTATAGTTTCAGGTGCTTCAAGCTACATCTGCAGTCAGCTGGTTGAAGCTTTGGTAGAGCTGGTTGCCGCAACATGGTTGGAGTAAGAGGTTTACTAAGTGGATTGAAGTCATGCCCAACAGGTGTCCATACAGGCTACTATGTGTAGGGTAAGGGACAACCACATGCTAGTGAAGACTGGATTGGGACTAAGGTCTGGCTCTTTGCCACATAGAAACTGATCTCTGTGACCTTAGGCAAGTCAGTCCTAAGGCACTTGTGTAAAAATTGAAGTTGAGGGGGTTTGGTTTTCATCATACCTCTTTTCAGGGTTAAAATGACTTCATGAAAGCCCCCTCCTTTTCTTCGCTGCCTGCCACTAAATCTTCCTTAATTTGCAAGGCACAATTCAAATATTATCTTTTCAGGACCATGAATGGCTTTACAAAGGGGGGGTCTCATGTTCTCCCCTGAATGCCCACTCTTTCTGGCAGAAGTCTAGCATGTATCACGTTTAGTGTAACTGCATATGCCTTTATTTCTGCTGGACTGCACTGTGTGGGACACAGATGGATTTTTGCCTTGTGCTCATAACACTAGCAAGTTAGCAAAGTGCTGTACTAATGAGTACTAAGCACATTCCCTGGGTAAGTATCTGAAAATACTTGATATAAAGAAGGAGATGAAAGGAGAAAGAAGTTGGGGGTGGGGGCAGCCATGGAACCACATTCTATATTCTTGTGAGCACCTGTTCTTTTGTTACCATAAGCAAAGTAAGTCAATAGCCCTGTTTTCTTTGAAAGAAGAAATTTTCTCCATTTCCACATTCTTCAGCTTGCATTAGCCATTTTGCAGATTCCTTCCCCTTTTGCCTTGCCTTGCCTTTCCTTTCCTTTCCTTCCTTCCTTTTTTTTTTTTTTTAAGGTTTATTTATTTGAGAGAGAGCACAAGCTGGGGAGGGAAAGAGAGAGGGAGAGAGAATCCCAAGCAGGCCCTTGTGGGGGACTCAAGGAGGTGGGGCTCAACTTCATGAACCATGAGGTCATGACCTGAGCCAAAATGGAGAGAGATAAACGCTTAACCGACTAAACCACCCAGGCACCCCCAGATTCCTTCCTCTTTTGAATCTATTCTTACAAGTCCTTCTCAATTTGTAAATAGGAAAAGAATAGTGTTGACAGTGAGAGAAGTTGGCAGGAGAAGGGGAAGAATTTTCCCTGGCCCCAGATGTGATGGATCCAGATCTGGAACACCCACAGCTCCTTTCTCCAGGTCTCCTGTTAGGAGAAAGGCTAGAAAGACAATAGAAGGTAAGGAGAGGATGGTAGAATGTGAAAAAGTACATGTACCTACCAGCATAGAGCCAGGCATTTTATTTCATAAAGGTGTCGTAAAGATTAAGAAATTATTTGTATCCACCACTGCCCCCAACCGCCATTTTACGGGTGAGGAAACTGCTCCTAAACTGGCATATCATCAAAGTCCTGTAACTAGTACATTTCGGAGCTGGAAGTAAAAACCTAGGCCTGACTACAGAGCCCAGGCTCTCCCCTGCCTCCTGCCAGAACACCTACTGGTACAAGACTCAGGTGCCCCACTATAAAAGCCTGCCACTCTTACGTGGGGCCTTCCCCCTTCTCATCTGAATACAAAGGTTGCTGTGCCTGCCAAGAAGGATGCAGGCTCTGTGCCCAAACTTCTTTTCGGCTCTTCAGAAGGACAAATGCCCCTATTTTCCCACATGGGTTGAAAATGGTACCTTTGTACTCACATTAAGCCTTTCATCAGAGGCTCTTACCCTGTGAGATTAAGTTCAAGGTGGCTCACTGAGTGCATTCTCTTGCCTCCCTGCTCTTAGAAGAACCTGGTGTTCAGACTGAGCCCTGGGTGCACACCAAGTGTATTCTGTGGCTCCAGAGACCAAAACAGCAAATGGAGAATCCTCAGATATGACAGAGAGAGCATGGCTTCCTATTACATAGTATGAGAGTAATAGTCTCTTGGAGCCTAAGCATGTGCCCAGGGTAAACACATGTGCTTCCTTAGAGCTGTTAACCTCTCCTTTGACACTCGACTCTTCTTCAGTGGATCCTCCCAGGTGGTTAGTTCTCCCTGCAGAGGCTGCGGGTGCAGAGGAAGCACTTGGTCCCAACTGTGCTCATCCTCTATGTGGTTTTAGCCAAGTCTGTTAACTCCTACTACAGTGTATCTATCTCATGTGCCAGGAGGAGGCAGGCTAGCATTCCAAGAGGCCTTCTACTTCCAAGATTCTAATCTGCTTTGGTAGGTGAGCTATTAGATAAATTAAGATGGTGTATCTTATGTCAGGAACTTTCTCTTCTGGAAACCCCAGGGGTGGGGAGGGGGCTTTCCTCTGAAATAACAAAGTGCTGCCAGAGACCACAGGTGATATATTTTTAATATGAGTAATTAAGCCAATTAGGGATTATTAGCCTATGCATATTTTGTGTTAAATCCTTTTTATTAGAATATAATGCAGAATTAGAAGTTTAATTGATATGTGACCTAGTGTTAAGCACTGTTTATGAATCTAAAGATAGTAAGTCTGATCATTCTAAATGTTAAGAGCAGACCTACATAAGCTTATTTTCATGGGAGAAAAGAGTCTTGATGCTTGATGGTTTTCTTAATTTTTTTTAGTTTTATGTATTTTGAGACAAAGCGTGCACACAAGTCGGGGGGGGGGAGAGAGAGAACCCCAAGCAGGTTCCCCACTGTTGGCGTGGAGTCCAATATTGGGCTTGAACTCATGAGCCATGAGATCATGACTTGAGATGAAATTGGATGTTTAACCAACTGAGCCACCCAGGTGCCCTGGCTTTTCTTAATATTTTAAAAGGACATATAGTAAGCATGAGTAAAGTATATGTGGTAATTTTCTTAAGGTTTCTTGTTTGTTTTTAAACTAGAATGCTATGCCTTGCATTTTCTTTTCTTTTGATTTTCAAATATGTATCTGTCCTTTAAAACTTACCTCCACTCAGAAGCTTGATTTATTTGTGTGGTTTGTATGCGGTTGATGTTTATTTGGGTAATCTGAGGTAGCAGAAGAGGAATATATTTAATCATCTAACCTTTACAATAAGGAACATTTGAAATGTCAGCATTTTATTTCAGGAACAGGTGAGCTATTGCACTATGAGGCTTTTATTTATTTATTTACACCATGTGTCTTTCTGAAAAGGAATTTGAAATAGCTTAGAACAGCTTATAATAAGGGTAAAATAGTAAGAAAAAAATATGAAAGATGAAACAGAGTAAATATTCCAACCAGAAGAGTCAACATAGCTGCCATGATGGAATATAAGCCTGTGTGTCAGATTCTTGGAAGCAGGAAAAGGCAAGAAACAAATTACATACTTCTTAATATTCAAAAGCAGGGATCAAGTTCTTCTGGTTCAAAACTCAGATCTCTAATAGAGTACATTATATAAAGGACATTGGTTTAATCCATTCAACAAATACCTAAGTACTTACTATGTAGTCAGATCTGGGTCAGGTGTTGGAGGCAAAGCTATGTAGGTATGAGTGCTCTTCTCATGAAGCTGTGTCTATGGGTACGATACAGATCAAACCTATTTATAACCAATTACACTTCTTTTATGTAGTTTAATGAAAGTAGCAATTCCTAAGCTCTTAAATTAGCTTAATTTCTTCTCTGACTCCCCAACTGAGACCTGAAAGCTGAGTAGGCGCAAACCCAGTTGAGGGGACAGAAGAAGTGGCTGGATAGGTTGGAGAAATGGCAGAAAGTTGTGTGTCTGGAGGAGGCGGTATGGACAGGAGAGGCCAGGAGAGGCAGGTGATGACAAGGTAAGCTTTACTTTATCAAAGTAAAAAATGTGGGTCTAAGTAGACAGCGTTTATTTTTAATTTTTATTTATTTTGAGAGAGAGCATGTGCATGCAAACGTAGGGAAAGGGCAGAGAGAGAGAGAGGGAGAGCCAGAATCCCAAGCAGGCTCCACACTGTTAGCGCACAGCCTGACCTGGGACACAAACCCAGCACCCACAAGATCATGACCTGAGCTGAAGCCTAGAGTTGGATGCTCAACCAACTGAGCCACTCTGGAGCTCACAAGTGGGGGAGACATATTTATTTCTTGAGAAATAGTGGCCTTTATTTTAAAATTACTATGCTCAAGAAACTACATACTTTGTCTTACTTTTTTCAAGTAAAACTTGACAATCCTTTGTCAGTTCCCAAGAAAACTTTAAAAAAAATTTTTTTAACTGGTCCATGAAACCCCAAAACCTGGGAAACATTGGTCTACATAGGACCCTCAACAATTACGGCTGGAGAGACATGAGAAGAGTAAAAATTTGGAGTTGAAGCATAGTGTAGTGGCAGGATTTCCTCATGGGACTGAGGAACACATAAACCATGGCTACCCTGGACAGTTACTTGGACTGAACAGTGTACTGAGCACCTAGCTCATGAAATAAGTGGAAAATGAAATCTGATCCTCATTCCTCTTACTGAATAATGTATCTTGGTACAGGGCAGTGTCTTCTTGGAAGAAGGGAGGCTTTTTTTTTAGGAAGACACTGGCCAGTGGTAACACATATTGTCTTCCAGTGATCTAGCTTGATCCAAAGATAGAATTTAAACCTGTAGGAGTAGATACATGGCATGAAGCTAGAATACCTGTTACACTTTTTCTGCCAGGTATATTTTTTAATGTGTACAACTGTTCTTCATTACCCTCTAGTAGGGGTCTAAAGTGCTAGCTGTTGATGATTAAAGATGGATCTATGTGTTTAAAAATTAAGTTGGCAAGTGGAAGCATGAGTGGCAGTGAGGGAAGAAGAAAATATTGTGTCCTAGTCATTGAGTTAGATACTTTAGTAATTTTACATGATTGTACATAAGTTTGCCCATAGAATCCTGACGAGTCCTGTCCTTGAGAGGTAGCATATGATCCAAGGAGACTGCTTCTTGAGAAAAGTGGTAGCTTTAACTATTCTCAACTTTTAATTTAGACTTCACTGGAGCAATCTTTTTCTCAAGACCTCACAATAAAAGTAGAGATGGTTCTAGTCAAAAACTTTTCAGAGAGGGTATAGCCAGTTATTATCAACAGCCCTGAAAAGAAAAAAAATCTTAACCAAAAGGTCTACTTTGGCTAACATGGACTACTAAATATGCCTTCTAGGATGAATTAGCTGCAAAATGCATCCAGGGGTTACAGGGGAAATTGACCTGCTCTATGGAGTGTTTTTTTTTTTAATATTTAATAATTGACCAATTATGTTGGAGACTGTGCAGAAAACATGGACTTAGTTAATGTTTAGTAATTCTTGGAAATAAGCAATTGCCAAAATTATTTTTTTCCAACATCTTTTTCTTTATATTATATCAATTCATTTTCATTGTAGAAAAATTAGAAAATACAGATTAAAAAAATCATAACTTTATCCTGTAAAGAAACAGTGGTAACATCTTAATCATGCTCTCAAATATTTTCTACCCACATATAGTTTGTGTATGTATATTTTTACCTAAGGTGTCAGTTGTGGTGACCCTGCCTTTTACAGCCTACCTCAGATCAGCTGGTACCCCTCCTACCACTCCCCAAGTTAAGTGGGAAGTTTAGTGCATGACTAAGATTTCTGAAATTGCTCAGGGACTTTGTCAACCTTGATTATCATTTCTTTATTTTGTAGATGCTTCCCTAGGTTTACTTGGCCTGCAGCTGTTTTTCCTCATTCTTTCCAAAACACACAGAATATTACAGGGCAGCATCAAGTCCCTTTGGCATCTGAACACCTTGTTACTTCACTCTTTCTCTGTTCCTTACCTAGTTTGTTCTTTATGTCTTCGCACACCCCAAATTGCTGTTTATTATTTCTTATTCACAGTGGCTTAGGAAAAGGCCTCGATAAGGTGGTTGCATAGGGGATTTAGAGCCTCAGGGCCTGGGTAGCAAAGTGGCAAAATCCCTAAAGGAATTGTAGTGGTGCATAGTAAAATACTAAAAAAAAAAAAAAAAAAAAATCCACCATAGACTGTATTTGACTTTAAAACAAAGAATGGGGCCATGCTACTGAACAACCCCTCCCCCGCTTAACTATATTGTTAAGAATAGATTTCAGCAAATTTGGACACTTAACAACCATCAGATTCTTTTTCTGTTATCTGTTTATGATAATTAGATTATCAGTGAGGGTACTCAAACTCTCTTGTAGGTGATTTGCAGTCTGAATTCTGCCATGCATACTATAGCAGCCATGAAAATACTCAGGTCTCCTGCTGTGGGGAGCATAACCGACTGCTAGTGCCAGCTGCTGCACCTCTGGACACACAGCCTCATTCACCCTGACATCCTGCTTCCTATGGCTACTTCCAGCCAGTCACTGAGCACGGCTAGGAGTATTAATGCAAGTCCTTGGTTGCAACATGAGTGACTCCTGGATGAGTGACTTTAGTATAGGAACTCCCTATCAAATTGGCTAAAAGTTTCTTGGAACCCCATTGTAAACCAAACCCTTCCCACCTAATCTTTCTCTCTCCTTCCTTGGCTCCTTCATAAATGTCAGAACTTCCTCATGGCCTCGAGGTCCTTCCTGCCTTCATCAGCCCTCTTCTCCTTTCCTTCATGGGTGTGTCCCCCAATAAATCCGCAATAATCCTGTCTTGGCATCTGCTTCTCCAAAGTACCCCAAAAAGAGTCCTAAAACCTGTTCATGCAAGTTTGGGGAAGTACCAGAGTACTTGTCTCATAGGTACTCAAAGTTCCTTGCATGGCAGGTTTACTTAGAGGGAGACACTGAAGTATTCTTGTGTTAACTGCTCTTGTAGGTATAAGCTTCCATTATACCCCTGTTCGTGCAAGAGCAGACGTGTCTGTAGTTTTCACCACTGAAAATCTATTTTGAGCACCTCTTACACTAGTTAGCAAATCCTCCAATGCTGCTGGAGCTAGTTGTTATCATTGAAGCCCTTGCCAGTGTTGCTTCTACAGCAGGGCCCCTAAGGACACACACTGCACAGGGTTCTTCAAATATTAACTAGCCACCCCTGGAGGTAGATTAAATCAGTGCATACACACACATCCTATGGTCTATGCCTAAGTATTTTAAAGTAAATTACAGAGTAATGTGAACTTTACCCATGTCAGCAAATGCACCATATCAAATGACTGCATAATTGTCAATGGCATGAATATCCCAGTTATTTTAATCAATTCTACAAGAGTGGGCATTTTGGGCTCCTAATTTTTAACTGTTAGTGTCTGATTTAGCAAAGCCTTTCAGTGTACTTTGGGCATTGTTCAACTTTCCACAGACTAATTTTTAGAGGTGGAAAAAAGCATGCCCAATTTTAAGATTTTTTGATATTCATTGCCAAAAAGTCACCCAGGAAGTCTGTTTTAATTTACAGTCCAACCATTACTATATGAGTAGGCTTCTTTTTCCCTTATTTTCTGCATGTGAAGTTATGTGAAAAGTGTAAATTTTTAATTAAAAAACCAACAATTTAAAAAAACCTTAAAATCCTTCACTCTAGTTATAAAATAGAACTAAAACTCTCCTGTGTTTGTTGCTTCTCAACATTCCTCTCCATGCCTTTCCTCCCATAGGGTGGCAAATACAAAGCTAGTTGTGTGAGCAGTTCCAGGACAAGATAAACCCAATAGTTGCTGGGTCTTAGGCTTCTGCTTCCTGGGAGTTTACAAGAGGACCTTCTGGTGTATTCAGTGGGGGAGGCCATGCATGTGTTCTAGGAAATCTGAGCTCACTATACTCTGAATTTGGAAGGATTGTAGTGTAAAACAGATACCAAACACGAGCAGTGGGAGTGAAGTGGACTGCCCTGGGTTTCTTGCTTCGAAGCTCACCATGGCCTTGTTCCAGCTTTCAGAACTAAATTGAAGCAGAATACTTTGGTGGGGTGAAATAAATGTCCACATCCATTTTAGGCAGCAAAACCTGGAGGAAAGAACAGAACATTTATGAGCAAATTGTCAAGATCACCACATTCTGATATGGGCCAGGCTCTCCAGGGCATTCATCTAGGTATTTAAAAAAAAAAAAAAAAAGACTAAACCAAAGCAGTGGGGTTCATGGTCCTATGTCCTGCAGCATGTCTGTCTAGACTTGCATTACTCCAGTCTGGTCAAGTTTCCAGCTAGCATCTCAGGATGCCTGTTTGCTATCCTCCTAGGAATCCCTTCATCCTATTTGGAACTCACGCTGCCTGTATCCTGCCTTCCTTTTTCTTGGTTTATACTTTTATTTTGGTGGAACACATTTCTAGCAGCTTCTTGAGAAAGCGGATGGGTATTACATTGTGTGTGTGTGCGTGTGTGTGTGTGTGTATGTCTGTGAATGTCTGAAAATGTCATTCTACCCCCACAAAGTTTGGTAGTTTAACAATAATTATAGGTTACAAGTCATTTTCCTTTACATTTCTGTGCATTAGTTCATTATCTTTTTGCTTACAGTAATGTTGCTGCAAAATCTGAAGCCATTGTGATTCCTGATCCTTTCTGATCTGCTTTTTCTTCCTGGAAGTTGATAGAATCTTCTTTTCTGCCAGTGATCTGAAATTTCAAATGACTTTATGTAGCTATTTCCATCTACTACTTCTATTCAGAAAACTTTTTTTCCCAGTAATAGCAGTTCGAGTCCTATTTTTCTGGGAAATTTTCTTGAACAATTTTGTTTTATGCTCTGTTTCCTCTTTTTTTCCTAGATTTTCTGGGGCTGACATCCATTTTTTTTTATTTCTTTTTCTCCTATTTTCTGCCTCTTTGTACTTTTGCTCTACTTTCTAGGAGACTTCCACAACTTTATCTTCTAACCCTCTAATGACTACACTTCTGTTATGTTCTCAATTCCAAGATCTTTTCTGTTTTCTTAAATTTTTATGGCATCCTGCTCTTCTTATATGGATGCAGCATTTTCTTATTTCTCTCAGGATGATGATGATTTCATTTCATTTGATTATGTTGATTTCCTTCTTCTCCAACTCCTACGTTCTTTAGCTACTCCAAGATGCCTTTTTGTGAAGGAAATTAGTTTTTTTTTTAATTTTTAATTTCTGTCTTCCATCATAGGAGCTCTCCTCAGATATTTGATAATATCTGAGTATCTGCTTAATATTTAGTATGGGAGATCTAGAAAGCTCTTTAGAAGCTCTGAGAGCTTAAAGTATGGGCCATGCTAATCAACTGAATTCACTAGAGTGTGATCAAGATTGGTGGTGGGGGAAGATCTTTTACTCAGCTTTAGGTGTACATTTTTTAAAAAATTTTTACTGCTTGTTTATTTTTGAGAGATAGAGACAGAGACAGAGTGTGAGCATGGGAGGGGCAGAGAGAGAAGGAGACAGAGAATCTCAAGCAGGCTCCGAGCTGTCAGCACAGAGCCCAATGTGAGGCTCAAACTCATGAACCACGAGATTATGACCTGAACTGAAGCCAGATGCTTAGAAGACTGAGCCACCCAGGTGCCCCAACGTTAGGTGTACATTTAATCACTTACTCCTGACTTTTACCCTAACTCTAATGAATGCCAGGATCATCAGTCCAAACATCTTGCTTTTAGTTTCTCCAGAGAACAAGCTTCTAGATTTTCCTCAGAATTGGGAGGGGCAGTTGCTCAGCAAAATGGAGTAAGAGAAGAAATCTGCAAGGTTTAACTTCTTAAATAGTATAATAGAGTCTGAGTCCATTTTTAAGAATCTTTGACAGCTGAGAGCTGTCAAGCCCCAGTTTATTCCTTCCCCACTGCCTTCTATTTAGGCAAGCTGATAAGAAATCCATGGCACTGCTTCCTTTGGCACTGGAGAGGAGTTCAAACAATTCTGGGAATGAATTCTTCTATAGCTCCACCCCCTAACCATGATTAAAAACCGGGGCCACTTGCCCTCACTCTCAAGACACTCAAGCCAGTTCTAGACCATTTTGGGTACTGTACTGTTCTGCCCAGAAAGTTTCATGATCTAATACAATTTTTTCTACCTCTTAATGTGTGCATGGTGTCATCATCTGGACATCATCTGTTCACTGGGTGTCTTAGACTGCTTGGGCTGCTGTAACAAATTGCCATAGACTGGGTGATCTAAACAAACACACAAACAAACCAACAAAAGCAGTTATTTCTCATAGTTCTGGAGGCTGGGAAATCTAAGATAAGGTCCTGGCAGATTCAGTGTCTGGTGAAGGCACTCTTTCTGGTTTGCAAAAGGCCATTTTCTTATTGTATCCTCATACGGTGGAAAGTAGAAAGGGAGAAGTATGCTTTTTCCTTATGAAGGCACTAATCCTATCCTGAGGGTCCCATCTCCCAATACCTTGCATTGGGTATTAGGGTTTCAGCATATGAAATGGTGGGCATGCAGGTGGATAGAAACATGCAATCTACAACAGAGAGGGCCCAGACCATCCATATTGCATAGCTATAAGAAATAGCTTTCAGAAGCTTTTCTTTTCTTATTCTTCCTTTCATTACCAGTTCCAAAGACAATTCTATGTTTTCTGAGCACTCTGTAGTATAAATTGATTGGCTCTCACATTTCCCCAGTACTAGCTAGAGATTAGTTTTCTTGGGTCTACCAAATAAGTTCATATTTACCCACATTTCTCTAGCTTCCAAAATTTTACTATATTCACCCCCCTCCTGGTTTTCTGATTTGTATCTTTCTCTTTTTAAGAAAATCCTTTTCTAAATTTTTATTGACTTGAGGTAAGAAACAAAATTAAAAAACATGTGTTGAAGTGGCTATCTTAACCCGGAAGTCCTGGGTGGCTCATTTATTCACACCTTGTCAACAATGGTTGTTACCTTTTTATTTATTACTGAATTCCCTAAATATATTCTGCATTTAGTTCTAATCATTCTGGCAACTCAGATTATCCACATTATTGAAATCTGATCTGGTTCACTCTTCATATGACAGTTTACAGTACAATTTCATGATTTATGGCAGATTCTTAAATTCAGCCATTCAGTTTACTCTAAGTTTGCTTCTTCCTATTTTTAGTAGCACTCCATTGTAATGCAAATAGAGGCTTCTACCAATATTCTAGAAACAAGTTGAAATGAAAATGAATTAACTATACCTGTCTCCGTTGCATTTGTGTGAGGGCAATGGAAAGACAATCAATTCATGGGTGTCTGTTTAAAATAAAAGCCACTTTTCTTCCCTTCTAAGTTATGAAAATTTGAGCCATCTTTTGAACAAATTTAGCAATGACTTAAAATTCTTGGTTTTACATGCCAGGTTTAAATTAAAATTTCAAAATGCTGTTGTTAATTTTAAAATAATGATTTGATCAAATAGTAACCCTATTTTTTCAAAATTGAATTATAGGTTGGTAAGATTTCTTTTAATTTTAAAAAAATAATTCAAGAGTTAATTTCACAGTAAAAAGCATTTGGATGAAAATTAGTCCCTTCTTTCCATAAAGAGCAGAGTCTTAGTCTCCCCTCTAAGAGGCAGGGGGTCAGATTAAATTTATTATGTAGGTTTTGAAAAATGATCTGTGTGAATGCAAGCATGTATATAAGTATGTAAGCTTTTTTTTATTACTAACAAGAGCATACTATTTCTGCTGTTCTGAACTTTATTTAACCATATATTTCTGATGATTATACTATATCAGCACATTTAGATCTCCCTTATACTTTTATTATTTTTTGTGGAAATCAAATAAATACAGGGAAAGGCACAAAATACATATAGTTAAATGAATCAGCACAAAACAAAAGCCCATCTGGTTAGCCAAGCAATAGAACATTCCTAACCCTTCATGTCCCCTCCAAATCACCCCCATCTCTCTTTCCCTCAAAGGAAATCTCTTCTGAACTTTTATGATCATCCTTTCCCTGCTTTTCTTTAGTTGTACTACTTAAGTGTGTATCCTTAAACCTTATAGTTTAGTTTTGCCCATTTAGAATTCTTTGCCTCTGTTAGAGTTTCAGACAAGTGGAGTTGTGCAGTATGAATTGTTCTTGTCTGACTTACCCAGTACTTTCTATTTGTCCCATCTATTTTATGTTCTATTTTATGTATTTTCCTCCAAATGTCCTTCTTTCTGGCCTTTACTTCAAATTTATTGATCTATTTTTTTGTTTGTTTACTATCCTGGAGGTTACACATTCTTTTGCAGTTCTCCTGGTTAACCACGGATTATGATACACATTGTTGGTTCTTAAAACCTCATATTAATTGTATTTTACTTTACTTGAATCTTCATGGACAATTCAAGGACCTTAGACTCCTTTTAGTTACTTCAATTCCTTTAGCCACCTCCATACGTTCAAGTCATTATTATTATATTATTTAATTCTGTCTGTACTTTTTTAATTGTTTTATTGTTTATTATTTTTGAGAGAGAGACAGAGAGACAGAGAGCAAGCAGGGAAGGGGCAGAGAGAGAGGGAGACACAGAATCAGAAACAGCCTCCAGGATCTGAGCCCTCAGGCCAGAGACTGACACAGGGCTCGAACTCACAGACTGTGAGATCATGACCTGAGCTGTAGTTGGCCGCCCAACCGACTGAGCCACCCAGGTACCCCTAATTCTGTCTGTATTTTAAACGTTATCATCTTAAATTCACCTACTTAAGTTTGCCCCATATTCCCCTTTTCATTGCTCGTCATTCCTTCCTGAATCTTAGCTTCTACCTGGTATCATTTTCCTTCTGCCTGCGAAAACTGCCTTTAGTATTTCTTTTAGTGCCGATCTACTGGTTGCAAATTCTGTTTGTGTATCTTAAAATTAATTCACTTTATTTTTTATTCTTCATTCTTGAAATATATTTTTGCTAGACTAGTGATTCTAGGTTGGAAGTTATTTTCTTTTAGCACTTTGAAGATATTAATCTCTTTGGACTTCTAGTAACTCTGTTTAAAAGTTAGCTGTCTATGGGGTGCCGGGGTGGCTCAGTCGGTTAAGCGTCTGACTTCAACTCAGGTCATGATCTCGCGGTCCGTGAGTTCGAGCCCCGCATCGGGCTCTGGGCTGATGGCTCAGAGCCTGGAGCCTGCTTCGGATTCTGTGTCTCCCTCTCTCTCTGCCCCTCCCCCGTTCGTGCTCTGTCTCTCTCTGTCTCAAAAATAAATAAACGTTAAAAAAAAAATTAAAAAAAAAAGTTAGCTGTCTGCTTAATTGCTATTTTGAAGACAATATGCTTTTGTTGTTGCTGCTTTTACTTCTGACTACTTTAAGATTTTCTTTGGTTTTTAACCTTTCACTTTGAGGTACATGGTTGTTTTCTGTTTAGGGTTTGTTGGGTTTCTTGAATCTGTAAATTAATGTCTTTCAGTTTTGGAAAACTTGCATCCATTATTCAAATAATTCTTCTTACCCATTCTCTTTTTTCCCCCTAAAGTTCCTCTTATATTGCTTCTTCTCACTGTTTCCTCTGTTTCTTACCTTTCTTTGTAATGTTTCCACTCTTTTGTTTCTCTTGACTTCATTCTAGGTAGATCTTTCTGACCAATCAATATTCCAGGATCCTAATGCTTTGACTACCTAAACAGCTGTTAAATCAATCTATTGAGTTGTTGCTAACTTTAGTTGTTATTTCCCAGTTCTTGTAGTTTGTTCCTTTATCATGGTTTTCAGTTTTCTGCCAAAATTCTCCTATCTTGTCTCCTTGAACAAAATAAGTGTGGTTATTTTAAAGTCTATATCTAAAAACTCCAACATCTGAAGTGCTCGTGAGTTTTATTTTCAGTTATTTCTGTTTGATTGTTACTTTGTCTCTGAGTGCCTGGTTATTTTTTATTGTGTGCCAGACTGTATTTGCAAAAATGTTACAGAAATAATTTTCAGCTTAGGATATCTTCTTGCAAAGAGGATTGATTGTTTTATTCTTTTAGTCATATGGGGTACTAATACTCTGGAATCACTTTAATTTCACCCACACAGTATAAGACTACTAATGCTACACAAGATGTGATAGTGATGCTTCTTTTGAATGATACTAAAGTAACTTCTATGCTAAGTGGGGAGATATACAATCAGATTTCAACGAGATCTGTGCTGGCTATTTAATACTTTGTACCAGGTAGTATGTTAAATGCTTTCCAAATATCAGTAAGGTAATTCTTACAACAATGATTCTGAGATGGATATTACTATTATCCCTATGTTACAGATGTTAAATTAATACAGAAGAGTTGGACAATTTGGCCAATGGTAAGGGTTTTAAATGCAAAAGCCAGATTTTCAATTTGGTTTCAGAGTCTCTGATCATTGTTTTTTTTTTTTTTTTTTTTAATGGTTATTTATTTTTGAGAGAAACAGAGTGTGAGCAGGGGAGGAGCAGAGAGAGAGAGGGAGACACAGAATCTGAAGCAGGCTCCAGGCTTTGAGCTGTCAGCACAGAGCCCGATGTGGGGCTCAAACCCACAAACTGTGAGATTGGACCTGAACTGAAGTCGGTCACTCAACCAACTGAGCCACCCAGGAACACTTCAGAGTCTCTGATCTTAACTTATGTGACAGAGTTGAGAATATTCTCTAAGGGGGCAAAATGCAGATTATTGTTTATGCCAGTTCCTCTTAGCTCCCTTAGCTCAGTCCCTGAATGCTTAGTGCATTAAACCAAAGGACAAACACTATTAATAGGATTATGTAACTGAAATTTTTTCCAGGGGCAATTTCTGTGAGTGGTCACCAGCTTAACTTAAATTGTCTTGGTGAGAAAGAATGATGTTGAGGTGAATTTAGACTTTAAGTACTGTATTATTCTGGGAAATGGCAAAATTTGGAATTATGTGGGCAAAGGCAATTAGGAGAGGCACTTATGACTTTGTCTAATGATTATAAAGTTTAAAATGCATTATCTGTCATTTTGGCAGTGGTGTTGGGTGTTTAGGAGAGAATCACAATACGATTATCACATGGGTTAGGAGACTCCCTGAGAAAGATCCCAGTTTGTATAAACTCATTGCTGTCATTCAAAATTGGGAGGAAGCAGAATTGTGGGTTAAGCGTGGGGTCTCTACAGACTCTCTCGTGCTGAGAGCAGCAAGTATGGAAAAATGGCATCTCTTAGAACTCAGAATTTTTGCTTGATTTGTGTGTGGGATTTGTTTATTGTGTTTCTTTTCACAATGACTGCTAGGGCTGTTTCAGCATGAATAGTCAGCTCGGTACCCAGAGAGTTTGACTAGCTAAGTTAGGAAGCAAAATGCTATACACTACAGAGGAAATTTACCCTGACATAAATGTAGATCATTTAGTCAAATTGCTATATTCTCAGCATGCTAAGGCTTCCCTGGGGAAGAAAAAAAAAATGTCATAGGAACTTTCTTGTAAACACAAGTAAATAGAACTTATTTTCCAGCAAATCTAAAAAGCATGACCTAGCATGTGATTCAGGACCAGCCAACATGACCTTGGAGGGAAAGATATCATAAAAAAAGTAATAATAAGAGTGAGGCATGAAACCAATACTACAGAGGCTTTTATGAGTCAGAACTCCTGGTTGCAAGTGACAGAAACCAGATTCAAATCAACTTAATCACAGCCATCAAGAGAGGGGAAAGAGAGACAAATTACTGAATTTGGCTGATTTGCATATACTGATTGCATATCATTATAAATTTATACTTGTTGGAGATGGAGGGAGGGTCAAAATGTTTTCAGCAGACCTAAATGTACTTTGGAAGGCTCTGAATTTAAAGGCCAAAAAAAAAAAAAAAAAAAAGAAAAGGGAATGTGTTGGCTCATGATACTGGAAACATCAGGCATGGCACTAAATCACACTAGGCTGGATCAGAGGCTGAAAAACACCCCTTTTGTCCTTGCATCAGCCAACCTGCCTTTGATCTCTGTTCCTCTCTTTGTGGGCTCCTTAACTCCTACAGAGCATGCTTATCCACGTTGTTAGAGAAGGGAGACACCGGCATCTTTCACTCTAGATTTGTCAGGCCTAGGACAGGTGTTATATGAGTTAGCTACTGTTCCATGACAAATCATCCCCCACATCAGCAGTCCTTTATCATCTCACAGAGTTTTTGAGGGTCAGAAATCTGGGAGAAGCTTAGCTGGGGGGCTCTGGTTCAAGGTCTCTCATGGCATTGTGGTTAAGGTGTTGACCAAGGCTGCAGTCATCTGAAGGGACTAGAGAAACTGCCTCCAAGCTCATTGACGTGGTTGTAGGTAGGAAGCTTCAGTTGCTTGTCATGTGGACCTCTCCACAAGGCTGCTCACACGGCATGGCAGCTGGCTTCCCCCAGAGTGAGTGATCCAAGTGAGAGAAACCACATGGAAGCCACTATACCTTTTAAAACCCAATCTCAGAAGTAATGCGTTGTTTCTGCTTATTCTATTGGTTACACAGATCAACCCTAATAGAGTGTGTGAGAGGACCAGACAAGAGTTTGAATACCAGGAATGGAGTGATGGCTGAGGGCCATCAGAGAGACTCGCTCCCACAGATGCTCCAATAGACAGGACTGTAAGATGGCCCCAGATTCTTGCTTCTTTCTATACACCTGTTGTGTAATTTCCTCCCCTAGAGTGTGGGCCATGCCTCTGAATATGATTGGGTAGTCAAGGCCTTGATTCAATTCATTATATAACAAAGATGAAGGTATTGTGCAGATGTCCTTGAGGTCCCATACCAGTTGATTCTGAGTTAACTATAAAGGGGATTATTCTAGGTTAGTCTGACCTAAGCAGTGAGTACTTTGACAGAGGGTCAGAGACTTGAAGTAGTGGAGATAGTCTCCTATTGGCTTGAAGAAGCAAACTGCCATGTCATGGAGAGGGCTATGTGCCAGGGAATGGAGGGTGGCCTCTACTTGCTGTAGGCCTCAGTGCTATAGCTATAAGAAATGAGATTCTGCCAATGGTTAGTGAGCTTGGAAGAGGACTCCAGGCCTTAGATGAGACAGTGGCTCTGCCTGATACCTTGATCACAGCCTGGTGAAACCATGAGCACAAGATACATTTAAGCTGTGCCTGGATGGGTGTTGTTTTAAGCTGTTAAATTTGTTAGTAATTTGCTATGCAGCATAGAAAATGAATACAAATGCCCACTTTTGAAAGGTAAAGGATATGCAGGTGTTCTGTCAGTCTCTCTCCATATTGTGAACTTGGAAGAAGACTCCCCAAGGCAAGAAAGGTGCCAAGAAAGGAGGGGGATGGCAAGGACTGTAGGCAAACTGAACTTAGCTCTTGGAGTTTATTATAATCTTCCAAACTTGGAGATCTTCACCATTTCAAGGATGTGAATCATTGAGCAACAATGCTCCCCACTAATGTCTTAGACATTGTTCTTAATGTGGTCGGTATTACACTCATAAGGGAACTTTCTGGAGTGTTTGTTAAAATATAAACTCCTGGGCTTCGCTCTAGATGAAATGACTCAATTTCTATGGGGTATAGCTTAGAGATATGTATTATTTTTACTAATAATTACATAGAGTTTTATTTTGAAAATTAGAAAAAAATGTGAAGTACAGTGAATGCTTATATGCCTTTCACCAAGAATCCTCAATTGTTATTTTATCCAATTTTATTTCTCATATACATATTTATGTATAATTTTGTTGGTGAACCATTTGAAAGATACAAACATCATAACATTTTACCCCTAAGCACTTTAGTACAGATCTCCTACAAATGAAGTTATATAATCATTTACTCTTATCACATTGACGAAATGAAACATTGATGTATTATCTAATACAGCCAATATCTTCCAGTAATTCTCAAAATGCCCTTTAGATGATTACTTCTTAAGGTTTGATCCATAAACCTGTAGCTTAGGCATCACTGTATTTTGACAAGAATGCAGTGATTCATATGCACATCAGTTTGAGAAGCCCCGTAGCAATTTTTTGATGGAATGCCTAATCAAGGATCACATTGCCTTTTGGTTACCAATGTTGTCTTTACTCTCCCCAGTCTTTAAACTAGAATAGTCCATGTTTTTTCTATTTTCAATTCTCTTTTTCTGCTACCTTCCACCTTCCCTCCCTTCCCTCCATCTACCCTGAATTTAGAACCTCTTCTATGATTTTGAAAGTAGCCATGGATAAACTGTGTAAAGGTTTAATGACTGCCACAAATAAGATGTAGAAAAGCAAGGTGGCAAGTGATATCACTAGGATTTGACTGAAGTTTCATGAAAGATGTGGTACTTCTGTGGATCTTGAAATCACAGATGCTGACTGCAAGGAAAATCACTTGTGGGGATAAGCATGGTGCATTTGGGAAACTAAGTAAGTCTATCAAGTCACTAAGTCAGGAAACAAAGAACATCCTTTGAAAGGTAAGTTGTAGCTTGATTCATAAACAATCAGAAATCTTCAGTAAAAAAATAATTTCCAGACTCACAGAAAAATGTGAGTAGGCTACTTAACTGTGGAAATGAAAATTATCTCTGTTTGGTGTAACTAGTGAGTTTTAGTTTTTAAGTGCACTTCCTACCAGTCTTTATAAAAAGGGATCATTGTAAAAGCCTGACTAGCATTATAAATTTCATACAATAACTTCCCATAACATTAAATATCAATCCAGCCCTCAAAGTCACCTCAAATAATGTACATTTCCATATCCTATTTTATTTCCCCATATTATTTTAATCTTCCCCCTATTATTGGACATTTAAGCTGCTTCCAGTTCTTCACTGTAACAAAAAGCCTTGTTCATACATCTATTATATTTCTGATTATTTTCTTGTAGTAGTCCTAACAGGGTTGCTGGGGCAGAACTTAAAATAGACTCAATCTGGGGTGTGTGCCCAGCTCACATCAATTCCCTCCGAGGCTCTGGCTGTGCTATCATTCTGTCTCTGTCCCTAAATCATCTGATCCAGGAATAGAGGGCCTAGATTGAAGCTGACCACCACCACCTCCCTAAAAAAGTGAAGATTTGGAATCCTGACAAACAGAGGCAGAAAAGATAGGACCATCTCAGGTAGGGACTTGGTGCAATGCCCTCAGGTGTCTGCAGCTGGGCTTTGACATTGCACTATTCCTATTCCTTCCAGAAGCTGGTTTGTGCAACCCTTGCTTGAGTCATAAGCAATCTTAGACTTCTTTCCCCAAATCTATGTTTTGCTTGTTATTCTGAGTTCCTTTCTGTTGCTACCAAAAAAACAAAAAACAAAACAAAACAAAACAAAACATCCCGACTGATACTGATGGTGGATTGCATAGAGTTACATGTAATATGCAATGATACCTAGAGAACCATAGTATTTGGAATCAGTCATTCAACCTTACCAGCTTGAGAGGCAGTGAGACACCCTGCTGTGTTCTGGGACAGAAATGTAAAAGCTCACGATAAGTGGTTGCCAAATATCTCATCAACCTCTTACCCTCATGCAACTGGACCTCTCCTTAGAGTGAATCTCCAGATGTTTGGATAACTGTTTCTGAAATAAAAAGAACACAGGCTGATGAGGCACCCTGGTGCCACAAATTATGTAGCTGGTTCTGGTCCAAGGTCACAGTCATTAAGTGGAGGTGATATGACTCAAACCTAGGCAATCTCACTCCATAGCCTTGGTTCTTAACCACTTCTTTACACTCCCTTGCCAAATTCAGCTAAGTCTCCTTTATATGAAAGAAACTAATGCCAAATGTCCCCCAACTATAGAGATCCAGAGTTAGCAAATAAAAACACAAGATTTCCAGTTAAATCTGAATTCCAGATAACCAACGAATGATTTGCTTTAGTATAAGTATGTCCCAAATAATGCATAGGACATATTTATAATAAAAAAAAAGTATTAGCTTATCTGAATTCAGATTTAGCTAGACATCTTGTATTTTTTCTGGCAACCTGTACACAGTCCGATATATCTTTTATCGTTATTGCTCTCTCAGTAACAAAAATGAATTTAAATTCAGCACATACATGCCACAAAGGGTACAGTGCAGAAAACATTTCAGAGGAACTATCAGAAGTTCAGATCTGCTGAAATCATTACTACATCAATACTCCCCAGGCAGTCTCTATTCAATGAGCTAGCCTAGGCAGCCAGCTTTCATTTCAAGTTTGATGGCTTGGTTAAGTGTGAACCATTGCTGAATGCTGTCCTACACTAAGTGACATTGAATTTCAGCCCTTCTATCATTCTGGAGGCTTTCTTGCTTTCAAAGTCTGCAAGAACTAGGAACATTAGTTTGGATATATGTATGTGTCTGGCCCACCTACCTCCCATTCTATTCTGTTACTGGGGCTCAGAAGCATCTTCTTTCCCATGAGAAAGATTACTGAGCCAGGTTGCAGAGTTCTTTAAAAACGCACATTGCTATCTGTTTTTGTAGGCCAGAGGAGACTGCAGAAGAGAGAGATACAGTGAAAATGGGATCCCTAAACTCAGCATAGTTAGGAGGAGTCACGCTGAAAGCAACTGATTGCAGACTCCAAGCGGGTGTGGTCAGAAATCCAAAGGCGGTGCAGTATTCAAGGCTCAGGAGAAAGTCAGACAAGCAGACATCTTTGGCTCAAATTAAACATGGAGTCTTCAGGAATTAACTTGATGAGCCAGCCTTTTTTGTTTGCTTTTACTTTTTTTGACATAAAAAACAAATTCCATTCTTTAATTGCCATCAATGTTGCAATGGCTAAAGGCTAAACCAAGGAACTAGATGAGAACAAGGTGTGGATATTCACATATACATCTTTCAAGCCCTTGAAAATATCCCAGGATATGGTATTACTTTTGATCAACTATTTGGAAGGCATGGGGGAGACAAAATACTGCCATTTGGTTTTCCTACTCTTAAGTAGACTTTACAGAAGAGGTCAGGGAGCTAGTTAATTTGGGGATTCCAAAAGTTGCCAAGGATAGACATTCCTGTTATGTACTCAGAGAAAAAAAAATGTATCAATTATAGTCCCACAGAGACTAGTGTGAGTAAACTTAGCTGACCTACACGTAGAGTCTTTCCAGGAAAATAGTATCAACTTCAATTATTCACAACAGAGGGAATTTACTGCAGGCAGCCAGTTAAAAGAGGAATTGGGAAATCAAGAAGATGATAGTGAGAAACTGGGGCGCCTGCGTGGCTCAGTTGGTTAAGCATCCAACTCTTGATTTTGGCTCTGGTCATGATCTCATGGTTCATAGGATTGAGCCCTATTTTGGCCTTGTGCTGAGAGTGCAGAGCCTGCTTAAGATTCTCTCTCTCCCCCTCTCTCTCTGCCCTTCCCCCACTCACATGTTTTCTCTCTCTCAAAATAAATAAATAAACTTAAAGAAGATAGTGAAAAACTCATGGTACAGTAGGAAGTTGCTTCTGTGAGGGGAGGAGTCGATACTATGGGGTCCCAGGGATGAGGGTGCCTCATGGAAGCTGGAATCCTGGCAACTTTGCCTGTCAGGAGCTTGAGCCACAGAAAAGATGGAACTGGTGCCAGAAAAGTTGCCTAACATATTATTTAATCAGGTGCTGATCTCCTTGTAACTTCTATCCATATATTGTCTCCTCACTGGAAGAAATTTATGCAGTGACTGAGGCAGATCTGGATACTGAATGTGTATATAGCAAACCCTAACAGAATTGCAATAAAAGCTCCTAGACTTTGAGAAAGGCTTTGCTTTCTTTAGCAAAGGATATTCGTTTCAGAAATTGTGTCTAGGTAGATCGGATAGCATAGAGTTTATGAAGAACATACTTGAGTTTTAGAGTCTATGATCAGAGATCCAGTATCTACACCAAGTTGTGCCTTCTAGTGTTCTATTAAGCAAATAAATTACATGAGAAAACTGCTTGTATACCATCAGAAGCCCATCAAGCAAGCAGTGAGAAGGAGGCTAAGCTGAACTGACTCCATCAATGCCTAGTCACGTGATTGAGAGCCTCTTGTGCAGTGAAGGCTTTCTGGTGAGCATTCACATGGAACATGAAAAAGGCAGCCATAAGAGTAGAGATGGAGGCTCTGTATAGACTCCACCACACAGTCTTTCCCTCATCAAAGCAAACCAGGCTATGCCACAGCTGAGCGCTCACTTTGTTAGCCTTAGAGATCGGCCCACATCTCTGATGTGGCATCACACTTAACAAAGAGAAGTTGGCTCCTTGCTGGATTATATGTAATTGCTTCTGCTATAGAAGGGAATTCTATTTCCCTCTTCCACTCCCTCCTGGGCATGCCTTTGCCAGAACTACCAACTGCAGTCTTACTGAATGCTTCATACGCAATCATTATCCCACCCAAATTGGCTGTGAAGGGAGTTCCTTGATCAAAAGCAAAGAAAGAAAGGGGTTCCTGGGTAGCTCAGTCGGTTGAGCATCCGACTTCAGCCAAGGTCATGATCTTGCGGTTCACGAGTTCGAATGAGTTCGAGCCCTGTGACTGGCTCTGTGCTGACAGCTCAGATCCTGGAACCTGCTTCAGATTCTGTGTCTCCTAATCTCTCTGTCCTTCCCCAGCTCAGGCTCTGTCTCTCTATCTCTCAAAAATAAATAAAAACATTTTTAAAAAATTATAAAAAACAAAACAAAACAAAGAAAGCCATGGACTAATTCAAATGTAATTCATTACTTTATTTTTTTCTATCAATGAAGCTGCAGTCCTTCTAATATGGTAGAATGGTCTCTAAAAACTTAACACTGAAATCTTCCAGGGCATCTTCTACCTGATGATATAGCTACTTCACAGAAGATTGTTTAGGCTCCAAACCAATGTTCTAAATAAGGAACTATTGGGGTGACTGGGTGGTTCTGTTGGTTAAGCTTCTGACTCTTGGTTTCAGCTCAGGTCATGATCTCATAGTTTGTGAGTTTGAGCCCTGCATCGGGCTCTCCGCTGTCAGCACAGAGCCTGCTTTGGATCCTCTGTTCCCCTGTCTCTCTGCTCTTACCCCACTTGTGCTCTCTCTGCCTCTCTCGAAATAAATAAATTAATTAAATTAAAAAAAATAAATAAGGAATTATCTCCCCATAGTTAGAAGATGTGATCTAGGAACCATGGACTGAGGAGAGAGTGAGGTGTCTAATAATTATAACAAAGCTACTCTCAGTTTTTACTCACTGTGGCTTTTAGTGTCCTTCATCTTTGTACTTGAGGGCTCGATGCAGTGGTACTTCTGAATTAGAAACTAAGACTGGTCATTGGGTTCTTCATGCCAGGGGAAAATGGCAGAAAAGTGGGATACTATATAGCTAGGGTGACTAACCATGCCTAGTAAGAATACTATGATTACTGCTGTGCAGTTAGGGATCCACTAAGTTCCTATCATATTCCTCCTTTCTTTTATGTTCTTGGTGGAAAAGGTTAGTGGGAGACCGTTGTCCCTATGTAGGTAAGACCACTAAGAATGGAAGCCATTCAAGAATCAAGGTTCAGGCTACCCATCAGGGACATAGCTAAGGGACTAGCAGAAGGCAAGGAGATCACAGAATGGGCATAAATACCAGCTCTGGCTTCAGGAGAAGTGGCAGATAGGAAGAATATGGCCTGTTTCCTTGATTGTTGTGACATGACTTAGAAAAAAGCATCTTCTATCCATATTGTTTGTAAAGTGTGTTGTTGATGGTTAAGTATTCCTTTTGGACTATAGACTGAAGCAGAATTTGAGGGGGAATAAATATTATCCAAAGTAGAACTCCTCAAAGTGGGGAACTGCAGGCTGGTGCCAGTGTTTGAACTGTTTATTATTGGTTCATGATGCAAGAAGTATAGAAATAGAGTTTTTAAAATTACTCTGTTACATTGCTCTCAAGGTTTCTGTGCCTACTGTATATAATAATAAAAAAAATCAAGTGCTTCATTTTATGTTTAATTTCATTTATCTAGCAATTCATCTTTATTGCATTTTCCCAGTGAATTTGTCCATGACAGATTAGAAACAAAAATTTACTGTTCCTTTACTATAGATGGTTTGAGAAATGCTGATCTTGTTGAGCAGTGTCCTTGTGGAATCTATTATTACTCCTGGATGCAGCAGCTTGTGTAACTTGGACTGCTTCCCACAGAGAAGGAGGTAAGTAAGCTTGCCATTATTCAGAGAGTATTTGGGTGTTGGTACGTGAAGGCAGCTTTGGCTGTATGGAGATGTGTATGTGTGTTGGGCAGCCAAAGGTACATGTATAGAAATATACCACTGAACTGACTGTACATCTTATATTCTGTTGCTCTCTCTCCCTACCATAGCTGGCTTTTCCAAGAGTAGAAGTATGTAACCAATTCTTGGTCTCTGCAGTTTGGAAAGTAGAACTATCATATAGTTAGGTGGAAGTTGATTGGAACTGAGTCACTGTGTAACAGAACCCAAGAACCCAAGAACTGAACCCAGGCTTCCTGCTGTCAACTTTCCCAGCACTGTCTGGGCCTTTGGTCTTTTGAAGCTTGGAGATTCGTCCTTCAGTTCTGGAGTTCCCCAATGTCCTTCTATTACACTTCCTTCTTGCTTAAGTCTTAAATCTATTGCTTGTCACTACAGAAGGTCTTGCAGTTTTAAAGGCATTTGATAAATATTGCCAAATTGCTTTCCAGAAAGTTAAGTTGTATATCAGTGTGTACCATCACCAATGATATGTCTCTAAGCATCTTTTCCAGGACTGAATATTAAATGTATGTGTGTGTGTGTGTGTGTGTGTGTGTGTGTTGTGTAGATATTTGTCTCTCCATCTAATCTTTGTCATTCTTCTAGGTTAGAAATGAAACCTTATTTAACATTTTTTTCATATCTTTGAATATTATTGAAGGTAAATTTTGGGGAGATTAGGTGTCAGGACACTTTTATATGCAAGTTATAGAAACCAGATTCAGATTAACTCAGGCAAAAAAAGAGATTTGGTTAGCACACATGAAATGGAAAGATACTGGGGTAGTCTATAGACTTGAATTAAAAAGTGTGAGAACCAAGGCCATGAGGACATGCTTATTGGCTAGCACTTCTCTCTGCTCTGGTGTACTCACCTGCTTGTTATTATACTCTCACCCTCAGCCTCTCTATGCACCCGCCACCCCCACCCTCCCAGTCCACACCCCATCCCCCCACATTGATTGATTTCTTTCTGTCAAACGGTTCTTTTCATGTGGCAGGAGTTTATTGCTGTCAGTAGTTCCACATTCTCCCAGTATGGAAGCATTAGTGGAAAAAGATCTTCTCATTTAAATTTCAGAAGTGCTTTGACCTTTCTTGGATCCCTTGTCCCCTCTTTGGATGGGTCGCCAGGATTTGCCATGCCTGGATTATTAGCCTATCCTTGGTTGGAATGGTAGAGTAGGACATTGTGGCCAACACAGGTTAGCAGCGCCGCTCCCCTCCAGAACAAAATGAAGTGGTGAAGAAGCGTTCCTCTGAAGGCAGGGTATAGCTGGGCAGACAGAAATATTCCCTACACATTTAGCAGAAGTTCTTGATTTTGAGGAGATTGATTACATGTTGATATGTAATGTTTAATAAAGACTAAGACAGCAATGGTATATAATTTATCATCCAACGTGGGGTACTATGAAAGAAGCTACCACTAATCATTAACAGAATGCACAGTTAATCCTATTTGGAGAGCTGAGCAAGTGGAAGCAGAGAGGGCACTTGGAATTACTACACTAACTTCTTTCCTAAACTACACATGGTTTTACAATCACTGTTGACCACTTGCTAAGAGAAAATAACTTCCTGCAATCAGGGCCAAAACTGAAATGGTCAAGATTCAAAAAGGCTAAAGCTACACTGGAGGGAACCATTTTCTCCTTGATAGCTCATTCTCTGGGGAATAACCTAGGGGTCGTGAATCACTGATGTCACTTGTGAAGTTTCATAGTCGAGTAGTGGTTAATGGAAGGCCTCAAAGTCATGAGCCTGATGTAGTTTAAAGTCCTGGTTTTGCCATTCACTAACTGATGTTGAACAAGTTATTTAACCTCTCTAAACCTCAGTGTCTTCATCTTAAGATGGAAATTACAATACCTCATATGATTGTGTTTAGATTTACAATGTGTATAACATTACTATATGCTTACTAGCACTGTGATGTTAGCTGCTAATATTACCAAAAGAAGTAACAAATGCAGAAGAGAGAAAACTATAGTTTATTTTGTCTTAGCAGATAGGACCTCCTAGTAAACTTTGGTCATAAGGGTTCTTTTATCCATCTTTATTTATTTACATAATCTTCTCTTCTGACTTGCCAATTCTCCTCACCCAAGATCCCCACAAATGTAGACAACATCCTATTTTATGGCAAGAGAGGAGTAGCTGAATGTCCCCATGTGGTTTAAGAATGTCTTTGGGTTTGTCACTTGTGTCGTGGGGGTTTTTCAAAAATGATTTCAGTATTGGTAAGGGGAATCTGGTTCGCAGGATTTTTATTTTTATTTTTTTAAGTTTTTAAAAATATTTTATTTTATATTTGTGTGTGAGAGAGAGACAGAGAGAGAGCACAAGCAGGGGAGGGGCAGAGAGATGGAGACAGAATATGAAGCAGGTTCCAGGCTCGCTGTCAGCACAGAGCCTGATGCCAGGCTCAAACTCATGAGCAGTGAGCTCATGACCTGAACTGATGTTGTACACTTAACCAACTGAGCTAGCTACCCATGTACCTCACAGGACTTTTAAAGTCAGTATGCAGTGAGAAGGAATAGCAGTAGATATCCTCCCAGATACAGATCAGGAGGTAAATGTGTTGGGAATTAGGGTCACAAGTAGCGGTAACAACAGGGTCAAGGAATGCTGTTCAGTTTGTAGGCCTGGGGAAAGAAAGAAGCAGAGCTGGGCTGGGTCAGGAGAAGGGTTAAGGTCTAGAGAGAGATAAGAGGGGACAGAATTGAGACAGGAAGGAATTACCAGAAGATAGGTTGATAGAGGGGAGAGCAGATGAGAGAATGCATATTTCTCAAAGAAGGTAGCGGCTTCTCATCCTTACTCTCCGAAGATCAGCTAATGCAAGGAGAAGCAGTCTACGTTGCACAGTAAATTGTGCTGGGCCTGGATCTCACTGCCTTAGATGAGATCATGAACAAAGATGCCTCCTATCAGCACTGGTTAGTGTCTGTCTGTCTCCTGTCCCCTCCCCTCCCTCTCACACTTTCCCTTTCTCCCTCCTGGAACGTTTCAGTGTTTTTATTGAGCCTAGAAAACCCCCAGGAGAACCTCTAGCTATAGAAACAAGTAGAACTGAGCAGAGGCTGCCTTGCCAGGTGCATCTGGGCAGCTTGATCTGTGAGTGGCCCATTATACCCCTGTGTATGAATGAGCCACTCATTTACTCTGTTCTTTAAAGGCCTACAGACCAACTTAGAACTTTTATATTGTCTCTTCTCTAGTCTTAACTTTATAAATTCAACATTAAGTTTATGATGTTGAAGTATACATCATTGCATTATGACTTGTCAAATTCATTCATTCTACCAATATGCAAATCCTAGTTATATACTATGACATTACTTTACTACTTGATAGCCGTATTTTCAAAGGCCTTTTGAAAACAAGTGTTTACTCTTTTTTTTTTTTCTTTGAAAGAAATAAGGACAAACAGGGACCCTGGAGAGTAAAAGCTAGCCAAACCCTTTTCTAGGTGTATAATAGAAAACCCCCATATGTGCAAGCTACTACTTCAGCTGAGCATCAGTATTTTCCATTTAATGTTGAGACTAAAAAGAAAGGACTTTTAAGGTTAATGTGGTTCTGCTGTTAGAAACTTCTTCCTACAGAAAACTTAAAGCACACTAAACTTCCTACAAACGTCTAATAGCTCATCACTGGTGCTTGCTTTAGCTTCAAGATTAAAAGTGGTTTTGCCACCATTAGCAAGCAAATGAATCTCTCTAACTCGACCCTGTTAAAATAGGACACCACTTCTGTCAATATTTTGTTGTAGTAGGAAGAGAGGCTATTTTTTTTTCATTGATTTATTTATGTAGACAAAAATGGCACCTACTTCCTGTGTTAGTAGCTCTTCATCAGGGGAAAGAAGATATTTTTATTTTGTGTCACCTTGGGACATTTGGAAACACGTGAAGGCCCAAGTCACAGCAGTTTAAATATATTACTTAATTAGCAGGAAGTCTAAAGGTACAGGATCCAGAACAGGCTGGACTCAACCGTGTCATTACAAACTCTATTTTTTTTTTCTGTCTTTCTGTCATCTCTGTGATCCTTGTTATGTTGACTTTTTAATCTTCTCATTTGTTTCTTCATGTCTGGGAGGTGGCTTCTGCAAATGCAGCATGAAATCAGTTCTCAGAAAGCAGAAGGAAGGGGTTGCCCTGAAATTCTGTTCTTGTAACTATGCCTCTTACACAGACACAAAAGTTGCCACAGAAGTCCTCCCAATAGACTCCTGTTTATGGTCCATTGTCCAAAACAGTGTGGAAAAAAATTTTTTTTTCTGCAGTTGGATTTCAATAGTTCCTTTTAGAGACAGAGAAGTACAAGGGGCTTGGCCACACTTTCCTATTTCCATTAGGCTCAGAGTTAGAAGGAGGGAAAGGCAGATGTACAGGCATTATAATTGGGTTTCCAGACTCAAGAGGTGTGGAAACATGGTTAGTTGCTGGGCTCTCCATTTCCAGGAAAGTTGGGAAGTTCTGATTGGGTTCCAGCTCTTTGCAGTGGTCACTACCCCAGCTTCTCCTTCCCCAAATGTGGAGGACTCCCCCTCCTGCACTGAGCCAGTGTGGCCATCTCATTTACCCTTTCTGGACCTTCTGTGTTCTGTTAGCTAGAGGTGGTCACGTCTTGCCCAGGGCTGGCCAGAGAAAGAGTTCTGCTAGCAAAGAAAAAGGGAAATGGTGCCAGTGTCTGTCACGGTGTCCCTTTCACAATTTCTCTATTTCACACTATTTAGTTTGCTTTTAAATGGTTTCCTGCCGCATTTACTTCATTGATGCTTACAGCCTGGCTCCTTTTATTTATCTGCTACAATTCCACTGGTGGGATCTTTCTGAAAGACAAATCTGACTTCATCATTAGGTTTCTATTTCCTTACTGTGGCTTACAAGAGTGGTTACGATCTGGCCTTTGCACACACCTTTCCAGCATTTTTCCTTCCACACGGCCTGCTTTGTTATTGTGTTCTCTTGTGGCTGTATCTTTGTTCTACTGTCTGCCTAGAAGATATCTTCCCTCCTCACTTCCCTCGACTCCTTCTCACAGGACAGCTTCTTCTTGCCCTTCAAAACTTAATGCTTTGGGAAGCTTTCCTTAACACCCTGCCCTCACTAAGCTCAAGAACTTTCTTCTGTCCTTCTGTAGCACCTCAGAGAGTTCTTATTGCTGCCTGTATCTCTGTATTATGATTTACTTGTTTATATAATCCATCTATCTTTGGCACCAGATTGAGCTTTGTGACATTAGGGACTGTCTGACTCATCCCTGAGTAGCCTGTGACACATAGGAGATGCTCAAATTGTAGGTTTTCAATGGCAGAAAAGACAGTTAAGCTTGGTGGACAACAGAGTGGGGGGAACAGTACAAAGAATGATCTAATCCTGTTTCCTAGGAGGTCGGGATAAATTTGAGGTATTTCATTTTCTCTTGTTTCTCAGAGCTTTAACATTGTCAGACACTAGGAATGGATTGGGAGTAGAACATAGGGCTGGAGCAACGGAGTTTTACGAACAAGGGTTTATTTGGCAGAATGAACTCTGAACTGTATAGAAAACTCACCGATAAAAAGCCAATTTCACAACCACTGTACTTTGCGAATGACCCACTACACTGTGTATGTAGACCTAGGCCCTGGTCCTCCCTGTCTTGTGCACCAGCTAGTTGCGTTGGCTACATCTTTAAATTCTAAGGACTGATAGCCGGTAGTTCAGGTGCACATAGGCAGTCCTTTATAAAGCATCACTTGATAAAAGCCCTAAGCAATCTACACAGCTAGGAATAAATCTTGTAAGGATTGTTTTGCCTAATTGTTTTTACACCAAATCCTTGATTCTAATATTCCGTTACAGGTCACTCAACCCCAGTACCTTGATATGTAGGGACAAGAAAGTTTCTTTACTTCTGGATTTGAAAGGAAGACATGGGGATTGAGTCAAAATGGCTAATCTCATACTGAGAATGATGAATATTGAATATGTCACTTAGCATACAATAGACATTTAAATATAGCAACCGTGACCACTGTAGGATGGAATTATGATACCAGACTTGGGTGATAAACCTAAACCAACCTTAGGAAGGAGGGATCCTTTGACCCCCCACCCCCACCCCAACCCTCCTAGGTACTACTGCTGCCTCTGTGTTACAGATACTTTGTCTCACATTGTCTGTGGGGATTGGACACCACAGTCATGTCATTACTTTCCTTAAAATCCTTACATCTGACACAATCAGGCCCCATAGTTGGTCTAGTTAAAAAAACAAACAAATAAACAAAACAAACAAAAAAAAAGTTCGGTATCCAAATGATATATTTTAAATGTTTTAAAAATTGAAATAACAGGTGTCCATCTACTTTCTAGTTTTGTTTTGTTTTGAGTGGAGGGGGTCAAGACGTTGTTCTGTGTGTGGAGCACTGTGTGATTTTCTGTGTTACCTTTCTTCCACAAACTTAGTAGGGCACCATCTAGTATTTCCAATTATCATTTCTTGAAAATGGCCAAAGAACTTTGTACTCAGATTGTTACAGAAGAGTTCAGCTCCTTCTGGATCTTTACAGTTTGACTATTGTGTCTCCAGCACCTAATCTGATAGCAGAATTTTCTTCTCTCCTATTTTGTGACTTGCTTTTATTTAGCCTTTTCGCAGAGCGTTCATCTTCTTCAGTTTAGCTCGTGGAGAAACCCTGGGTTTGTCTTGTCCTTGCATTTAATCAATTAACATTTAAATTATTTAGTGATGATAATGCACTGAACTGGCAGGAGGAGAAGTGTACAGAAACAGCAGACTGGCTTCTCGGGGGCATTTGGCATGCCACGGCCATCTATCTGTGTGTTTTATAGAGGGAGAGCTGACTGTTTTCAGGCAGTCCTTGGCCTTACATCTGCACATGTTCAAAACTCACTTCACTTAATGCAGTCTCATTCAACTGTTTACTACCTTTATGTGCTCAACAAAATGTCCGCCTGTCTGTCTTTTCAACCCTGGCATTCTCTTTTGTCTATTGCGTGGCTTTGCAGCATTCTTGCTTTAAAAGAAAAAGAAAACAAAACAACAACAACAAAAAGCAACACTCTGTCCAGCTATATTCTTTCTTATATAGAGCGCTATTGAGGAGGATTATATAATCAACCCTTTTGACAGGAGGAAGCACTTTGTGATAGGAGTCTGAAGTGGAGAATGGCCCTTGGAGGCATAGTACTGCCCCTCCCATTCACGTTCTTTGTCTCGGGCTCTGCTTCCAGGGGACCAACCCCGCCAAAGATGGGGATTTGTGGAGTGTTTCCGGGAGGAAAGTGTGAAGAAGTGTGGGAGCAGGATGGGGCAGGAAAAGGAGCTGAGCAGGGATGTGGCTTCATGTGGAGGCTCAGCCTCATTTGCTGGGAGGCTCTGGACCACAGAATGTTTCTTGCCTTGAAGCCACCACTGGGGCAGGGAGTAAGGGAAAGAATGTAACTCCCAGAACCACAGATGCCATCACCTGAGGGCAATCCTCTGAAGAAGGTGGCAGTAGCTGAGCAATGTGTGCATGAAACCTGAACTAGTAGAAGTGATCATAGGGGATCTGGGCAGGAGATTAATGGTCTGCTAATATACAAAATATCCGATATTAAATGTGTGGCATTTCTAAAATAGTGACTTAAAAAAATTTTTTTTTAATGTTTATTTATTTTTGAGAGAGGGAGACACAGAGAGCGTGAGTGAGGGAGGAGCAGAGGGAGACACAGAATCTGAAGCGGACTCCAGGCTCCGAGCTGTCAGCACAGAGCTGGACGCAGGGCTCTAACTCACGAACAGTGAAATCATGACCTGAGCCGAAGTCAGATGCCCGACAGACTGAGCCACCCAGGTGCCCCCAAATAGCAACTTTTATTGGACCCGAATTATGAGCCTTCCTAGGTTTTGTTGGCTTTACCTATTTTCTGGGCTGTCTACTCCTTGCACAAAGAGAGCCCCCGCTCTAACATCACTGCCCCATTTCTAAATGTCAGCAGCTGTATCTGCCTTCCCGGGGGAAGGCTAACTTCTGTATGCCCACCACTGTACCCACCACAGTGTGAGTTTCAACAACCACAGTTCAGACGTGAGTCTCCAGGGGAAACTCACAGAAGCTGCGGTTTCCCCTGCCCTGTGTTCCCAGACTCAGTGAGGTATGACGTCTGGCTTCCTTAGTGGCTGTCCTGAGGGACCAGGTGCACAACCAGAAGGAACATGGGAGTGAAAACCTCATGGGAAAACCCATAAGTGAGTTCCTTTTCTTCTTCTTCTCTGATGGATTGTCCTGAGGTGCTGTGATTCTGTAGAGGATGCCTGGAGATTGTCCCTTGTGACTGAGCAAGTGGCTCTGTTTTCTGTTCTCAAGCTGTGGTCAGCAAGACAAGACAAGCAAGACAACTGTCACCCCCTATCTACCTTCCCTTCTTCCTAGTTTCACCTCCCTTTTCCTTCAGTCTTCCTGGCCTGCCACTGCCCCTCCACACCTCCCCCCCCCCCAAATGTACTAGTGTGCACCTTAACCCAGTTACAGAGACCTACTCCTCCATCCACAAAAACAACAAAACAGAAACCTAAACAGAGCCTGAAACCAAGCACCCCTAGAGATTCAAAGTTTCAACCCAATGTATCCTCAAGGGGTGGATTTTCATTGTACAACATCAGGGGAGGTTTTTTTGAGTAAAGAGTGGGTAATACTAAAATTGTTCTTTTGTTCTTGGTTCCATCTTAACAAAGTCAATCCTATTGAAATCTAAGTGGATGCTAAGGAGAAATCCCTAGGATGCTACAGAGTTTCCTTTTGTTATGACTTTCATGAATTGGCTCAGAGCCAAGAGCACTTTGAAGAGGCATTGAATTTAAAACCAATGCTGAGGAGTCTGTGGCACCCTGGAAGCGGCTTTTCCTGAAGGAATTCGTGAAGGGAACTGACACAATGCAAGGGATATAAAACATTCCTGTTTTTCAAAAAAAAAAAAAAAAAAAAAAAGAGCATTGGCTTGCGATGTGGCTCAGGTCCTATTTAGGCCAGCAGTTACGAGGCCAGGACTGGTCTTGAGTGTCACTGATGTGCAGGCTAGAGAGTCTGGCCTGAACACAAGTGAAGTTTGTCATTGTTGTCACAGTTAGTGCTGATGGCTGCAGTCAGTGTGGTCTGTAGCTGTCAAGATGGGTACAGGGGTAGTCGTTCCGTTCTCTTTGTTTTATACTTGTAGAATGGCTTCAATTTTCTCTTCTGTCTGATTAGTCTTAGCATCTGGATTTCTTTTTGCCATGTTCCATTACAGAGGCTGCCTCTTTTTGCCATTCTCCCCCACATCTGGAATCCAGCCAAAACGTACCAGAACAAGATGCTTCTAACATTTGAGCCCTTTTGTAAGGATGCTGATTGCAACTTGGGTGACTTCAGTTTAATCCAAGGTGGAAGATTTCTGCTGCTTTTGGGGAAGGAAATAAATGTCTAAAAATAAAACTTGGGCATAAAAATAGGGCCAGATACTCATTAACTCCCTCACTTAGCTGAATGCTGAAATTATTTCAACAGAGCTAAATCAAGCATTTGTGTAGAAGGGGTTGAGTATGTTTTCTTTTTTTATTCATAGTACTTTATCTTAATGATAAATGGGTTACTGTCATTGTCATTTTATGCAAAAAGCATGAATTTAATAATTTTCAAGAGCCTAATTCTCAGCTCATGCTGACCCTTGAAGTGGAGGATTAGTGTTCACAGGGTTTTGAGAATGTATGTTGTGGGCTCTTATGGAAGAGGCTGGAGGGGCAGGCAGGGCTAGGAGCCAGAGTACACAAGGCTTGGTGGGCTAGGGTTAAAAATTTGGATCCAAGTATGGCGGGAAGCCACTGGAGAGATTTAATTAGGAGGATATCATAGAATGATTTATATTTTAAAAATATGACTCTTGGCTGCTGAATTGACAGTGGATTGTAAGGAGTAACCAGGCAGATATTTTAGATATCCAGGTAAGAGAGGATAGTGACTTTGGAAGAGATAGTAATAGCGGAGTTGGGTAAGTGCACAGATAATGGAGATTTATCGAATCCAATAGCAAAAACAACAACAACAACAACAACAAAAAACAAAAAACAAAAAAACAAGACTGGCAGCACTTTTGGGTAATTTTGTTGTCTTGTTTGGGCTGAGGCAGGGAGCAATGGTAAAGGGAATGAGGCAAAAGTCAAGGGCTCATGTTGATTCTGTGCTGCCTATAAGGCATCTGTCAAATGGGCAGCTGAATATATGACCTTGATTCAGTAGATGCGTTTGAAAATCCTTCACATACAGATGACATTCAGAGCCATGGAATAGAACTCACCTAGGGAGGGAGTGTAGAGAAAGTATAAGACTTGAGAACTTTCCATATTTTCGCATAAGTTGGGAAAGCAGAGGAGGAGGAGCAGTGAGGAAGGAAGAACCAGGAAAAAGAGTTGGGCTGGAAACAAGCAAAGAATCATCCAGGAGGGAGGTAACTGCCAATTATGTTGAATGCTGCTCTAAGATTGGATAAGATGAGGACAAATTATATCTACTGTTTTTGGCAACATGGAAGCCTTTGGAGACACTGGTAGGGGCAGTTTATGGCATGTCACACAGACAGAGGCCAGAGTCGATTAAGGAGAGACAGTAAAGGGGAAATGAGGGTGGCTCTTTAAACAATTATTTCAAGAAGTTAATAAGAGCTAAGAAATAGGTAGGTAGCTAATCAAGAGCCAGAGGAGAATACAATGGTCTTTTTTAATGTTCTTACGATAGAGCTTATTGGAGTATTTATACTCATGGTATTGATCTAATGAAGAGAGAGAACCTAATGATACAGTAAAGGAGGGGATATAATTGTAGTGACAAATTTCTTGAATGTAAAAAAATATGAGATACAGAGCAAAAGTGAAGGCTTTGGCTTTGTGTAAGAGGAGAAGGGGGGACAGAAAGAGAAGACACAGCTCTTAATGGGTTGGTTCAATTGATGTAGAGGGTGAGGGTGTATCCATAATAAATTATAATTCACGAAGCCAGAGCATCAGCTGAAAGAGACATGGGAAAAAGGGATGTTGGAAATTTCCAGAAAAGGTAGCAAATATTGGAGTCATTAGAAAGAATGAGAAAGTGAATCCAAAGAGAGTGGACATAGGATGTCCCAAAGTTACATTAAGCAAGGTGGATTTGAGTTAATTATTACTTGGAAAGCAATAATTCTTAATTCTTTTTTTTTAAGTAGCCTATAAAGGTAAAAAATATTACATATTTACATATGCTCATGCAGAAAATGAGTTTAGTGATTACTTGTAATCTTAGTATTCAGAAATAATCATTGTGCTACATCTTTTCATACATTATACATGCAAATACATCTACAGGAAAAATATACAAAGGCCTTATTTTCTTTTTTTTTTTTAATGTTTATTTATTTTGAGAGAGACAGATAGACAGCAGGAGAGGGGCAGAGAGAGAGAGATAATACCAAGCAGGGTCTGCACTGTCAGCACAGAGCCTCACCTGGGGCTTCATGCAGGGCTTGAACTCATGAACTGTGAGATCATGAGCTGGGGAAATCAAGAATCAGACGCTTAACCGACTGACCCACCCAGGTGCCCTAAAGGTCTTATTTTCATAACTAATACTATTTTACAAGTTTTTGCTTTGCCAAACATCTTATCTATTGCTCTAAGCTATTGGAGTGATAACTTTGTCATATAGTAAACATATTGTTTATTTGTATCTTAATATGTTCTTGTTGCTTTTCCAATTTTTATTTAGATCTATCTATATAAAAATTGTATAGTCCTGTTAAAAAAAGGCCCACATCTTAGTCTGTATACACGATTATTTTATTCTAGAATTTAAAATGCAAAGATGAAACTATAAATTATTCTATCAGGTTTTATTTTGATGTGATGAAGGAGTCAAATTATATTTTTTTAATTTATTTTGAGAGAGAGACTGACAGAACACACACAAGCAGGGGAGGCGCAGAGAGGAGAGACAGAATCCCAAGCAGGCTCTGTGCCATCAGCACACAGCCCCATGCAGGGCTCAAACCCACAAATCTGTAAGATCATGACCTGAGCTGAGATCAAGAATTGGACACCCAACCAACTCTACCACCCAGGTACCCCTGAATTGTATTTTTTAGAATAGTTTTAATTATTTTTTTAAACCAAAGTTTACTTATTTTTGAGAGAGACAGAGAGAGGGAGAGAGAAAGCAGGGGAGGGGCAGAGAGAGGGAGACACAGAATCTGAAGCAGGCTCCACGCTTTGAGCTTTCAGCACAGAGTCCAAAGCGGGGTGAGTCCAACTCACCAGTGGTCATCATGACCTGGGCTGAAGTCGGACACCTAACTGAGTGAGCCACCCAGGTTCCCCTAGAATAGTTTTAATTATTCTTAAAGCTCATATCCTACAACAAATTTATGACACAGCTTTTTTAATAGTATGACTCCCAAATGATTTCTTTAAAATTTTCCTTTAGAGGTTTTTTAAAACTAATTATATGCTATTCTTTAAACAAGCTATTTTTTTAGAGAGTAAAAATGATCTATAATCCTATCACCAGAGAAAATCAGTTATATTTTACTTACTTGAATTATATTGTATGTATATACTTTGCCATCTATATTTTCTTGTGTTTTGTGCTTTTTGAAACATTCATTGTAAACCATGATTTTAATGACTGCCTTATGATCTATACTATTATAAGAATGTTTCTAGATTTTGTTTTGTTTCGTGTGTTATTATATTTTATTTTATTATTTTTTTATTTTTTTAATGTTTATTTTTGAAAGAGAGAGAGGGAGGCACAGAATCTGAAGCAGGCTCCAGGTTCTGAGCTGTTAGCACAGAGCCTGATTGCGTGGTGAGATCATGACCTGAGCCAAAGTCAGACCCTCAACCAACTGAGCCACACAGGCACCCCTGTTTTTGTGTGTGATTATAAACAATACCATAGTTAACATCATCGGCATTAATGCTTAACTGAATTTGTTTTTAGTATTTTTACTGTAAAAGCAATGCATATCCATTGTAGAAAGCTTTAAACATAACGAAAAACTGTTATCCAGAGAACCACTGTTGACCATATACCAAATCTTTATTCACTCAACGGCCATTTCTCAGCACTGCTTTAGATGTGATATCTGCTCTGCAGAGTTAACATCCTAGTGTGTATTTAGTGACAAGTCTGTCTCCTATGTGCAGAAATAGGTGTGCTTTTAAAAAGGGATTATGCTACTTACAAGTTACATTGTAATCTGACTTTTCTCCTGTAAAATTAGGAACTTCTTTCCACACCATTGAACCAACTATTACAATATTATCTTTAATGGCTGCAGAAGAATGATCTGTATGGATGTACCGTAGTTTATTTAACTGATCTCCGATAGTCAGACGCATTCTTTTTCTATTCCTGCTGGCATTTGAAATCCCTAACATGCATATTTTGCTTGTCTTCGATAGTGTAATTAGTATGACCTCCACACGACATGAAGGCACAGGCAGTGCTATCTGTCATCCTCACCCTTGCACCACCTCTAAGTGGGTTTCACGGTGAGTTCCTTTATAATGTAACCAAGTGTTAGTTATTTGTACAACTAGATAGGAACGTGAGCACACAATGCAAGGTGATGGTTTCCTCTGTTGCCATAGCGTTGTGAACCTTTCTAAAAGATCACTTAAAGAGAAATAGGAAACAGACTGGAGATCCTGGATGAAGATTAAAAATGATATTTTCTCCTGTCTACTCTAAGGCTTTTTCTGTTATCTGCTACCAGATATAAAATCACTAGAAAGGCAAGTTTGATTGACTGATGATTGATTTTTTTTTTTTTCCAAGGGTAAGCTTGGTACTTAGCACTTAACAGCAGGCATTATCCACTTTTCTTGGTCCTGTCATGGGCATTTTTAAATTATCCAATGAAATATTAGAGGTGTTTAGTAGAACAATTTGGGAGGTTGACATAAACCACTCCTTTTCTTTCCCATCTTTCCATGTCTTTCTCTCAGCATAATACCACCACATCCCTCTAGCTCTTTGTACAGAAATAAACTAAATCTGAGGGAGAGAAGTGGGACATAGCGGAGTAGAAGGAGCCCCAGAGAAGGCAGAGGAAAAAGATTGTGACAAGGCCACATGAGCGCTCAATTCTCCTGTCTTGGGTAGTCTTGGCCAAGGTCCAAAGGAGTTTACTCCATTGTCTTTACAGCCCTAATTTCCTAAAATCCATAGATAGGGTACACGATCTGCCTACAATGTTTTGTGAATTAGTCAAAGAAGCTGGATGCTACCTTCAAGGATTATGAAATGGCTAAATATATTTTCTTTACGAAAACCTTGCTTGTTTTTCTGAATCCATCTGCTTTTCAAAGTCAACTTCTGAAATTAATAGTAAAAAACTATATGTATAAATATATAGCTCAGGATGATTGGACTTCCACTTCTAGGATGCTATTCCATAGGTACATTTCATTTGACACATATGACATCCTGAGAGGTGCCCTAAAGCCAAAATAAATGAGTCCCTTCATTTCCCCTTTTGGACCCCTCCTGCCCATGTGCTCCCTTGCTTGAGATTAAGGTCTGCATATTCCTAACAGATTTCCAAATCCAGCATTGTTTTCTACACACTACAAATATTTCCTAATGAAACCAAATTAAGTTTGTTCTATTTGTTTAGGGCCTGCTGACTCTAGCTAGCTGAATAAATGGTTTTGTTGTTATTGTAGTAGGTATTAGAAGTAAATGGGTCCATGAAATAAAAGTCAACAGGACTCTTGCATATATAATATACAATTGCAGAAACTCTAACACTAGCTTTGTGACTCGTTTCTAGTAATCAGACTAGCAAGGTTTTTGATGGTATTGTCTTAATTGGCAGGCTGCTGACCTAGGATAATTCTTCTAGGTGGTTCTGATATAGCCCTTGATAAGCACCCATCGCTAATTCTCCTCATAACTGCTCTTGATTTTTAGTTATATTGCTTTTGTCTTCCTCAAATCTTGATAATATTGAGGAGAAGCAGATTGCCATTGGAGGACTTGGTGAAGATGTAATTCTCCCTTGTTTATTTAAGAGTGCGCCTGAAGTAGTAGTTCATTGGAAGAATCAAGAGAGCTATGTGCACTCATACTACAAAGACCATGACTGGAAAGGCAAGATCACAGATACACAAACAGGACATCCCTCTTACATAGCGAAATGGAAATGCCTCCTTATCATTTAGAAGATTAAGCCTTCCGGATGAAGGAATTTACATATGCTATGTGGGAACAGCATCTAGAAACATCATAAACAAAGCAGTACTAAAGGTGGGAGGTAAGTATGCATGGAAGGTTTGATAAAACATAGAAATAATATCATTCCATGTTTTTCTAAAATATCTCTTTCTTAATTGAATATGGACTACCTTGCAAGTCAATACAAATCTACCTCATGTTTTAAATGCATGGTATCTCATAGTATAGACATATTATAACTGATACATCCATTCCTCTACTGGTAGATATTCCAGTGTTTTACATGACAGGTGTTGTGATGAGCATTCTTGTATTTAATAGTGGGAAATGATTTGAAAGAAAAAGTATCAGAAAATTTTAATATATTACTTTGACCCGTTAGTCTTATTAGCATTTAATAGTATCAATCTTAATTTCTGCCCATATGCTACCTTTTAAAATGTTGAATTACTGGCTTAATTTTTGTTTTTTAAGTTTAATATTGTATGCTTTCCTCCTGTCTATATTAACTATATTTATTTATTGGGGGGAGGGGCATTTTCTAGCAGGTTGTTTTATCCAGCGCTTGTTTCTTTTCCCTCTGTCTCATTTAGCTGCTTGAGATCTTGACTCAGAAATCTAAGAATCATGTGTAAACAAAGAATCAAACAGGCTCTGGGTTATTACCTGAGAGGGCATAGTGCTGCATGAGCTCTAGTTTATATTGGTTGCTCACTGAGGTCATTAGATTTCTATCTAGAATTCTTGCTAGAGAACGAAGATGGCTAGTTGCTAAGTATCTGCACATGCTTTTTTCTTTCACTTGTAGATAACCAGACTGTATCTGAAGTTTCTACAGAGTTTTTGTTTTGTTTTTCCTTTCGTAACTGCCAAGTTTTTCTCATAAAGCTTAGCTCTTCATTTTATGGGTATTAAAATAATAAGTGTTCTGCACAGATGACTTAAAAAGAAACTAATGCCAGTCCCTCACATGCCTTCTTTCTCCCTCCTAGCTTTCATCACACCTGTGATAAAGTATGAAAAGAGGAACAGAGATAGCTTCTTAATATGCAGTGTGTGAAGTGTTTATCTTCATCCACTTATCACATGGAAAATGGACAATGCACCCACCTCTGAAAGCAATATGGAAGAAACTGAGTCTTTGGGTTTTTATATAAATAGTATGATAAATATTACGGGATCAAATTTATCTTATGAATGTGCTACTGAAAACTCATTGCCGAAACAAACATGGACTGGGGATTGACAATGAAAGGTAGGCTCCATGGGGCTTTGTGTGTGCATGTGCTATGTCCGAGGTTGGGAGGGAATTAGGATTGATTTACAGGGAAAGAAGAGAGCACAAAAGAAAGAAAATGTGTCTGCACCAGTTAGAGGACCAAAACAACAGTCCCAGGTCTGATATATATACCGGCTTTGTTATCTTAAGCAACCATTTTTAGCTCTAAGCACTAGCTCCACATTGGTAAGACAGAAGTAATTCTACCTGTTAGGTGTTTGTGGTGAAGGAAAACATTTTTAAAATGGAAAGTAGCAAATGTACTCATGAATATCATATTTCTCTATGATTTGTCCTCTAAATAGGATTTCCTACCTGCATTGCACTTCAAAAGATGAGAGGATACTTGCCTATTAAGTTACAATCTGTGATGTTTGCCATTCTTTCCACTAAACGGAAATTAATTAGTATTGCCTCTGTTTATTCTCTTTACATAGTATTATCCTATTAAGCTTTATCAACAGCACTATCATAGCGTGAACAGTTCTTGATACTCTTTCCTCTTATTTATTTGAAAAAAATCTAAATTTTGACCAATCTCTAAATCTACTATAATCTACTCTAATAACCTACTATTTAAGAGAAAGAGAAATTAATTTGATATTTCTTATCCAATTCTAAGGAAAAATGTTTTACATCTTAGAAGCAAAGCAAAATTTCTTTAGTAAATCTCCATTATATGGAGAAGGTAGAGGTTAGCTGCTCTCCTTTTTGGGCTTCTTTCCTGAGTCTCGTATTCTCCACGTGCTTGCCAAGAAGACCCTGAATTATGAGTGATTCACCAACTTTACATAATTTCAGCATTGAAGGCAGAGACACCCAGTATTCACTTTTCCAGGCAGTAATGGGAATATGGAAAAGTGTTGAAAACGTTGATGTTAAATTGTAAATACTTTCTATGGAAAATTGTATTTTCTCACATTTATTCAGAATTGAGTATGCAGAAGCATCTACAGTTTCTTAAGCTCAGTGCTATTTCCTCTTGTTGAGGATTTTTTTATCTGCCAAGTTTGTTGCTCTCAGACTGTGAACTTAAGAATGGGGGCTTCTGGGTGGCTCAGTCGGTTAAGCATCTGACTTCGGCTCAGGTCATGATCTCACAGTTTGTGGGTTTGAGCCCCGCATCAGGCTCTGTACTGAATGCTTGCTCAGAGCCTGGAGCCTGCTTCAGATTCTGTGTCCCCTCTCTCTGCCCCTCCCTGCTAGCACTCTGTCTTACTCTCTCAAAAATAAATAAATGTAATTTAAAAAAATTAAAAAAAAAAAAGAATGTGGACTCTTACTCATTTCTGGATCCACAGCATCTAGTAAAAACATGTAAAAATTAAACTAGGAAGACAGCATAGCAAAGGGAGCAATTAATTCTGTTTACTATGATTGGATATAAATGGCGTTGTTAGAGAATATATGCTTAAGGAGTTTGCATAGGGCAGAAGTTTAAAAGAAAATTAGGAATTTCCAGAGGACATAGGCATTCCAGGTTAAAAACCACAAAAGCACAAAGGAGTAAATATTGCCTGAATTTGTAGAAGTATAAGTGGTTGAGGGTAAAGCTAAAGTAGCAAGAGATAAGCCTGGAGAGGGAGGCAAAAATCAGATGAAAGGCCTTGGTCTGGCTAAGTAGCTTGACCAGGGTCCCGGAGGAAGGAAGTGTGGAGCCAAAGAAGGATTTGAGGCATCAAAGAGACCCAGATTTGCATTTTAGATGGCTCACTTTGGCATCAGTCTCTTGCAGGTGGAGTGTGAAGTAAGTCTAGAGCCTAGGGAGAGAATTCATGGTAATCCACAGAGGTCAGCTACCAAACTGCAGAATAGGAAGGACAAGATGCAGCTAGATTGGAGGGGCAAGCCGAGCACACCTAGCATAGTCTCTGCTCTAACAGAGCTCAGTCCAGTGGGGGCTTACCTCCACATAGCTGGAAATATACTATTAATGTGCAGGAAAAGGGACTTTGTGCAGAAAGAGCAATTAAGAAGTGGCTGAGACCACACAAGTAACAGAGACTACTAGGGAGTAGATAGTGACAAGAGGGGAGTTCTGGGGAATACCAGCATTTTAGGTGTCAACAGAAGAACATTGAGTTTGAAAGGCTGGTGGCAACATTCTTGAGTGCTCACTATAGGGCTATAGGAGTTGGAAACAAGGAGTGAAACCTCGCTAGCTGGCCCAGGTTTAGGTCTCCTCAAAAGTCTAAACTTAACTTTGGCAAGTGTTAAAATGATGGTAGCACAGCTTTTCTTCCAAGAAATGCATTTCCAAAGATATTTCTCAAAGCATTTCTAAGTGTAACTTAGAAAATTCATTTGAAAATTGTATTTTCATTGATGTTTCCTTTTCTACCCTGTTATTAGATGACCTTCATAAAATGCAGGGTGAAAATGTTGCATTCTCATGTAAACTTGTGAACAGTATTTTTTTGTTTTACTGAACCAAGATTTCTTTTTTTTTTTTATTTAAAAAAAAATTTTTTTTAACGTTTATTTATTTTTGAGACATAGACAGAGCATGAACGGGGGAGGGTCAGAGAGAGAGAGGGAGACACAGAATCTGAAACAGGCTCCAGGTTCTGAGCTGTCAGCACAGAGCCCAATGCAGGGCTTGAACTCACGAACCGCGAGATCATGACCTGAGCCGAAGTCGGACGCTTAACCGACTGAGCCACCCAGGCGCCCCTGAACCAAGATTTCATAGTCACTTGGTCCAAAGTGGAAAAGGAGATCTCCTCCATCCTGGCTCACTTTCTGAGCTCCTCACAAGATAACAACTATCAGTGAACCCTGATTTTCATGGAACAAAGACCTATCAGTGAACCCTGACTTTCATGGAACAAAGACCTAAAAAAACAAAGTGACTTCTCTTTGACTCTGAAGGATCTTAGTCTTTCAGACAGTGAGGAATACTTAGGCAATATTTCTTCAAGCAAATATAGCTTACTCACCATCCAAATGCTGCATGTTGTAGGTAAGTTACAAGTAGGGTTGGGTAACAGATTTTGGCTATAGCAATAGAGATTGTGAATATCAAACAGGGAAATTAGGTTGGCATTTAAAGAATAATTTTGATAAGTATTCTTGAAAATGTTATCTATAAGGATACTTCTGGCCAAGATACTTCGTTAAAACTCACAAAGTCCTGCATTGAAAAAAAAATTTTTTTCTCCCAGAAGATTCCTCTTCATGGTTTCAGGGCTTCAGAAATGTAGAGGGAATTTACATGATTTGGTGAGTCTGTGATCTTAACATCCTCAATTTCTGCTTACTACTGTGCTTAACCTGTGCTTTAGGGCCTGGAATTTGGGGAGTTGAGGCTTCAGGCACAGTAAGAAGTTAGAACTGGGGCTCTGGTAGATGCAGGGGAAGCATGATCTGTGAACCTGGTGGAAACAGTCACCAAGGGACGTTGGAAGCAATAAGTGATGCCCGATTCAGCTCATTTTTTTTTTTTTACCTCTACTGATAGTTAACTGCCAAAAATATTTATGGAGAGTGGACTAGAGATATTTTAGAGTCATGGCATATGCACCCATGAAGTTGACTTTCTAGGTGGATTGGTTGATCCCCTTACCCTTAAGCTATCAACGTGATGTCGTAGGAAACCATGGCAGCTCTGTATTATGTATTAAAGATACTTGAGTCAGTTGAATATTTGTTTTAAAAACATTTATATCATTCTAGTTGTGAAAATTAGGAGGAATAACAGATTTGGAGATAAGAACACAGAGTTGTCCTTAGGTCAAGTAGTCTTCAAACAGAAGCTTCTAGACACTGAGGGACAATACTCCCTTTGTGCAGAGCTGTCATTTTGAGAATGCTGAAAAGTGGAGTGCATTTGAAGCTCCGATTTTTCTCCAAAATAAGAATGTTAGTTTTATGTAAAATACAGTTAAGCTTTCATTCTGTTTTTAAAATGTTGCCTCATTTTGGAGTGTGGGGGAAGAAACAGGAAGATATGGTCTGAAGACCACGTATGACCCATCTTTCTAATCAGAGGTCTAATTTTTAGTTTACACAAAGCAAAGCATCAGGACCATTCCATCTCTGACAAAAGAAGCTTTTCAGAACGTCTCATTCCCACCCAGGAAGAGGTGTGTAATGGGAGCTACCCCCACAGGGCAAACACCACTCATATCCTCAACAGCACTCTTTCAAGGCAACTTGGTTTTCTGTTCTCAATTGCAATTTTCTACTTGTTATCTTCCTCAGGAGATGCTGCAACATTTGAAAAGGAAGCCCAGATTTGGGGGCAGAGGGGTTATGGATATACTCCATAAAAGTTGCATGGAATTGAATGGAATTTAATAATTCTTGCTAAATTTTGTGGAATCACTATGTGATGTTAGGCAAATTTCTTTACAGATGGGAGAAGCGAGGGTCATGAGTAAAGTAAGGAAATTCTATACCTTGCAAGATTTTCTTCAGGAGGAAAAGTGTGCATACGGAAACACTTTTGAAAGTCAACGTTTCTACTTAATTGCTCACCCTCTGGGTATAGAATTTCAGAATGACACAAATATATATAGAGATTAATGTTTTAGTGATTGCAGGACATTACTTTATTAATAAAGAGTATGTTCGTAAAAATAGGCATCTGTTATATAGAGCTATTCATTTTAAAGAATAGCTATAAACATTTTTTTCCACCTTGAATTGGCCTATGTGCTCTAATGCTTGCCCCCACTCTGTGGCAGAACATAGATCACAAGATTAGCAGGTAACTTAAGGTCTCCAAGTTTCTGCCTTCTGGGTCCTACTTCTTTTAATACTAATTACAATTATAGTTCCAACAACGATGCTGAAAAAACTCTGGCTACTCCAATGATTCTGAGGGGCATCAAGCACTCTCTTGGTCACCTCTCACTCAAGACCATGGCTCCCACACCACTCTGCTCATCACCTCTGTACTTACCCCTGTTCCTCTATGCCCCTGTCTTCTCCAAGCCAAGGGTGAACTCTGCCCTCCCTTCATCCTCCAAGGAGAATGCTGGGCTGAGGTTAGTCTGTAGTCATAATTATCCCTTTGTTAATTCTCTTCACAATATAAAAAATAGAAACTCACAGTGCATAATAGACTCACTGCCTTTTAAGTTTGCAGACTTTTTCTCCTCTGACACCCACTCCCTACTAAGCCCCAAATTGGTTAATATTCCTGCTTATGCAGGTTTCCCACAGTAAAGCCATTGAGACTGTGAGGTATTTATGCTCATGAATGCAGAAATAACTAGTTTTTAAAATAGTAAATGTTTCCTTTGGTAATTTTTCTTCCAGTTTATAGACTTTTTGTTTTATTTAGAACAGAGTCAAAAAGGAATTACCTGGATAATTATCCTGTCTCTGGTGCCTTTGATTTTGCATGTTCCTTATTAAGTCAATAAGTTGCATCCATTTCAGTGGAGATAGGTGTCTCATGGGGAATTTGGGCTTTGTTCCCTGGGTGTTGAGTAGAGGTGTATCAAGCAGCTAACCCCACACAGCTGCTGGGCTTGTAAACAGACTTGAATCTTCTGGATATTCATTTGCAAAATTTATCAGCAACCTTTCTAAATGCTCCCACATTTCCATCTAATTATCCTACTTTTAACAAGTTTATCCTGAGTTAAATGGTCAACAATATAACAAGCTATATACATGCACATGCATTGTAGCACACTGAAAAAATTTAAATCTGGCACTAATACACAAAATGATCAAATTTATCTTGCATTGAAAAATAGCTGGAATGAAATAAACCCAGACTTTAAAATGGATGCCTTTGGAGAGAGTTTGCCCCCTCTGTCTGGACTTGCTTTAGTCCTTGTACTGTTTTCTTTTTCCTTGAGCTTTGTCTATGGTGCTACTTCTTTGTTCTTTATAGGCCATTTTATTTTAATCCTTGTTAAATTTGTAAAAAAAACTTTTTCTAGATTTTCTGGGACAAACCTGTGTTACTTACAGTACTTTTATTACTTATGGTAATTTAAAATTATACATTAAGATGCCATGGTCACAGGACTTCTTAGAAGACTTTGCTCTTATTGACAGAATTAGATCCAGGAAAAATTTAGATGTAGTTATTTCCACATTTTATAGACCAGGAAACTGGAATCCAAGTAGTTAGGGACATGAAACAGTTTCATGTACACCACTTACGATGACACAGCTAACTAGTGGCAGAGGTAGGTCTAGGCTCCAAGTAGCTCTCTTACTCCATAACCTTTCTGAGAAGACCAAGTGTCCTGGGAGGCTGAGATATAGCTCATGTCCCTTCCTCTGGTTGATAATTGCCTTTTGCCCCTGATGAAGTTAGGGGATTTGGTCATAGCAGACACCATTATTGAAGATAAGGTTTTTAAGGGTGATACTGAGCAAGAGTTTCACCAAATCTACACCTTTGATTGTTTGTACTAATCCGCAGACTAGTACTGCTTATTTGTTCCTCCTGTCCCTCAGCTGGCCGGAAGTAAACAAAATCAGAAATTCTGGGCAAGTCTAGTTTGTCCCCCAGAAGCAACCTCTGACCTGATACAATGATGGTTGTGACTAAATTAGGGTTCAAATTATAGAACAGAGGGACACTACATACTGCTCAAGAATGACATTTTAGTTTCTATTTTGGAAGTGTGCAAAAGTCAAGTCCCAACAGAAAACACCTGGCATACCCAAAATTGTACAAAGGGGAACACAAAAGATAGTGCATTTCCCCAGAACTGGGAGCAGCTGATTTGATAGCAAATATAAGCTTGAAGGGACAAGGAGAGGGTGCAGTTCCCAAAACCCAGAAGCAGAGAGTCATGTAAAATCTGATGCCTTATAGGGAGAATGACTTTTAGTTGAAGGACACAGACCAAGAAGACCTTACAAGGAAAGAGCTGGAAGAATAAATACGTGCATTTGCCCTTTCCTCTCTCTGGTCTCCACCTCAACTGGAGGCCAGAGGGAAGACTTTAGAAGGAACCTACTCAGGTAAGCATCCCAGGGCAGAGACAGGAGGCTGGGTTCTGATTCTGGAGGAGCAGTCAGGAGATAAGAGCAAAAACAATGTCAGGGTATTGGCTACTTAAAAAAAATAATGTTCTACAGTTCTGTAGTTAGGTAGGCTGAAGATATATTTCAAGCTGTTGCACTAATGGCCCCTAAACCTTGGTTGTAGTTTCATAGGACCATGGTTCATGTTTTTCTTCTTTAAATTCCCTTTTCTAGTACTGTTTTAAAATGTCCTTAGTCTAGGATAAGTATAAATTATCCCAGATTTTAGCGAGGCACAAAAGGAAGGCCTTACAATGTTGTTGTATCCCTTTTCCTTTGCCATCGCTCTGGGTTTAACCATCATCTCTTTGGCTGTTATTTTCCATTGTTAACAGTTAGTAGGAATCAGGCCAACAATCCTAAAGAGCCAGGAATTCCTGGCCTGGTTGAACAGCCTTTATCCCTGCTTTGGAGCACCTGAATCGGCCATAAGAATTTATTGCTATTTGTAGATGAAGAAGTATTTCTACACTGAATGCATTTTTAATGCTGTTTGTTGGAAGAAAGATATGAAAGGGGGAGTGACTAAGGTGAGTGAATCTAATAACGTAATTATACTGAGGTAGGAATAAGAAAGAAGCTGAGCATTTGCAAAGAGATTTTTTTTTTTAATTTCTCTTTTTTCCTGTAGAAAGGTATTCTGTCTCTACTGATGAGAGAGCCAACACTGCTAATGACACAGAAGAAAACAAGGTAAAATCTTTCCTTTATCAAACCTTATAGTATAAGAATGCTACTGTGAAAAAGTGATTGACGTATCATCAGAGGGGAAAAAAGGGTGAGAGGGATCATAGGATAACTCAACAGGAAAAAAATAAAATTAGGACTTTTTCCAATGTCTATAATTAAACAGGCGCTACTTAAATAAGTGGCTGCTCTTCTCACTTCCTACTGTTATTTATAGAGATCTCCAATGGCACTATGCATATGATGATGCACCAATGTATTTATTCTTCCAATGGAAGTATGGGACTGAATAGAAGCTGAAAGAAATACAAAGTAGAGAAAAGCAGATGACAGTTTCTGCCCAGATTCAGGTGGCTGGGAATCCATACTTTTCCAGCCACTTCTAGGCTCCTTGGGGACTGAATTTACTTACAAATTATAGTTTGATTGCAAATTCAGTTGTTTAAAGTGGAGTTTAAATTTTTTGCTGCTGCACACCTTTTAGGAGTCCATTACTCATAATATAAATGAGAGCAAAGAGTGAGGTAAACTCGCTTTTCTATCGGTTAAAAACTCAGGAACTAATCTAGGAGGGAGATTGAAATTGAGACTTCATAACTACTTACAACTGTCTCATGGATCCCTCATTACAGATGCAAACAATAGCTCTAGAGCTCCCCTCTCCCAACAATCAAGACAAAACAGTACCATCATTAAATGCTCAAGATAAAAATGGTTATTCTGACATGAACAATGGCCACATAAAGTCCCATTTTTCTTGGTTCTAGGCCCTTTCAAAACACCCAGACAGTATAGGAAATGAAGCAGAACTGTGGTAACACATGACGAGCATCCTTAATATCCAGTGACTTCACTTACTCTTTCTTTACTGCAATTCCAGCTATGGCTCATCATGGCCCAGTAATTCTACCATTGGAAAGACTTTCCAACTACCATTGGAAAGAGTGGCAAGACTTGTCTTTGACAAGATTACATTTACTTTTCAAGTCCTAACCATCACTCACTAACTCCCTACCTGCATCAAGATTATGAATGCCTGGATGCCAAGGATTCCAATTCAAACTTAGAACTTTCTCATTCATTGACATCCCTGCTGCAATCAGCCACAGTGAGACTCCCATCAAGATCTTGGAAGAAATTATCACTGTTGATTCAAAATCTGATCAACTAATGATCTGATCAACATAGAAGCAGAAATTACCTTAGTGAAAAGGTGAAAAACCAGGGCAATTGATATGCTAAGGTATTGTACTCCAGTTTTCTGTGAATAGTTAATATCAGTTTAACCAACTAAATTTAGTATGATGAGTCTTAGGGACTCCAAAGTCTAAAAATGTCAGTATCTTCAAGATTGCCTAGAGCAAAGGGCCCTATCAACTCAAGAATTGACATCTCTGAGGCTGGGTTATACCTTCCAACACCAGGTTTGCATAGCTGAGTGACATTAGCTATGAAGATAATTTGATTCACTTTTCTGGCTCAGTTGTCATATTGTTAATCAGCCTTATAATAAATTTATATTTCCACATAAATTTTTACACAAAGACAGAATGGATAGCGCAGTTGACTTGATCGCTTCCTTTTAATTTTAATCAGTTTATAAGAAAGAAAAAAATCTAATCAGGATTTTTGTTACTTAATCAAGTTTTGACCCTATAGTTTATAGGAGAAAATCAACCTTGAATTGTATGTTAATGCTACCTGGTCCAATTTTCTCTAAGTGTTTGGTCCAATGTTATGATAGGTATTCATCATAAACTATAAAGTATTGACATCATTATAAACAAAAACTTTGTCAGTAGAAAATGCTCAAAACTACTATCGTCTCCTTACAGTGATGAGGAGGGACAGATTGAAAGACTAAAGTCAACAAATTCAGGGTGGCAGACAACAATGAACTTGGGTCCTTCAATGCTGGTGAGCCTCTAAATTAATCTTGGAGCCACCTGTATGAGTCAGGGTTGGGTCAGAGAGGCACACTGCTGAGAATGCTAGAATAAAGATTTATTATATAGAATCAACCTTACACAAGTCTGGGCATTTGTAAAGAAGTCCATGTCAGGCTGACCCCTCCGCATCTGGGGATGTACCTTAGGTAGCTGTAGGTCAGCTGTGCTAAGTGGTCAGCAAGGAGAGCTGGTTGTGGAGTGATGATGAACTGAAATCCATAAGAAGAAACTGGAATTCATGCCTCTCAGGGCCTCCAAAGGCAATGACAGGGGTGACCTGCAAGAGAAGCTGGTGCCCAGTACCATGGAGCCACACACACACCTAGCTAGGACTCTGAAGCTGAAGGAGGGAGTTTCAGTGCCAGCTCACTCTTTTGGCCTGGGGTAGTATTTGCCAGCTATCACAGTGCCTGGGGCCATACCATGAGCTTAACAGCATACAATGAACAGCTGCATCTCTACCGCTCCCTCTCAAATGTGGTGAAAATTTCTCTTGTGACCAACTCCAGTCCAGAACAAACAGAGAAAGGAAATCCAGGAAATGTACCTCTCGCTTAGCTACATTGGCACAATACAAGGCCAGCATTCCCCCTAACACTAAACTGATCATCTTATATGAGAAGCTGTTTCAGTGTTGAAAAATGCACAGGCATGTAGTCCACCCAGGTATAGATTAGGAGGATTCTTATCTACAAGTTCTAAGTACCTGTGACTATATGTAAATTACAGTGTTAAGAGAAAAGTTGATCAACTCCCACCATTAGTGGCTAAAAATATACTTATTGTTGGAGGAGTCCAGCAAAACTCATTAACTTCAGTAATAACAATTTACTAACATACCCTAGGTCTCATCGTCCATGTCTTCCATAAATGTTTTGCATTAAAAGGCAATAGGTATTTTTTTAACTTGAGAATTTAAAAGACTCTTTTATCTTTTATGTAAAATGTTTACTTGTATTTGAGGACCAAAAAAATCCCCATTAACCTGGGAAGCAAGGATACTCTATTACATTTTCTAATCACCTTGTTTAAACTGCTTTTCACACCACATAAACATGCTTTTTTTAATGCTTGTTTCAAATGCAACTTAAGTTTTCAGCAATCAAATGGTACCATCCTTGGACTTGTCCAACTTCTGTTTTTCATAAGCAAGGACTGCTTATTCTTCATGAGCCTGAAAAACAATATGAGTGTGTTCTGTGAATTCCTGTGACTTTCATCAGTGGCACACACACCCAGAACCAAGCCCAGTCCCTTCCAGAGTAAGCCGACCTCAGCCAACTCCTCATTAGCTTCAAAGGGATACGGGGAATTGAGGCAATTATGTGCATTACACAAAGCAGACACAGGTAATTCATCTGAAGGACGTGCTTGGGTACTCTCAATTTTCTGCCTGCCAAGCCTTGCCAGTGAAGGCAGCGCCCTCTACAAAAGAAAAGGAAAGGCTGTGGCCATATTACCACTGGCTCCATAGCTGGGACACACAATTCTATCAGAAAACGTTTTCACTTGGTTTATGACAGTTGAGAGATTTTCAGGCTTTCCTTCTATAAATGGGAAACAATTAGTCATTGCACTGCCAAGGATGGTTTTCCTATTCATCTTGGGCCTCTCAGAAGCAATTTCTGCTTCACTCATTTTATTCTTTGTTGGAAACAACTGTGACAAAGTCGAATACATTACATCTGTTTTGCAGCCCTTTTGACCTCCTACAGCTGAGTGCAAATGTAGCCTGTGTGAGGCATTTCCCCAAACAAAACTATTATGTGCAGTTGAGGGGCAGGCATATTGGTTTATATGCACCCAAAACCAATGCCATCACCCTCTCAAATTGTGGCCAGAGTTCAAACCACTCAAGTGGACCTTTGCACATAGGCCTTATCCCTAAGACAACTATTCAAGCATCGATAAGAAATTTCTGGAGTGTGCCAATGACCCATGCTTCTCATATTTAGATCTAAACCTATTCAGTACAACCAACTTTGAGATTCTCCTTCAAAAGAGATTATTTTGACCTCCTTCCAGGTAGTATTTATTATGGACAACCCTATTTACTTATCCTGCAGAGTTATTAGTAATTCATTTATAAGAAGACCAGGCAGGTACCAAATTTTTAAAAATGAAATGGTGGCTCTCTGTGCTAGAGACTGCTAAGTGTTTTATAGGCATTCCATAAAGGACAGCTAATGTCTTATCTAATGTTCTTTAGTTCATTTCTCCTAAAGCTAGACCTTATTTAAACACCCTGTGTTCCTGGAAAATCTAATAAGAAAGCTGAGCTTCCTATGGTCTCAATGTTAGTATAACCCCAAAATTCATATGTTGAAATCTCAATCCCCATAGTGACGGTGTTAGGAGGTGGGGCTTTAAGTATGAGGGTGGAGTTCTCATGAATGGAATCAGTGCCTTATAAAAAAAAAATCCCCAGAGAGCTCCCCCCCCACCCCCACTCTTTCACTATGTGAGGACACATTGAGAAAAGGGCTATGAGGAAGTGGCCCTCACCAGATATTGAATCTGCCAGCACCATGATCCTGGACCTCCCAGCCTAAAGAACTGTGAGAAATGTTTGTTGTTTATAAGCCACCCATGTTCTGGCATTCTATTATAGTAACCTGAACACACCCTGACAAGCCCACTGTTCAATAGTCTTTGTCATGCTGCCACTTTGCTGGTAAAGTTAGGGTAGTGCCCGTACCATGGGATCAGAATAGTAGTGTCATAACCCACAGATATGGAAATATCCTTTCTCCTTGCTTTAGGACAGAACCAGGAGTAAAGCTAGAAAAGACAAGTGCATTTATTCTCCACTGCCTCAACTTTAAACCTCACCCCCCAGGTCTCCATACTGATGCAGTATAAAGTCATGTACTTGTCTACCTAGAAAGACTTCTCTTGGAGTTTCAAGCATATCCATCTTTCAAACTTTTTAAATTATCTTTGTTCTCTGGACTTCTGACTGTTCTATAAAAGTGAATCTAGGACCTGGAATTCAGAGTCTACAAGTTCACCTGGAATTAAGAATTTGAGAAGTATAAATACAATGTGCATTCCCCCCAAATGCTTAGCACTTCATATTACCTGGACAAGGAGAATTTAGTAAATAGGGAAGACTTTAAAGGGAAGGGGATGGGAAACAAAGAGATTTCTTGTTCTACTCGTTGTATGACATGAACCCTAAACACGCACACTTTAAGAATTAGAGTTGAATATCTGACATACCTTTTTTGTAAACTCTTTTGCTTTCAACTTGAGCTTATTGACTTGAGATTCTGCTATCTCTGCCCTTTCCTTAGCTTCGTTCAACTCGTGTTGCTGCTTCTTATACTTGGTAAAATATTGATTGGCTTGTGCTTCCTATAAAAATAAAAAAAATGAAAAAAATATCCCTGTGCTTACATAGTCATTTTTCTCTGCTTTGACATGAGAAAGTTGAAAAATGTGTGAAAGGAATATAAACTTCTGAGTGTTGAATGGAATATATTTTGGTATGATATGATATATAAGGATTCAGACTTTCTAGCAGGCATGATATCCATTTTTATAAGCATTGTTTTCTAGAAATTTAGAACCTGCTCAGCACGTTCCACTAATTGGATGTAGTATGGTTTTCACGGGCATCTTATGTGTTAGAAAAACCACAATTGTTTTGCAAACAGCTAAACATCCTAGTTTACCTCTGAGTGAAGGGGGCTTATCTTTAAAATTATATGTCAACAAGTAATTATTACATATAGCAGTTTTAGGCAAAATTATTGAAATAATTCAAAACCCCTGAAGAGGTATTATTAGATATATATTATTAGATATAAGCCAATATATACATTACTTATGAATTACATTCTATGTAGCTATGAGTTGGCAACCAGCATTGGCAAGTACATTTCAAATGATGACAGTTTTGGCCAGAGTTATGTCGAGGCTGTGAAACCACTCACCCAAGGATTTTTAGGGTGAGGAAGGCCCCAGGTGACTGGCCAAAAATTTGCCATCCCTATACAACATCATGTTTTTACTTGACTCATTTTTTTGCAATGCACATATCTGAGCATAACCACAAGGTTGATGGTGAAAGCTCTGGCTCCCTGAAGGAAAAAGTAACAATTTTTTGAGCATGGGTGATAATTCTAGTCTGAGAAAAACTAGAAAATGAACGGACTTTAAGCTGAGCTGGTTCTCTCTGACAAAGTGCTTACCTATCTCCATAAATCAAAAACAATGGCTGGGAAATCCATGAGGCTGTAATGGCCGCCAGGTACTTACTGCTGCCTCCATTTGCTGCTTGTAACTTTGTACTTTTAGCTGAAGTTTATCCATCAGAGTCTGCATCCTACTCAGATTTTTCTTGTCATCCTCTGCCTGAAATGCATAGATAGGTATACGAAAGTGATTTGAATGATCCAGCAGTCTGCATTGGGAGTAGCCTCATGTGAGAAAATAAAAGGAAATTTATTATTTTAATTTTGGAGAGGGAGAGGGAGAGAGGGAGACAGAGAATCTGAAGCAGACTGCACTGTCAGCATAGAGCCTGACATGGGGCTCAAACCCATAGACTATGAGATCATGACCTGAGCCCAAGTCAGGCACTCAACTGACTGAGCTACCCATGTGTCTTGGTTAGGAACTTTACTAAATAACTTTTGTGATTTGAGAAATGGGTCTTACTTTACTTATTGTAAGTTCTGAGAAATTAGCAATGACAGTCACTTCTCCTAACAGTCCTCCCATCCTAACCAAGCTACACCAGCCTGTGGTTTCTCAGTAGGAATGAAGTACCATTATAACAGAAGCTGTGTGTACAAAACTAGAAACCAATCCTCTCCTGCCACTAATCAAACCAACTCTTCCCCCTTGAACTTTCTAATTGACTCTTGGTTTTGGATAATGGAATTATAGAAAGGTAAGTCTTCTGGAATTGTGGTGTGGGCATCAGCAGAGAGGAAAATTCTATGAACTGTGGGGACCTTGCTGTGTACATTCTCACTGCTTCCATTGCAATCCAGGCTTGGGATGGACAAAAGAAATCTAGTAGGATAGTCTTTCTTAGCTGTGCTCTACAGAGCCCTGGGTGTTCTGAGGAAATGGGAGAGGAGAGGCACACAGGTAGGAAAGTCTCTGCATATCCCCCACTTTCTCATGCCCTTTTAAGTAGAGTATCTCCACTTTGGAGCTGTTGAACTTTCCAAAAGAAGACCATCTCAGTTGGCTTGTGGTTGAGATACTGATTTTTTTTTAAGTTTTTTTTTTATTGTGAGAGAGACAAAGACAGTGTAAATGGGGGAGGGCAGAGAAAGAGGGAGGGAGAGAATCCCTAGCTGCCAGCACAGAGCCCAATGTGGGGCTTGAACTCATGAAACTAGGGGATCATAACCTGAGCCAAAATCAAGAGTCAGAAACTTAACCAACTGAGCCACCCAGGTGCCCCAAGATACTGATTTAATCAAGGTCTGCCTCCTGCTACTCAAATGATTTTCCTGTTTTCATATTACTTGTTTCATCAAATGTCAACTCCTTTGGTGACTTTCATAGTCTTTCTACTGCCCTTCCACGCCTTCCACAAACTTCCTCCACTCCAATTAAACTCATCTCCTATTACCTCATAGTTCTCTTATTCCCTCCTCTGTAAGTTTAGTCAATATCTCCCCTTGGACACAGTACCGAGGAAAGAGATAGAAATGTCAAGTCTTTCCACAAAAGAGGACTATTTGCTTATCTTAGTACCTGCAGCCTAAGGAAGGCTTCTAATTTAACACACAAGGGGCTGACTGCAATGCTCTCCAGAGATATGAAAGGCTGGTAGGCATCATATTCACACTTGCCCTCTGCCTCACTCCAGGTTGCTATCTCTCAGAAAGGAGGCTTGTGCATGTTTAGTGCCCTGGTTTGTGGATGCTCCCCAGAAAATACCCCATATGTTCATGGGTCCCATAGGGCTGCAACAAATAGTGCTTAGCCAGCTGCCCCCTCCCCTGCCATGTCACAATACAGAAGCAGAATACTGAGATGTCATCTTTCTGTCAAAGAGACTAATTCATATATCTTAGTAGCTGTCACTAAGAAGCTGGCTTCTAATTTAACATACATCAAGGGGCTGACTGCAATACTCAGAGACTGGGCAGGCTATCTTCCCCACTCCAGTTTGCCAGTACTTCCAAGAAAGGAGTTTGTACACAGGTCTGGTGTCCTGGATTTTGTAGCTGCTGCCCAGAGGACACATCCCTTGATAGCCGGGCTCTGGTGACCAGCAGGGCTTGTGTTCGCAGGCCCAATGGTATGGCACAAAGAAACAGTTGTTAAATGGCTATCACCCCAAGGCTCAGCAGAAATAAAACAGAAATGGCCATCTCCTAGTCTTCGCCTAGAAGAGGCATATATGCATATTTTAAAAGCTCCTACCTGAGGATCCAGATTCCAATCAGCCTGCATCTAGGTACTGAGATCTGCCCCTTTTGGATACCAATAGGCTACGACACCCTAAACTATTGGGAGCCACTACGAACAAAGAAGAGGGCTTGGACAATGACAAAGGTTTTAGAAACAACCAAGAGCTAGAGCATTGTTGAACAATAAGGATCATGTCCTACATGAGACCACTCATTCAAGACTGGGAGAGGTAGCTGTTTTACCTAATGCATAGAAATCAATGCAGAAAATCAAAGAAAATGAAGAAACAGAGGAATGGGCTTCAAACAGAAGAGCAAAATAAAATCTCAGAAAAAGAGGTAAGTGATTTACCTGATAAAGAGTACAAAACAATGGTCATAAAGATGCTCACCAAGCTCAGGAGAACAATGCATGAATGAAGTGAAAATTTCAACAAAGAGAAAATATAAGAAAGTACCAAACAGAATCACAGTAATGGAAAATAAGTGGACGGGGGTGCCTGGGTGGCTCAGTCGGTTAGGTGTCCAACTTTGGCTCAGGTCATGATCTCATGGTTCGTGGGTTTGAGCCCTGCATCGGACTCTGTGCTGACAGCTCAAAGCCTGGAGCCTGCTTCAGATTCTGTGTCTCCCTCTCTCTCTGCCCCTCCCCGGCTCACACTCTGTCTCTCTCTCTCTCTCAAAAATAAAATAAACATTAAAAAAAATTAGAAAAAAGAAAGAAAAAGAAGTGGACTGAAAAGTACAACAGAGAGTTCAACAACAAACTAGATGAAGCAGAAGAAAGGATAGTGAACTTGAAGACAGGGCAGTGGAATTCATCTCATCAGAGTAGCAAAAAGATAAAGAATGAAAGAGTGATGACTTAAGAGACTTATAGAAGAACATCAAGCAGACCAACATTTGCACTCTAAGGGTCCTAGAAGGAGAATAAAGAGAGAAAGGGGCAAAAATTTGAAAAATAATGGCTGAAAACTTCCCTAACCTGAGGAAAGAAAGAGACATCCAGATCCAGGAAGTTCAGAGACTTCAAATGAAATAAACCCAAAGAGACCCACACCAAAACACATAATACTAAATTGTCAAAGACAAGGAGAGAATCTTAAAAGTAGCAGGAGAAAAACAACTTGTTAACCCCATAGGACTCTATAAGCAGATTTTTCAGCAAAACCTTTCCAGGCTAGAAGGGAAAGGTACAATACATTCAAAGTATTGAAAGAAGAAAAAAAATAAAAACCTGCCAATTAAGAATACTCTACCTGGCAAAGATATCCTTCAAAACTGAAAAAGAGATAAACAGTGTTCCAGGCAAGCAAAAGCTAAAGGTGTTCAGACCATTAGACTGGCCTTATAAGAAACATTAAAGAAACTTCTATAAACTGAAATGAAAGGGCACTAATTAGTAACAGGAAAATGAATATACATATATATATATATGTTGTATATATATTTATATACATACATATATATACATATATATTTATATGCATACACACATATATATATATTTATGTATATATGCATACATATACATATACATGTATATGTTTATATGTATATATATGTATATTTTTAGAATAATATGTTTGGTGGTGGGTAAATCACTTATGTATCTAGTATGAAGGTTAAAAGACAAAAATAGTAAAAAATAACTTCCAATATCTGTTAATGAATACACAGGATAAAAATATGTAAATTGTGACATCAACAAACATAAAATGTTGCCAGGGAGGACAGTAAAAATATAGAGCTTTAGAGTGCATCCCAATTGAAGTTTAAAATAGACTATCATAAATACAGTTTGCTTCATGTAAGCTTCATGGTAACCACAAAGCAGAAACCTATAGATACACAAAAGATAAACAGAAAAGAATCTAACCATACTACAGAAAATCACCAAATCAACAAGGAGCAAGAGAAGAAGAAAGTAACAAAGGAATTACAAAACAGCGAGAAAACTAACAAAATGGCAATTATGTGCATACCTATCAATAATTACTTTAAATATAAGTGGACCAAATTTTCCAATCAAAAGACAGAGTGGTTGAATGGATACAGAAAAGAAACTCATCTAGCTGCTGCCTACAAGACACTTCAGACCTAAAGACACACAGACTAAAAGTTTTAAAGAATGCAACAAGATATTACATGCAAACATTAACCAAATGAAGATGGGGTACCTATACTTATATCAGACAAAACAGATGTTAAGACAAAGATCTCAATAAGAGGCAAAGGTCATTATATAATGATAAAGGGGTCAATATAACAAGAGGATATAGCAGTTGTGAATATCTATACACCAATATAGGAATATCTACATATATAAAGCAAATGTTAACAGACCTAAAGGGAGAAATAAACAGCAATACAATAAAAGTAGGTAACTTTAATACCCAATTTTTATTAATAGATAGATCAGACTGACAGAAAATCATTCAGGAAACATAATCCTTAAATAAAACATTAGACCAGATGGACTTAACAAACTGTATACATTCCAACCAAAAGGAACAGAATACACATTATTCTCAAGCATGCATATAATATTCCTCAGGATAGATCATATGTTAGGCCACAAAACAAGTTTTAATAAATTTAAAAGGATTGAAGTCACATCAAGTATCTTTTCTGACCACAACTGTATGAAACTAGAAATTATAAGAAAAAAAAAACCTGGAAAATCCTCAAATGTAGGAAGATTAAACAATATCACTAAACAACCAATGAGTCAAAGAAGAAATCAAAAGAGAAATAAAAAAATACCTTGAGACAAATGAAATTGGAAATACAACATACCAAAACTTTTGAGATGCAGCAAAGGCAGTTCTGAGAAGGAAATTAATAGTAATAAATTTCTACATTAAGAAATGAATAAAGATCTCAAATAAACAATCGGACTTTAGGCCTTAAGAAACTAGAAGAAAGAACAAATACCAAAGTTAGCAGAAGGAAGGAAATAACAAAGATCAGAAGAAGATAAATGAAAATAGACTAAAAAGACAATAGAAAAAAAACAATGAAACTAAGAGCTATTTTTTTTAAAGATAAACAAAATTGATAAACGTTTAGCTGGACTCACCAAGAAAAAAAAAGAGAAAGGATGCATACAAAAATAGAAATGAAAGAGGGGACATTACAACTGATACCACAGAAATACAAAGGATCATAGAAACCACTAAAAACAACTATATGCCACAAAATTGATAACCTAGAAGAAATGAGTAAATAAATTCAGTAAAGTTGCCAGATTCAAAGTTAATATACATAAATCTGTTGTTTTTCTAGACACTAATAATGAAGTATCAGAAAAAGAAATTAAGAAAACAATTCTAGTTACAAGTGCACCAAAAGAATAAAATAACTAAGAATAAACTCAACCAAGGAGGTAAAAGACCTGTACTCTGAGCTATAAAATGTTGATGAAAGTAAATGAAAATAACACAAACAAATGGAAGGATATTCCATGCTCATGGATTGGAAAAATGAATATTGTTAAAATATCCATACCATAGGGGTGCCTGGGTGGCTCAGTTGGTTAAGAGTCCAACTTCGGCTCACGTCATGATCTCATGGTTTGTGGGTTCGAGCCCTGCATTGGGCTCTGTCCTGACAGCTCAGAGACTGGAGCCTGCTTCAGATTCTGTCTCCCTCTCTCTCTGCCCCTCCCTGGCTTGTACTCTGTTTCTCTTTTCCTCTCCCCCTCTCCCTCTCTCTGTCTCTGTCTCTCATAAATAAACATCAAAAAAATTTTTAAATATCCATACTGCCCAAAGTAATCTACAGATTTATTCAATAATACTCCTTATTAAAACACCAATAGTATTTTTCACAGATCTAGAACAAATAATTCTAAAATTTGTAGAACCACAAAAGACACCAATTAGTCAAATCAATCGAGAAAGAATAAAGCTGGAGGTATAATAGTCTCAGATTTCAAGATGTACTACAAAGCTATAATAATCAAAATAGCATGGTACTGGCATGAAAATAAACACATAGATCAAAAGAATAGACTAGGGAGCCCAATAATAAGCTTACATTTATATGGTCAGTTAGTCTATGACAAAAGCAACAAGAACATACAAGGAAGAAAGACAGTCTCTTCAGTAAATAGTGCTGGGAAATCTGGGCTACTACATGCAAAAGAATGAAACTGGACCACTTTCTTCTTAAAGCATACAAATAAATATACTCCAAATGTATTAAAGACTTAAATGTGAGACCTAAAACAATAAAATTCCTAGAAGAAAACACAGGAAATAGTCTCTTGAATGTTGCCTTAGCAACATATTTATGGACAGGTCTCCTTAAGCAAGGGAAACAAAAGCAAAAAGAAACTATTAGGATTATGCCAAACTAAAAGGCATTTGCACAGCAAAGGAAACCATCAACAAAACAAAAAGGCAACCTACTGAGTAGGAGAATATATTTGCAGGTGATATACCTGATTAAAGAGTTAATATCCAAAATATATAAAGAACTTACATAACTCAATGCCCAAAAAATCCAAATAATCTGATGTACAATGGCCAGAGCACCTGAATATAATAATAATACAAATAATACAAATACTAATTTGCAAAGATATAGGCACCTCTATGTTTACCGCAGCATTATTTATAGAGCAAGATATAGAAATAGCATCCATAGATGCTATATCCATAGATCTATATCCATAGATCCTTCATCCATAGATGAAGGAATAAAGAAGATATAGTATATGTATATAATGGAATATTACTCAGCCATAAAAAAGATGCAGTCTTACCATTTGCAGCAACATGAATGGACCTAGAGGGTATAATGCTAAGTGAAATAAGAGAAAGACAAACACCATATGGTTTCACTTATAGGTGGAATCTCAAAAACAAAATGAACAAACTAACAAAAATAGCAAAAACAGAATCTTAAGTACAGAGAACTGTGGTTCTGAGTGTGTGTGTGTGTGTGTGTGTGTGTGTGTGTGTGTGAAATGAACAAAAAGGGGTAAGGGGAATGGGAGATACAGGCTTCCAGTTTTGCAATGAATAAGTCATGGGATGAAGACATATACAGATTATAGGTAATATAGTCAGTGGTATTGCAATGGCATGATATGGTAGCAGATGGTAGCTACACTTGTGGAGAACATAGCATTACATCTATAGTTGTCAAATCACTATGTTGTACACGTGAAATGAATATAACATCGTATGTCACTTATATTGCAACAAAAATATTTTAAATAAACAAAATTGATAAACTTTTGGCTAGACTCACCAAGAAAAGAGAGAGAAGACTCAAACAAATAAAATTAGAAATGAAAGAGGAGACATTACAAGTGATATCACAGAAATACAAAGAATCATGAGACTATTATAAACAATTATATGCCCCAAATTTGGATAACCTAAAAGAAATAGATAAATTCTTAGAACATACAACCTACCAAGACTGAATCACGAGTAAAAGGAAATTTGAGGATATCAAAAATACAAGAAACAACAGATGTTGTCAAGGATGTGGGAAAAAGGAAACCTCTTGCACTGTTGGTGGGAATGCAAATTGGTGCAGCCATTGTGGAAAATAGTATGGAAGTTGCTAAAAAAATTGAAAATAGAAATATCCTACATTCCAAGAATTGCACTACTTGGTATTTACCCCAAAATACAAGAACACTAATTCAGAGGGATACATGCACCCCTATGTTTACTGCAGCATTATTTACAATAGCCAAACTATGGGAGCAGCTCAAGTGTCCTTTGATAGATGAGTGGATAAAGAAAATGTGGTGTGTAAAGAAAAAGAAAGGGAGAGAGAAAAAAACAAGAAACAGACTCTTAACTATAGAGAACAGTGGTTGCCGGAGGGAGGTGGGTAGAGGGATGGAACTAGGGGATAGGGATTAAAGAGTATAATTATTATGATAAAAAATAAAAATGATAAAAATAAATCAAGTACAACATAAAAAAAATCGTAACAGACAAATTACTAGTGAGGAGATAGGATAAGTAATCAAAAATCTCCCAACAAATAAAAGTCCAAGACCAGGTGGCTTCACTGGTAAATTCTATCAAATGTTTAATGAATAATTAATACCAATCCTTCCCAAACTCTTTTTTAAAAATTAAAGAAGAGGGAACACTTCCAAACTTCCTTTATGAGGCAAGCATTACCTTGATATCAAAATTGAGAGAGAGAGAGACAGAGACAGAGACAGAGACAGAGAGAGTAGGAAGAAAGGAAGCACGCAAGCAAGGAAACTGAAAACTACAGGTCAATATCCCTGCTGCACATAAATACAAAAATCTTCAACAAAATATTAGCAAACTGATTTCAGCAATACATCAATAAATCCAATAATCAAATTGGATTTATTCCAAGGATGCAAGGATAGTTTGATACCTGCAAATCAATGTGATATACCGCATTAACAAAATGAAAGATAGAAATCATATGAACTTCTGAATACATGAAGAAAAATCATTTGACAAAACTCAACATCCATTCATGATAAAACCTCTCAATAATGTGAATATAGAGGGTTGTATCTCAACATAATAAAGACCATATATGAAAAACACACAGCTAACATCATACTCAATGGAGAAAAGTGGAGAGATTTTCCTCTGAGATTAGGAATGAAACAAAGATGCCTACTGTCACCACTTTTATTCAACATATTACTGGAAGTCCCAGCAGCACAATTAGGCAAGAAAAAGAAATAAAAGGCATCCAAATCAGAAAGGAAGTAAATGGTCTTGATTTGGAGATAATAGTATATGTAACAAAACAAAACAAAAAAACCCTAAAGACTCAATCAAAAACTGTTATAAATAAACCGATTCAGTAAAATTGCAGATGTAAAAGCAACATACAAAAATCAGTTGTGTCTCTGTACACTAATAACAAACTATTCTAAAGAGAATTTGAGAAAGCAATCCCATTTACAAATGCATCAAAAAGAATAAAATAGTTAGTAATAAATTTAACCAAAGAAGTGAAAGATCTGTGCTCTGAAAACTGTAAGACATTGATGAAATAAATTTTAGGAGACACAAATAAAATGGAAAGTTATTTTATGCTCAGGGGTTGGAAGAATTAATATTGTTAAAATATCCATATTACCCATAGCAGTTTATAGATTCAGCACAGTCCTTATCATAATTTCAATTGTATTTTTCACAGAACAATTTGAAAATTTGTATGGAATCACAAAAGACCTCTAGTAGCCAAAAGAATCTTGAGAAGGAAGAAGAACACTGAAGTCATCATGCTTCCTGATTTCAAACTATAAAACTATAGTAATCAAAGTACTGACATAAAAACAGACACATAGATCAATGAAACAAAATATAATGTGCAGAAATAAACTCATACATATATGGTCAATTAATTTATGACAAAGGAGCTAAGAATATACAAGGGTAGCCTCCTCAATAAATGGTGCTGGGAAAATTGGACACCCACATGCAAAAGAATGAAACTAGACCACTTTCTTATACTATACACAAAATTAGCTCAAAATGGCTTAAAGCCTTAAATGTAAGATGTGAAACCATGAAACCATAAAACTCCTAGAAGAAAACAGAGGGTAAGCTCCTTGAAATTGGTCTTGGCCATGAAGTTTGGATTTGACATAAAAAAACAATGGCAACAGATACAAAAATAAATAAGTGGGACTGCAGCACACTAAAAAACCTCTATACAGCAAAGGAAACCTTAAAAAAAATGAAAAGGCAACCTATGCAATAGGAGGAAATATTTTTAAATCACATATCTGAGAAGGGATTAATATCTCAAATACATAAAGAACTCATACAACTGAATAACAAAACAGAACAGGAAACAAAAAATATGCTTTAAAAATGGGCAGAGGAACAGAAACATGCAAAGATGCTCAACATCATTAATTATCAGGGAAATGCAAATCAAAGCAACTATGGGATATTACTTCACACTGTCAGAATCACTATAATCAAAAACTCAAGAAACAAGGGTTGACAAAGATGTGGAGAAAAAGGAACCCTCGTGCACTGTTGGTGGGAATGCAAACTAGTACAGACACTGTGGAAAACAGTAGAGAGGTTCTTGAACAAATTAAAGAATAGAGGACTGAATCCAATAATGCCACTACTGGGTATTTATCCAAAGAATATGAAAACACTAATTTGCAAAGATAAATGCAGCTCTATGTTTATTGCAGCATTATTTTTAATAGAAAAAATATGGAAGCAATCCAAGTGTCCAAATGAAGTGTGGATAAAGATGTATATATACATGACAGAATATTACTCAGCCATAAAAAGAATGAAATCTTGCCATTTGCAACAATGTGGATGGATCTAAAGGGTATAATGCTAAGTGAAATAAGTCAGAGAGAGACAAATACCATATTATTTCATTCATATGTAGAATTTCAGAAACAGAACAAACAATAAAGAGACAAATAAAAAAACAGACTCTTAACTACAGAGAACAAACTGGTAGTGACCAGATGGGAGATGGGTAGGGAAAATGGGTGAAATAGATGAAGGGGATTATTAAGAGTAGGCTTATCTCAATGAGCAGTGAGTAATGTATAGAATTGCTGAATCACTATACTGCACACCTGAGACTAATATAACACTATACATTAATTACACTGGAATTTTATTTTTAATTTTTTTTATATTTTATTTAAATCCAAGCTAGTTAACATATAGTGTAGTAATGGTTTCAGGAGTAGAATTTAGTGATTCATCACTTACATATAACACTCAGTGCTCATCCCAACAAGTGCCCTCCTTAATGCCCATCATCCATTTAGTTCCCCCCCAGCATCCTCCAGCAACCCTCAGTTTGTTCTCTGTATTTAAGAGTCTCTTATGGTTTGTGTCCCTCTCAGTTTTTTAGCTTTTCTTTTCCTTCCCCTATGTTCATGTGTTTTGTTTCAAATGAACAGAGGATCTGAAGAGATCTTTTTTCCAAGAAGATATACAAATGGCCAATAGGTACATGGAAAGGTGCTCAACATCACTTACCATCAGGGAAATGCAAATCAAAATCATAATGATATATCAAAAAGACAAGAAATAACAAGTGTTGATGAGAATGTGGAGAAAAGGGAACCCTTGTGCACTACTGTTGGGGATACAAATCGGTGCAGCCATGGTGGAAAACAGTATGAAGCTTCCTCAAAAAATTGAAAACAGAACTACCATATGATTCACTAATTCCACTTCTGGTTACTGATCTGAAGGAAACAAAATCACTATCTTGAAATACCCCATGTTCATGCCAGCATTATTTACAATAGCCAAGACATGGAAATAACCCTAGTGTTCATCAACAAATGAATGACTAAAGAAAATGTGCTATATGTACAATGGAATATTATTATTCAGCCATAAAAAGAAGGAGGTCCTGCCATTTGCAATCCTTAAGGGCATTATACCAGTGAAAGAAGTCAGAAAAGAACACATAATGTATGATCTCACCCATATGTAAAATCTAAAAAACCAAACTCACACAAACAAACAAACAAAAAGAATTGGTGGTTGCCAAAGGCAAGGGTGGTGGAGGTGGAGAAAATGGGTCAAGGTGGTCAAGAAGTACAAGAACTACATTCCAGTCCTCGGAATGCAATGTTGAACATGGTGACTGTAGTTAACAATATGATGCTGTATATTTGTAAGTTGGTAAGAGAGTAAGTCTTCAAGAGTTCTTAGCACAAGGAAAAAAATTGTAGTTATGTGTGGTGATGGATGTTAACCAAATTTGTGATAATCATTTCACAATGTAAACAAACATCAAATTATTACATTGTACACACAACACTAATGCAATGTTATGTGTCAAGTTTATCTCAATATAAGTAAATATATAAATACATAAGTAAATAAATAAAGCTTTAACCAAGCCATTTCTATGGCCTAGAATACTCCCCCACCCCACCTGAAAGTACAATCTGCCAGTAGATAATTACTCATTTTAAGCTTACTAAGGCAGGGACCAAGATATAAGAGAATGAGATAGGTCTACCTCTTCAATAAAATCTACTGTTTTCATCTGCCTGTCCCTTTCCCTCCCAGGTTTAAGAAATTTGAAGATTCATAGAATTATGCATGTGTAGAAGTTCTAAAACTAACAGAAGTTTAATTGCTTAAAACCAATTTACTGAGGCGAGTCAATTTTCTGTGTGGTAAAGGAAGCCACAAGGAAGAAAACGGAAGCCTGGAAGTGGTTGCTGATGTTAATGACTCCTCCCACTTGAGAAGGCAGAGCCTTTGTTAGGCTGAGGCTCACATCTCAGCCCTGAGGCATTGCATCACTGTGGTAGCCATGGTTGCGAGTGGCTCAGATTTCCCTTCAAGAAAAGAACTTGCCATTCAGCAGTGAGGAGGGCACTTACCTGAAAACCTCCAACTGCTGTGCCTTCGGGATCTGCTGTAGCATTTACACTGAGATCACCGCTCCCCAGGCAGCCCCCGGTCAATAACGGCCCAGTGATTACCAGGGTCCAGCCATTTCTGCCCAACATGGGGCTCCTTTCCAGGCAACCTTTGTGCTGGAGACTGCTCAGAGGAGATGGGCTGCAATGTGAAGCTCATATCCCATCCTCCTTCCTTCGCCTTTTCCTTTCATGGATATCAGATTCACATCGTGGTCTAAAGGCTTTCTCTGCCCTGATCCTGCTTGCTCTCCCCTTTGTCTTTCCCAGGTGTTATGTCAGATAAATCTCTTAGGCTTCTCAGACTCCATCCTGGCATCTGGTTCCTGGAGAAGCTACCCCAAACTACATTTTGTTTCCTTATCTCTAAAAATGAAGATACTATATCTGTAATTATATTTGTAAGGATTAAATAACATCTATACATAGATCCTTGAATATAGAAAGCAGTGGAAGATAAAATGGGGCAGGTGGATGGGAGGGGGCAGAAAGACTGTACCTGTTATAACGGTTGTCAGTCCCTAGTCCTACGTCCTGCTTTATAGCACATTATTCTAGGTACTGGAGAGAGAAAATAGGATGAGTTTCCAAATGCTAGAGGGACATACAGGGGAAGATAAATGCTCATTGGGGACTGGCTATAGAACTATTGTGGCTGGGGTCACACTTGATTCCCTTTCCAATGTAGTAGGATCTTCCCAGAGGATGTTTCCTAGGAAATGAAAACCATATTTATGCCCCTTTCAAAATGACATTTTCAATTGGCACCAATGACGTACTATCACAAAACACCCTGCCTCATAGTCCTGGTGGTTATTTTGATGTTAAAGGAGAACAGACTGGATTGAGCCAGCATCTATCTTGAATATTTCAAAAACAGGTACTGATATCAAGAAATGTGGAGCGCTCTCTAATGTCTCTTTAAAGTCACAGGGCCTAGCTTCATATCTTGTGTTAAATAGGTGCTCAGTAGGTGTTATCTGATTTAACAGCAGAAAAGCATTGCATAATTGGACAGATATACTGTGAGCATTGTGCAGACGCCTGGAAGAAATTAAGAACTGTACTTCCGTACTAGTACAAGGGGAAACAATAAGGCTAGCTCTATGAAGAAACAAAGATAAAACACAATAGAACAAGAACACAGTCTTTGGGGCAATGAAAACCAAAAAAGTATAGCCTTTGGTGTTTTGTTCTATAATGGACTTGTCTTCAGAGGGGAAAAAATGTCAGTATAATCCACAGGAAACTAAAAAGAAGAAAAACCCAGACATCATTAACAAGCAGCATGTGACTCCCTCAGCGTAGGTGGCTTCCTCACCCCCCTCAAAAGAAGGGTAGAATACCACACCTTTCATGCTCCCAAGGTGTTTACTTCCTTAGCCACACATCCCAGGGGCTCACTCCCGAATGGTATTGTTATAACTAGCATACTCTAAAGAAGTGTCAGACTAACTCTTAGAAAAGTCTCAGAAAAGAATCACTTCCTCAGTAAAGAAGAGCTGTGCAAGGAGCTCATTTCATCTTAATTAGCCCAAGATGATGCTTCTGAAGTGCACCGCGTTCTTATCAACACTATCCTTCTCGCTGCAAGGAGGGAAGACATTGGCATCTCTAACAACAACTCAGCCTCAGGAACCAGAACCAGGACTGGCAGATCTTGCATTCGTACTGCCAACGTTGCTGTGAAAGCGGGTGCCCGGGAGGAATTTGCCTTTTCGCTGGCATAAGCTGTACGGTGCAGCAGGAGAGGGCCAGGGAGTGACCTCTGGCATCCGTGTTCAACAACTGGAACGTGGGCACCTAGTCTGTGCCAGGAAGACGCTGGGCCGCAGAACAGCGCACAGCACAGTGCCTCTGCACTCGCGGATTCAACGGTCCCCTCCGTTTGAAGAAAAGGGAAGAAAGGTTAGAAAATGAAAATGAAGGTGAAGGATTGTGTTGTTGCTTTAGAAATGCGTTAACTACTGGTAAGAAGTCTTTCCATCTCTTTTCACTTCTTTGCTTGAGACCACCGTTCGCTCACGGGAAAAGAATCTGTGAGCTCCACACGGCCGTATTTAGCAGCTACCACCTGGCACAGGCACCGAACAGAGTCCTCAGTGGCCTGGAGTGTCTGTGCCACCAGACAATAGGAGCGAGCATGTCCCCTGCTTCGATGTAGCCAGTGTCCCGTGTAACACGCTGGCTGAGGAGCCACCCCGACTCTCTGTCAGCCACTTCATTTACACATTGTTCTCACTCAGCCTCTCACAGGAAGGCATCTTTCTGAGAGCACCCCAGACGTTATGTGTGAAAAAATAAGCACGGTATAAATAGCTTTTCCCTTCTAATTGCAACTTGCGCTCACATTTTGCTTCCTGAGAGCTCTGAAAAGGGACCGACCCAAAGCACTAAGAGCACAGGAGCCCTGGGCCTGTCAGTCCATGTCTACCACTGAATGTGAGCACAAAGGTGGGGGAAAGAACAGCAGGAGACCTAGGAGGCCACCCCAGGCTTGAAGGAGCACGTTGCTCCAGCACACAAACAGGCAGTGGTTTCCCGGAGTACCTGATAGGTCAGCTCTTTGAGGCAGCGCTCCAGCCTGCGGGCTCCCCTCTGGGCCTCCGCGCTGCGACGGATTTCGTCCTCCAGTTCACCTTCCAGTTGTCTCACCTGCAACAAAACCCTGACCTCAGACCGCAGGCTGGCAGCCAGCAAGACGGGATGCCAGCGAATTTGCCAACTGGCGCGATCGTTTGAAAGAGAGCAAAGTCATCAAGGGGGGGGGGCACTCTCTTTCTGGCAGTGGTTAAACAGGGTAGCCTCTCGGGGGGAACACTGCCTCGCCAAAAGTGAGTTGGTGGGATTATGTGAGTTTATAAAAGGACCGTTTAAACCCTCATCCATGCAGAAGTGGTAAGTTTCCTGTGAGATTACAAAATTGCACACACCCCTGTGTATGATCATAGGTAAGTATACAGAGAATAAACTATACGGGGCACACTTTAGGGATTAGGACAATGTACTACCTGATCTTAAGTTTCTTCCTCCATGTTCAGCCCTGGCTCCCTGAAATCTGACCTTGAGTCTATGTGGCAGATATGTCCCACCCTGCCCGACAGCCCTGTTTTGTGGGAGGGCAGTAGTACGGATGGACAATCTGCCTGTAGCCTCACAGAGTCATAGAGGCAAAGTTAGCATAACGTTCATTCGACAAACATTTTATGCCAACCACACACCGGACCCCAAGGCTAGGGAGACAGCAGTGAAAAGAACAAACAAAAATTTCTCCCGTATGTAAGCATATGTTTTAACGAGTGGAAACACACAAAGATAGAGAATATGTTTGATGGTGGGATGTGATTTGGAGAAATAAAACAATAATCATGCCTTGGATAAACCTCATTGGTGACAATACTGCCATTGTGCAGAGCTGGAGAAATAAAGCAGAAAGGGGTGTAGAGAGTTGATGGAGGAAGGGTGTCGGCTGTTCCTTCTCTTCCTTTAGATGTCCATGGCTCTGTGGCTGCCTTTTTAAAATATATTTGTTAATGTTTTTTAAGTTATTTTTTTGAAGGAGAGAGAGATAGAGCATGAGCAGGGGAGGGGTGGGGGGGGGGGGGGGGGGGACACAGAATCTGAGCAAGCTCCAGGTTCTGAGCTGTCAGCACAGAGCCCAATGCAGGGCTCAAACTCACAAATGGTGAGATCATGACCTGAGCTGAAGTCGGAGGCTTAACCTACTGAGCCACCAGGAGCCCCCGCCTTCTTCTTGACACAGATGCCACCTTCTCAATGTGGCCTTTTTGACTACTCTTTTAAAATAGCAAAGTCCAATGCCCCAGGGCATGAATGTGCTTGGAATGTCTGACCCCATCCCCTCCCCACTCCAGACACACTGCCCTTGTTTTTCCTCAGAGAGGGCAAGTCAGCAGGTGTGCAAGTTCCTTGTGGACAAAGCCCGTTAAAAAATCTTCTAAACCCCTATTGTCTAGGAACTTAATACATAGTTCTATCAGGTGGGACATGAGACTATGAGTCGACCCTTTAAGGTTTTCTCATGTGTTCATGTATGTGTTTAAGTCGATTAAAAAACCTCAGGGAAAATCGCTTTAATATATCAAATCCTAGACATCATATAATTTCACCAGTAAATATTCCATTATGTAATCCTAACAGATTAGTATTATGATTATGGTTTTAAGAAAATTAATCATAATTCCTTAGTATCAGCTGATATTTGGAAGCTTATTGCTACTGAGTTAGCATGGGTTCTAGGCTTTTTGGTGGACAAACAGCAATTGGAAGCAAAATTAAAATCTTAAATTCAAATTGGAAACACCATTATCATTCATCTATATTTTTTTAAATTAGGGGAAAAAGACATATTCTAAGTTCTTTAATTTTATGCCTATATGTTTTTTTTCTCCTACTAAAAATCTTGGTTCTTATACAATCAAGATTAAATAATTATTGGTTAAAGAATTATATTAACCTTACTGATAGTGTTAATGATAAGATACTATTATTTGAGGGGTGCCGGGGTGGCTCAGTGGGTCAGCATCCCGCTATGGCTCAGGTCATGATCTCAATGTGTTCAAGCCCCACAATGGGCTTTGTGCTGACAGTGTGGAGCCTGCTTTGGATTCTCTGTCTCCCTCTCTTTCGGCTCCTCCCTCTTTCCCCAAAATAAATAAACATTAAAAACATTTCGTTAAAGATACAGTTATTTGGAACTACAAGTGCAGTTTGCTTTGATTTTTTTTTCTTTTGTCCTTAGATATATTCCATGAGGGATGTACAAAGCACTATGTTTAAAAGTCACTAGGAATAATTCTTCTGTGTATGTTTCATGCCCCTCAACTTGATATACAGTTAGCTTCAGTTGTTTCCATTTGTCTTAACATTTTCCAGATCGATTTGTTTTATTCTGCTCTTTGATTTAAACGTGTTTTCTTTTAAGTTATGAAGCATGTAAATGCTTTATATGATTTTGCAATCAAAACAACTAAGCAAGGTTCATTGGGAAGGTCTAAGTTTCATCTCTGTGTTCTCCTCCTATGGCAGCTATTTTTATTAGTTTTTGTTTTATTCTGTCACCACTTCTTTTTGAAAATGCAAGCAAATGTGTATGTGCCCCTGTCTTCTATATTAACCCCCTCTTGCACAAAAGGGTGTAGACTCTACCTTTTCTCTGTGCCTTTTATCATCATCATACTGCTAGAAGAGATCTCCAGAACATATTACAGAGCACTCCCTCATTTCTTTTTAATCAGCATGATTATAAGGAGGCACCATAGATGTGCATTAGAATTCTATTGTATGGGTATACCATACATGTACAAAAGCAATTTTAAGAGGCCCTTCTGAACCATCAAGTCCCAGTCAAATAGTCTTCCTATCCTTCTAGCATTTGTCATCCAACCTGTACATAGTCATTGAAATTGATCCAATAATTTAAAAAATCCTATTTTCAAGATAGATCTTCCTATTTATTGTCAAGCTCCCTGAAGGCAGGTGCTACATCATTTCTGTCAGCCCCTCCTATATCTTCACTAAGCATTTCTTGATCCTTGATTTAGTTGTCCCCCTTCCCCCTTTCTCTGGATGTTAAAAAATGGGCATTCTCTGCAGAGGAAATAACAGGAACAGAGGCACAGAAGCAAGACTGCGAGGGTGTATCTGGAAATAGCGGGAAACCCTGGCTGTGGGGAGCCTAGAGCTGGTGTGGCTGAATGGGAAGAGATGCATTCTCACTTAACAGGAAGAGGGAGGCAGAGTTTATCCAGCCGAAGGAAAGTCTTAGTTGATGGCCCAAGGTCAAGCGAGAATGAATGAATATATTGAGATCTGACACTATCAGTGATCTAGAAGTACTAACAAGAGAAGTGATGAGAGAGCTACAAAACATTTGGAATGATATCCCAGGACTGTAAGGCCTTGAATCAGAAGTTGTCATGACCCCATGATTATCCAGACAAATGCCTACCCTAGATTCTAGCTTCTGGATTTGCTTTCTACTCCCCATCAGGGCAGTCTGGTCAGCTTCATTCAGTCTTTTTTGTAAGTCTTTAATTGTCTGCTCCATATTCTTTCTCATCTTCTGCAAGTGGGCATTGGTGTCTTGCTCTTTCTTCAGTTCTTCTGTTACGTTTGCTGCCTAAAACAGAAAGAAGAAAGGGACTGTGATAAGCTGGCAGCCAGTTGACCTTCACATTTCTGCCCACAATCTTCGGGTCCTTATCTGACTAGTTATCATGCCTTCCTCTGTGTCTCAATCTCCTCCCACTGCTCTGTCCCTAACCTGGGCCACCCTCAAGTTTGTTAATGATATGGCAATCCAGATGACATCAGCTACCAGGGAGACTGGAGTGAGGGGTAACAGAAACAGACCAGAGATGAACGCTGCACAACAACTGTATTGAAAGAAAGGTGACCAACTAAAGCAACAGCTTTGAAGTGAATAAAGCCCAGGACACATCCGATAACATCACACACCGGGAAAAGTATGGAAGGAGGCCCATGAAGATCTTTCACATCTCTCTTTTATAATTCTGTGACTCACAACAGCAAACAAGTTTAGGCTCCAGGAATTTGGCAGCTACAGATGCTCTCGGTGCCAATAATCTGGCACAAGGAAGGTTAATTCTTGTTTGTGAAGGCTGCTCTTGGCTTTGGCTATGTGTACAAGGGCTTGATGTCTCGATGAAATTATTAAGAACCGGTTCATGAATCTCTCAGCGCATTTAATGTAGGAACACTGTCCTCCCAGCCAAAGATTCTCTGTCTATCAGGTTACCAACCATCTGTATAATTTAAGTGTGAGACGTCTGTGCAGATGGTGAGGGCAAAGAATGAATTATGGAGGCAACTCTGGGTTCTGTTATGTGGGGCTGGGACTCAGAGATGAACTATGTGAGAATTAGAAGGTGGGGGAAGAAGTAGTGAGTTCATTTTTCAACGTTGTCAAAAATCTTATAAAGGCACAGTAAAGCAGATAGTCTCCATAATGTGTGACTGCATACATTTCCCAAGCTGGAGTAGACACTCTTTTGATTCCTTTTTCTCTATGTGGATTTTCATAAATGTGAAACATTATTTTTCTCTTGGCCATCAAACATGTTCAAGCTTTCACACACCTCTTTTCCATCAGAGAGCAGAAGTGTCTGCCTCGATACGAAACAGCTGAGTGACAGGCATGCTTCTCTATTCTTAGAGAGGGCTGGATTCTACAGTGACCTGGTACCCAGGACTTAGTGCAAAGGTTTTGTTTCGTTCCTCAACTGCCAAATAACTCAGGCAAATAGAGACACAAGCTCTTCCCCTCCTCTGAATTTTAAAATGACTAATATAAAATCTAATCGAGTATCTTGTCGTCCCAGTTCTGATATCCCCTTCATCATGAGGATCAGCTTCCATTCACATAGCAAAGGCAGGCTGCTGCACACAGTTGGGCATTTGCTGGACCACACGCACAGAGTCACAAGACGGGGATGGGGTGAGTGGAGGCTGCAATTAAGTCCCTGCTCTGCTCAGCAAGACTGGGACCTGCCAGGCCTTCCATCTCCCTCTGCTAATATTTGTGTTGAGTGTTGCCTTCTGGTCACTGTGCCCTTTGAGAGAAGTGCTACAGCTGTCCGCAGGGGGTGCCTGGCAGTGGGTCTTCTCCCGTTCCCATAAACTTGCAGTCAAGGCTGGCTGCCAATGCCGGGCTTAGTGCCGTTTAGGAAAAGCACTCTCATCAACAATGTTAAACTTGCAAATAAGGAAATCCTGAAACCAGCCCTGAAACCCTTCTTTACCAACCTGATGGCGCTACTCAAGCAATAGTATGGGTTGGGGAAAATAAGTGACATAAGCTTTCTTTCCAGATCATCATGATAAAGCCATCACAGGCTCTAAGAAAATAGCGATTTGTAAGGACTCACAGAAGAATTGTTTTAGACTCTAGATATATTGATTCACAAGTGGAAAGTGACTTAACTTAAAAAAAAAATCTCTTTCTTTCATGAGGTTTTGCTCATAGCAGTTCAACTGCTCCTTTTTATTGTCTGAGCCGTTTGGAAAGGAGGAGCTAATTGGCCTAATTTTTCAAAATGGAAACAGAGAGAGGCAGAGGGGTCAGTTACTCTCCTCCTGGCTATATGGAGAATCAATAGAATTCTTTTTGGCTGCAGATCTGCCTCTGCCCCTTGGCTGCTGCCCCGGTCAATTCTGCAAGATAGGAACAGCAGTCAGTCAATGAACCCACCTCAGTGGCTGCCTTCTTGGCCTTCTCTTCTGCATTTTGACACCTCTGCACTGCCTCTTCAGCTTCTTTCTGCATCCTGGTAACATCAACTTCCAGCTTCTTCTTCTGGTTGAGGAGGCTCGTGTTCTAAAGCAAAGCAGCACTCTCATTAGGCAAGTTGAGACCAGCGATGCAAAAGCAAGCTGGCAGGTCGAGGACATGCAACAGGAATGGGCTCTGGCCGGGGGTGAATTCTGTTCTAAGCAGCCATAGTCAGTGAAGCAATATTTCCAACCCCAGGAAGCCACACTAGAAAACTCTCCTTTGCCATCAAAGGCATATTTGAATGGAAGGGATTTCATCCGTTAGACGTTCAATATTAAAGACCTAGCAGTTTGTCTGAATAAGAAAATAGAAATGGATCCAGGTAATCTACAAGCCCCAAACATGTGTTTGGTTTTCAGCTTGCTGAGGAATATGATTTTCTGCCGTTTGTTCTTTGATGTTGTAGAAGCAAGTGTTCCAGAGCACAAGTCGGGGTCAGTTGCAGATATGCGGGGAGCAGGAAGTTGGGGAATAAAAATCGGTTTCCAGCATGTTGCTCCAGGAAAAATAAAAACAAAAACAAAAATCCAATTTCCTCTTTATCTACCTCCCTTTCTATCTGACTTTGCAATGAGGAGGAGGGAAGTGTAGCTCAAATAAGCCTCAACCCCCAGGCCTTAGGAAGCCCCCCCACCCCATGGGAGGATTATTGCTGTTCTGTGGCTGGTACTGTCCTAATTCTTTCTTTCCTGGGTTGTGACACTAGAGGCTGAGGCTCCTTTTGCTGCTATTTGGTCCACGTTTGAAGCACAGCTTTTCTGAGGGTGTGAAACCTTAGCACAGAGAATGTATATAAAAAGCACAGGCTTCCTATTTTTGATTTCTCTTCATTGTCCTTTCACTTTTCTCTTGCTAGTGCCTTTCGCAGTGGCAGGATTGTACCTTAGAAATAGAAAGAAAGATATTCCAGCCTCACAGGTTCTGTCCTGCTTCTTCAATGGCATGAAGCATCTTCATCAAGGCTTCCATGCTCTGTCCTCAACAGACAGCTAGGTTCTGTGCTCCCGCCCCTGCCCTAGGATTCTCCCTGGTAGTGGTCGGGGTGGTGGGGATAAGTGTACCTTACTGGAATGTTTTCTGGATCCTCACTGCACGTAACTCCATAGAAACTCTTTCTTTGTAAAGGAAAGTACAAATATAAATGCCGACTTGTTTGTACATAGAGTCATTTAAAATCTGCTAAGGAGATAATGGCCAAAATCTTTTTAAGCTGAATGGCTCTTTATTTGGTTCTTTTTGGGAGGAAGGGGGTTAGGTGGTATTGTGCAAAAGAGCAATCCAGATTGTCACAGTTCAGGTTTGAAAAAGAACACATGTAATCAGCCAAGGATAAGTTTGGCCTTGTATGTTTATTCTAGGCTTAGAGGTCTGGGAATGCAGAAGGAACTAAGAAGGTTCCATAAAAGATTCATTATTCTATCAAAAGATTGACAGCAGTCTATTAATTGCAAGGTGTCCCCACATGATTAAGGTTGGGGAGAGGTCCTTGTGAGCAATGTAGTATCACCTAGATATGCTGGTCACAGGGTAGCTTCTGGACCACCAGCATCATCTGAGTATTTGTTTGATTCTTGGGTCCCACTGCAGAGATTCTGATTCAGTAGGTCTGAAATGAGAGCTGAGAATTTGCACTTTTGTGTTAATTTCTGTTATACACCTAAATTTTTCAGAAATTACACTCTAGAGATCAGGTCTCCATAGCCTAATTTTATTTTTATTTTTATTTTTTTTCAAATTCATCTCCTCCTCTCTATGTCTCTTTTTGCTCTGGTTGATGTCCTCATCTCTCTCTCTAGGCTAGTGGTTTTTCATCAAATTGGGACCCACTGGTGCATTATCAGTTATAATATGCATGGCAAATGATTTATTACCAATAGCTATTAAGTACTACAGATAGATGATTACTTTTTAAAAATTCAATATCCTACTTTATAAGAATCCTGCTCATTGTATTTACATAAGCTTTCTTGAGAGAGAAAGAAAATGTTGAAGCGAGTTAGCTTGCCGGGAATTATGCAAAACATACAGCCTATTTGTTCCATATCACATGATATCTAAATAGGGTTGTGTCATGCACAATGTTTTGACGGACACAAAAGTCAAACTGTAAGCAAAAACTAATTGCAATGCTTCCCAGCTGGTACATCACTGGCTGATCCTTCCTTTTTCTAGCATTTCTCGGTGGGGGCACAATTGGCATTCTGGGAAGGGCAATTCTTTGTGAAGTGGGATTATCCCGTACCTAACACAGATATTAGTATCTCTGAACCCTGCCCACTAAATGTCAGAGGCACTTTGCAGTCACTGTGGCAACCAAAATGACGTTTCTAAATACTCCACGGTATGGCAGTTCTGTCTATAGTTGTTTTAATCCACCATTCACAGCAATCACCAGAGTAAACTTCCTAAAATGAAAATCTGATCATTTCACTCTCAGCTACTCAAAATTCTTCAGTGGATCCCCATTCGCTGCAAGAAGGAATTCAAACTGCATTAGCTTCAGACTCAAGGTTCCTGGGGACCTGGCTCTCCCTGCCTCTTAGCATCATTTCTCTGATCTCTCCTACCCCTACCCCACTATGCTCTGTGAGTACAGCAATTTCCCTCAGCAGCCCACATCTCCTCCTCCCCCACGCTTCTGTCCTCGGCTTTTCTCTCTACCTGACAGGTTGCTTATGTGTCCTTTATGACTCTGATTGAGCACATTGTGTATCTAGCTACGCCTAGGACTGTCAGGGAAGGCTTTCTGTAGGGATGTGCTTGCTCTGACACTATACTCCAGCAGCGCATTGAGTTCCTTACTTGGCTCTTCACTTTTTTAGGACAATGGAGACATTCTGCACGTACACCTCATACAACTGCTCAGGTTATGGTGGGTGCCCTATAAATGTTGAACGATCCATTTAGTATACACGTTTATCCTAGACGCTGTGGTTTCCCCTGATTCTATGAGAATGGCAAACGATCTAAGAATCCTTGCTTCATGTCACTTATATAACCTTCCATGGGGAGCCAGAGTCCTGACAGCTCATATCTGTCAGCAGTCACTTAGAATTGTTAGAAATCTCCTGGCTCTGAGGCAGGAGAATTTTTTTTTTTAATCCTTGGAGAACATGTGACTTGGAGGGAACAGAAGAAACAGGCAAATGGTTCTGGTACACTAGGGAATGTTCAGCTCTCCCCAGCTTACTGGCTGTCAATGTCCTGAGAGTCCATTCTTTTGGACTTAGTGTTATGGATAATATTGTGTCCCCTCCAAAGGAGATAGGCTGAAGTCTCTAAATGTGATCTTATTTGGAAATAGGGTCTTTACAGAGGTAATCAAGTTGAAACAAGGTCATTCGGAAGTGTCCAAATCCAATATGACTGATGTCCTTATAAAAAAGGGAAATTTAGACACAAATACTAACAGAGAAAAGATGATGCTAAGACAGAGAGATTTCCACGTGAAGGCAGAGGATTGAAGTGATCATCTATAAGCAAACGAACACCAAAGATTGCCAAAAATCACCAAAAGCTAGAAAAACTCAAGGAAGGATTGACCTATGAGATTCAGGGGGAGCATGGCCCAGCCAACAACTTGGTTTCCATCTAGTGTTGAATACTGTAAGAGAATAAATTTCTGATGTTTTAAGCCACCCAGTTTGTGGTCCCGAGTGATAGCAACCCTAGGAACTTAATACATTTGGGAATGAGTGAAGAGTGTGCCCACTGCTGCCGAAGGCTCTCTTTATGCCTCATATGCCACATCCATTGCCTGACATGGCAACTATTATGGTCCAAGGCTGAACAATGTGTGGAAACCATTGCCTTCATCCAGCTAATACAGCTCATAGGGAGAGTTTATGGGCCTCACCTGGATGTGGAAAAGATTGATTTTCTCTGTGGCCTGCAGGAGCTCTTCCTCCGCCAACTTGCGCCCACATTCCGTCTGTTCATACAAGGACCTCAGCTCCTCTAGCTCAGACTGGACAAGAGAGTTGTGCCTCTCAGCCACAGCCACCTGCTCCTTCAGCTCACTGTTCAGGCGTATGCTGTCATCTAGCTGCACCCGAAGGTCCTGTGAGAGAAAACACAGGCCTGGGGCACAGATTGCTGAGTTCAATGGGATATGCACCTGCATGCATGCTCTAAGCAAAGCTCACCAATTTAAGTGTGTTCCTGCTTTCCTGAAGGATTAGATTTGTTGTCCTTACTTTTATTTCTCAGCACAATCTGTCTCTTGGTTTGCTTATTCCCTGCCCTTATATTGCAATTTGTACCTGGATTTGAATCTGAAGCTGGCCCAGGGATTTGGTTGTCTCTGACACCTGTCGGTTGGCACAGCTAAGCTGGAGTTCCATCTCACTGAGGTTCCCTTCCACATTCTTCTTCAGCCGTGTCGCTTCAATTCTGCTCCTAGTTTCAGAATCCAGACTAGACTGCAGGGAGTCAATAGCGCATTGCTGATTCCTCCTAATTTTAGAATAACATTTAAGAGAAAAAAAAAATCATGTACCCAAATTAAGAAAGGTTACCTGCTGTGCACATAATAGTTTAGGAAACATAAAAAATTAAAATTCAAGAAAAATTCTGGGTAATTAACAAAATGAGTCTAAGGGGTTGTCATTTTAAAAAACATAGAGGTTGAAGGGTTAGGTTAGTGAGCATCATAATAGATTAAGATTCCCAGGCCAGCTTTTCTCAAGAATCAAGAAAAGTATCAGAGAATCTTTGTGAGGTCCTTATGTCCAGTGGGACAGCCTTAGCCTTACCTAAGACCCCTTAAGGGAAGGCATAGAACAAACATCTAGATTTCCTGCAGTGGCTAAGGATGAAGGAAGGATGCTCTTCCAGACAGCTATAATATTTAAACTACTTTCAATGGTAAAACATATCTGAACAAGGCAAGAAAGAGCCACCCAGGCTTAAATCCCAAGGACAAGCAATATTGCTCTAATGGCCTATTGTTGCTTAGCCCTTCTAGAATAGTATGGTTATCTTTCTGTAGGAGTTGGAGTACAGTCAAGGGTAGGCTGAGAAGACCAACTGCTGTGTGAGGATTGAGTTGCTTCAATATTCCTCATGACAACAAAAACCCTACACTGAAACTATATTTGCCAAGTGATAGAAGCTTAGATAATAGATGTGTGTTGAGGGAAACAATGAAAAAATCTAGGGAACCCATGGCAATCATTTCCCAGCCTTCCTGCAGTCAGTTTGGAATTATGTGACTGAATGCTGACCACTGGATCATGGGCAGAAACGTTTGTAGGCCTTGCCCATACAACATTTTTACTTGTATAATCCAGTACTCCCCTCTTCCTCAACTATGGCAAACTTGGTGGCCACTTTTGGAAGATTATGGCACCACAAGATGGAAGGAAACTGGGCTCTTGAATGACTTTGAAGAATAGTGGCTCACTCTATAGCCTAACCTACACTGGACTCAGACACAAAACAAAGATGAACTTTGATAGTTTTAAAAAAATTTTTTTTTAATGTTTTTTAGTTTATTTTTGACGGAGAGAGAGAGAGACAGAGCATGAGCAGGGGGAAGAGCAGAGAGAGAGGGAGACAGAATTCGAAGCAGACTCCAGGCTCTATGCTGTCAGCACAGAGCCTGATGCGGGGCTTGAACTCACAAACCATGAGATGATGACCTGAGCCGAAGTCAGATGCTCAACCGACTGAGCCACCCAGGTGCCCCGAACTTTGATAGTTTTGAGTCAAGATTTGGTGTTTGTGAGCCAGGATGGTTTAACTGCTATAACTAACACCCCCCACCCCCGGATTAAGCTCACCCTGTGAAATAGGACTTAGTGCTAAACAGGCAAAACAGACATGGGAAGAGCCTTCCTATTCTTCATCATAGAGCCCATTATCAGAAATAGCAAAAATGTACTCATCTTGGATCATAATTATGTTCTGCATTGAAATAGCATTGAATATGTGTCCTGAACTCTGAGGCCAATCATGAAGGCATATAGCCCACATGGGATAGTTGTGTGGCTCAGGTTTCTAACTGGGTAACAGGTGGAGGGACTGCTTTTCATGACCAGTTGTCTCCCCATTGGTAGGTGAAAATCTCACAAGTACTTATGGAAATGTATGGGAGAATGTAAAGCCCAGAGTTAGCACCTCTTCTGTGCTAACCTTATGTCCCTGGCCCCCACAAATTGAGATCAGCCTCTCATGACTAACCTTGGTTGTGGGCTTTTGTTCAGCTTCCAGGTCATAATCCTACAGGAATACCAGTACATAAAGTTAACCCAGACTGTTATAGCTGAATATGTACTTCCCCATTTATATATTGAAGCCCTAAACCCAAGTACCTCAGAATGTGACTATCTTTAGAGACACGGCCTCTACAAGAGGTGATTAAGGTAAAATGAGGCTATTGGGTGAGGCCTAATTTAATCTGATTAAGAGAAAATTTGGACACACACAAACACATCAGAGATTCACATGCACAAAAGAAAGATCATGTGAGGACATGACAGGAGAGCGGCCATCTGCAAGCCAAGGAGAAGCCTCAGGAGACACCAAACTTGCCAACACCTTATTTTGGACTTCCAACTTCCATAATAGTGAAAAAATAAATTTATGTTGTTTAAGCCACCCAGTCTGCATTTCATCATGGCAGCCCAAGCAGACTTATACAGTGACTCATACTATCAACATCACTAAAAGCTTTAAGACGCTTTTTTGTTTTATATTGGGGAAACTCACTTTTGCCACAGCTGACTCTCCTTATACAGGAACACTAAAGCATCCCTAGCTTGGTATCAAAATCCTTTATACAGACATACATTCTACTTAAGCAGACAATGTTTCAAACTGTACTTTTACACAGTTGTTTATGAATCTTCATGAGTGCCTGCAGACAGTAGAAAGCGCTATGGTTTGAGAGGCTTGGATATGATACAGGCCTAAAGAATGGCCTCTAGACAATCAACACATTTCATGCATAGTCAATAAATCTTTACAATGAAAACTCTTCCAAGTACATTAAAAAAAAAAATGAAGCACTCAGGACCAGAACCATATAGTAAGAAGTTCTTTCATTCCTCCCGCCCCCATCCTGACATGAAATGCAGTTTGAAAAAGAAAACCAGATACAAAAAAAAAAAAAAAAAAGAAAGAGAGAAGTCAGTAAAAAAACTTACAACTTAAGGGAAACCATTGACAAAACAAAAAGGCAACCTACTGAATGGGAAAAGATATTTGCAAATAATATATCCAGTAAGTGATTAATATCCAAAATATATAAAGAACATATACAACTCAACACAAAAAACAATAGTAATGCTAATAATATGATTAAAAATGGGCAGAGGACCTGAATAGACTTCTTGCCAAAAAAGACAGAAGTCTATTCAGGTCCTCTGCCCATTTGGGGCCCAGATGGACAACAAACACATGAAAAGATGCTCAATATCACTCATCATCAGGGAGATGCAAATCAAAACCACAATGAGATGTCACCTCACACCTGTCCGAATGGCTAAAATCAAAAACAAAAAAATAATGAGCATTGGTGAGAATGTGGAGAAAAAGGAACCCTCAGGCACTGTTGGTGGGAATGCAAATTTGTGCAGTCCCTATGAGAAACAGTATGGATGTTCCTTAAAAAATCTAAAATATAATTACCATATGATCTAGTAATTATACTACTGGATATTTACTCAGCAAAAACAAAAACACGAATTCAAAAAGATACGTGCACCCCTATATTTACTGTAGCATTATTTACAATAGCCACTACATGGAAGCAACCTCAGTGTCCATCGATAGATGAATAAAGAAGATGTGATATAGACTTCCAGAGGAGATGGCAGAATAGGAGGACCCTAAGCCCATCTCATCCCCTGGATACAATTAGATAATACCTATATCAGTGTAAATAAACCAGAAAATATCACAAAGACTGGCAGAGCCAACTCTCCACAGCTAAAATTAGAGAAGAGACAACAATGAAGGTAGTAAGAAGGGTGGAGACGGAGACATGGTCAAGAGCTAAATGGACCAATGGGATCGTCCATAGGAGTGAGACACATAGAGTTGAGGGAAACAGCTCTTCACACCAAGCACCCCAGGCACTAGGAACCCATACAGGGAAGGCAAACCCTATAACCTCTGGCTATGAAAATAAGAAGGGCCTGGCCTCACAAGTTCCTACAATCAGGCTTAATACCTGGAACTTTAAAAGTCAACGGGATGGCCTCTGAGAGAGCAATAGGAAACTGAACCCCATCCTTAAAGAGATAGCATGACAAACAGTCCCTCAGAGATACAGCATAGAGGTAGCATTTTGAAAAATTCCTAGGATATATGGGAAGATTTATTTACTAATCTTCATAAGGCCACTACTTTCAAGAGTAGGAGATGTAACTGACTTTCCTAACACATAGAAACAAATACAGAGAGTTAGACAAAATGAGGAAAAAGAAAAGTGTGTCCCAAATGGAAGAGCAGGATAAAAATCACAGCAAAAGAGCTAAATGAAACCAAGATAACAAATGCCTGAAAGAGAATTTAAAGCAATGGTCATAAAGATACTCACTGGACTTGAGAAAAGAATGTAGGAGCTCAGTGAGGCCCTCAACAAAAATATAGAAAATATACAAAAGAACCAGAGATGAAGAACTCAAAACTGAAATTTAAAATACACTAGATGAAAGCATAGAGGAAGCAGAAGAACATATCATCAACCTGGAAGACAGAGTAATGCAAAGCAATCAAGCTGAATAGGAGAGAAAAAATAATAAAAACTGAAATTAGACTTAGGGAACCCAATGATACCATCAAACATAATAAGATTTGCATTGTAGGGACTCCAGAAGGAGAAGAGAGATAAAATGGGGCATAAAGATTATTTGAAGAAATAATAGCAGAAAATTTCCTAAATCTGGGGAAGGAAACAGAAATCCAGATCCAGGAGGCAATGGGAGTCCCCAGAAGAATCAACCCAAGGAGGTCCACACCAAAACTCATTGTAATTAAAATGGTAAGAAGAGGGGCGCCTGGGTGGCGCAGTCGGTTAAGCGTCTGACTTCAGCCAGGTCACGATCTCGCGGTCCGGGAGTTCGAGCCCCGCGTCGGGCTCTGGGCTGATGGCTCAGAGCCTGGAGCCTGTTTCCGATTCTGTGTCTCCCTCTCTCTCTGCCCCTCCCCCGTTCATGCTCTGTCTCTCTCTGTCCCAAAAATAAATAAACGTTGAAAAAAAAATTTTTTTTAAATGGTAAGAAGAAATTATAAACCATTTTAAAATCAGAAAGAGAAAAGAAAACAGTTATATACAAGGGAAACCCCATAAGGCTATAAGCTACTTTTTTAGCAGAAACTTTGTAGGCCAGAAGGGAGTGGCATAATACATTCAGTGTGCTGAAAGAAAAAACCTGTAACCAAGAATATTCGATCCAGCAAGGATATCATTCATAAGAGAAGGAAACTTAAAAAGTTCCCAAACAAAAGTTACAGGAATTCAGGACAACTAAACCAGCCCTACAAGAAATGTTAGAGACTTTTTTTAAAAGTTTATTTATTTGAGAAAGAGAGCCCAAGCAGGGAAGGGGCAGAGAGAGAGAGAGAGAGAGAGAGAGAGAGAGAGAAACAGAATCCCAAGCAGGGGGAGCCTGACACAGGGTTCAAACTCACGAACAGTGAGATCATGATCTGAGCCAAGATCAAGAGTCAGAACCTCAACCAACTGAGCCATCCAGTTGCCCCAGAAATATCAGAGACTTTACGACTAGAAAGACTTTAAGTAGGAAGAGTAAGAAAAGTAGGAAGCAGAAAAGCAGTAAAATTAAGTATATTTATAAAAATCAGTTAAAGGACTCACAAAATAAAAGGATGTAAATTATGACACCATATGCCTAAAATATGGAGGGGAGAAGAGTAAAGAATGGGTTCAAACTTATGGGACTGCTAAATGCATGCTATATATAAACCTGATGGTAATCACAAATCAAAAACAAGTAATAGATATGCAGAGAGAGAGAGAGAGAGAGAGAGAGAGAGAGAGAGAGAGAGAGGAATCCAGGTATATCACTAAAGAAAGCCCGCAAAACGTGAGAGAAAAGAGCAAGAGAAGAAATGAACAGAAGAACTACAAAAACACCAGAAAACAAGTAACAAAATGGCAATAAGTATATACCTATCAATAATTACTTTGAATATAAATGGTCTAAATGCTCCAAACAAAAGACATAGGGTGACCAAATGGATGAAAAAGCAAGACCCACCTATTTGCTGCCTGCTGGAGACTCATTTCAGACTGAAAGACTGAAAGATAACATCCCTATGTTTATTGAGGCATTATTTACAATAGCCCAATTATGGAAGCAGCCCAAGTGTTCATCAATAGAGAAATGGATAAAGAAGATGTAGTATATATATATGTATATGTGTGACGCATTTTATGTATTTATATGTGAATATTACTCAGCCATAAAAAAGAGTGGAATTTTGGATGGATCTAGCAGATATACTGCTAAATGAAATAAGTCAGAGAGAGAGAAATACCACATGATTTCATTCAGATGTGGAATTTAAGAAACAAAACACACCAGCAAAGAAAAAAAGAGACAAACCAAAAACCAGACACTTAACCATAGAAGACAAACTGATAGTTACCAGACAGGAGGTGGGTAGGGGAACGGGTGAACTAGGTGAAGGGAATTAAGAGTACACTTATCATAGTGAGCCCTGAGTTGTGTATAGAATTATTGAATCACTATATTGTACACCTGAGATGAAGATAACACTGTATGTTAGACTTTTTTTCAAATTTAGAATTAAAAAAAAAATAACATTAAAACTTGCAAAAGTTATAATGACTTTAAATGGACAGTCAATTCATTAGGTCACTTTTTTTTTTCCTGCAATATTGTTTATCCGTATCAGAGAAATGTGAGATTTTCCTTAATTCGAATACATATAATTTCGATTTAAAATGATTAGCAAGGTATTTTCCTAACCAAATACCATGCCTGAGTGTGAAATCCTATTTCTTGAAGACAGGCTAAAATATTTTACTTAGAAATGAGAAGAGACTTAAACACATTCTTCTGGCAGAGACTCAGACAATAACTGAAATTAAGTTTGATGGTGCTTATAAATTAAGACCATGTGTGAAATTTGACATCACTGAGTTTTGAGGAACAGGCCAAATGGAAGGAAAACATGATGGAACGTTAAAAATAATGTGTAGACCCCTAAGGCTATAGAGGCCAGGGTTGGGAAAACTAGAGGTTATAGGCCAAATCCAGCCGTGACCACTTGATTTCCTGTTGTGTACAACTGCTGTCAAGCTACACTGCAAAGTTGAGTAGAGATAGAGACCCTAGGGCCTGCCTGCAAAGCCAAAAATATTTGCCACTGATGCTGCTCCAATGCTATCCAATGCTATCCCATTGGATATCCCACCTCGGCATATTAAATATCTTAAGCTCAAGGAGTTTGAGAAAACAATGCGAGCAGGAAGATCAATCTAAATTCTGCCCTTCTTCCCTGAATGCAGGAGATAAGCCTCCCTCGTGAAAGATACCCTCCCCCGTACAGAAGGAAGGGAGACATCCTTGTTTACCAAAGAGTGAATTTAGGGCCAAGAAGGCTGTCTAAACAAACCTTGTTGATTCTTCAGCATTTAAACTACCACAAGCCCAAATCCCTGTGCCTTATCAATTCTTCACAAATTTATTGTTTGTCTAAAAGGTATAAAACTTCCTGCTCTGGTTGTGTCCCCCCAGTCTTCATTCTTTTGTGAAAGCTCCCATGGAGATTAAAAATTCAATAAAACATGTAGACTTTTCTCCTTTTAAACTGTCTTAAGTCAGTTTAATTCTTAGGATCATTCACAGACCCAAAGAGGGTAAGGAGAATTTTTTTCTTCCCTACACTATCTCATCCTCTACAGAAAATTTGTTTAACCCTTCCAGAGGCGATCAAACCAAAGCAAGCTTTGGACTGCTGGACTTTCAGTCCCTCCTTCCCAAGACCGTCAGCAGCACCTCTCTGGCTGTGCCTGAGAGAACACAGGCTGGGTCCATCCTGGCCCTCGGCCAGTGACAAGACACTCCCATACTTCAGCATTTCCCTGAACACCCTGAGTTGGAGGAGGTGGCCTCTGTGAACACCTGTGGACATCTGTGGCCTCTGAAAATTCAGGACCCACCTGACCGACTTGTTTTCAACCCAGTTCTGAGTCTTGTGGTCAAACTGGATGCAGGTGACAGGTAGGGCCACCAGTTGGCCTTCATGCTGACTGCCATTATGCCTCCTTTTCTGTATCCAGGATGGAGAGGGCCAAAGCCAGCCACCACACCTCCTCCTCTCCTTCCATTAGTGACTGCATTATCACCTCCCTACCTCTACCTATGTCAATTAGAACACTGTAGGAAAAAAAAATGTTTTTGAAAGAAAGAAAGCCCCATCAATCCATAAAAGTTTAGGAAGCCCCGACAAGAATAGCAGGCCCAGTGTCTGGCCAACATGAAGTGCTCAAATATGTATTTAACAAGCAAAACACATGACACATATCCCAGCTGCTCATACTTTCACCACCAACAGGCCTGGGGCTCACTGAGGATAGATATGTCCTCCCAGGATGATGGCTGGAGCTCGGCGGAGGAGGAGTTGAATGAATCACCCCTCTGCAGAACCCTCAGGGCTCTTATCTTTGCCTCTGAGTCTCTTTGGCTTCTCTGGTCCCTTCCTCACACGCTTCCTTCAGTCTCTGTGGCCTTTCCCAAGGTTTATGTGGACGCAGGACCTAGAACCTCATCTTGCCTTCAGGCCATATTTTCCTCGAGTTCTAGAATTTACCTGGCTTATCTTGATTGCTCAGAATCCTCTGCTCTCCTAGTGCTTCTCCCTGCCATTCTGTGCAGACTCCTCAGGGCCCCTTCCTCTCCCAGCCCCTGAGGCCAGACCAAATAATCAGATTAAACAGAGGCTTCTGATACATTCTGCACTGGCACAGAAACGTTCTGCAAGGGCACTTGTGATATTTTGTAAGATATGCTCATCTCTCCTTTCCGGATGTACCTATTATAGCTATTATGGATCATTAACTAAAACTCCTGACTAGCTCGCCCCACCCTCTAGCCCGCCTCTTCTTTTTTCAGCCCCTCCACAGCCCCAGCCTAGAGTTCAGCTCTTTCTTCTCCCAGCCCTGGCTGTTTGGATCTCCAGCTTCCTTTGCACTAAGATTATTATAATTGGTGAACTGCTCTAAGACATTCAGATGTACCTGACGAGAGGCAGACTCTCTGAGGATTCATTTTTCCCTAAGCCAGGTCTATTAATAGATGCAGGGTTGACATTACCTAAAATGAGCTTTTTTCTTTTAACTGCACAAAGAAACGTTCATTTTTGTTCCTCATGGAAGGAAGTAGGGCAAATATCAAGGCCTGATGTTTTGCCCTTCATCAAAAAAAATTCTTTTAGACACTGAGTCAGGGCCTCTTAAGTAGACCGAAATTCATCCTCACAGTCAGTCCTAGAGAGGCAAGTGTCCATGAGTGAGAGCGAGCAAGGATAACTCAAAGCACACAGAGGGCCAAATTTGGCTTGATGTCCTCATTAAAAAAAAAATGACCCCCATGGGAGTTTTGTCTGAATTGGGGCTATGGGAAAGAAGCCAGTTCAACTGACTATATTAACATTTTTTAAAAATTGTTTTAACAAACATGTTGAAAGCAAGTTGCCCATGGAAACTCAGACTCCAGTGAGTTTCCTTGCTGACATATGGCACTGACTTAATGGAACAGATCAGATAAATGATATAATCACAGTGAATTCCATGTGTTTATAATTGTGCCTTTGATCTATACAGTGTGAAGTGCTTTGCCAACATCAGCTCACTGATCTTCCTCACCACCTTCTGCGACATGTATGGGGCTGCTTTTATCCCCTCACTTCACTGAGACGCTAAGAAGTGGAATGTCTAAAGTCATCAGCTTGTTATGATGAGGCTAAGAAAAGATCCTGCAACCCATGAGTCCTGTCTAATTCAGTTTCCTGACCATTAAGACTCAGCCTCTTCAACAGGGATTCAATAAGCAGCTTAGCTCCTGGCTCCCGCCCCTCTCCAAACAAATGGCTACAGGTGCAGGCAGGGGGTGTGTGAAAATTTCACTCTGATCTGGCATTAATTTCAATGTACGGCATCACATTTAGTTCCTTTCTTCCGCTCTTCAGCATTATCAGTCAGCTTCTTGGATGCCCAAGAGACTTGTTATGGGGAGACCGGGTAGTGCCCACAGCCCTTGTACATATAATTATGCTTTTTTGGTGTGTTCTCTTGAGTCTCTATGAGAACAGAAGCTGCTCAATCATAAGAAAATCCTAAAAACAGACAGTAATTGCGTAGAGGTGTTCCTTTAGATTAATAGTGGTGAGCTTACTAGAAAGATCTGGCATAGGGTTAGACTGGCTAAGTTTCTTTGGTAATGTTCCAGCAGAGGCCATAAAGGCAGCCAAACACAGCACATTCTGTTCAGTCAAGAATTCTGGAATATGCAAATGTGGCTCATCAAAATAATCTCAGATACCTAAAATTTTCTATTTCTTCATCTTTCTCTGAAAGCTTTCTTTCAAGTTCTGCTTTAGCTTCCAAGAGTTCAAGCTGGAAGCGAAGAATCTTGCTTTCGTTACGTTCCAGAGCTCCCTGAAACACATAAATTAAAAGTACTAAGTTAAGTCTACTTTATGGATACAAATTTTTTTTTCCTCAAAATGTGTGTCACTATTGCAGCTCTCTTTGGAGTTGCTGGGAGGCCTCTAAGTTCAAATCAGTTCCCTGAAGATTGGAACAGGATGAGAGACAAGTGACTGCTTTTGTTTGTCACATCACTTACAGCTTTGACATTCTTAGGGCTCTTGGCTGTAGTTCAAGAACTAGAATTCTAAAGCATTTTTTTTTTTAAATAGAAAGATTCAATCTTGTCTGTGACTATATTTAAACTTTTTAATTCATTACTCTGGACTTTTCTTAATATAGTTGATCCTCAGGATGAATCAATAAAAGGATCAAAGCTAGAACAAGGAAAGTGATAACTCCTACCTGCAATCTTTTATTCAATTCTGGACATCACGGAGGAACAGAGAAAAAGGTGAAAGCAGCCAGAGAACAGGAAACAGGATAGTGTCCAAATAGTGTCAAAGGAAGAACAATAAAGGAATTTAGGATGTGCCTGACACAAAACACTCAGTGTGAGCCGTCACCACCATGATTATTAATACTACTTCAAATGGATTGCTTTGACAGCTGGGGAAATCTCCTGCCCCTTTGAGTATTTAAATATAGGCAAGGCAATTACCGCCAGGGATGTTACAAAGGTGATTCAAGTTTAAAAGTGGAGCTTTGATCAAATCGTTAAAGTCTATTCCAAAGATACAATTTACATTGCAGTAGAAACAAACAAAATATTTGGAGGATACTGAGCAAGATGTTTATTAGGGACACAGGTGTGACAACAATCCATTGGTCAGTTAACAATTGGCAGGTAGTCCTGAGGGCCAGAGTAATTTTTATGGCCTCTTCTGAGGCATGCTTACCACATGCAACCAAAAGGAGAAAATAAAACTGAGTAGCAATTTCAAGATAAAAAGAAGAAAGATGTTAGGAATTTTAATATGCCTTAAGGCCTTGCTGCTGTTCCCTCAACACTACCTTCAATATCAGAGACAATAAATCAAAAACCAATGCTTGGATAGCAATTTCCTGCAAGGAAATGCTGCCCTTCCTTCAGGGGAAACTGTCACCTCTCAACCTCTAGAATCCACAGAGAAAGTGAATCTTTGGAGACGGTGACCTGGGATAATTTGAGTTTTGTGGCTTCAGAAATAATCTGATAAAGATTCTCATAAAGGCTCACCCAGGAAAACAAATAACCCAATTTTACAAATACACGTCCAAGTTGATGAAGTATTTATGGATGCTGCCGAAGATGCAAACTTGAGAAAATGCAAATAGAATATAATGCCATCTAGTGGCAGTCAGTGGTATGAGCGCCACGGCCTTCTCACCTAGGACGTGCTAGTCAATTCAACACACGGGAAAGTCTGTATGTTATACGAGACTAAAACTGTCCCTGCCCAATCATACCTCTCACAGACCTGTCATAGTGCTTGAAAGTTTGGCTATAAAAATTACTTCTTTAGGTTAAGGTGGTGGCTTTAGGAAATCCCTGCCTAGGATGGCCAGTAGACCAAAGGGAGCAAGTAAATGAAACATTTCACCAACTTTTTCACCAACCAGCCTTGTTAGGTGACATGACACCACACTAGCAAATAAAAGGATTCTGTATGAAATGTAGAAGTCCTGAGGGAAACAGTTCTTCACAAAATGGCAACAGCTGCGTCAAAAGCCATCCACTTGACAACTCTGTATGTGGGGTATATATATGGACATGTCTTCTGTCTGCCTGGTTGCTTACAGAAATGTAGTGATAAGATAAATTTAACAGAGATTGCTTGGCATGGAGCAGTCCTTTGGGGTCTAATTTCCCATTATCATACCTTCCAAAAGGCTCTGTTTAAAACTGACTGCTTTGCCTTTTAAAGTCATTTTCTCAGTTGGAGGGTGAGTGGTGGGGGCTATGTTTTAAGTACTGGGTGCTTAGTGTAAGGGAGGGTCAAGAAGATGAAATTCAGCTATGAGAAAAAAGGCTTTTCAGGGCGTGTTAACTGTTCAGTGACCACGACAGATGACTCTTTTTATAGGTCACTCTCTTTGGCATAAAGTCTTCTCAGTGGTCCTTTCACTCACTAGCACACCCCGAGGGATAAAGGCAGAGGCTGCTCTTGAACTTATAATCCAGAACACTCAAAACACTCCTGTCACACAATCTGTACAAAGACGAGCTTTCTGGGCAAATGTTTGAGAACATCACTTTGAATCCCATTTTTAAAACTAAAGTTTTTTAGGGGGGGGGGGGAAAGGGTTTTAGTTCACTCTTTTTAAAGAGAGGAGGAGGTGTGAGGATATCTATTCATTGTTGAATGAATAAATAGATTCAACAGATATCTGTTGAACCTCTAGTACACACCAAGCCAATGTTCCAGGCCAGTGCTTCTCAAATATTAGTGGAAATATGAACACTACAGGATCTTGTTAAAATGCAGATTCTGATTCAACAGATATGGGGAGAAGGCTGGGAGTCTGAATTTCTAACAAGCTCCAGGGCAATACAGCTCCAAGCAGCTGATCCTTGGGCCACATTTTGAACAGTAAAGGTCCAGGCACTGAGGGTAAATTGATGAATGAGAGAGACATGGTTGCTCTTTCCGTTGCAATTGGTAGATTTGCATCCACTACTGCTTATCCTGCCCTCTGAGCCTCTATGCCTTCATTTGTGAATGGGGACACTAGTTTGCTAGGGTGATTGCACAAAATGAGGCCTATCGAGCACTGGGCATAGTCCCTAGCAGGTAGTAGTTAACACTCGAAGAAGAAGTGTCATTTTGTTGTTGCTGCTGCTATTATTACTAGAAAGCAGGTCTCCTGTTTTGTCACATTGACACAAACCGCCTTTGCTCCCTGGACGTAATACCTCTGCTTCTTCCAGTGCCACCTGGACTTCAGTCTTCTCTTGTTCAATCCGTTTCTTGACCTTCTCCATTTCACTTAAGTTTTTCTTTCCTTCCCTCACCTGATTTGTCAGATTAGAAATCTCTTCTGGAGAGGAAAGAAAGGCAAAGTTAGTGAATGGAACCTGTCTCAGACCCATAATATCAGGTACAGCAGACCGTTTCCCTGGGACCGTAGTCATGCCATCCTTGGAAGCTTGACGGCAAGGCCACTACTGGCACAGATGGGACCCTTGTTCGAATTAGAAAAAGTCACGCTTTATTCAGTACATTCTTTTGCCACCTGCCAGAAAGTTGCCCACTACAACTAGAGAGGATGGTGCTTCTCAGAGTATTGCACCATGAACAACCTGTACAACTTCACATGGTGGTCCTTCTTGTCAAAGCCACATCAGATTCTGCCTGGTGGTGCTCTAAGACACAGACCTGAATCTTTACACACCCAGTGTAGGTGCTCAGCGCTTGACACCAGTGGCTGCCATTTTGTCCGCTGCCACTCAATCCCAGGATGGGAACCTAAAGCATAAGCTGGGTCATTGCCTGCCAGAAGCCAACACAGGAGCCCGGATAGACCCAAGAATCCAAAGGAGGTCAAGCACTTGAAGGTTTGTGTCTAGTCTCTCATGAACACAAGTCTTTTGACAGAATAAGGAGGCATCCAGGAGTGACAAAACCTCTCCCACTCAATATTGTTATTGTCATTTCTGCGTCTTCAGAAAGGAAGCCTTTAGTAACTAAGAGGTGTGGAGTAGGGCCAAGTAGCTCTGGGAATTACCCACAGTCCAGAGATGGTGAGAGGGGCTCAAGAGCATGCCTGCTGCTCTGGTTTTGAGATCCCTGGCTGTGATGTGATGTGATGTGATGTGATGTGACAAGAGTCTTGAAAAGTCACAAAACCAAGGGGCACCTGGACCTCAGCTTAGGTCATGATCTCACAGTTCGTGGGTTTGAGCCCCATTTCAGGCTCTGTGCTGACAGCTCCGAGCCTGGAGCCTGCTTCAGATTCTGTGTCTCCCTCTCTCTCTCTGCCCCTTCCCTGCTCTTGCTCTCTCTCTCTCTCTCTCTCTCTCTCTCTCTCTCAAAAAATAAATAAACATTACAAAAAAATTTTTTTAAGTTACAAAACCAAACCCTTTAGATGGCAATTCTTACATAATAAATCCTTCTCTTATAAGCCCTCTCCAGAAGAGAGGTTCCCAAAAGAAAACTCAAGGGCAGTGGCTCTCCACTCTGATCATACCTCAGAATCACTTGGAGAGCTTTTGAAAAAGACTTCTGCCCAAGCCCCACCCCAGACCAAGTGTGGTCCCCAGACCAGCAGCACTTGCCTCACTGGCAATTTGTTAGAAATGCAAATTCTCAGACCCCACCCTAGACCCAGTGAATCAGAAACTCTGTGGGGAGGGCCCAGCCAACCATTCTAACAAGCCCTCCAGGTGTTTTGGATGCTGCTAAAGATTCCTAACCACTGTTCCAGCACCTCCCACATGTCCAGTCAGTGACCTCATCATGGACTATGTGGGCCAACAGGAAGGCAGGATTCATTTATGTCTCCAATAGTAATGAACTTGCTCCCAGGGCATCTCAGGGTTTTAATGCACATCACTGATGGTGCTGGTGTAAGTTGGCCGCCTCTTTGAAGGGCTGCTTGGCAGTATCTCAAAATTGAGAAGTTCATTCCTTTAACCCAGCAGTTCTGTTTCTAGGAATCCACCCCGACTGAATTATTATTACATGTCCACAAATATATGTGCAGCATGTACAGTATAGTATAACTTATAATTGTGAAACATCATATCTAAGCTGAATAAGGTCTCATTAAAAAAACGTTAACCATCCTTATTATAAAACACTACCTAGCTATCAACAATCACGCGGCAGGTCTCCTTGTACAGACATGCAAAGAGAATAACAAGGCATGTGGAAGGTGGCACAGCTGGTCGTTAAGGGTGTATACGCCGGAGTCAAGCTGGCTGGGCTCCAATCTCAGATCTGCTTTTGATCAACTGTGAATTTGGACAATTTTTTAATCTTACACGATTTAACATAATCTGCATTTTACAGACAAAGAAACTAACACATAGGACTGTTTTGAGAATTAAATAACGAATGGTTACATGCACCACAGAGCCCGGCACATAGCGTAGCCTATGGAAATATTTGTTAAATTAGAAAATATACTGACAAATGTAAAAAAGAAAAGAAAAGAAAAGAAAAGAAAAGAAAAGGAAAGGAAAGAAAAGGAAAGAAAAGAAGAAAAGAAAAGAAAAGAAAAGAAAAGAAAAGAAAAGAAAAGAAAAGAAAAGAAAAGAAAAGAAAAGAAACAGTGTCAAATACTGTATAATTTGAATAATACACACATGAATATATGCATGGAAAATCTTGGTAAGACTATGGGTGATAAAGAAATTCTTAAAAGTGGCTTTCTTGACAGAGGGAACCTAGGGCTAAGGTCAGAAAGTAGTCCTTTTTCAGGGCACTTGAGTGGCTCAGTCAGTTAAGTCTCTGACTTAGGCTCAGGTCATGATCCCGCAGTTTGTGGGTTCGAGCCCCACATCGGGCCCTGTGCTGACAGCTCAGAGCCTGGAGCCTGCTTCGGATTCTGTGTCTTCTTCACTCTCTGCCCCTCCCCACTCACACTCTGTCCCTGTCTCCCAAAAATAAATAAACAGTTTTAAAAAATAAAAGAAAGCAGTCTTATTTTTAGAACTTAATAAAACTAATAACTAATTTTAAAAAGGTTTCCAAAAAGAGTATTAAAAGTAGAAAAGTGAAGGGGTGCCTGGGTAGCTCAGTTGGTTGAGCAACCGACTTTGGCTCAGGTCATGATCTTACAGTTTGTGAGTTTGAGCCCCGTGTCGGACTCTGTGCTGACAGCTCAGAGCCTGGAGCCTGTTTCGGATTCTGTGTCTCCCTCTCTTTCTGCCCCTCTCCCACTCATGCTGTGTCTCTCTCTGTCTCAGAAATAAATAAACATAAAAAAATTTTTTTAAAAAATAGTAAAGTGAAAACCTGAGCGGGACCATGACAATGCCAAGGCTTCTGACCATGAAGGACAGCCCTGCCCTGGTAGCCAGGGCACCCCCACACGACGTTGTCCTGCTCTGGCTCCAAGCCCAGCTCAGAGTACCTTGGAGATTCTTGTTCACCCTCTGAAGCGTCTCCTGGCTCACAGTGCTCTCCTCGCAGGCGTGCCTGAGCTTAAGGAGCTCCATGCTAAGGGCACGGGCCTCCTCCTGAGAGGCCTCCAGCACGGCCTGTGACTCCTCCTGCTTCTGCCTCCAGTCATCAAAGCACTTGTCAAAGTGCTGCTGCTTCCGGTCCAGTACCGCTGCTGAGGAACGGGCCTTCCCAAGGTCCCACAGGGTGTCCCCGAGCTCGAGTTGCAGTCTGTGCCTGGCCCTCTCCAGGGAGGCATTTCTGGCATTTGCTACCCCCACGGCTTCAGCCGCCTCCTGCAATCTAATTGCCAACTTCTTCCTGCAAAGGGGAGACCCAAACAAATGGCAGGTGAGCTTCAGCCCTCAGAGAGCTCACCCGGTTTGTCCTGGATTAAAACAGTGCTTCGGTACAAAATAGGGTGGCCCTTGAGGTTGGCTTAATGATACCAAGCAAAAGCAGCTCACGCTGGAAAATGACTTCCTTGTGCCTATAGAGCCCAGATGTCGGCTGGCCATCATCCTCTGGCTCCTGTGTACATGTGTGCTTTATTTTCCCCTACCCTTTGTCACCCTGGTCTTGGAAGTCAGGATCTCTGAATCCTGGAAGTATTTGCTTACCCTAAACCTCCTATAAGCAATACAGACTTTATTGATGACTTAAGAAATGGGAGAAAGAAGAAGATCGTACTGAACACCCCACCAACAGTAAGCAGTTGTTGAAAGTTGTAGGCACATTGGGACACCTGGGTGACTCAGTCGGTTAAGCATCCGACTCTTGATTTCAGCTCAGGTCATGAGCTCACAGTTTGTGAGTTTGAGCCCGGAGTCGGGCTCTGCGCTGTTGATACGGAGTTTGCTTGGGATTTTCTCTCTCTCTCTCTCTCTCTCTCTCTCTCTCTCTCTCTCTCTGCCCCTCCCCTGCTCTCTCTCTTTTTCAGATAAATAAATAAACATTAAAAAAAAAAGTTCTTAGGCGCATCTAATCTTTAAAGATCTCCTTGCTACATTGCTCCCAAGGAACATTCTTTGGTTCTCTCCTGCTCATTCTCTCTCCCTCTTATCACATGGCTCTTAAACAGGCCAAAGTTCTGTCTTTTCTCTGAATTTTTTCTCTACCCCAGATTATCTGCTCAAATTTATATACTCAAATCCATGCCATTGTTATGCTCACTTAACAGGTCCCACTGCTCTCAGGAGGGACTCTAGCCCCCACTATTGTCCCGCCAGCATCCCCTGAGATGGAGTGGCTTATTAAAGTGCTTCCTCCACCACCCCCACAATGCAGTGCTCTGAGACTTTCTAATGGATGAAATGTGTTTTCTTGCTCACATCTCCCGCAGGGACACTGGCAGCCCCATTCTTACCCATTCATTACACTTCTTAGATGAAAGGTACGGTGCATACCAAAGCTCTTTCTGATCTACTATTATTAAACAGAAAAAGACCCTCCGGAATGAACATGTGCCACACAACTAGCCCATCAGAGCAATGTGATCATACAGCCCCTTTTGGGCAGGAGCCTTCAAAATCCAATCTGTGTTCAGCATCCTTGCTTCATTTTTCCTAAATATTAAGAGGAGATTCTGATGGATCGCATGGTGACCATAGTTAACAATTCTGTCTTATATACTTGAAAGCTGCTGTGAGAGTAGAGCTTTAATGGTCTCACCATAACGACAACAAATGGTAATTACATAGGGCAGGGGATGTGTTAACTAACCACATTGTGATAAAGACTTCGCAATATGTACATATATGAAATCATCACATTGTATTCCTTAAACATATTCAATAGTATACAAGAGTTTGGGGCCCAGATGAAACTAGAGTTGGTACCAGCATGTCAATATCAATATGGATACATGAATGTCAATTACATCTCAATAAAGCTGGAGAAAAAAGGAGATTCCGATGCTTTAGCCCATCTAAAACAAGGATCTTGTAATAACTACTTTAGAAATACCCAACTGGTACCAGAAAATAGGGATTTTACTAAGGGTGACCAACTATACTAAGGGGTTTCACCGCGATGTGGGGCTATCAGTGCTAAAATCAGGCAAGCCCACAAGCCCATGGGGCAAAATAGACAAGTTGGTCACCCTCATTTCACTAATAACATTGTCCACATTTCATACCAACTACCCTTTGTTCTTCAACTTGCAACCATAAGTTCTTACTTAGTACTTAGCGCTAGAATCTGCAAGCAGAGGTAGAAGATTAAGAAACCAAATCCCTGTCCTTAGGGAATGTGGGATTTGGAAGTAGTCAACTGGGTCTCAGATGAGCTTGATTCAGCTAGACACAGTCATGCTGTGAAGACAAGACTGGAAATCAAAGCAGGTGGACCCTGAACTTGCCAATTAAAAAAAAGGGGGGGGGGATCCTAGAGGATTTTTTTTGTACCTCTGCCTCCCTGGGGTGATTTAGAAAGAAAACATAATATAGACAACGTTTTATTTATTTGATATTCAACTAAGTTTAAAGCAGAAGAGGGATTCGGATATTACCACATTGTCCGTTATTTCTCTTTAGTTGTCACGTGCTGCAGGACAACAATTTGTTAGCTCAACAAAATCACACGGTTATATGTGGTCTATATACTTTCCCTCTTTTCTGCCCCTCCCAAGAAAACCTTCAAACACTGTGACTGCTAGGCACTTGCACCAGAAATTTTCCATCACCGAAGGAAAAAAAATCTTACTTTAGAAGCAAATGCCATATTTCAGGTATGAGGAGCCATTTCAGTTCAAAGCCCCACTTTTCTGTGGTGCAGAGTTTTTCAAAGATGTACAGCAGATATTTTTAGTACCTGTCATCCCAAAGCCCTTTTTAAGTTACTGTGGCTTCAGAGACAGATTACTTGATACCCCTTTAGGGACAGGCCACGGCGACTGTTAAGCAAGTGCCCAGCCACGTCTCTCAAATATTTAGGAAAAGAACTGAAAAACAATATTGTTGGTTGAAACTAAAGAGAACTGTAATGATCTGCTCCGAATTTTTGCTAAGCTACCAAGCCAGAGACACATTCTTTTGAGTAAACCTTTAATGACTATAAAGCTGGGGTTGGTTTGACACTTTCTCTCAAATTTACACGGTCCTTTGACCTCTGAGCAAAATGTTTCAGTTCTACACCCCGGTACCAAGTCTTGATTCATCTAGGCCCCAAGCTCCCGTAGTTTCTGAGAAGGACTTCTAACACCTTTATGTAGTGTTGGCTATAAAACCGACATTCTAACCTTAGAGGTGGTCTGAGGGTGATTTCTTTTCAAAGAAACGTTTGTCCCTTAAGGCATGACGACAGATCCTGATATGTTTCCAGCCATCCCTGTCCATCTTCACAGACCACTTTGTAGTCTACAGGTTGTAGACCAGAGACATAATGACTTGAATGTATGGAGACGTGTACACACACGGACTCGATTATTTTGATGTTCCAAATGAAGTCTAGGATTTCAAGTGCTAGCCCATTTTCAAACCATAGCTCAAAGTCACATCTTCTATGAAGACTTGCCTTGGGCCCTAGAAAGAGCCTCCTTTCTTTCACCAGGATCTCTTTATAGTCTTTCCTACTTTGTATTATAATTTTTAGTTTGTAGCCCTCACTGGAGCACGTGTTCCTTGCCAGCAGTGGCTGTTTCAGCTCCGGTCTCGGGCTTATTCACACACTTGGTAAGGAGTTGTTAAGTGTATACATGAGGTCTTTAAGACACAGTCACTACCCCCATCCCCTGCTGTGTAACTGCCTCCAGGTTCAGGTGCACCTGGCTCTACTCACTTGGCTTCCTCCAAGTCTTCAGTTCTCTGAGTGGTGTCATCTGCATACTTCATCCTCCACTGCACCATTTCGGCATTGCCTTTGGATAGAGCCCGGAGCAGCTCAGCCTTGGCCTCTTGTTCTTCCTCGTATTGCTCTTGGAGAAGGTCACGGTCATGCTTGGCTGACTTCAGGGCCTGGGCCAGGGCACTCTGTGACTTAAAGGACACAACACATGTTAAAAAAAAAAAAAAGAAAGAAAAGAAAAGGCATCACTACCATTAACAACGAAACGCTTGGAGGTGACATCATTTTTTTTTTTTTTTTAGATAAGGTTAATAACAACCTGTCACAAATGCAAGCTGAACCTGAACCTAGTAAGATAATACCAGGGAAAGAATTGGGGACAAGAAAGGATAGAGTATCTAATTGCTGCCGGTATAACAGGGAAGAGAGTTCTATTTAGGGAAATGCCTGCCTGACTATGTGGGCTTCAGCAATAGGCAGCCCTGGAGTTCAGGAAATAGTGGGGGAGGCAAAGGTAGTAAGAATATTCCCTACCATTTAGGCAATAAGATTTATATTTAGCCCTATATAAGGTTCAGATGTTATTTGGACTAAAAAGGATCACTGAGATTTGGTCCAGCTTTATATTCACTAATGAAAAAACAAAATCTTTTCTTTCACATGTAAATCTCTGAAAACTATCTCATTTTAAAACAGCACTATCCAATGGAACTTTTTTTTTTAAATCTTAAATAGAAAGAGAGAGAGTGAGTGGAGGAGAGGGGCAGACGGAGAGAGGGAGAGAATCTCATGCAGGCTCCATGGAGCTCCATGTGGGGCTCAATCCCACAACCCTGAGATCATGACCTGAGCCAACATCAAGGGTCAGACATTCAACTGACGGAGTCACCCAGGTGCCCCTCCAATAGAACTTTCGGTAGTGATGAAAACACTTTATATGTGTACCATCCAATATGGTAACCATAGCCACATGTGGCTATTAAGCACTCAAAATGTGCTTAGTACAATGTGTGGTCAAAACTGAATTTTAATTTTAATTAATGTAAATTTTAATTTAGATAGCCACCAGTAGTGCCATAGTGGCTACCATACTTTTTGGACAGCAGAACTCAGTTTAGTGAAAATTTCTGCCATTTATATAGTGGTCTAGTTAACCTAGAGGCATCATTCCCGAGAGATAATCTAGTCGAGTGGAAAGAACCTAGTCTAACGGAGTCTCTGCCAGTCCACATGGGTCCTTTCTGCACATTAGAAAAAAAGCATCTTCTCAGGTGGAAGCAGCTCTGAGAGCAAAGGCTTAGTTAAAGGCAGCCTCAGCCAGAGGGAAGGGAAGGAGGAGGAACAATACACATCGACCCTGAGAAGGACAGAGGTTTTGAAATCCAATAAAATTGGCTTTAAATTGCCTACCTCTTATATATTTATTGAGCACCTGTTCAAGATATTAGTGTTTACGGATGAGTGAGATGCAGACAAAGTCTTTCCCCTATGGAACCATAAATGAGTGAGTGGATACACAAAACAAACATATAAACAAATTAATTTTTAAAAAAAATGCTGACAGCAGAAAGAAACTAAAACAGAGTGACACAATGTAGAATGTTTGGCTTCTTCTCATCATTGCCCAAAGCCCTTGAGGATGGACCTGTACACAGTGGAAACAGCAGCTAAGAAAGTCCTACGGCAGGAATAATGGTGGTTTGTTTAAGAGGCAGAGAGGCAGCCTGGGCGGCTGGAGGGGAGAAAATGAGAGAAGCAGATGTATGACGCGAGGTCACAGGAGGAAGCTGGAACCAATGCAAAGGGGCCTCATAGGCCAGCTGGAAGCCACTGGGAAGTCAGCCAGAGATCTTCCAAAATATAAATTAAATCATCTCACTACCTGCGTCAATTCCTTTACTGTCTACTACTAGCTGTATGACCTTGGGCATGTTATTTTTCTTCTCAGAACTTTGGTTTCTTCATATAAAAAGATATAAGTCTACTGGTTTCATAGGACTTACATGAAGATTGAAATAACACGAGTGAAGTATCTAGCAGACTGCCTGATGTACAAACCATGGTGGTCATTTAAAAATGTACATATAATATTAGGGCATCTGGGTGGCTCAGTAGGTTAAGCAACCAACTCTTGATTTGGGGTCAGGTTATGATCTTATGGTTCGTGAGTTCGAACCCTGCGTTGGGCTCTGCACTGATGACATGGAGCCTGCTTGGGATTCTCTCTCTCCCTCTCTGCCCCTCCCCTACTCACTCACCTGAGTGTGTGTGCTTCCTCTCTCTCTCTCTCTCAAAATAAACAAACATATAAAAAATAAAAATGTATATATAATATAGAAAACAAGGAGAGTGGAGGGAATAAAATAAAATATTTAAGAACAGAAGTCTATAGTCTCAATGACCTTCACCTCAGAGTAGATGCCTTTGTAGTGAGATTACTAATAAGTGAGGCACTTTGGGGTGTTAGCAACAAGGTGCCTTGAATATGAATGAAGAATTAACTTGAAATAACCAGAGCTCAAAGAATTTCTCTCTCATAGGCTTTCACCTTAAAGAGCCACTTTCACTGGGGTCACCTGCTAGCAACAGTATATCTCCTCTTAGGAAGAAATGACCACTATGTATAACTTATTGACAACTTAAAAGTAATATTGAACTAAGTCAGCCTCATTTATTTCATTCTAGTCCTTTATTTAATTTAACCTCTTGGTGCAATTCAGAATCAAAGATCCATAAAGAGCCTTGCTGACTTACTGTTCAAGTAATAATGCAAAATGGAAATACAGTTTGCTTGCTCTAAATCTGACAAACTAGACAAGTAATTTGAATCACTGAGGAAGATCCTTCAGTGATCAAGGCCCTTCCCAGCACATACAAGGTCCACCATGTTCTTTTTCCCACAACTTCTGAGGCACTTTCCTCTCTTCTTTTGTATGGGAAGATGCTGAAACTGCCCCATCAAGCACTAGTATTTTTTTACACATACAGTCAAGCTACTGATGAGAAATAATAGATGCATTACTTTGGACTCCTCTTCCAGTTGCCCTTTTAGTTCTTCTATCTGTCGAGTGAGGCTACTCTTCTCCCTGGAAAGTTGGTTTATCAGAGCCTCCTTTTCTTCCAGCCTCCTTAGGAGCTCTCCTATAGAAAGATTTCACAAAGTAAGTTAATCATGGCCTTCCTCCTCATCCACTATCTCCTCACTTAACTCGTTCACTTGAAGGGCAACCACAATGACTCCTACAACATATTTATAATACTTAAAAAGGTCTGAGAGTTCGGTTATCAGCAGCACCATAGCAATGTTCCATTCCAGGACTCACAAAAGAGCCCTGATAAAGAACTGGCTTTTAGCAGTGAGTCTGAGTCAATAACAGGTAATATTAGCTACCATATATTGAGAATCTTCTATGCATTAGGTACTACTATCTAGTTAAATTCTCGTAACTCCTTGATTATTTCGGTACTTTATTACCCACATTACAGAAGGGAAACCAGGGAGACTTACTTGAATATGATGGAGACACAAACATGCACAGACAGTAGTTGGTGAAGGTAGATTCAAATTAAGCTTTTAACCCTGAAGAACACATTCTTTTAGGCTATGCTCCCTTGTTCATTTCATGTGGCACTACCAATTTCTGGCTATATAATTTCTAGATAATTACAACTTCTTTGCCTCACTTCTAAAATGAGGACAATAAAAAATTGTTAATGGAAATTAAATGAGTATGAATGTGTTTTGTAGACTAATTGCTAAATAAATATTAGAAATAGTCATTAAATAGTAGAGGCTATGACCACGGTGGGGGGGGGGGGGGATTCCATTATACTGTAGTCTACCCTCTCTGATAGATAGACTGATAAGACAGAAATGCCTTGGTGATTAACAACAGTACCAGATGCTGAGCCAATCATGGGCAGAGGCAGTTGCTCCCATAGTAACACTAAAAGCCCCAAATATTTATGACCCCCATATCTCTTGCTATAAACAAGTTCTAAACCTCTCAGCATCCTAAGGAAGCATCTATTTGGGCTAAAGTAGCAGTTCTCAAACTTTTTGGTCTCAGGAACACTCTATATGCTTAGAATTTATTAGGTACCCCAAAGAGATTTTGTTTACATGGATTTTATTTTTAATAGTTGGTGTCTTTGAAATTAAAAGAAAAAACTTAAATATGTATTAATTCATTTTCAAATAATAATAAAAATCTTAGTGATGTGTTAATATGTTAACATAAACAACAATTTTTTTAAAGAAAAAAATTTTTTTTTCTGTGGTTTTCCAAAACCACAGAAAAGTCAGTGATAAAAATGACATTATTTTACATTTTTAAAAATATCTGCCTTAATAAAAACTAGATTTTCATATTCGCCTCTGAAGTCAATCTATTGTAATACATGGGTTTTATTGAAGTATATGAAGAAAATCCAGCCTGGAAAAGGGAGATGGAGAAGGGAGATGTATTTTACAGTCTTCAGTCTTTTCATTTTTAAAAAAAATTTTCATTGTCTTTTCAGATAATTGTGACTATTATTTGATACAACACCAAAACTCAACAAATAGAAATTTCTCAAGGATTAGGTGCAATGTGTTACTCTGTTACATTAAACTTTAGGAGTCCATTTTAAACTTTGAATGGATCTTTCACCCACACATGATTGTATAACATCATGCAGTGGTGATTTGAAAAATACGTGTTCACTGAATTATGCAGATCTTCAAAATGTTGACACATTCCCTTATACAATATTTAAAAAAGCATGTTTGTTAACATCACTAGTGATCTCATCAGAAAAGTCTTTGAGAATTGAGAACATCAAGCTCATGATGGCATATACAGGCTTTCAGAATCTGATTTTTGCCTAAAACTCCAATTTTATTATTGGCAACAAATAATATCAGTTGTTTTCTTTGAAGCGACAGGCTCGCTTTGTTCATTTTTGAGAAAATATCTGCCAAATATTTAAGTCAGAACATAGTTTGTCCTTTCAAATAAATAAGATACTCCCTGAAAACACCTGCTAGCTCAACACAGAACTTAATCACACATCATACTTCAGAGGGGTAAGGCAGTGATGGGTGAACAAGGTAAAGGGAATTCAGAGCACACATTGTGAGGAGCACTGAGAAATGTATAGAATTGTTCAATCACTGTATTATACAGCTGAAACTAACATAACACTATGTTAACTGTACTGGAATTAAAATTTTTAAAACTTCTTTAAAAAAAAAACAAAATGGAAGTGCTTTAAGCATACGTCTTTTGTTATCAGAATATTAAAAAGATATATACTTGGGGTCAGGATGTAATAAGATTGATTTTTATTGCTTTATTAAGGACATTCTTACCTAAAACTGACTCCCCCCCAAAACAACTGTATGTATCACTGAATATAATGATTAATAGTACAGTGCGGTACCACTGTCTTGATGAGTGTCTTGATGAGGCTCAAGTAGTTTTAATTGTCACTGCTTTTGCAGCATCAATATAAATGTCAAAAGGACTAAAAAGAAAGCAATCATTTTAACCTCATAAGCCCCCTTCAAGGGTCTTGATGATTGCTGGTGTTCTGTGGACCAAACCGAAAATCTCTGGGTGACAACATCATATTGAAAAGGAGCCTGAAGAAATGCCAATCCACTAGGGGGTTGAGACTAATATATCACATATCTTATAGAGCACGTACCCACTTCACATGGCTTAATTGATCACATTTACCACTGACTGGCTTTAAAAGCGGAGTTTGATATGTTGACAGGGCAGGGCATGAGACTAGTGGGTAATGGCAAAAAAGCAACAAAAAATCTAGAGCATAGACCCAGTGAGGGGAAAGGAGGTTTGGATAGGTATGTACTTAAAATTTAATTCACACAAAGCCAAAAGGTGAAAATAAGAATTAAAGGAAGGAAAAAAAAGGTCCTTCATCCTGAGCCGAATTATCGCTTCACACCCACTTTCACTCCACTCACTTACCTAGTAATTTCCTCATCAAAAAAGTGAGTAGAAAATTAATGCCAATAACCTAGGGGGAGGTAGGCAGTGCCTATCACAACAATTTTATACAGCACATCATTTAGGGCCAGACATATAAGTATTCTCCAGTCTTGTCACTGGACTGTAGAGTCCACAGACTATGTCCTAAATAGCAGAGAGCAACTTGGGGATTTTCTAACAAGGCTAAGTATCATATACCCTGCTCCCACTATAAGAATCCTAGTCAGTGTCCCTGCTAGAACCAAAAACACTATCTTCTGGGCTTCTAGGTTTACAGTTTTGCCAGCCCATTATAATTTAGCTTTAATTCTAGAATTACTATCTAGAAACAGGTGTCCACTAGCAGAAGGATGTGATACAGTCCAAATGGTCTTTATTCTTTTTGTTAAGTATGTGCCTCTGGGCAAGAATATTGTTTGTTTTCATTGACCTAGGAATTTGAACTCTGGAAATATATTCCTAAAAATAATTCTAATTACAGAGAAACAGCTAGTCACATGCTGTTCACAGCAGAGAAACAAGTCAAGTTCCGAGGCAAGGTTAAGTAAACTATAGTCCCTCTACTTGACGGGTTAGAAGTAGCCATTATAAATGACTAAGTATGAAAGATACAAAAAAAAAAAAAACCTTGTGAAAATTGAAAAAAAGAAAAAAAAACACAAAAAAATTGCCACAATGTAAAAGATTGGGGGGAAAAAACCATGAAACACAAAAAACTATCAATAGTAGCTGAAAGTACAGAGTAAACCTTGGTACATTTTTCTACTTTTTATTTATCAAGTGTTTGTGCAGCACCAATAAGTGGCAGGCATTATTCTAGATGACTGACATATATCAGTGAATAAAACAAAGCTTACATGAAGCTTACATTCTCACAGATGGAGACAGACAAATAAGCACATTTATCATGTCAAGTATGTCGTTTGTTTGAAGGTATTAAATACTCTAAAAAAAGAAGCAGAGAGTGGTTGAGAGCACTCAAATGTTGCCTTCTCAACAAGGCCTATCCTGACGTCCCCAGATATCTGTTTGATTAACCTTCATCTTCAAGTCTCTGGAGAATTAACAGAGTATTCTGGGCAGAGGAAGAGGCTAGAGCAAGACCCTAGGACGCGAGTGTGCCTGGTGTGTTAAAAACTCAGCCAAGGCAGAATGGGAGAAAGGGAAAGTAGTAGAGGAGGTCAGAGAGATAATGAGGGGTCCAATTATGTGGCCTTTGTAGGCTATTGCATAGACTATAGCTTTTACTAAATATAAAAAAAAGTATGGGTTTATTATTGAAAATTAGAAAAAATGTCTGTTTCAATGAGGTTGACACTATAAAAAGTCATGCCTTACAGGCTGTGTGGACAGCCCCTGTCATCTTTTGATCTTGAGAGTTGCTTCTTCCAACTGCGTAGTGCTTTTCTCCTTCCCGAAGGAGAGCTGGGTGGAGCCTCCCAAAGCAGCACGGGGGAGGAGGGGACCTTTACCAGACAAGAGCATGTCCGTGGACAAGGTTAACCCAGAGACTGCATTCCTCCCCTAGAATCTTTAAATACTCACTCAGTTTCAGTAACTGATTCATCATCTCAGGAGTCCCTCCACCAGGCTGCTGGGACCGAGGCTGGCTCACAAATGAAGCAGCACATTTACTTACCATTCTCACTCCGTAGCTTTGTCTTCTGTGCTTTTAGGTCATTTGCCAACTGACTCACTTCATCTAGTTTCACATTTGCTTCATTCAAGCGCTCTTCATACAGACTACAGAGCTTCTCAGAGTTAGCCTAGGGTTGAGAATGAAGAGTTGAACATGGCTCATGGAGTTCCTGCTGAATTAGCTGCATAAGAAAGGGAAAGGGTGGTTCCTGGGACCCTTGTGCTCTCTTCTGCTCTGAAGACCACAGCTAACATTTGGAAAACTGTATCTTCTAATTTCATCACACACAGTAAACTTAAGGTCTGGTACTTTAAGGAGCCCAAACTTCTTAGGATGTAGGTGTCATGGAGAAACCAAATTCCCTGGGTATTGGGACCCTCTCTAGAATTCTTTCCTCTTTTGGAGAAGGAAACATACCAAACACTGATGAAGTACACAGCCACTTTCTGACATTATGTTATATATTTAACTATCTTTCTCTCCCACTAGAATAGGCTTCATGAGAATAGAGATTCTGTTGGATCACAGATAGCCGCCCCCCCCTCAAGTGCCTAGAATAATATGTAGTACATACAAGAAGTTCAATAAACAACTGGGAACATGCAAAGGAGAGGGAGGGAACAGGGGAAGCAGGAAAGAAATCCAAAGCGCTGACTAAGCAGTAGAGGAGAAAGTAGGTAGATCTGAGCTGCAATGGCTTAATGGAAGTTTGAACTGTCAAAGCAACCGCACCCTCTGGATCACTAAGGCTGAAGGCTCAAGGTAACCCTGTTGGGTTAACACTGAATTCTAAACTCCAGCTTCTCAGAATGGGTATTTTGTGCTTGGAGAAAGGGATATGCCATTTGGCCGTTGTACCTCCACCTATTTAAATAACCAACCTAACCATCAGATTTTTGCCACACTCTGAAAGGGAATGATAGGACTTTGAGACTCAAGATTCTAAAATAGGACCAAGAACTGTCAGATGTATAATGGTTGTGTCCCTTTACCTAGCTTTAATTTGCATCCTTGCTATTAATATGGTCAGAAAGGACATTGGTGGTTCTAGAGATCCATAGTTCTATAGGTAGCTGTTTTTGTGTTTTGCTCTTTACATGTATTAAATCTCGTTCAATACAACAGTCCCGTGAGATCTTTGTTTTTACAATGAGTTCTACGGAAAAGGAAGAATTAAGACAACAAAGAAGGGATCACACCAATGGCATTCCAAGAAAATGGTGACACATGTGAAATCTGGTGGTAAGCCTAATATTCTGAATATTAACATAATTTGTATGATGTAGCAATGGCCAAAGATGAGGAACATTTTTAAGATGTCAGGTTTAGTCCTCTGGGAAACTCCTGAGTCTACAAAAACCTTGGAGACCTCCAGCTAGAGCCAACTCTGTGTTGAAGATTGTTCTCTTCTAGCTTACACTAGTGACTATTCTAAATCCCCAGTGAAAAACTACTAGATTACATCTTCTTATATTCCCAAGGCAGTGTGTGGTGCTGGACACAAAATAGGTACTTAACATATGTCTAAGACAATCAAATTACTGCCTTAGTGAGAGATTGGCCAACATTCCCACTAAAGTTTACTTAGAGGTCACATTCAAGCTTTCCTTATAATCCCCAACCCCCAAATTTATTTTTTAGCTTGGTGAAGATATTATCCACTGATTAGGAAACCAGTGAAGAGCCAAATCAGGTGCATGCCCATTTGGAGGCTTATAAGGAATGTCATGTAGTTCAAGCTCAAAGATGTTCCATAGCACACCCAGGCTTGCTGGTGAGTATGCAGCCAAACTTGGCAGAGATTCAATGACCAGCTTCTCATACAATGCCATCAGCATCATGTAGGATAGAGCACTGATGTTAAATGTCAGGCACATTCAGTTATCCATACTCTCCACTTACTACTTTAAAAAGGTTGTAGTATTGATAAATGTAACAGTCTTTAGATGGTCGGAAATGTCTACTTATATTTCATCTGTTGAATAGGTTTGCTCTCACTCCTAAAAGCAATTTTACAAAGTTGGCACATTGATTTTTTTCAACAAAATATCCCTTAAAAGTTCAGATTGACTCTTTTCTATAAACGAGAAGACAGAATCAGAAAGGCTAAACATCTTGTCCAAATTCACAGAGCTAGTGAGTATTAGAATTAAGATTTGAACTGATAACTTCCTGTACAGAGGCAAAAAAAAAAAAAAAAGCCAAAACTAGACTCCTAAGTATCTGTTATATGAAGTAGTAATAACAAAGGGAATGTTACATTGACATCCAGTTGGCTCATATTGTCATGAGTCCTGAGTGCCAGAGGAAACAGGATAAAAATATGGTAACTATGTAAACCATCTTTATTTTATGTTGTCTCCAATAATAAATGACCCATTAACTGGGCCAGGAAGAAGACATCCAGGTGTGAGAAATAGCACTTCTGTTTATGGCCCTGAATATTCTATGCTATGCATCTGTTTGCTGAGGGTGAAAGAACACAGAGCTCTATAAGACAACTTAGTCAATGGTGTGTGGAAATGGCTAGCAAAGGAGCCAGAGAATCCCTAGTTTTTAAGAGACTCCTGTGTAGTAAAGCCCAGCTGGGCTGTGCATATCTGCAGAACATGCAGCCACCTGGGCAGACAGAAAAGGCATGCGCTCTGAGGCATAGCTTCAAGTGGTAGGTATTGATGGGCCATGTTAACCATTGGCATAGCGTTTTCTACTTACAATGTATTTTTACAAGCAGGATCTGCAAAAGACAATGAAATTATTTATCTAAAGGTAGTCTTTACAGGGTATATCATTCAAATGGTTGTACCTTCAAAAGAATGCATAAATATAGGCATTAATTTTGATACTAGGAAAGAAAAGGTTAATGGAATAATGTACATTCATCTTACAGCTGATTCTTAAAATGCTGCCTAAAAATGCTGTCTCCCAGAAATGCAGGAACCAATGGGAATTCAAAATAATCAAGATAATTGTGAGATTGACTATAACTTCTAAATTTCCCTGGGCTTCTCTGTCAGCATAATATGCTTTTTGAAAATGCTTCAGTTTCCACTGTACCACTGAGTATTGGCATTCCTGGCATTATAATTCAGAAAAAGATGAAATAAACAATTCAAGAAAAATTTCAGTATAATATATATGCCTATGAGAATGAACATAATCAATTTATCCCACCAGGAAATATTTAAGGTAGCAGCACAATGTGGCCACACACCAACATAAACAGAATTTGGAGTCAAGGCCCATCTCTGCCATAATTGTATGACCTTGGATAGTCACTGAATCTATGTGCCACAGAATTCCCAAAAGGCATATATAAAAGTTAATGCTAGTACTTGAGTATACAGGTTATGCATATCATGTAGTAAACATGAGTAAAATAAGACCTAGTTTCTGCCCTAGAGATGCTTTCTATTTAAGCAAAGTTAAAAGACTATATAATGCAGCAATACAAGAAGGATCCCAAAAGTGCTATAGTAATTCTGAAATAGATAAAGTTTTAATATGGGAAGTTGAACTTGAGCATTCCAGGGAGAGGGCTTAGTTTGGAAAAGGCACATTGCTGGGAAAAGATATTTGGTGAAAGGCAAGCATGTTAGCTTGGCTGAAATGGAAGGTCCATGAAGCAGTAATGGAATCTAAAATTGGCAGGGCAGATTGGGTCAGATCACAGGCCATAGGGTACCTTGAAAAGCAGCAATTTGGAGTTCACTGTTAAGCAGGGACATGACTCTATAAAGCCATGTCTAGAAATATTCATATGGATACTATATGGGATAGATTGAGAAAAGAAAAGCTAGAAGCAAAAAAATAATAATAATTTAGGAAACCACATTAATAGTTAAAAGGTAATGAAAGTCCTACCTGTGTGTGGGTATGGAATGGAAAACTGTAAGACAGTGAAGAATTTGACCTGCTGCAAGAATTGATTGGAAAGCAAAGAACAAGGGAGGAAACACATAATCAATTACAGGCTTTAAGCCTGGGTGATGGGAAGAAACAGGGTGTCAGTGACAGAAATGTCCAGAAGAAACACTAGATTCAGAAGAAGGTGATAAGTTTGGTTTTAGACATGCTAATCTGAGTAAAGGAAGACATTACTGATCTTTGAAAAAACAATTTAGGAGAATACTTTTAAGTAATGTAGGGGAAAGAAAAGACACTGAGGGAGTTATAGGAGTGAGGAGGTAGTGAGTGCTAGTGGGTGGTGGGTACTAGTCTCCAAAGATGACTCCCTAGTGAGCCATACCCTCTGGTACTCATACCTTTGTGTAGACCCCTACCTGTGACTTCTAACTGAATCACTCCACTGCATTGTAAGTCTGCCTCACAAGAATTGTTGCAGCTTCTGCCTTGGTCTCTTGTAATACTTGCTTTTGTTCCCTAAATTGCCTTGTAAGAAGTCCAAGTCTTCTGTGGCTGCCATGCTGTGAGGAAACCCAAACTAGGCACATGGTGAGAGAGATTTCCATCTAGCCTCCAGCTGTTCTGGTTGTCCCAGCTCAGGAGCCAGACATAGGAATGAATAAACCTTCAGATGACTCCAGTCTCAACTGTCATCTGAGCTAAGCCAGTCAACCCCAGAACCAAGGGAGATGATAATAAATTGCTATTTCAAGCTACAAGGTTTAGGGATGATTTGTTATACAGCAATAGATAAATAGAACAATACTCTTTGGTCAAGGAGACAGATTAAGGCAGATATAGATAGACCTTGCTTTCCTTCTCCTAAGTGTCTGAGGAAAAGTCTTTTTTATTTTGGTTTGTTTTGCAATGGGTGAGTAATGGTTATGTGGAAAAATATTTTATTCTTTGGGACAAGAAGGAAAGAAATGGATGAGTGTAAGAAAAATATAAGGGTGAAGAGAGAAGTTATACTGAATGGTCTTGATTTTATCAGTTAGGTCTTACCATTTATTGAAAAGGATTTAGAAAGTCAGGGTTAGAATCTGAGGGAGGATTTTGTTTAAAATAAAACAGAAGGTGAATTAGAAGAATAAAGAACTTCTGAGCAGCAATGAAATTCTAGAGGAAATTGGAAAGTATGAAATTCATACCTAATTAGTATGGATTTATGGTGAACCTATCAACAGTTTTATGACTATGACTTCCTACTAAGATATGCAGAAACAGAAGAATTCCTGAGGATAAACAAGAGGCAGAGAAAATTATAAAGAGTAAGGACTTCTAGAGTCTCATTTGGGCTGAGGAAAGCAAATGAAGCCTACAGGGCATGGAGAAAGCATGCTTTCATTGCTGAGAGAAAGATGAGTCCATATAAAAGGCAGAATACAGATGAGATAGAGGAGAGAGGACTTAAATCCTTACTAGATTTATATTCTAAGATAATTGGCAGGAAGAGTGGAGAGAAAGAGAAGGAAAAGCAGGATGTTTTGTGTTTCTTTCTACCCAATGTGGTTTTTTAAAGGGAATTAAGGCTAAATATTTTAGGAGTCACTCAGTATCTCTGAAGAAATGCTGCATTTTTCTGGCCATGGTCCATGAAAGTTGAGCTTTATTGTTGGTTTGTCTCTTTCCCAGATAACTTCCCAAATTCTGCTCACAAGGAGAATGTGACACTGGCTATAGTCATACCTTGGAGATGTTGTGGGGTCAGTTCCAGACAAGTGCAATAAAGGTAGTATCACAATAAAGTGAGTCAGTGAAGTTTTTGGTTTCCCAGGGCACACAAAAGTTATATTTACCCTATACTGTAGTCTATTAACTGCACATTAGCATTATATCTTTAAAAAAGCAATGTGTATGTCATAATTTAAAATACTTTATTGTTAAAAAATGCTAACCATCATCCGAGCTTTCAATGAGTCATAATCTTTTTGTTGGTGGAGGGTCTTGGCCTCAACGTTGATGGCTGCTGACTGACCAGGCTGCTAGTTGCTGAAGGCTAGGGTGGCTGTGGCAATTTCTGAGAATAAGACAACAAGGAGTTTTGACACATCATTTGACTCTTCCTTTCATAAATGATTTCTGTGTAGCATGTGATGCTGCTTGATAGCATTTTACCCAAAGAACCTCCTTCAGAATTGGAGTCAATCCTCTCAAACCCTGCTGCTGCTTGATCAACTAAGTTTACATCATGTTCTAAATCCTTTGTTGTCATTTCAATAACCTTCACAGCATCTTCACCAGGAGTAGGTTCCATCTCAAGAAACCACTTTCTTTGCTCATCCATAGGAAGCAACTCCTCATCTGTTAAAGTTGTATCATGAGATTGCAGCAATTCAGGTGCATCTTCAGGCTCCACTTCTAATTCCAGTCCTCTTGCTTTTTCTACCACATCTTCAGTTACTTCCTCCAGTGGAACCTTGAACCTTTCAAAGTTATCCGGAAGGATTGGAACCAACTTCTTCGAAACTCCTGCTAATGTTTGGCCTCTTCCTGTGAATCATGAATGTTTTTAATCTAGAATGGCGAATGCTTTCCAGGAGGTTTTCAATACACTTTGCCCAGATCCATCAGAAGAATCACTATCTGTGGCAGCCATAGACCTACAAAATGTATTTCTTAAATCATGAGATTTGAAAGTCAAAATGACTCTTTGATCCATGGGCTGTAGGATGGATATTGTGTTAGCAGGCATGAAGACAACATGAATCTTCTTGTATATCTTCACCAGAGTTTTTCAGTGACCAGGTGCATTGTCAACAAGTAGTACTACTTTGAAAGGAATCTTCTTTTCTGAGCAGATCTCAACAGTGGACTTTAAATATGTGTCGTCATCCAGACTTTGTTGTTCCATTTCTAAAGCACAGGCAAAGTACATTTAGCATGATTCTTAAGGGCCCTAGGGTTTTCACAATGGTAAGTGGGCACTGGCTTCAATTTTAGCTCCTAACAGGAGTTAACCTGTCCTTTGAAACCAGGCATTGCCTTCTCCTCCCTAGTTATGAAAGTCCTAGATGGAATCTTCTTCCAACAGAAGATTGTCTACATTGAAAATCTGTATTTAGTGTAGCCACCTTCATGAAGTATCTTAGCTAGATCTGCTAGTAAATTTGCTGCAGTTTCTACACCAGCACTTGCTGTTTCACCTTACACTTTTATTTTATAGGGACTGCTTCTTTCCTTAAACATCATGAACCAATCTCTGCTAGTTTCAGACATGTCCTGCAGCTTCTTCACCTCTCTCAGCCTTCACAGAATTAAAGAGAGTTGGGCTTTTGCTCTGGATTAGGCTTTGGCTTAAGGGAATGCTGTAGTTGGCTTGATCTCCTATCCAGACCACTCAAACTTTCTCCATTATCAGCAATAAGGCTGTTTCACTTGCTTATAATTCATGTGCTCACTGAAGTAGCACTTTTAATTTCCTTCAAGAATTTTTCCTGTGCATTCACAACTTGGCTAGCCATTTAGCACAAGAGGCCTAGCTAGCTCTCAGGCAGTCTTGGCTTCCAACATGCCTTCCTCACTAAGCTTAATCATTTCTAGCTTTTGATTTAAAGTGGGAGATGTACAACTCTTCCCGTCACTTGAACACTTAGAAGACATTGTAGGGTTATTAATTGGCCTAATTTCAATATTGTTGTGTTTCAGGGAATAGAGAGGCCTAAGGAGAGGGGGAGAGAGATAGGAGAATAGCCAGTTGGTGGAAGTCAGAACACACACACTTATCAAGTAAGTCTGCTGTCTTATATGGGCATGGTTCTTGGCACTCCCAAATAATTATAATAGTCACATCACAGATGACTGATCACAGATCACCATAATAAATATGATAATAATGAAAAAGTTTTAAATGTTGTGAGAATTACTAAACCGTGACACAGAGGCATGGCGTGAACATATGCTGTTGCATCAATGGCACCAATAGACTTCCTCAGGGTTGCCACAAACCTTCAATTGTAAAAACCACAATATCTGTGAAGCACAATAAAGCAAAGCTCAGTAAAATGAGGGAGGCCTCTATTTGTTCTGCTTAACCTAAACTACGCCCCCTCTCAACTACCAGAAGATAGGATGGCCATTACCTGTGATCTGATACTAGTCATTTGATATGAGAGCTTATACTATATGGATTAGTGGTCTAGGTGAAGAAAGAATACATGGTGAAACTTCCTTCTCATGCTGGCTGGTTAAAGAGATGCCAGAGAACATGAAGGAGAAAAAAGTCTCTCCCCTTAGCAAAGTTCTTTGCGTCCACCATTCATGGAGACAGACCCTAGAGTATCTGAGCCACCCCCGACGTGTGCTCCCAACGCAAAGCCATTCTTCAAGAGAGACACACTACTCACATAGCTAGTGGCTTCGCTTTCTAGCCTACTTACTTATGTCATCATCAGAAAGACCCACAAGAAACATGGCCTGGAACTCCAATTAAACCAGAGCTACTGTCAGGCTACAGTCAGGTAATAGCCATGTGACCTTAACAACGCGCACTGAGCTTAAGCCTGATCTAGTCAATCTAAAGAAATACAGCCTCCGTTAGCAAACACCTCAAGTCACCAATCCAGTTTATTTTTCTTTTCCTTTGCCTCCCCTACCTACTTCCATGTTCTGAAGTCCATAAGGTAGACTTGAGGATGCTTACCTTAGCTCTGGTCATCTGCTCAACATTGGTCAGGAGGTCACCCACTTCTAGCTGTAAGTCACTCTTGTCTTTTTCCAATTTCTGCTTGACCTGTTGTAGATTTTCTAGCCGGCCCTGGAGCTCAGACAAGCTGTCTGCATGTCTCTTCTTCAAAGAGGCAGAAGTTGCCTCAAAGTGCAGTGTGGCCTCTTCCATGTCTTGGCGAAGCTTCTGGAATTTTGTTTCCTGTTTCTTCATTATGTCTAGCTGAGCCAAACGGGTGCCTCCTGCCTCCTCCAGCCTTTCATTCAAGTCTTCCAGTTCTTGTGTGAGGTCAGCTCTCTCCCTCTCCATCTTGGCTCGAGTGGTCCTTTCAGTTTCCAGTTCCCTTTTCAAATCCTGTATCTGATTCTGCAGCAATAAATAATTTTGACTTTTACTAAGCGCTTGTAGCATATTTTATATTCAAGAGCTTTACTGTATTTTTTAAAACTGTATCAAAACTAAGAAAAGTCATGTAATACCTTTGGTTTCATTCTATAAAGAAGATAGAATACATAGAAATTAAATGATTTTCCCCAAATCACTACAAAGACCAGAGTTCAAATGTGCTCTTCCTCCAGATCTCCCAGATCTTGTTGATGAGCAACTTCATTAAATTCTATACGTGGAGGAGAAACTACAGTAAAGAGGACTTTCCAAAAGAAGAGGAAACACCTTTCATAGAACAAGAAAAAAAAATTTCAAGAGCTTAATAAAAACTAACATGATGAATTTTATATACAATACCTCATGCATCTGGGATTCATGTACCAATCTCAATTATTGGGATCTTGGGCAAATATCTGATGAATCAAATAAATATCTGAGTTCAAGCAACTTACTCATAAGAAACAGCATCAATTTAATTTCACACACAGTTCTGCCAAACTTGGTTACTTGGTTTCTTGGTCTGCAGGTGATTTCAAGTACCAGGAGATCCGAAGTAATGAATTAAAATGGGTGGAGGAATGGGGAGTGCTATGGTGAGTAGTAATCTGATACCATTAGAGGCAGAATTATTAGATAAAGGAAATTAGTGACAAGAACTCTCAGAGCCCCAAACTCTTGTAGTGTAAGGGCAAATAGCTCTACAAATCTTGATAGCATCATTATAGTACAGCACAGGAAAGCCACTGATGTTCAATAACATTACCTTAAATAATTACGCATAGGTTAGGACGGGAGTGAAAAAGGATAGTATCTATTTTAGAACATGTTTCCTTTCCTTTAAATTAGAGTACCATGGCTTCGAGGATGCCGATTTCTAGATCATGCCAATATGTAGGCTACCAGATCTGTAGATGAGTTGGGACAGAGAAGGCGCTAAAAAATTTGTGATTTCCACATCCAAGTAAATGTGATCCCCTTCCAACTAGTTATTCTGGGATCCAATACCTTTGTCCCAAACAATACTATCATTAAAACAAACATTTCTAGACCATTTCTTCAGAAATAATCTTTAGAGCATTAAAAAAAATTGTTTTAATGTTTATTCATTTTTTGAGAGACAGAGCATGAGTGGGGGAGGGGCAAGGAGAGAGGGAGACAGAATCCAAACAAACTCCAGGCTCTGAACTGACAGCACAGAGCCTGATGCGGGGCTTGAACCCACAAACCAGGAGATCATGACCTGAGCCAAAGTTGGACACTTAACCGACTGAGCCACCCAGGCACCCTAGAGCACCCTAGAGCCACCCTAGAGCATTTTTTTTTTTAATCATGAAGGTAAGAGAATTTGTCTTTTGGATAAATTGAAATTTTTGAGTCTTTTTATTTTGGATAAAGTCAAGTATCACTTGAAGACAAGCCTGGTGAATATGATAGATAATCGCTTGGAGATTAATATTGTGTTTGAAATCATGCCTATAAATCAGTGAGACTGTTTTTCTTATTTGATTTAAAATGTCTCAGAAAATAATTATCAGAAAGAGGCTCAAAATTATTTTGAGTAATGGTTACATTACTGAGATAAATATTTAGCTCCAAAGGAAAAACATCTCTCATACAGATGTATATGCATACAGCATATGTGAGGAGTTACATATACGTGTGTATGTGTATATATCCATTCATACTTATTTTATAACATGGTCAAATAGTGTAAAACAGCCACATGGTCTAAAACTTATAAATAGCATCCCATTACCAAATAATGTTTTGAGACTACAAGTAGGTACAAAACAGATTTTCAGCACAGAAATAGAATTGTTTTCTAATCACAAAGACTAATCATCATAAAAAATTAAATTGCTAACACTGAATGCTCACCACAGATCAAGCACTATGCTTACCACTTAAATGTACTATTGCATTTAATAATATTAGCTCAAAGGCTGTCAGGAAGATTAATAACTGAAAAAAATACGTATCTAGGATTTTAGCACAATGTTTGCTTCACCACAAATATTCGACAAATTACCTGTTTTTATTACGGTAAGAAAATCTAAGCATAAGAGGTCATTTTTCCAAGTCACTTATCTGTGGAATGTGGCAGTTTTCCTTCTTAACCACTGCTCTTTTCTGCTTCTGTCCATGGTTGCCTCAGGGTATGGATACCTTGGCAAAGCATTTGTCATTAAAGTACCAATTATTACCCATGAACCTACATATAGCTACATGAGAAATGATTACCTGAAGCTCTTTAACCATGTTCTGAAGCTGAGCCACCAGGCCTTTCTCCTTCTCCACCTTTGAACTCATCTGATTCATTTCTAGTTCTTTCCTGTAAGGGAAAAATGCATCAAATAGAATTTCTTAGGTGATAACATTTGACTTAAATATTTAAAAAATTATAGTAATAACACATGAAATTATTCTCTTATAAAAATTCAGCTACTACATCTATATCTGAAGTCTCCTTGGCTCTCACACCTAATCTTTGTTCCTTCCCAAGAGGTAACCACCATTATCAATTTGGTATGAATCCTTCCAGACATTTTTTCTAAGTATTGGCATGCATTTATGTTTACATGTAGGTAGAAATAGTTTCATTTTCTCTACTGTGAAAGGTATAATATGTAATATTAAGTATAAATATAATTAAATATATAAATAATTAAATAAAATAATACAAATAATAATATAGTATATTATTATATATAATTAATATATTATAATATAATATAACATTATAATATATAATTAATAATATAAATAAATATATAATTAAATATAAATGTAAATATAAATAATTTGTATTTATAGCTCCATAACTTATTTTTAACCCAATAACACATTTGAGTTTTTTTTCATGTTGGCCCATACATAAATTACTTCATTTTAAAAATTAACTGTGACATACTATTCCATAATTTAGACATCCTATAGTTGATTTGCCCACTTCCCCATTAATAAGCCCTTAGGTTTTCCCCAATATTGTCCTTCTGTAAATACCACTGTTCATAACCATGCCCCCTTGTGCACATGTGAGTGTTTCCTTAGAGTGGATACAGAGTAGGGAATTCCCTGGGTCAGGTATAAGTGTGTGCTTAAAAATACATAACCCTGCCCTTTGCCCTTCAATAGCAGTGTGAGATTATTTCTCTATATTTACGCCTAATATTAGCATACTTCTAAATTATTCCTAATCTGACAGAAATTGGAAAATTAGAATACCTTAGTTTTTAATGTCCCTGTTTAACAGTGAGGCAGCATCTTGTCATTTAAAAATGGCCAATAAACCAAACGAACTACCTGGTGGTATCCTTTGATCATTTGTCTACTAGATTGTTCATATAATTAATGAATTATAGATTTTCTTTTAGTATTCTTATTTTCTGGTATCTCCTGAAAATATTTCTCACACCTTGTATAACTTGTTCCAATTTTACTTATGTTGGCTTTTGCCACATAAATATTTAGAAATGTGATATCGTTAAGTATCAAGATATTCTTTTTCTGTCTTTGGCTTTTGTCACTTATTCAAGAAAATTTAACCTGCCAATTTTCTTTTTTTTTTTTAATTTTTTTTAATGTTTATTTACTATTGAAAGACAGAGAGAGTCAGAGAGTGAGCAGGGGAGGCGCAGAGGGAGAGGGAGACACAGAATCTGAAGCAGGCTCCAGGCTCTGAGCTGTCAGCACAGAGCCTGATGCAGGGCTCGAACTCACAAACCGTGAGATCATGACCTGAGCTGAAGTCGGACACTTAACCGACTGAGCCACCCAGGTGTCCCTAACCTGCCAATTTTCTAAGATTTATTACCTAAATTTTCTTGCAAAGATTTGTATTGTTTTTATCGTGGTAAGAACATTTAACATGAGATGTACCCTCTTAACAAATATGTAAGTGCATAATACAGTAATGTTAACTATAGGGACAATGTTGTATAGCAGATTTTTAGAACTCAGTCATCTTTCATAACTGAAACTTTATACCCATTTAATAACAACTCCCTATTTTCCACTCCCTCCAGCCCTAAACAACTACCATTCTACTCTGCTTCTGTAAGTTTGACTATTTTAGATGCCTCACATAAATGGATTCATGAAGTACTTGTTCTTCTATGACCGCTTTATTTCACTCAGTATCGTATCCCCCAGATTCATCTATGGTGTCACATATGGCAGGATTACCTTGTTTTTAAAGGCTGAATAAGAAGGGTGCCTGGGTGGCTCTATCAGGTGAGCTTCCAGGTCTTTATTTTGTCTCAGGCCATGGTATCATAGTTCTGAGATTGAGCCCACACTGGGCTCCATGCTGACAGTGCTAAGTCTGCTTGGGATTCTTTCTCCCCCTCTCTCTCTGCCCCTCCTTCATGTACTCTCTCTCTCTCAAAAATAAAATAAGATAAATAAAATAAAATAAAATAAAAGGCTGAATAAAATTTCATTGTGTGTAAACACCATATTTTCTTTATCCATTTATCCATCAATGGGCGTTTGGGTTGTTTCCATATCTTAGCTACTGTTAATAATGCTGAATCTTCTAACCGTTTTATAGCCTTGTCTTTACCTTTAATTCTTTAATGCAACTGGATTTTGTGTGTATGAGTAGTGTGTTAACTTTTATCTCAGAAAATGAATAGCTAATACTCTCAGCACCGTTTATTAAGTACTCTAGTCATCACTAATTTGAAATGCCACCTTTATCACATATTATGTTTCTATATATACATAGGTCCATTTAGAGAAAAAGTTTCACAGTTAATGTTATATCTTTCCAAAAACATGGATTTCTAAAATGCCAGAGCTCTTTGACCTGTGGCCTACAAGGACATGGAACATCATTTTCACTTTGCTGAGCTGAAACATGATCTTAAAATGGAATGCTAAGAGACCTCTATCATCACTTCAATGTTCCATACATTTATAGGATTACTTCTTTTCCAAACACCCATCAAGTTCAGTAACTCATCAGAATATGAACAAAACCTGAACATGAGCATGTATCATGGCAACTCATGTAGACAAACAGAAAAACCAGAAGCTCGGTGAGGCTCACTTGACTGTGTTCTTTCCTGTGGCTCCAGTGATGGACCTGTTCCCAGCTTTACCCTGGCCTTACCTCACTCTTGGGCCTCACTGTTTCTCTCTCCTATTTTACCTTTTCGCAATTACTTGAAAATCCCTCATGGTGAGAAGAAAGTCTAGCTGAGCAGGGGATGACAAGAGACAAGATGAGAAAGTCCATTTCACTAAGCAGTAAAACTAAACTGAGAAGCCACCTTGCCTTGAGTTCATGTGAGCTGAAAGTTTTGCTAATTTTGATTGTGACGTTTTGCTTTCGATTTTAACGTTTAATATTTAGATCGTAAATTACTTGATAGAAAAGCTATATACATTTTAATGAAGTTATATCTGGCAAACTTTTTTCAAAGAGATCAAAGGCTATATTGAACTTCATATTAAAGGGTTTGGGGTTTTTTGTTTAGTTTAGTTTTTTTTGTTTTGTTTTGTTTTACTTTTTATGCCATTGGTCTCATCATGAGTAAAAGAAGGGAGCCATTTTTATTTTTGGACTTGTAGCCTCAAATTTCAATAATTCACAAGTCATAGGCTTTACACCTTTCTTTCCAGTCTGCTAGTCAGATGCTTCCTCAGTCATATTCTTCTAGATTATGCATTTACTCTCTTTTTACAACCATATAATAGTCCAGCAACAAAAAGAAAATTCATTTCCTAGGCTTGTTATCTTCCCAGTCAGGTGTTGAGACATCTGGCCCTGGAGTCATGAGGCTAAGTGCCATGAGAAAGCTATTCCTTCCAATATAAGGTCTCCCCGAATCTCGCGTCCACAGCGAGGTGACTTACTTCCTCAGCTTTTCTGTCAGCTGCAGCTGGCCGCTCTCCAGGTGCTCCACACTCATGAGGTTCAGCTTCAGATCGCCCTCCAGTTTGCTCTTTTCCCTTTCACAGTTCATTCTCGCTTTCCTCTCCTGCTCAAGGGCACCCTCAAGCTGACAAAAGGAGTAATTATTCAGCCAAATAAATAACGTAAAATTTATACTTCACTAGATGTGTTCACTAACGCTTACCTTCTGGAAGAAAAGAAAAATACAGCACAGATTATGTAAATGATGCCCAGTTATGTAGATATTTAAAAATATATATTGCATGCATCGCTAGGACAACAAAAAAAATCTAGAAATTACAGTGATGAAAGAAAACTTTTGAGATTAAAGAATATGAGGCTGGGTCTTAAGGAAGGAACCAATGATAAATAACCAGTGAGGCCTTGTTTGATTGTTTCCCACTGATGGGAGGCCCACTTCTTCACACAGCAGCTCATTTCATGGGTGGGTAAGTCCATTCACTCAGGGGTGCTTCTTCATAAGAAGCCAAAAATGTTCTCAGTAAATTCTTCTCGTGAGTCTAAACTCTGCTCCCTGGAGCAGCACCAAGCAAATATGTCTCCACACGATCATCCATGAATGTTAGGCAGCTCTCCTGAGTCTCCCAACTCAGGATCACAGACCCTTTCGAACCCATCTCACGTGACATGATTTCTATACCTTCTTTACCACCTCGGGACCCTCTTCTAGTCCATAACATTATGTCATATTCTCGTTTCCCACCGAGGTGGTCAGAACATTCCGGTTTTGTCTGGATTAGTGTTGTCAATACCAAGGTTGGTTTAGCAGGAGGATAGATAACAATTACACTGTGTCTATTTGATCATTGGTATGATTACTTTTCAGCAGTAGAAGCTATTTCCTGTAACCAGCAAAATATACGAAGTTCAAATGGGAGGAGGTGGGAGAATTTCTGGAAGGAGTATGTAAAAACCTGAAAGTAGATAAACTCCAGGAGAAAACAAGTAATTGTGTGCATGTGTACGAGCGAGAGAGCGCACGCACACACAATAAATCCTTATACGGAGGCTTTGTGAGACACACCAGCAGTGGAAATGGGAAGAGAATTGAAACAACGAACAGGTAATAGAGGAAATTGATAGAAAAGCATGAGGAAAAAGAAGCAAATAATGCAAATAAAACCAGACCACCCTTGTCAGCAATTTTATAAAGGCTAAGCTTTTGGGACAAATAAGAGAGTGAATGCATATGCTATGTCAGTGGGGCAGGGGGCAGGGGGTAGGAGGAATGGTGAGGCAACCATTAAGAGTGGTTTGAAACATCTTCATCTCACAGGGTGTTTGGAGGCAGAACACGGACACCATCTTTAGAATCTCACAAGTATTTTACCAAAGTGTAGGTAGCACACAGCTTGTGATTTACATATCTTTCAATTATAAATAAACCTCAGCACACCACTGGAGACACAACAGGGCCTTGAAACTAATCTTTCAACCTCACGTCAAACAGAGAACCAGCATATCGTCGGGCAAAACACCAGTTTCCGTGGGAGCTATGAGGAAAACTCAGTCACTTACAGGGATAACCTTTTATAATTCATCTCAGTGCTCTCCCACTGCCCAGGGTTGTATGAAGGTTGCATTTAAAAACTGACAGATCACATGCTGGGGCTTCTCTTCTACTGTAGTGGTTCAGTGTACATTAAGAAAAACTAAACCTCTGTTTCCAAATATTGAGGAAACAAGCCATGCCACAAAGTTTTTCCAAAACTGTCAAGTAAATTGAGTAAAACTCAGAGGTTTGTATGCATGTGGGGAGCAAACTAGCTAGATAGTACACTACCTACCTCATCTACTTGCTGTTCCACCTTCACCTTGGCTTTGCTCAGGCTGCTGAGTTTTTCCTCCTCTGTGCGTAGGTCATCCAGGGTCTGCTGATGGGTCTCCTGCATGACCTTGGCCGCTCTGTTCAGTTTGCCGATATCCTCACTTAGAGACTCGACTTCCTCAGTCAGGTTCTTGACCTATGGGAAGACAACAATGATAGCAGCATTAGAGTTTCCACTGGGAAGGTGGACATAATGCTAACGGCCATCTTCTCTCTTTTCTAGTATAGTCTCAGGAGGTATCCAATGTCATAAAGAACCAAATTCTCAATATACTGTTAAAAACTCTAAATTCACTTTTTCTTACACACACACACACACACACACACACACAGTTAGGGAATGAGGTATTCAGGTTAATCAGATATTATCAGGATAGCTCATTTGATGCCATTTTTAGAGTGTCATATTATTATATAACAAGAACACCACTAAAGGTAGTTTTGTGAGTATTCATGGGGCACATAGGAATCTTGTGGTGTCTCACATCCCGACAGTGGCAATGAAAGAAGCATTCCAGCTGTTGAAATACATAAAAATGGAAGCTGGCTGTATCAGGCCCACGTGCTTTTTATGAAAGGGAACCAATGGCACAAGAGTTGCTATTTAATCATCTGCCAAAATTACAGTGTCATTTTAGAGACCAGTTGTTTATCAGAGGTTTGGTACAGAGTCCTCAGCTAGTTTCAATCCATACACAGATGCACAAGTTAAAACCCTCAACTGAAGCGGACAGCACGTCAAAGTCTTTAACTGGAATTAAAGTGACATCTTCAAGGTCAAAGTTTAAATTAATGGCAGAGCTAGGGGTTCAGACATACCCCCGAGTCACCTTTCAGTAAACGGTATCATGTTAGCTCTCTTCCCTAAAAAGGATACTTAGAGGCCCAATGAAACCCTTCTGCTCTTTCTATTAGATTTCAGATGTAATAAGATTGAAACAAGTGAAAATGTATCATTTGGAAAATTAAGTGGGGCTCCATAAGTGTGAATTGGAAATTTGAATGGGGACAGTACAGTTCATCAGATACTTCATTTTACGCCAGTCTGACTCCCACTGCTGCAAAGTTGGAGGCCATCGTGTTAATTAATTTGAGCCAAGCAAGTCTGGTGCCGGAACCCGACAGGGAGTAGGATTGGGGCATCCAGGCCTCCCTAACATTATAGAAAAAGTACCTTGTGCTCTGTAGCACGCTTCTCCTTCTGTGACTTCGCCAATAGTGTTTCCAGGTCATCGATTTCTTTCTTCAACTCGGAACATTCATCTTCGAGCTTCCGCCCCCTGGCAGTCAGCTCGGAATTTATCTCCTCTTCTTCCTCCACCCGCACCGACAGCACCTTGACTCTGGCCTCCAGCTGGATCTTGGATTTAATCAGCGACTCGCACTGCTCTTCAACATTTGCCAGGGTCTCTTGCTCCTGCCATGATGAGGAGAAAATTGTTGCCAACAGCTGGAAATAATTTATCAGCTAGGCGAAAATGCTGCTTAACGCATAGCAAAGAGATAATTGCCTGCCCTGTGACCAGCACTTTCACCCGCCTTTCCTCAGCAGGTGAAATAATATTCCCAGTTCCCTGATCCTATTGTTGAGAAGTGGAGGAGTTGCTGGTGCTTGGAGGTGCTTTTGATCTTTCGGGCCATTCAGTAGATTAGATTACCTCTTCTAAAGCACTTAATAGAATCCTGGTGGCCTAAAGGAGATAACATGCCTCCAAAAATCAGTGGTGTACTGCTTAAATCACAGCTTCTGGAAGCATCCACATGGGCATAGAGTTTGAGGTTGATACCTGCTCAGAATACAGTCTTTTAAGAAAGCAGTGTTCCCTCAGACACTAGAAGATTTATGTTATTATAAGTGCCCTGATGCACTTGTTTAATACATATAGGTATCCTCTAACAAGTAGTTGTGTATTTTTTATTTATAGGCTGAATTTAGAATTCATAAATTTTATTTCCAAGTCACTAACTAGATTTCACAATTGCTTCCAGTGAAAATCTTTTCCTCAATGTTCTACCAGAGTAAATTCTAAAAGTCATACACAGCAAGTGTAAAATAGCCTTTCCTTTTGTTCTTTCAAATGTGTTGTCTCCAATTCTCATGGAGTGACCCATTCTTCCTGTGTTATGGGTCAAGCAAAAAAAAAAAAAAAAATGAAGGGGTCAATTGTCTTTTTGCTACAAAACTTGTTTTATAACCTTTAACCTCTCTAATTTGTCTCTGTTTGAGGCAAAATAAAACCTTTTCTTTGGGAGCAAGTTCTTAATTACCATGGTGTCATTGCAACATAACTTCACATACATCTCTGTCTTCCATCTCTAGACCTCATTCATCCTATACAATACACCACTTTGGACAACTTATTAACCATCCATTTGCCTTGCATAAGTTGTTTCATTAACTCAGATCAAGAAAAAAAGACAAAATTCTAGACCATTGGTTTCTGGCTAATTTTTGGTGAGAGAATGGCCATCTGCCCAACAAATGGTGCCCAAAGAGGCACAGATGGGGAAGGCATAGAATAGTAAATCTCCAACATCACTGAGGAGCGAAGAGAAGGGACAAATTAAAAACAAAACAAAAATGTCAAAGCAGGAAGAGTCCATGCAGATCAGAGAAGCTTCCAATGTTTGGGAAATAATGGGAACATTTGATCTTAGTTCATACCAGGTCGACAAGCAGAAAGCTATTCACTCTATTCCATTCGGTATGTGTACTGGATCTGTCATCATCACTGAATGAAGAAGACAGTCCAATCGACCATCATTGATCCCTTCATTAAACATGACAGCAGGATTTGGGGGCCGACTGAGCAATGGTATGTCAGGCTAACAGTAGGAACATCCTCTCCCTGATGGCAGTTCTTCTCTCACATATTCAGGATGTTGATTGGAATGGGTTCACTCACTTCTGCTGGTATTTTGAGTAAGTAAATGATTTTATAAGAATCTTTCTTTTTTTTGATCCCTACTGTGTTCAGCTGTGTCCCTTAAAAGTGAATAATAACATATTTCATAGCTCTGTCAACTCTTAAAATCTCAGTTACAATTTGAACTCATCTTAGCCTTCCTGGGTTTTCCCAGGAACTGGCTTGAATGTGTTTCCCATGCTCCCCACGCTGATCCTTTATCATGTATCTGAGGCTTTTACCTACCACCCCCTGCATGAGTGGGGTCCATTTCTATCTTCCGTACCAGCCTAGGTAACACTGGCCATACTCTCTGTTCATAGGCAGAATGATGAAGACTGGAAGGCCAGATCTCATCCAAAGCTGCTTCTCCCCTGAGCCACACAAAACATGATCTTACAAACTGTAATTTTCACAGTATGAATTTAAAGTAGGTTTGGAGTGGGGCCCAGGAATTTGTATTTCAAACAAGCATCCCAGGTGAGGCTGAAATGCACTAAGGTTCTGGAACTACTGCTATGTTAAATATTTATCAAAACTATAGGTCTGGGTGAAATTCTTATGTAAAATATGGCCTATTGGAACACTGATGAATAGCATAGCCCCAAAATAAAAGAATAACTTGGGTCTGTCTAAAATTACTAAATTTTCCCTACTTTCCACTTAAGTTAAAAAAAGCAGGAAAAAAAGTTTTGTAATTGTATTGTACGAATTGTATTATAAATTGTATATAATTGTAGTGGAACCTGGTATCTTTTAACTTAGCACTGTGCTAAGTGGGGTGGAAAATATAATAAAGGTGGATAAAATCTCATCCCTGCCTTTGGTATATTTGAGGATAACAGCAGTCCCAGTGGCCAGAGAAGAGGAATGTGAAAGGCAGCGAGTAAGGGCACACTGGCATCAGACTGGAGATGTAGGCTCAAAGGAGTCTGGAGTCTACAACACACATCCTGCAGGATCTGAAGCTTATTGATCAGAAAAGCAACATATTGTTTGTTTAAGACAGAGCTACGGTTCTCAATCCTAACTGGATATCAGAATCACCCATATAGATTATTTGGACTCATGCAGGGCCTGCTTAATCAAAATATCTGACAGTGGGGTCTAGACATCTTTCTTTTTATTTTTTTAATGCTCCACCAATAAGTTTGATGCAAAGCCAATGTCGAGACTGATGTTTTTAAGAATTGGACTGATGAGTAAAGTTGATTTAGACTGGGGAAGGGGAAGTAGAGAGACCAAAATCAGGAAAACTGATTAGAAACATACTGCAATAATCCTGAAGATCTCAGTAAAGCTTTTCTTGGGATCTACTAAATCCTGTCTTTTGATTTGCTAATGGAGCAAATTTGATTTGTATGGAGCTACATACAAAACTTAAATTAAGACCCAGAGCTTCCTGGCTCCCGTGATAGATTATGGTGCTTTAATGTAGTTAAAACCCATCTAATAGTTTGTCCCCTTTTCAAAGACATCCTGCCAATGAAATCATTTCACTATGAAACAGGGTGTCTCTTTAAGTATTTCCATTGTGTTTGGTGAAATGCTATAGTATCTGAAAAGCACATGCTTCATTTTTCTCAAGTGAACACTGCCTGCAAAACAAGAGACTCTAATTAAAAACTTGATTTGAAGAACAAATGGTGGGGCCACTCACAGCTTGCAGCTGAAGAAGCAGGTCATTCTTTTCCCTGATGAAGCAGACTTGTTCTGCTTTCAATTCTTCCCTCTCAGATTCTGATTTCTCCAAGGCTTTTTGCAGTTGCACATGCTCTTCCTTCAGAGCAGCTATCTCCTTTCCCATTCCAGCAGATTTAACAAGAGGCTTGATCTTGAAGAAGAGCCTCATCCAGGGCCAGTTCTTCACAGCCATGAACACTCTTATGTTCCACTGGATCAAAAGAAGTGCATCCCTAAATCAAAAGAGAAAGAATAAAAGCAAGTCAACCCAGGCTATATGAGAGTTATTTTCCCAATTAAGATCCTTAAGAAGCATATCTTTTTAGGAGTCATTAAAAATTCTCATTAGTCTTCAAAGCACTTCTACATCTGGGTTCTCATTTGATTCTGGCAAAAGCCTTATGAGGACTTCTGGGGCTAGCAATATTGTGGGCTAGGTGTCCCCCAAATACTCCCATTACATCCCTTCAATGAGCACTGAGCCTAAAGGAGGAAAGAAAGAAAGAGGGATCAAAAAAACCTTAACAAAAAGTGAATGTGTGTATACCTTGGCCATCTTCATGGAATGAGGGATCCAGTTTTGATATTGTAGGGATTTATGTTTTTATACCCATATGGATAAAGAGACAGGCTGAGACTTTCAACGAATGTCACCCTTAATGAAAAGAAAAATTTAAAAATTCACCACTGGCACAAAGTGATGTCAAAGAGAAATACATCTGATTTGCTACGGGCTCAGGATGAAGAAAAAATTCTACTCTGGGAATTTTTTTTAGGTTTATTTTCATTTATTTTGAAAGAGAGAGAGAGAGAGCAGGGGAAGGGGAAGAGAAAGAGGGAGACAATACCAAGCAGTCTCCATGCTGTCAGCGTGGAGCCCAATGGAGGGCTCGAACTTATGGAACAGTGAGATCATGACATGAGTCAAAACCAAGAGTTGAACACTTAACCAACAAACCACCCAGGCACTCTGAAATGTACTTTTTTTTTAAAGAAACTCATCTAAACTGACTCAAGAATATAGAAAATCTCAATGACCTATGTTGTTAAATAAATGGAATCAAAATTATAAAAATATATCAAAAAAAAAAACCCATCACCAGATCTACATGGCTTTATAGGCAATTTTACCAACCATTCAGGGAATAGACAATCAAAATAAATTGTTTCATGTTTTACAAAGAGGAAACATTCTCTACTTGTTTTACACGGTTAAGGTAATCTTGATCCAAAGTCAGATAACACAGAAGGAGAAAATAAAATTACAGACCAAACTTATTCATGAACATTGTTGCAAAAATCTTTATGATTATACTACAACCAAACCCATCAATAAGGGTATTTCAAAAATAAAGTCCTTTTAACATTTAAAAAATCTATTAATATAATTTAATACACTTATAGGTTAATGGACAAAAAAACCATGGGATTATTTCATTAGATACAGAAAAAATTTAACCATTTTACTGTTGAAATCACTTAATGAAATAGTATGGAATGAATGTCCTCCACACAATATATCATACCTAAAAAAAGAAAAAATCTACAGTAAACATCATCTTAAAAGGGAAATGATAGCTTTCCCCAAAGCAAGAAATATGACAAAGATTGGTAAAAGTTTTGAAGTCCAAAATACTGCAAGTTAGTAGCAATACAGAGCAATGAGACTTTCATACACTTCTGGTGAAGAGTAAATTGGAAAGCATTTTGACAATATCTCATGAAGATGGAGTTGTGTGTAAGCTAAAGTCTAATAATTCATACCCTAGAGAAAGCTATTCAAAGTGTGAACTTCACCAGCTGCTATCAACAAACTCTCACTGCATGAACCAGCATTTTGAGTAATACTGCACTCAAGAAACTCTTGCATACATGCAGGAGCAGATATTTATAAAAACGACACTACAGAGCAGTTCCTAATAGCAAAAATTATAAATGAGTTAAATTTACTTGGGCTAGAAAGTGGATAAATAAATCATGATATATTTGTACAATGGAATACTATAGAGCATTTAAACTCCATAGTCTAGCACTAGATTTATAAACATTAATAAATTTCAGGGGTGCCTGGGTGACTCGCTCAGTTGGTTAAGTGTCTGAATCTTGGTTTCTACTCAGGTCAGATCTCATGGTCCTGAGACTGAGCCCTGAGTTAGGCTCTGGTGGGCATGGAGCCTGCTTGATTCTCTCTCTCTCCCTCTTTCTTGGCCCACCCCTGCTCATGCTTGTGCACACTCTCATAAATAAATAAATAAGGTTTCAAAAATAGTTCCGAATATAAAGGAACTATTTATGTGGATAATATATGGAATATTATTTATGTGAATACTGAAAACATGTAAAATCATAATTTTTTAAGGGTATCTATATATCCCCGTAGGATTTGGATCAAGGCAGAAATCCACAAGGGGTTTCAACTATATCTGTTAATTTATTTTTTTTAATGTTTTGAGCAACTATAGAAAAATAGGTTAAAGATATGAAAACATACCTTTATATATTTTATATATTAAACATTAATGAAACATGGAATGATAAAACAAATTCAGGATCTGGGAAAGTAGGTATAGGACCTCGATCAAGGGAGAAATACACAAGGGGTTTTAATTTTGTATATATTTTAATTGTGAGCAATTATAGATGAAATGTTAGGAATTGAAATACTTTGATGATAAGCTCCATGAGTATGCATTAGAATATTTTCTGTATTTTTTGTGTATTTGAAACATTTTATAATAATTTTTTAAAAGCCATCCAATGATTTAGAAGGAATGAATAGTAAAGACCTCATTTTATAGATGAAGGAAGTAAACTATATAGAAATTAAGAGTTTTACCCATGTTCACAAAACTACTCCTAGAAGCCATGTCTTCTAATCCCCAAACTCCCATACCATACCAAGCACTGAGTCACAAAAGACTCTGAGGAGAGGTCTCTCTAATATCTTTGGTATCACCATGTAATGATATTTTTCTTCTTAGGAAAAACAGAAGGAATTAATACACTGACAATTAAACAAGTTATACCAAGACCTGTGGACCTGTCTTCAGAAGGTAAACTACACCATGGAAAAAAATAAATGCAACAATTGCAGAATCTGTTTTTCAGAATCCCTTTGTTTGGAGATTTTACAAGCTTGCTTTCCATGGTTCTATTAGACAAAACCTATACCTTAGTGTCCAAATGTGATAAATGTCCCTAGTGAGGCTGCTTGAAATGAAGTAACAGAGTTAGGATTACATATCACCAACAGCCATAGTTTCTGACCCAGGGGAGGTTGGAAAGGGGTCAGGACACCTCCCCACTCTGCAGCAAACTTCCTGAGAGTTGACTGTGGGAGGCATGCAAACTTTTCCAGGTCTGCTTCTATTACGAAATGTGAGTCACACCATCCTCAGAGATCCAGACTTCCTTGACTATAAAGAATCTCTCCAAAGGGAAGGCTGGAAACAATACAAGAAATACCTGAATTATGTTTATACTTGGTTGGATAAGGCAATAAAAGCCCTTTGTGCTCTGTTTGGTGTTCTATGATTTAAAATTTTTAAGTGATGTCCCCACATAAGCAGAGGTTGCAGTTCTTTACCTTGACCTATTATAAGACAATGAGATAAGGTCACATTGATTTAGGTACACCACTACTCTAGCAGTGGGGGTGAAGGGTAGTGATATCATACCTCTCTTCCAGAATCCTCTGGTACTTAATACGCATCAGTTTGCCCCGTACTTTGGCTTGGAACATTGTGAAGACTTTAGAAAGTCTCTCATCTCTCATTGCTTCCAGTTGTTCCAGAAAACCAGCTTTTAAAAACACCTAAAAGAAATAAGTCAGATATTACTTCCACTCACAATGGGTATTTATTAAATGTCTAATGAATGACTGTATAAACTAATATACTCATTGATTAGTTGTATTTCTTGTCAAGTTTTACTCAGTGGGTAAAATGCACATTCTAGAAAGTTTGATTTTATAAATTCAAAGTTTGCAAAAAATATTTTATTTAATCTTGTGGTTATTTTGGTTCCTTAAGAATATGGGCTATTCTTGGGGCGCCTGGGTGGCGCAGTCGGTTAAGCATCCGACTTCAGCCAGGTCACGATCTCGCGGTCCGTGAGTTCGAGCCCCGCGTCATGCTCTGGGCTGATGGCTCGGAGCCTGGAGCCTGTTTCCGATTCTGTGTCTCCCTCTCTCTCTGCCCCTCCCCCGTTCATGCTCTGTCTCTCTCTGTCCCAAAAATAAAAAAAATAAAAAATAAAAAAAAACACGTTGAAAAAAAGAATATGGACTATTCTTGGGGTGCCTGGGTGGCTCAATCAGTTAAACATCTGACTCTCAGCTTCGGCTCAGGTCATGATCTCACAACTTCATGGGTTTAAGCCCCATCAGGCTCTGCAGTGCAGAGCCTGCTTGGGATTCTCTCTCTCTCTCTCTCTCTCTCTCTCTCTCTCTCTCTGCCCCTCTCCAATTCACTGCTTCTCAAAAATAAATAAACTTAAAGTAAAAAGAACATAGACTATTCTCCTTATCTGTTAATAATGTGTAGGTTGTCAAGGGAACCTGGTTTAAATTTTAAGTTAGATTCAGCCATGCAGTGTTCAGAAGTGCCAGGCAGGGGTCTGCAAACTTTTCAGTAAAAGGCCAGATAGAAAATATTTTGGACTTTATAGATCACATAGAATTTTCATAGATCTAAAGAATCTTCTTCATCTCCTCCTCCTCCTCTTCTTCCTTCCTTCCTCACCTCTTACTCTGCCCCCTTCTTTTTAAAAAACAACCATTTAAAAATGTCAAACCAGGGGCACCTGGGTGGCTCAGTCAGTTGGGCGGCCGACTTCGGCTCAGGTCATGATCTCGCGGTCCCTGAGTTCGAGCCCCGCGTCGGGCTCTGTACTGACAGCTCAGAGCCTAGAGCCTGTTTTGGATTCTGTGTCTCCCTCTCTCTGACCCTCCCCCATTCATGCTCTGTCTCTCTCTATCTCAAAAATAAATACACATTAAAAAAAATTTTTTTTTAATGTCAAACCATTTTTAATTAATTTATTATTTTTATTTTTTAATTTACATCCAAGTTAGTTAGCATACAATGCAGTGCAACAATGACTTCAGGATAGATTCCTTAATGCCCCTTACCCATTTAGCCCATCCCCTCCCCCCACAACCCCTTCAGCAACCTTCTGTTTGCTCTCTTTTAAGAGTCTTTTATGTTTTATCACCCTCCTTGTTTTTATATTGTTTTTGCTTCCCTTCCTTTCTGTTCATCTGTTTGTATCTTAAATTCTTCATATGAGTGAATTCATATGATATTTGTCTTTCTCTGACTAATTTCACTTAGCATAATACCCTCCAGTTCCATCTACATAGTCGCAAACAGCAAGATTTCATTCTTTTTGATTGCCAGGTAATATTCCATTGTATCCCATTTGGGCTCTTTCCATACTTTGGCTATTGCCAATAGCACTGCTATAAACATTGGGGTGCATGTGCCCCTTCAAAACAGCACACCTGTATCCCTTGGATAAATACCTAGTAGTGCAATTGCTGGGTCATAGGGTAGTTCTATTTTTAATTTTTGGAGGAACCTCCATACTGTTTTCCAGAGTGGCTGCACCAGTTTGCATTCCCATCAGCAGTACAAAAGAGATCCTCTTTCTCCACATGCTTGCCAACATCAGTTGTTGCCTGAGTTGTTAATGTTAGCCATTCTGACAGGTGTCAGGTGGTATCTCATTGTGGTTTTGGTTTGTATTTCCCTGATGATGAGTGATGTTGAGCATTTTTTCATGGGTCAGTTGGCCATCTGGATGTCTTCTTTGGAGAAGTGTCTATTCAGGTCTTTTGCCTATTTCTTCATTGGATTATTTGTTTTTTTGGGTGTTGAGTTTGATAAGTTCTTTATAGATTTTGTTTGCTCACCCTTTATCTGATATGTCATTTGCAAATATGTTCTCCCATTCTGTTGGTTGCCTTTTAGTTTTGCTGATTGTTTTATTCGCTGTGCAGAAGCTTTTTATTTTGATGAGATCCCAACAGTTCATTTTTTCTTTTGTTTCCTTTGCCTCCAGAGATGTGTCGAGTAAGAAGTTGCTGCGGCCGAGATCAAGGAGGTTTTTGCCTGCTTTCTCCTCGAGGATTTTGATGGATTCCTGTTTTACATTTAGGTCTTTCATCCTTTTTGAGTTTATTTTTGTGTATGGTGTAAGAAAATGATCCAGGTTCATTTTTCTGCACGTTGTTGTCCAGTTTTCCCAGCACCATTTGCTGAAGAGACTGTCTTTATTCCATCGGATATTCTTTCCTGCTTTGTCAAAGATTAGCTGGCCGTACATTTGTGGGTCCATTTCTGGGTTCTCTGTTCTGTTCCATTGATCTGAGTGTCTGTTTTTGTGTCAGTACCATACTGTCTTGATGATTACAGCTTTGTAATATAGCTTGAAGTCTGGAATTGTGATGCCTCCAGCTTTGGTTTTCTTTTTCAAGATTACTTTGGCTATTCAGGGTCTTTTCTGGTTCCATACAAATTTTAGGATTGTTTGTTCTAGCTCTGTGAAGAATGCTGGTGTTATTTTGATAGGGATTGCTCAAACCATTTTAACATATAAAAAATAGTCCATGTAGATGGACCTTACACCAAAGTTTTTGATCTCTGCTCCAGAGAATTCACTTTGTCTTTGATATTAATGAGTCCACATACACTTTTTCAAGAATTATTAGTAATGGCCAAGATGAGGTGAGTGAGGTGTCAGGCACAATTTTAAGGAAGCTCTCACTTTTAAGGTTGTATAAGTCAGTACTTACATAACCTTAATAGTGAGTTCTTCTAAAATTTTGTGCTTTAGGAGGCTCTTTTTACTCATGCTAGTCCTAGTCCAGATAAGTAGTATACAGCAAAAATAACTAAGCACACAAGGAAGCAAGAGGCCAGTAGTGGAAATCAGCAGAAACAACGAACACCAGAAACAGACTCTCAAGAACCCAAAGATGGGAGTCGACTAACATTTTATAATCATGTCCTAATGGAGTTCTTTTTCTGTGAGCTCTTTACCCTAGACCTTCCAATTCTCCTTCTAACAATTTGGTCCTTCTATGGATGTCATTAGGAACAACTTGATGTTGACCATCAACTAAAACCAAATCTATTAGAAGTTTCCCATAATATGTGGATTATTCCAAAATCATCTAACATGAGACAGAATTTAGCAAACTACACTTAAGGGACTTAATTTTGGATTAATTTTTTTTAGATAGTGGGGTTGATCTTAACATTATTTTATTTTATTTTTTTAGAGAGAGAGGGAGAGAAAGTGAGTTGTGGAGGGGTAGAGAGAGAGAGAGAGGGAGAGGGAGATTCTTAACCAGGCTCCACACTCAGCACAGAGCCCAGCGTGGGGCTCCATCTCACAATCCTGAGACCAAGACCTGAGCCGAAATCAAGAATCAAACGCTTAGCTGACTGAACCACCCAGGGACTTAAACATTTTTAATTACTCATATACTCTCCTAGAATTAATTCCCTAAAAGAGTACTTGTGTATAAACCAATTCACACACATACAAGCAGTTCATTCCAATAAGCTGATTTACCTTCTTCTAGCTCTGATGTCGATGCACATTTTCTAGCACAGCAAGGTTAATTCAATATTTTATATCTTGGCCCAAACTTACTTAAATGAATAATTATAAAAATGCAAATGTACTCAAGACTGAGGTTTAAGAAACATTGAGTTTTCTCCCAAATAGCGTTGAAGTTTCCACTTTCAACCAAGCTCTATTTGTGTTATTTGCGGTCACAAGAACTGTAGAATGCCTTATCATTGCACTTTCATGGGTATTTTATTTTAAGATACACACTCTTTCCTCCCACTCTTCTCCAAATGCATTCTTCCTAGTTTTCTGTTACCTTAGTGATTCCAAAGCGATACTGGATATGGTCTATCTCCAATGAGCCAAGTAATTCTTCAGCGGCTTTTCTGCTGCTCACAAACCTACTCTTTGGAAAGGCCCTGGGGTTCAGGATGCAGTACCTAATTTAAAATAGGTAAAGAATAAGTCCTGGGATCAGAGAGGTCATATGATTCAAACGAAGAATAATTTGGACAAGTGAGGCAAAGAAGGTACATACTTGTACCTCTCCTATCAATATGTTCAATTTTTGCAAAACTCCTGGAAAAAATAATGAGGATACAAGCAATAAAACCTTACTTTGGCATAATAGTGTGTATTTTTATAGTACTTTAGAGACAACATCATTTGATTCTCTGCTCAGTTACAGACGGAAGGAGAGATTGAGAGTCAAAGGGAGAGAAAGAGCCAGGCTTAAGTATCTCTATTGTACAGGTAAGAAAACTGAAAAGCAGAGACATTAAATGTCTCTTCCAAGATTTCTTCACCCTAATGGTGAGCTGGCAGAGAACTAGAAATATGCCTCTTAATTCTGAGACAGGTACTCTTTCTACTCTACCATACTTGGCTCAAATTTACTTGATGACCTATAATTTACACTTTCGGAATTCAGGAAATAGAAAGCAAAAATGCCTCTCCTGCGGCCTGCCACACACCCTGCTGGCTTCCTTTCTTTCACAGGCTTGCTAGTAAAGCAACAGCCTACTTGGAAGGCAGCTACGATTAAGTACATACAACATTTCAGAAATTCAATTCAGCCTCCATGTCTTTCTTCTGTATATATTTCTTCTATATGTAGGTCTATTATCCGTTAATAGAGATTTAAGGATATTACAGCTACATGGATGTTGGATTTAAGGGGAAGTAATAATGGAACTCTGTCATCATATATCTCACCACCACCAAAACACATCGATCTGTAGTCTGGAGGACATCAACCAAACAAACAATGCATGCCTAAACACTCAGAAAGAGAGGAAAGCAGAATGCCTTAGGTTCCTTGGGTCCTAGGATGTATATGTTTACCTTTGTTTAAAATCAGCATACAACAGTTGGTTCGGAAAACCTTCACAGCATATCCTGATCCCTTCTAAGACACCATTACAACGCAGCTGCTGCAGAACCAAGTAAGGGTCCAATACACCTGAAGAAGAAGGGCCGCGCTTAGTCTGTGTCCAAAAAAGATTATTACTCAAGATTTTGTCCTAATTGCTGCATCTTGAGATTTAAAAATGTTTGAATTTTGTGCTCTTTACATAATAGGTAGTAGGCATTCACTCACTCCCCAGCCTGAGGACACTCACAGTACCCATCCTTTCATGCAAGAGTCTCCAAATAGGATTTACTCCAAATAGGATTTACTCAAAATTCCTTTAACACAGAATGAACCTTTTAACTCACAGTTTGTCAAGTTTTATAAGCAAATACACCTAGAAGGCAAAAAAGAATACATTTTTGCTAGAATTGTAAATAGCTGGCATTATATCCATTCTCTGGCCAGAACCAGCCAGAAAGGAGCATAAGAACACAAAAGGCAACTGCCACCTCCAAGTAGGAAGGAAAAGGGATGACAAGAAGGGGGAATACAAAGAGAGGAGAAGATGAGCACAGCCACAAAATTGTTTACTATTTACGAAAGACTTGAGCACATGCCAGCCTACATTCTCTCCTCACTATCTTGAGAGCACCTAAGTTTTATTCTATAGCATAAGCATCTTCCTATCACTTCCACGTTTATCAGATGAAACCCTACTAGAGCTGCAGCAGCAATCTCTGAGAGAAGCCTTAGATAAACCTTCCAGGGAGCCTTCCAAGGAGTCTTCAGGAAGAAGCCAAGTAGTGTTCCTCTTAACACAAAGGGCTATGAAAGTAAATGGAAATCAGATGATTCTCTGTTTATGTCCAAAGTCACAGAAATAAACTCTAAGCCATATATTCATCTTCCTGTACTCTAATTCCTTTCATAGATAGAAACAGATGATCTGTAAGAAGGGGAACAAGTGGACCTCTATGACCCCGAAAGGTCAATCATGCTATTCTCTTTAAGCACATATGAAAAACTGTCTTGATTAGATCACAAAGCTTTTCTTATGACTTTGTCTTATAACTTAAAAAAAAAAAGAAAATAACTGCTAAAATCAGAGCTGACTCTATGGGAGACAACTCTAATAGGTAACAGAATTGCTCCAAAATAGAGGCAGCTAATTAGATTTCTTGCCAAATGGAAGCAGTGTCCCTAGATGCATTCAGAAACCCAGCTGATAAGAAACAATGAGACAAAAACATACAGAGTCAATGAACATGAAGTGTTTGTGTTGCAAAAACCCAAACTGCAGTATCATTGTTTAGTATCACACTTTCCCAAAATAGGTCACAGGCTGTCAAGATTAGGGTCTTAATTACAGGAGGTTAATAAAAATGCAAGATACTACAGAACCTCAGAAATTAGAATCAGCAGCATCTGGCTGGCTACATATTCCAAAGGTGATTAGTGCTCTGAAGACTTAAGTGTGTATCACACATATAACTTTGAGCTGACAGCCTCTGACCAAGTTATATAGGAGCCTGTAATTCCAAAAAGAAGTCTGAGAATCTTCAAACCCATTATGTAAGAAAAGCAATCCGTGTAGTTAATAATGGTAAAAACTTTGTTTGGGCAATTAAATACACAAACAAATAATTTACCACCACCCACCTACTGCTGTCCTTTCATCAAAAAGCATCCACTACAATAACCAAGATACGGAAACAACCTAAGTGTTCAGAGATGGAAGAATGGATAAAGAAGGTGAGGGGTGTGTGTGTGTGTGTGTGTGTGTGTGTGTGTGCGCGTGCGTGTGCATACATACATATATACATGTATACACAATGGAGTATTATTCAGCCATAAAAAAGGAGAAAGTCCTGCCATATGCAACAACATGGAAGGACACTGAAGGCATTACACTAAGTGAAATAAGTCAGGCAAAGAAATATAAATACTGTGTGATCTCACTTATATGTGAAATCTAAAAGCAAACAAACCCAAACTCATAGGAAAAGAGATTAGATGTGTGTTTGCCAGAAACAGGGGGTGGGTGAGGAAGGGGAAATTGGACGAAGGTGGTCATAAGGCACTAACTTCCAGTCATAAGATAAATAAGTACTAGGGATGTAACATACAACATGACGAATACAATTAGCACTGCTATATGGTATATTTGAAAAGTTAAGCGTCAAAAGAGTAAAGTTAACAGAATCAATTCTAAGAATTTTTATCACAAGGAAAAAAATATCTATATGAGGTGACGAATGTTAACTAAACTTGGTAATCATTTCACAATATATGTAAGCCAAATCATTGTGCTGTACACCTTAAATTTATACTGTAGTGCTATATGTCAATTATATCTCAATAAAACTGGGGTGGGGGAACAAACATTAAAAAAAAAAACTGCCCATGCCTCAGAAGACATAGCTAAAGAGATGGGTGCTATAGGGAGAAGGAAGATATTAGTATTGGCGAGGAAGACTGGAGGGAGTTCTTAACAATTAGAAATGGATTTAGGAACTGTCTTTATGGTCAATTTAGATAATTCAGATCAAATAATCTCCTTTATGCCTAAATATCTACCTTAATTCCTCCAGTGATTATCTAATTCCTTTTATTATACTTTGCCCTCATAGACAATGGCATAGAAGCTCATCCAGGTTTTAGTGTGAAATTCAAGGAGGAATTTCAACGCTAATATCAAGCATTCTAATGTTACCCAGTTGGGTCGGATTCGTGAAATCCTTCTGTATGTCCACTTGAATCTCAATTCAAAAGCAATCTTAAGGAAGTTCTGAAGACCTCGCTTTTAACTTACTTTCATTTTTCTATCAGAAATCTACTCTTATATAAAAGGGACCAGTAATTTTTTTAAAAAAGACATTCAACATAGCTTGAATCAAATGTATTCCCCAGTACGGATTACAAAGAAGTCTAGTTCTTACCTGGCATTTTGTTCACATTGGGATTTATGCATCTCACAAAATGAGGTGCTGTTGATTTCAGCTTAGTCATCAATTTATTTAGGTTTTCCTTAAATAGAGACCATAACAAACACAAAATCACTTTGCAAATCACTAAAAACACCAATCTACCTCACAATTGTCTCCAAGTCCATCAACTTAATCGTAAAGCCAAGATGCATATCAACAATAAAATAATGAATTCAACATTTTCCCTGCTTACCAAACCATACATTATTTCTTTCCTATGACAAGCCAATATTTATCTGACAGATACAGTTCTGTTGTGAATCAGATCTACCTGTTTTGAATTTGATAGCAATAATTTATGACTGGGCAATAAAATGACTTGAACACATAAACTGTTTTTCAAGTTTTCGGTATGCAAATTCTTCTTAGGTCAGATTCTCTGGAAGTAGAATCTGAGAAGGGGATTCTGGTTTGAGGGGTTTATTTGAGAACTAGGGTAGGATAGGGGAAGAAAAAAGCAATGATATGGATTCAAAGTCGAAAGTGATCCCTGAATGAGCTCTGAGCATAAATGCACCAATTGTACCACACTCAGTCCCTACCTTGAAGCAAGAAAGGGGCCAGAGTCTACAAGGGTGAGTAAGGACATAGCTTAGCTTCTCATTTGACAGTGGCAATCCTGGCACCTGTGAGTTGTTATGAGCTGACATTCTTATCAGCTGGAAGATGGGTGCAGGGCTGATAAAGGGGACCTAGGTGGGGCACCAACAGTGTCCATGGAAAAACCATTTATATCAAGATAGACTTCAACTTTTCCAACTCGGCTAACTTCAAATGCTTTGCCCTCATTTGAAGATGTGAAATTTCAAATAAATAATAATATATGCGGATTGTGAAGTAGTTAATATATGAATAGATGCAATTAAAAATTACTTTATGCAGAGATGCAACCATTTGGAATGAAACTCCTTTCTTGCGTTTCTTCTCCCCAAACTGTAGAGCTAAAAAAAGAAGAAGAAAGCATTTAAAAAGCTCTTTTCTTGTCACATTACCATACCCTGTTGATGAAAGTATAAATTCGTCAAGTTCTAGAAGCAATATGGCAACATCTATCAAAAGCTTTAGAAATATTTGTCTCAACACAAATGTCTATTTCTAGTGCTCTTCCTTAAGGAAATAGGCAACTGTGTGAAGAAACTTGCTGCAGCATTGTTTAGTTACTGCAAAAAAACAAAGCAGAAAATTAAATTATCAACAAATGTCTATCAATGGATTGGCTGATTAAATTATGAGAGAGAGAGAGAGAGAGAGAGAGAGAGAGAGAGAGAGAGTGTGTGTGTGTGTGTGTGTGTGTGTATACAATGAAACACTGTGACCTTTTAAAATGATGATGTGGATCCATATTACTGGCATGGAAGGATTTCTACGAGTTATTTTAAGAGAAAAAGTAGGTTACAGTTTGTGTGTTATGATCCTCGGTATCTATACATGGTTTTCAGTGTAGTTGTATTATTAGTGACTATATACATAAAAAATATTGGGAGGAGTGTAGGCCAAAATGTTAGCAATTGCTACCACTCTAGATGAAATTATAGGTAACTTTTACATTTCTCTTTTTATTTTTCCATATAGTCTGTGTTTTTGGCAACACCATGCATCACTTTTATAATTTATAAAAAACCATCTATTTCCATTTTCTTGTAGCAAAAGAATCTATGCTAAGCCAAATTGTTTTACAAACATTTGTGTAGTGCTAACTCACAAAGATGTACAGCAACAACAAGCGCAAAATCCCTAGGCAATCTGGAAAAAATGGGCCAGCTGCCAACATGAAAAACAAAATCTTCCCTGTGCCTGAGTAGTACCTGTGCTGGAGCAGATGTCCTAAAACCTAATCACTAATGTCCTACTGACATGTCCCAGGCCCTCCAAATGAATCACTTGACTTCTTTGTACATTAGTTTCTCCATCTATGAAAAGAGAATACTATTACCTTCCATTATTAATATTTTTTTTTAAATTACAACTTTGGTTTAAAGTACTTGGAGTCCCCAGAAGAAAGTATGGTTATTATGGGTAATTTAATGTTTGGATGAATAAGAAACATGCAGGCAAGTATTTTCAGGAGGTTCTTGAAAAATCACCCCAAAAAAGACATTCTAGATAGTTCTTCTTTTCTACTTCCAAGGGACACAGCACATGCTCTGAAGAGTTAGAAGATGATTTCCTCTCTGATTCTCTGCCTGAACCGCTGCCTGATCTCTTATGTTCAGAGAATGACCCATTTGGGAGCTGTAAGCTTAGGAGTCACTAACTGACTGCTCAGGGGCACTTTAGAAACCATTAGAATCAGGCAAATGTGCTGCCTGAAGATTATCAGGGTCCAAATACAATAGCTTTCATTTCTCAACCTCTTCTCAAGGCAGGCCAACAGGATTTCAGGCTCGCTCCTGAATTATGTCATCATGTGCTGATGAAGCCAGGAAGTGCCAAATTCTCTCTCCATTTCTTGACCGTGTCAATCAGGAGTCCCAAATCAGCCTGATGGGGCCAGGAATTAACTTGAAGCTGGGTGTGAGACAGCAGGGCAGTGAGAAGGTTAGGGAATGAGAGCACACATCCCTTAAAGAAGAGCTGATACACCTCACCCATTGCCACAAGGGTATCTGAATCTAGGCTGGCCAGTTTTTCTCTTTTCCCATGTTTTCCGCTTTTTGAAGACAAAAGGAAACCCAACTGTGTACATGGCAACTTCTGATTTTTTTTTTAACCCATGTGGACCAAACAAACCATGTGAAGGCAAGGCTCTGCTCGGGGCCTTCCAATCTGTGACTTTTGCTATGAATCATGGAGAGCTTCCCTCTGTAGCTAGCATTAATCCAGTTGTGTGGCTGATGTTAGCAATGTGGGCTCAGTATCTTCAAATCCTTTGTATCATTGTGCAAAAGTCTGAATTAGGTCCTAAATACATGTAGCTTGTACATCTCTCTGTTTTGTTTCTGGAAGACAGTGAGAGTGGTATAGGCACCAGGCCAGGAAGCAGAAGTTCTGCTTCCTACCTTGGCTTTGAATTTACTAGTGTTAAGTCAACTAAACAAGGGGCCATTAGACTGATGTGGCTCAGACTCCGTAGTGGCCTATATTAGCAAGCCATAATCTAAGCTTGTACATGCCCTAAAATCAAACTGCTAAGGACAACCAATCACAGTCAACTAGGCTTTAAACTACAACCAGTCAATAACTTCCTTACTTTGCTTCTATGTTTTCTCGATAAAGTATCTCCCTGAGCTCCTGCTGGTGGAAAAGTCTTAAACACTGAGGGTTTGACACAACCCCATTTGAATTAATTTGTGTTCAAATAAATGCTCAAAAATTTTAACATGCTTTAGTTTATCTTTTAACAGTAGATTTGTGAAATTGGGGATTCTCCTTGACTCTTCTGTACTTGTTTCTGTAAGGTAAGAAGACATTTTCCTCTCTCTGTATCTGAAAGTGTCATGGCATGGACTGAGTAAGATAATATATATAAAAGTGCTTTGTAAATTACAAAGTACTAAACAAGATTAGTTGTTGGCCAATAAATATTTATGGAGTGTCTGCTAAACAGGCATTTGCTACACGCTTGAGGCTACAATTAAATAAATCAGACCTAATCCCTGCCCTCATGAAGCTTATAATAATCCCAAATTACTGTAATATAAAAGCACTGTGAAGGAGAAATCCAAGATATTTGGGGAATATAGATTAAAGAGGCTTGTTATTTCCCCAAAATCATTTATCAAAATATGGTTTGCTGCTCCCTCTTTGCAGCTGGGTTGAGTAGAAGATAAAAGCAGAGTAGAGCAGCTTCCTTGAAATACATCCATCTCAAAGCACCATTTCCCTGAAGAACCACCAGCCTGAGGACAGAAAGGCTAATAAGAGGGGATGACTCAGACCACAGGGAGCAGACACAGATATCACAGGAAAGAAGCAAGGATTTTTATAAGTGCTGAGGCAGCCATGGGTTCCATTCTAAAGCTAAAAAATTAGGGAAGATTGTTCAACTCACCACTGTCAGTACTCATGTGATTTTCAAAAAGGTTTGCCAGCAGTCTATTTGATGACTTCTGAAATACAGCCACCACTGTTTCATTAAGAAGGTCTTTGTTCTTTTCAAGCCAGCCACTAATGTTATAAGGCACCTTTGGAAAGGCATGCAGTGCAGGTAACAAAAGAAGAGAGTGCATAAATTAACATAGCAACCTGTGCATTCCTTTAAAAAAATCATAAATTGTATGGGTCCTTTAACTTTAAATTAGTTTGAGTTAACAGTACTGAATAATACTCCAGGAGTTCCATTGCGCAACCCGAAGAGATTCTTAGGCTTTACCATTTACATTGTAGAAAGAAAGGAAGAGAAGGGGAGGGAAGGGAGAGAGACAGCTAAGGAAGGAGAGGGAGAAAGAATTAAATTGTATTTCCAGTAGAAACAATTCACATCAGCTCTCCTTCCTAGGCAAGAATAGATGAGAAAAATCCAATTGTCTCTGACACACACTGAACATTCAAAAAAATTAGCAATTATAATGATATTTTACTGTAAATATCATTATAATTAATATTCAAGGATTTGAAAGAAGACAATTACAAGCACATTTATGTACACTTGGCAGGTCACTTTCAGGCTGAAGTATTATTTTATCCTTCATCAATTATCTTTCTGTTCCATCCGGAATCACTGACCATAAGCAGAAAAGCAGAAAAAAAGGGGCAACACACACCAGTAGGGAAATGAGGAGAGGCAGCGAGAGTCATTGGAAACCTTTGTTGGCCATAGTTTGGAGGCCATTACTTTACAGTGAATATGTCTCTATGAGAGAATAAAAAAATTAAAAAACTTCAATAAAAAGATCAGTTGAAATCATTCATTCACACAATGTTAAGTTAAAAGGAAGGACAAATATGAAAAAACCCATGACTTTGATGATCTCCATGACTTTCTGAAGCTGTCTTACTTTGAGCTGGGATGACAGGGTCTATTTTGAAATTTCTAACCTTTGTGCACATGGAATACTATTATAGTATGGGTATTTCATTTCCTAAATGCTAAAAGGCTACACCAACTTTTTTTCTGGAACGGAGATTTTTTTGTTGTTGTTGTTCATCTCTTCATTTAATCTAAATTTTACTTATATATTATTTAGGGATTTTGACTGAATGCATTTGAGCCTGAGTCAGGAAAATTCAGGGCTGAGGGTCTAGAAGTAACTTACCACTCCTGCATAATGGACAAGTTCAAAGTGAGCTTCATATCTCTTATTATCAGGCTTGGGCTTCTGAAAATGAACCGACTTCCCAAAATGGTTGTCAAAAAGTTTGGTCTTGAAAGTCACATCTGTAGCCTGAGGAAACATACATTCCTCTTCAAGGATGGAAAAGATGCCCATTGGCTGTTGAAGATACATATGAACAGCAGATGTAGAAAACACCAGGAAACAGTATCTTCAAAGGGGGTGGGAACTCATGCAAATTCTTATTCCAGGAACCTAATCACTTGACAAAGGGAAAGAATATTCACTATACATAACTAGTCAATCATCCATTCAACAAATATTTATTAAATACCTACCAAGTGCTGGATACCAGTAGGAGCTGGCAATGTAGCCATTAGCCACATACACAAAGTGCCTGTCCTCAGACTGATTACATTCTAATGGAGTAGAAAGATACTAGTCAAGTAAACAAAGAATAAATAATTTAGTTTCCCATTAGTGTTCTGAAGAAATCATGCAAAGTAAAGAAATCAACAATGACTAGGGGACTGACTGGGAGCTATTTTAGTGGGATAGTCAAGTAAAACCCTCTGACCTAAATGAGAAAAGCAAATCCTAAGATCTGTGTATAAGTATTCTTGGCAGACAAAATGATGAGTGCAAAGGCCCTGAGGCAGGAGCACACTTGGCAAGTTTGAGGTCCTGCCAGAGGCAAGAGTGGACAGAACTAAGGTAGTTCTGAGATGGAGCATATGGTATGAGATAAAGCCAGAGAGGTAAGCAGTATTGGATCCCAAGGGCTGTCCAGGCCATACTAAGACATTTGGATTTTAAGTGTAATGGGAGGTCTTTGTAGATTTTTAACAGAAAGTCATGTGATTTGATGTTTGCTTTAAAAAGATCATTTGTTTAGAACAGCATTGGCAAAGTAGAGCCTGTTGCCCAAATCCTGCTCATGGCTTGTACTGGAGACCCAATGAGCTAATAAGAGTTTCTACATTTTTAAAGGGTTGCAAAAACAAAAACAACAAAAAAAAGAATATGTGGTAGAAAACCCGATGACCCCTGTCAGCAAACTTTTTCTTTAAAAGGCCAGGTATTAAGTATGTTAGACTTTGTGGGCCACGTGGTCCCCATTACACTTCTGCCGTCCACTCAGCAATTTTAGCCCTGAAAGCGGCAAGTGGCAACATGTAAATAAAATGGGTGTGACGATGTTTTATTAAAACTTTATTTACAAAAACAGGCCACAGGCTAGATTTGGCCCACAAGGCCACAGTTTACTGACCCCTGTCCAGATTAGTGATAGTGTTAGAGGTGGTCAGAAGTCATTGAAATATGACATAGCTCAAAAGCAGAGCAAGGTCTGCTGCTGGTGGATAGAACGTGGGGTTTGATAGAAAGAGAACGATGACCAGGTTTTTGGCTTGAGAAAATGGGCAATGGATGCTGCCATGAACCAAAATAAGGTACATACATATACAGAAAAGCAGGTTTTGGAAGGAAAATCAAGGATTCTCATATTTGCATATCTATTAGTGTATTTGTATATTCGTTAGTCTACTCCACAAATATTTTTGCAGTGCCTTCTATGAATAAATCACTGTACCAGACGTTTTGGGTTATACGTGGGTTGTGGCTCCAGAGCATCTCACCAAGAAGACAAAATATATGCATGTGAGTACAAGAAAGCAGACAAAACAAAGGTATGCAGAAGATGTCATAAGAATGCTGAAACAGAACATGACCCCTGGGCCCAACAGGCATAGATTGCATGATTTCCTACCAATACTTTGTACCTAAGAAGCATAGACTCTCAGGTTTGGGAAAGACATTAAAAGTCTGGTCTAACCCACCTAAAAGTTCCTTGAATTCCCTTCGTAATTTCTTTCTAAACAGCTGGTTAGCTTATGCTTAAATGTTTTCATGGAGAGAGAACACACCAACTCCGAGACAAGGCTCTGGATGGGTGACATATTAAAAGGAAATTTGTTTGTAGTTTAGAATTTGTTCTAAATTGCTCTCCCTGAGCCATACAAATGCTTCTAGGTAGTGGGTCATCAGATATTTAAAGATCGTATTTTTGATCCACCTGAGTCTACCGTTGTAATATACAGACTGTGGTTTTCTACATCTTGTGTATGTTTTCATAGACTTGAAACCTGCACTTTACAGGAAACGTAATTAACAATTTCACTACTAATTCTTGTACTGAAGAGTTCTGGGACATCTTGGTTCCTCCCAAACATCTAGGTGGGGAATGATGCAGTGAGTAATTATGGGAAGTGTTCTAAGTGACAGCAAACTAGTCTAATAGAAACTGACACCCCTTTTGCTCCTGGTACCACTGGCCTTGTGGGTTCTTGGCAAAGTACGTAACATGGAGGAGGAGGAGGAGGAGGAGGGGGAGGGAGAATCTGATAAACTAAATAGTCGATTCACGGGTGTGAGCTTTTGGAGGCATGGATTCTATCTTGCACACAGATTTTCCTACCACGCATGCGGTCAACCCTCAGTGAAAACTGGACTGAATCATTTAAAAATTTAAGCATCTCCTGCAATGGTGTCTGTTAACAGCAGGGGTGTGGCAATGCCTCACAAGGGGGGACAGTCCCCATCTCAAACAGTCACCTTCTGTCCATGAGGACTGCCATTCTGCCGGGAATCTAATAAAGCCAACTTCCATTTTTGGATGAATGGAAGCTTTATGTTAAGCAAGTACATGTCATAGTTCAAAACATAACAGCTAACCACTGAGGGGGAAAAACACTGTTTCGTCAGGGTCTTCTCCATTTTTCCAGTGCTCAGGAGGTGTAAAACTTCTAATAAATATGAGGCCCTCCGGTAAATTAATTTCCAAATAGGTCAGGGAAAAAAGTAATTATGTGCTGCCCTGTGGCATCACATGTCCTATATTGCACACGAAATTGTTTGAGTCAGTTGCCCTGACTCTGAACATTAGTGTTCTCACCTCTCCCTCTTCAAATATTATCAATCCGGTCTTCCTTCCTTTTATGTCTGTCACTTACTTGCTATTTGCATTTCTGTTGTCCTGATTCAGGACCTCTTTACTTCTCACCTGTGCTGCTGTCCCCAACTGCCTTAACCTTAGCCTTTCCTCCGATTCCAGACATCAAACACAAACCCACAGAACAAACGTGAGCAGCTCTGACCGCTCTGTTCCCAGCGCAGAAGCCCTCTCTGGCTCCCCGCTGCCAAAAAATAAGGTATAAATTACTTCAAGTCTCTTCACAAGCTGACCCTCCTTTTTTTTCTTTCAGCTACTTCCTTCTGTGTGTTCTGTGCTCTACTAGACTACTGAAAATTTCAGAATGTGGCCTTTGTTTAGTTACCTCTCTACCTTTGGTCTTGCTAGTCCCTTACCTGCTCACTGTCCTCCTCTCTTCACCTGCTAAAATCATAATCATTTCTTTTTTTTATTAAAAAAAATTTTTTAATGTTTATTTATTTTTGAGAGAGGGAGAGAGACAGAGTGTGAGCAGGGGAGGAGCAGAGAGAAAGGGAGACACAGAATCTGAAGCAGGCTTCAGGCTCTGAGCTGTCAGCACGAAGCCCAATGCGGGGCTCGAACCCAAGAACCGTGAGATCATGACCTGAGCCGAAGTCAGATGCTCAACAGACTGAGCCACCCAGGTGCCCCAAATCACAATCATTTCTTAAGATTCAGCTGAGATTTTATACCCTTTCCTACCTGGCCTTCCAAGATTCCCACAGGCAGAGGGGACTCCTGTGCTTCGGAGTTCTGTGGGCCTTTGTGCCTTTCCTGCATTTATACTGAGACATATTTTCACACTGATTAGACTTCAAATCTCCTGCTTGACTGCACACTTCCTAAGGGCAAGTGCTACTTATAACAAGTGCTTAAGTTTTCCACAGCACTTACTTCAAAGTCTTCTCTACAGTAGTGTGGTATTGGGCCTGAAATTAAGGACCAACATTATGTGTGCCCTGATATGTGTGCCTGGGAGGGCTTCAGATGACCTAATCGCAAGTTCCCCTCTCCATTTTGCTCCGTGAGTGAGGTCCGCTAGCCAAACTACTGTCCTAATCATGGGACTAGACACAGTGCCTGCTTATCCTTGAGTGATGGGTTTCAGATCCCTGCCAGCCGTTGGAATTATTCAAACAAGCCAATCGCATCCTCCCTTGAGAAGTGATAGTCACCGCACCCTATTATTACTATAAAGCCTGCCTCCCACAGCCCCTCTTATTCACTCTGTCAATAGTGCAACCACTGTGTAACCCTGCCTGGCATGCAGTGTCCTTCCTCTTCAGGCTGAGTGTATGTGACCAGTAAGCTATTGTCAAACTCACCTGTCCAGGGTCAGGTGTCCTATGTTCAGCCATCTCTATAACCCAGGGCAGCAATCCCTCCCTCACCAGCAAGGTAACAAGGAAGTGATCAAAGCAAGTCGTTGTTAAATAAATTTACTTGTTTAATTAAAACAAAAAAGTAAAAGTTTTAGTCTTAGGAAGATGCTTTCCAATGATGATACCCTAAGTTCCTTCAGTGACAGGATGATGCCTCTGGTTTGCATTTCTCACAACCCTTAGTATAGTAGGTTCCAAGGTGACTAAATGTAGGTCCCCAGCAAATTTCTGTTACATAATTGACTGACAGGTGAACACTAAAACATTCAGATTTGAGCTCTGGGATGTGGACTGCTTTGCTGTGGGCAGTAGCCAGGCAGAAAGAGTTGTAACAGAGAGCTTAGAGTTACGTGTTTCAAGGAAATACTCATGGGTGTACAAGAGATAGCTAGATATTAATGTGATTCGTTCTATAATAATAAAATCAGACTTAGCATACCCAAAGAATCCCACTTGGGAGGCAACAACACATATTGCCAAGATGCAACCAGGATTTAAAATATTTTAGAAACTGTATCACTGTAATCACTGTAGAGAAACAACAAAAATTTATTCAGGCCCAGTGAAACAAATAAGATTAAAAAAAGAAAAAAACAAGAAAAACAAAAACAAACATGACCAAGCTAGGTAATACAGCTTGGACTTACAAACAGGTACAATGATCAGTACTGCAGCTAATTTTCTCTCACAGCTGGTAATATTCTAAAACCTTATTCAAATCCCAATCCTATGAGGAACTTTTTGCAAAAGGGCTGAATTACTGGAAAATGGATGTAGTCTCTCAAGGTGACTACAATCTAGGGGCAAGAAGATTTTAAATGTATAATTTTGGATGTATTTGTCTTAAGAATAATATAAAGAATCTGTTTACCAATACCTATGCAAAACCATAAATAATATGTAGTCATATATGTTAATACTTTAATATGTAAATTATTGATGTTTTAGTTCTAAACACACTAGAATATTTCAGGTAATGAAAGAAATGTGAGCTAATCCTATAACAGATTTGTTCACTGCATATATTTATTCACTGCGCACACACACACACACACACACACACGCACACACACACACACACACAGAAGGAGGTCACTGTATGCTTGGTGACCAAGTTAACAATTAAAGATGGGGTTGAAATACATTCTTTTTAGTTTGACAAACTTTTTGGTAAACACAAAAATTTGAAACTTTTAAGTCTGAAAATCCCCCTTCCTTTTATGCACACACAGATGCATGCTATAAGATATTTTGTACATGTTGATTTATCTCAGTTCTCTTGAATTTTGAAAACTTCTCACGATTTATTCTATTTCAAGAAGTTTGGTACAACATTAACATTTACAACAAAATTTCTTCACGTAGCCTGAACCAGCTCAATGGGTCTTTTCAAAACAGAATAATTTCAAGAAAGATTTTCGTATTCCTCACTTGCCTGACCTGAACACCTTTGAAATCATTCATAGGAAGCCAAAGACTTATTTTTTCCTTCTATCATCTGGTCAGGGTTTTTTTTTTTTTTTTTCTCATCTTATTGTATCAGTAGAAAATGCAACAGGAAATTACATCCATGTTGCTAGTGTGTTATTTAGAATAACTGAGACCGGAATAAATGAGACAATGAGCTTCATATCAACTAAAAAATCAGTAATGTTCACAGACCTAACCAGACCTGAATAAGGTCTATGTCCCGCATTCCTGCCTGAAAGTGGTTATCTCGCCATAATCAGAGTAAGTAGATATTACAGGTGACAATTGCCAAAAGCTGAATCTGTCCCTCTGAGGAGGTCCAGTTCTTTAGTTTCATTTCTCATCAGAAGTGAAATCAGAAAACAGCTTTAATAGTGCCAGCAAACATTTACTACATCATGGGTGGGCCATTATTATTATTATTATTATTATTATTATTATTATTTCGATCAGCTCAGAGTTCAGGTCATTATCATTGTTATTATTTTTTTAATCAACCTGTCCTCCCCTGACGAAGTTCACTGGTTATAAAATAAACAAAATCAATGTGACATCCATTCCTGTTAGGAATAATGGCTATTTTCAAGGAAGATGTAGTTTCATCTAAAGCCTAATAAATAAGGTTGATGGGACACTGGTCGATAAAACCTGAGGCCCACAAAGACAGTGAGAGGTCAGTCACCCTATCTCCTTCCTGACAGGGTCGTTGAGAATCAGATGCCAACAGCTTAGCTAAAGAAAGTGTGCAGAACACTGAAAGCAGTAGGCCTTGGCCTTCCCAGACCTGGGTCCAGAACTCACTGCAATCCACGGTCATAGCAAGACATGCCGCCACGCATGCTGCCACGGACAAAGCCACCGAAAACTTTATACTTAATTCCCCAGGCAAACTCAGTTAATCTTTCCCAGAGCACATGGAAAGATTTCAGAGTATGGGAACATCACTGAATTCAGAAACCATACACTGCAGCTAATTTACTAATAAGCCATGAAGTATTGTCATAAATTACTTAAACTAACTGGTACTTGTCCAATTAAATGAACAAACTACATCCTGCAAGGTAGTGGCCTTGAGGATTTATGACAGTTGTTTGTTTGCATGCTAATTTGCCAAATTTCGTTAAGCTGCTTTGGGTTTACTCATTCACCTTATATTAATCAGCCAGGCCCTACAGTGCTCATATTTTCAGCTCTGTGTTTTTCCAGTCAAGAGCATGACCATTTTTAATCTCGACAAGTTTGCTCACGCATTAACAGTGGAGGCCATGCATAAGCAGCAAATGCGTCCCAACAATCTGCGCGGGAGATGATGGAGGAGGGCAACTGACACGAGGGTTGAGTTAGGTTGCCACGGGTGCTGCACACAAAGCCCATTAAGAGAAACTGCGCAGAGCTCTCCTGCCCTTCTTCCCATCCTCTGACAGAGCCCGAGTCCTGATATGGATCGATACGGCAAACAGGGACCATTCTCCTTAAATGAAAATGAATGAGGAGAAAAACATGCATTACCTTCTCAACGAGATCTATGCAGGCTTGTAAATCCAGACCGAAGTCGAAGGACACCCAGCCAATGCCTTCTTTCCTGTATTCCTCTTGCTCCAGAACAAACATGTGCTGATTAAAGAGCTGTTGTAATTTTTCATTGGTAAAATTAATGCAAAGTTGCTCCAGGCTGTTATACTTCGAAGATGTGATTAGGTGAGAAGAAGAGATAAAAGAAAAATTGAACAAATGGTAACTATCCCAGGTGATGGCTATATTAATTAACTTGACTTTATTTCACAACGCACATGTGTGCCACGTCACCACGTCGTATGCCTTAAACATATGTTTTTTAATTGTCTAATATACCTCAATAAAAAAATAAAATAAAATTGAGGTCCACTTGGAAAAACGTACAGAGAATATCATAACCGCAATCAGATGATGGCAAATAGACCCAGTAAGTAACAAATCCTCAATTAAATCCTTACCTCCTTAAAATACACCTGCAAACTAAACACTATGACAATAAGATGACACACAATGATATCAAAATTTAAAATCGTAAAAGGCTCTTCTATTTCTAGTTACCTTTATTTAAGGCTGAATTTTTAATACTACTAATTATAACTATTGTTATTTATTAATATTAAAAATAGCTCTTCTCCAACCAGAGTGGCTCTCAAGTTTTCAGTGAATGAAACTCATCATGCTTTGACTCCATTTTCTGATGTTCAATTCACATTTTCTAACCGCCTCATAAATACGCATTGGCTTCATTTTAACCAGATATACTTACATCAAGGATTTCAAAACCAGTGATGTCAAGAATGCCAATGAAGAATTGCCTTGACAGCCTGGCATCCAGCACCCTGTTGATCCGTGCCACCAGCCACTTAAACATCCTTTCATATATTGACTTGGACAGGGCACCAACAGCATAGATCACCTGGAAAGCACATTGAAAGCACTCCACATCTGCCAGCAGTGTCCATTTTAATCCTGGGCATTTTCTATCAGCAGCCACCTTCTAGCAAAATTGGGATCTATTTATTGACTTTCTGTGGTTCTAGCGTGCCGCTGAGATGATACAGGAGGAGAAATTTAATACAATGAGAAGAAAGGGAGAAGGAAGCAAGGGGGAGGAAACAGAGGCAAGCCAGCCTAGTGCGTCCTTACCAGGCATTCCTGTGAGAGAAATGTTTCTATTAGCAAAGGACCAACTCCCCAGGGGGTAGAGTGGTAATGCATTTGAAAGCCTTGCTATTTGAAGTGTGGCCCTAAGACCTGCAGCATCAGCACCACCCGGAAGCATGTTAAAGATGCCAGCTCTCAGCAACTCTGCATCTGGTCTCAGACCTATGAATCTGAACCGGCACTCTAACGCAATCCTCCACTGACCCCTGTGCACCATAAAGTTTGGAAAACACTGGTAGAGTAGGTTAGGAGTCTGGAATGCTTAGCCCTTACCTGCTGCTGCTGTTAAGAAATTTTGTAGCCTTTGGCAAGTGACCTACTCTCTCTGGACTACAGTATCTTCCCCTGAATAATGTTCTTGAAGGTTCTTTCTAGGCTCAGCTTCCACATTCTTTATTCTATCAGTTCCCAGGGTTGCTCTCAACTCCCTGTAGGGAGAATGGCGATTTAGCGCATCAGTCTGACTCAGGTTCTCCTACTGGAAAACTCAGGCTGCATTTCCCCTCCCTGGAGGTGTGTGGCAAAGGCTCTAACGTACGTAACCTACTGGGGAGAGCTCCAACCTCAGTGCCGACTGATGGTGTGTGAATGCAGATCCTACTTCCACGATGCAAAAGTGCTGCGATAGTAACAGGTTTCTGATAGACCCCAGGTAGGAGTGAATTTCAGCCGGATGGTCTCCAAGCCTGGAAGCAGAATGGGCTCGAGCACTTAACATTTAAAATAGGCCTAGCCCATCCATCCTTCAGCTGCCCAGGAGAGAGCACGCAGCAGGAGCTTTTTGGTGTCTGGTGGTGATTTAGTTATGAGCCACCCACTCTCTGATCAGTTATCTTGAGTCATTTCCACAGTGATCCATAAGCCGGATGGCATCACTGTTTTTTATTATTGGCGTCAAGAGCACACCCGCACAGATAAAGCACCAAGAAGGGTTTTATCCTCTGGAGCACTGAGGAAATCACTCTCTGTCTACAGCAGTCGCACTGATACTTTAAAAAGAACATGACGAACTTGCTCACCCCTTTTTAATTCCCTAAATGTTCGGAAATGGGAGTGGGAGAGAAACTGGCCAGGGGTGGAGAGTAGTGAAGAAACAGGAAGAAAACCTGAAGATGTAGTCAAGGGAGGAATTAGACGACATGGCGTCTGCTCAATGAAACCAATAAGCCAAGATACTGCTCAATAATTAATCATTTTCATCCTTTTCTATCCAATAAAGAGGAATTACACAGCAGGACCTACACTTCCACTTTTCAGGGACTACATGAACTCATTCCTTAGCTCTTTTTCAAATAACCTCGCAGAAGACTTTGATCACTGAGGAGCAGTATCACAGGATAGAACAAAAACTACCAAAAAGAAATGGAGTCAAATAGCCACATTTGTGGCCACTTTGATCCCTGCCTTTTTAAGTATTAAAATATGACTTTTATTAATTTATTAATTTAACATTAACTTATTAATATTAAAATATGCATCTGCCAGAGTTGTTGGGAGAGACTCAATGAGACGGAGGATGTAAATGTATGGAACACAACATTTGGCATTTGCTATCCAATAAATGTTGGTTCCCACTCTCCTGTTTCCTTTCCACTCTTACTACTTCCTCATCTTCACTCCAGGATTTACTAGCTATATTACCTCGAAGAGTTAATTTTGGTAAGGTTCACCATCTTTGACTATAAAAAGGGAAATATAAATAAGATCAATTTTGCAGGCTTGCTGTTCAATTGAATGGGATATCCATACAAAGCACTCAGCACATAGTCAGTAGTTACTGATTATTGTGATTTTTAAATCATTATTAAACTCTTAAAAATTAAAACAATTGCGGTGCCTGCGTGGCTCACTTGGTTAAGTGTCCGACTTCAGCTCAGGTCATGATCTTGCAGTCTGTGAGTTCGAGCCCTGTGTGGGGCTCTGTGCTGACAGCTCAGAGCCTGGAGCCTGCTTGCAATTCTGTGTCTTTTCCTCTCTGCCCCTCCCCCACTCGTGCTCTGTCTCTCTGTCTCTCTCTCTCTCTCAAAAATAAATGTTAAAAAAATTGTTTAATAAACTAAAATATAAAATTAAAACAACTTATTTCTAAGAGGTATAGTTAGAACTCTCATGGAATCATAAAATACTAGATCTGAAGGACCTTAGTTCTGAATAATCATGTGTGGTGGCTCTCGATTTGGGATGGTACCTGCCCCTGAAGAAAGAACGCATTTGAAACTTGAGAGGGCATTTTTCAGCTGCCGTCATGACTGTGCTACTGGCATTCAGCACCTGGAAGCCGGAATGCAAAACCCCTACCATGTGTCAGACATGCTCACATCTGAAGGACCATCCCATTCAGATGCCAGTCACCCCTCCCCTGAGACACAGAGGGATTCAGCCTCTTTTCTGGGTGCTCAGAGAGGTGAAGATATTTGACCAAGGTCCCAGAGTTAGTCAGCATCAGAGCTGGAAGCAAATTTTGTAAGTGTTAACACTGCAAGAATTTTTGCCATCTTTTGCAATTGTCATCAACAGAACGTATACATCTCTATTCTTAGCAGTGGCAATTGTCTCTATAAAGTCAGTAAAATCCCTAAGAAAAGAAAAGCCTTACAGGGTGCTTTCCCTACTCTCTCTCCAGGAGCAAGAGAAAGAGAAACAGAGAGAGGACGGAAGATGAGGAGTGTTTTTTTTTTTTTTTTTTTTAATGTTGGATAATAATACATTAGCTTGCTTCACTGGTTCTATTATAGTGAAGGCTGGTGGTAACTCAGTTCCTGAGAACACGGTATTAAAGAGCAGAAGGTTTGATTTCAGTGCTCCTCTGGGCTCATTAGTTTTATACAGAGCGAGTCCCTGTTCTATAATCATAGCACATCATGCATGCATGTTGTGGTAAATGTGTTAAAAAGCAAGAAACTGCCAAACGCCCTTAACTTCACTATGACAAAGAGTTCAACTACTTGTCCTGCTGATCATGGTTCAAGTTCAGCTCAATATTTAGTTTATCTTAATGTGTACAGAGGACCTACTGCTTAGAGAGCACTGTGCTAGATGCCAAGGGTACTAAAATGAATTCATCGCAGTCCATGGCCTCAAGGAGCTCCAGTGATGAGGGAGAACAAAAATGGAGACTAATTGTTTCCGTATAGTATTATGATAGAGGTAGAATTATTGATTTATAGAGTAAGCTAAGCAAGGAAATTGTGGAAGGGTTTTAGATAACATAGTCACACCAGATGCTTTAATATACCAAAAATAGAGTTTATTGTCATCAGATTAACTGTCTTCTATCACAAATTTGTACATTTGTCTATCTCATTTTCAGATTCAAAATGTATGTAAAGTAAGACAGTCTAAATGTCACCTGGATATGATCTGTGTGTCCTTTGCAGTGTTACTTATGTTCCCTAAGCCTCAGATTCTCCAACCGGGAAAACCTAAGTATTCCTCTATTTACCTCCGAGTATTGTTGCAAGAAGAGAAGGAATCAATGCCTGCGAGTGCTTTATCCATACTGTTTGTGATCATACCATTCTTTCTTTCCAGGAAGCTACCATACCTGTAGCTAAGGGGATAATCTGACTCATTTTCACCAAGGGACGATTAGTGAAAATGTGATCACTGCCCAAGCAGTTAAGGTGGGTGCACTCTCTCCACAAACCATCTTTCCCCCCTGCGTGGCAACTCAGGAGGCCAGGTGTTCCAGGTGGCCTAACTACAATGCGGAAGAAGGCCTTCCAATCTGTACTGGACTTGGTGTCAGAAATAAATGTTTATTTTGCTGTCACTGAGATTTCAGTGCATATGTGTTACTGCAGCATGGTATCGCATATTGACTAACAGGCGTTATAGATGTAAATTTTTATTTTAAAATGCACTGGCATACTTAGATGGTCTCATTACCCGGCAGCCCTGGGAACACTTACTGCATTCTGACAAAGCCTCCGGATCAGCAGTCCTGAGAGTACTTGTTATTCTATCATTAAAAGATTCTCCTGGATGCACAACAAAACCTACATGACCTTCCATCTCTCATTTCTGCTCTCAACACCCCTCCTTCAAGTACTAACTTCAGCCTATATTTTAAAACCCTTTCTCAACTAATGTGTCTGTTACTCTAAAGAGTCAATATTCCAAATAGGTGAGGGGTGCCAATTTACCAGTTTTGTTCATACTGGAAATTAATGGCTTTGAAAGCTTCTTGAGCTGGACAAGAAAGACGTTGATCACAAGTAAAGGGCTTGCCTACTTCTACCAAGAGACTTGTTACCTACAGGAAAACTGTCAAACAGTATATTAAGAATCTGGAAAGATTCTTAACACAAGACCATTTACTGTGGTATGCATCACAAGTGAAAACATCCCGAATACTCATCACAGTAGCTCTTACTTGCTTTTTTATAGAAGCTCTTGTTGCAGACAATATCAGAAGCTGAAAAATAACAAGTACAATATGTATACAATTATTACAAGATCATAGAGTCATAATGCTCTGGAAATGTCACCTTACCTGTTCTACAGTTTGACCTCTAGTAACATATTCATTACCAACTTTGATTCTAGGATGGATCAAGCCCTTCACCAACTCAGAAGAGTTAATGCCCATGAGGAAAGCAGCTTTGTCAGCATCTGGTCAGAAGAAAGGAAGGAAGGGTTGGATGGAAAGGGGGAGAGAAGAAGGTGGGAGGAAGGAAGGTGGGGGGAGAGGGAAGAGAAAACACTATTTAAATTCATTCAATTATAGCCAAACAAACTCCCCAGAGGACAAAAGGAAGGTATGTTCAGACCTGTATAGCAAGGTAGACTATAGTTTTGAAATAAAATGCTTGAATCTGAAATGTTTAGAAGACTTTACTTCTTGGAAGTGCAAATCAAACCACAATGAAATGCCACCTCACACCCACTAGCCTTGCTATAATCAAAAAGACAGATAATAACAAGAGTTGGTGAAGGTGTAGAGAGATTGGAACCCTCATACATTGTTGGTTGGAATGTAACATGGTAGAGCCACTATGGAAAACAGTTTGAGAGCTACTGAAAAATTCAATAGAGTTAATCTAGGAACCAGAAATTCTACTGGTGGGCATATACCTAATAGAAGTGAAGACATATGTTCACACCAAAAATTGCACACAAATCTTTCTAGCAATATTATTCATAACGGTCAAAAGTGGAAAAAACCTAAATGTCCATCAACCAATGAATAAACAAAATTCTATATATAAATACAATGGAAACTTTTCCTGCTATAAAAAAGGAATGAAGTATTGAAGCATGCTTCAATATGGCAAACTTGAAAACGTTATGCTAAGTGAAAGAAGCCAGAAACAAAAGGCCACGCATTGTGTGATTCCAATCATATGAACCGTCCAGAACAGGCAAATCCAAAGAACAGAAAGTAGCCCCTGTGGTTGCTAGGGGGAGAAGGGAATAGGGAGTAAGTACCAATGGGTACAGGATTCTTTATCTGTTTTTTTTCCTCACATTTTTATTTAAATTCCAGTTAGTTAACACACAGTCTAATATTAGTTTCAGGTGTAGAATAGGGCTCTTTGAAGTAATTGAATGCTCTGGAATTAGATAGTGGTAATAATTACACAATCTTGTGAGTATGATAAAACTCACTGAGCTGTATACTTTAAATGAGTGAATTTTATGGTATGTGAATTACACCTCAGTTGTAAAAAGAAATCTATTTCTTCATCCTGGCCCTCTTCTAAAACAAAATACTTGACACACAGGAAAAATCTCATCTTTATTATTTGCCTATTTTCCCCATCTACATCTGCATGTGTAGGTTCTTTCAATGAAACAAGGACTTGGGCATGTAATTTGATAATTCAAGACAACCACCAATAATCAACATAAGCCAGGATACTTGAATTTATCAAAAACATTTCTTTTTGGGCCGCCTGGGTGGCTCCGTGGGTTAAGCATCCGACTTTGGCTCAGGTCATGATCTTATTGTTTATGTGTTTGAGCCCCGTGTGCTGTGCTGACAGATCAGAGCCTGGAGGCTGCTTCAGATTCTGTGTCTCCATCTCTCTCTGTCCTTCCCCCCACTCGCGCTCTGTCTCTCTCTCTCGAAAATAAATAAACATTAAAAAAAATTAAAAACAAAACAAAACCTTTCTTTTCCTACCGTCTCTGTTTGCTCCATAGTGCCCTCTGCTGCCCAACAAATATACTTACAACCCACACAATTGGCATTATTCTAAATCAGTGCTTCCATTTTCTAAGGAAAGTGGGGAAGAAAGAATAAACATATATCACATCATGTGTTAAAAAATGACAATACAAAAGAATGCCACAGGCAAAAAGTTATAAGCACACTCCAATTATAGATTTCTTTAGTTGTCAAGCCAAAGGAATATTTTGCTCATCTAACCCCTCTGCTATACCCTACATTTTTATATGAATTCTGAGATATGCTAGTATATCTGATGTAGTCACTTTATGAAATAATGTCTTACAAGAGGTGAAAATGCAGTCTTTCATTACTTCACTAAGGAGTAAAAAAATTTCCTGAGCAATAACCACAAATGGGGAGTAAAGTAAAAACAAAAAACAATTAGAGAACTGTATGTCACTTGTATTAACTATATCCATTTCCTTTTGTGGGTCTTTGAAACTTTCACAAAGGATTAAAAAGCTTGAAATATTTATTTTCTTGTTAACTAAGATCAATATATATTATACATACATTTCTACAGGCTACACACCTACTCTATGTCAGAGATAATGGCCCAGGTACTCAGTTGCTATGAAACCTTTCAAAATGCAAAGCCTATTTGGGGAAATAAATGGGAAATCAAAAGTAGAGCAGACGTGCTCATTCTATGCTGAGATATCCCTGCTAAGAGTGCCATATTTGGAGACAAAAGCATGATTATTTCAAGTTGAGAATCCGATGGATCAGAATCCTAGCCTTTTTGCACTGGAAGAAACTTTAAAGAGCACATGACCTAGAATTAAAAAATATTTTAAAAAAGAGAAATGTAATGTGCCTGATGAATCTGAGTGGAAATGAATTCTAACTGACAATGTGAAAAATGAACAGTTCCTACAATATCTGTTCAAAAAAAAAAAAAGATAGGAGTTCAGTTTTCTGAGCTTTGGAAGCATTCAGATGGACAATACAGGTAATAATAGTCTCAAACTCATACCTCCTTTTTCCAGTGTTAAGGACAGTCTTTTGAGTCTATTTTTATCCATGAACAAAGGAAACTCAAATTCTCTGTACAGTATCCCACCTTAAGCTCTAACAGAAATAGCATCCAACATTACAGAATTATTTGCCACCCACTCCAGAGACAGTCAAGTGTCTACAGACAGAGAAGTGGTATACCTTGCATTTATCCTACAGGTGGATATTACACATTCTTCAGTTTTTCGTTGTGTTTTGTTTTGTTTAGACAGAAAACAGTACTTGTCATCTTGCTCTAAAAAATAAGTGACTTCATTTGCACTAAAAGTTTCACAACCAAGATGAAAATAGTTTAAATCTATGAATAAATATCCATCAGACAGTCAGGAAATGATATTATGAACAAAGCAAGGTCTGTAAACACATTTTCATCATGTAAACTGATATGTTCTGAAAAGAGGCTTTATGAAATTCCCACCATCATGCCCCAGGACCTTGTGAATAAACCCAGGGATTTTTAATTAGGCTGTCTGGTCTTACCTGGGAGAGGCAATGTTTAGCTAGAGCAGGTGTTCTCACACATTGGCATGAATCAAAATACCCCGGAGAGCTCATAAAGGTACAAAGGACTGAGCTTGCTGAAGGTGGTTGGGTCTAGACCTGTTTTTATCATGTTCCCCAGGTGCTTCTGACATACATGAAGATTTGAGAACACAGTCCATATTATAGTGGTCCTCAAACTTGGCTGCACAGTGGGGTCACCTGGTAAGTTGTAAAAAAGACAATGATGCCTATACTTATACCCATGATTAGTTTTCTTTGGTCTGGGTAAGGGCTAAGCTTCAGAAATTTCAAAGCTCGCCGGTGAGTCCAATGTGCAGCCAAATTGGAAAACTATTCTCTGAAGAATGGTAACCAGGTTTAGTAAGTACGTTTTGAAGTCAAGAAGGTAGAACAAAGTCTGGCTTTACCTGAAAACAAGTAAGAGGGTAGAGAAAAACCAAAGGCAATCTTTTCCAACTTTACAATTTCATCCCAGTTCAGTCCCATATGTAAACAACCAGATATAAAGAAAGGAACAAAATCCAGTTTTGTCAATCCTGGCTAATGTAAAGAGGGGTTAGAAGAATGACATTTAATTGTTAGCCTTTCAAGTAGGATTCTAATATGATTTCTGAGCTGTTCGCATTTTGCTATTATTATTGAATAAAGTTTACTAAGCACTTACTATGTGCAAGGCCTAAGTGCTAGATGCTGTAGCAAGAGAGATAAACAAGACAAAAAATTTTGGGCATCAAGGAGTTTATAATCCATGAAAGTAAATAAACCAGAAAAAAATAACAAGTCAGTAAAACAACTTCTTATCAAAGACAAAGAAACCGATTATTAGGAAAGTTTGAAAGAGGAAGGAATCCCTTAGGACTATCTGACCAAGGAAGATTTCAAAAAGAAATAGTATTTGATCTGAGCCTTGAAAGATGAGAATGGTTTAATAGGCAAATACAGGAGGAGCACCTGGGTGGCTCAGTTGGTTAAGTGTCCAACTTTGGTTCAGGTCATGATCTCACCGTTCATGAGTTCAAGGCCTGCATTGGGCTCTGTGCTGACAGCCTGAAGCCTGCTTTGGATTTTGTGTTTCCCTCTCTGTCTGCCCCTCACTCACTTGTGCTCTGTTTCTCTCTCAAAAATAAATAAACATTAAAAAAAATTTTTTTAATAATAATAAGCAAATACAGGTGAACAAGAATACCTGAGACAGATCAGCATGACTTACAGGCACTGCAGCAGGCCAGAGCATGCCTGGTCAAACTGGACCACAAAGTCAGGGAGTGAGCAATAAACAGAAAAGCGGGTGATTTCTGGTCACAGAAGACATCTGATGCCACTCACTATAAGGTATTCATTAAATAATGGAGAAACAGTAAAGGGACTTTTAGCAAAGCAATGGCATAGAGTCAGGCTTCACAATGATTAATTTTGTGCAGGTGTGCAAGACAGACCAGAGCAGGAAGAGTAGAAAGAAAGTGAACCCACCGCAAGATGCCAACATGCAAAGTGCTGATGGTCTAAACTGGTAATAAGAAAGGGAAAAAAAAGACTGAGAAACTTGACTAAGAGGTTCTGACCTGAGAAGTAGAGAGAAGAGCAGAGCATGAATACAAATAGAGAAGTCAATAGGAAGAGGTCTCGTGGGAGGAGACGAGAATGCAATGAGTTTTAGCCACACAGTTTAGGATACCAGGTTATTATGCCATAGGAAGTTAGGAATGTGGGGTTGGCACTCAAGAAAGACGCAAAGGCAAGAATGCCCCTTCAGTTTAGGTGCCTTCTCTCTTTCCACCCTCTTGTCCATCTGTCCAGCTCCTTCAATCCTCCCTCTATGGTTAATTGGGGAAAAAAAAATCACCAACGCTTAATAGATTAAGAGCCCTAAGAAATCAGTGAGAAAGTCGATTGTTTCCAATAAAAATGTTCGGTTTTTTTTAATGTTTATTTTTTATGTTGAGAGAGCGAGCATGAGCTGGGGAGGGGAAGAGAGAAAGAGAGACGGAGAGAAAGACAGAGAGAGAGAGCATCCCAAGCAGGTTCCATGCTGTCAGGGCAAAGCCTGACATGGGGCTCCATGTGACAAATTGGGAGATCACAACCTGAGCTGAAATCAAGAGTTGTAGGGGCGCCTGGGTGGCTCAGTCGGTTGAACGTCCGACTTCGGCTCAGGTCATGATCTCACAGTCTGTGAGTTCGAGCCCCGTGTCGGGCTCTGTGCTGACAGCTCAGAGCCTGGAGCCTGCTTCCGATTCTGCATCTCCCTCTCTCTTTGCCCCTCCCCCACTCATGCTCTGTCTCCATCTCCGTCTCTGTCAAAAAGAAAAATAAACATTAAAAAAAAAAAAAAAAAAGAGTTGGATGCCCAACTGACGGAACCACCCACACACCCCCAAAATGGGCTCAATTTAAAAGTGGGCTAAGGATGGAAATAAAAATCTGAAAAAGAAATGATGCAAATGCGTCAGAACACACAAAAATTAATTTTATTAATATTTAAATAAAAAACAAAACTTGGCTATTTGGCAAGAGAAAGAACTGTTAATGTTAGTGAACACAGTGAGAAAGTTACTCTCAAAGCTGCTAATAGGAATATAAATGGCAAAACATAGGGCAGCTTGAGAGAAAAATTTACTTTTAGAAGTTTATTCTAAGAAAATTATATGTATCTTTGAATTTGTAAGGGTGTTCACCAAAATTTTGTTCATGATGGTAAAAATCTGGAAATAAATTATTCAATAAGAAATATTTAAACTAATTATCCATACATGGACACTTTATAACCATCTAAAAAGTTATTGCAGAAAATACGGAAGATGTTCACATATAATTTAGTGAAAAACTCTAGAATGAAACAACATGAAAAGCATGAACGTATATATTTTGTTTAAAAAAGTTCTCTGTGCATATTCAACTATAAAAACACAGGAAAGATGTGTCCTCTGGCATTAGCAGTGATTGTCCCTGAGTAAGTAGGATTTTTTAAACAAATAATCATGTGCCAGGCACTTTTTTAAAACCCAGAAACACAGCACTGAACACACCAAATTAAGTCCCTGTCGGTCAATAAAAAATAGCTGTATGAATGACATGAAGAAAAATATTCAGGTTAAGGAGAAAGAGAGTGATCAGGAGGCAGCGGGAGTGGTCAGGGAAGTCACCACTGAAGAAGACACCTTAATAAAATGAGGGAGTAAGCCATGAGGATGCCTAGGAAAAAAGAGCTCCCGATGGAAGGAGAAGTCATGAAAAAGTCCTGAAACAAGGAGCTCCTATGCTCTGAGAAGAGCCAACAGACCAGGAGGGCTGAATGAAGGGAATGACAGAAGGGGAAATGGTAGATGAAGTTTCTGTACCCTATTTCGGGGACATAGGTTGGTAGTGGGGGTGGTGATGATTCCACACCAAGCAATTCTGTGACACCAGCTGGGTGTCCTACAATTCAACTCAATTCTACCTGAAGATAGCATCAGATTGCATGGGTTCAGTTCCATGAGACTATTCTCCCCTTCCTCCACTTCAGATGACAATGACAAATCCAGGTTGTCTCTTGGGCTACCGACTCAGGCTGTAGATCCGTGGTTCCAATGACCCTCTCCTCAGGTTCAATTAATTTGCTAGGGGTTCACAGAATTCAAGGAAATATATTACTTACTATATCAATAATTCATTATAAAAACAAATCACTCAGGAATAGCCAGATGGAATAGATGGCATAGGGCAAGGTATAGAAAAAGAGTGCAAAGCTTCCATGCCCTAAACACACACTGTCTTCCCAAATCTCCATATGTTCACCAACCCAGAAGCTCTCTAAACCTGTCCTTTTGGGTTTTTATGGAGGCTTCACTACATGGACATGACTAATTAAATCATTGGTCATTGTGATGGAACTAAATCTTTAGCCTCTCTCCTCTCCCCTGTTGGAGGTGCGACTGAAAGTTCCATCTCTCTAACCACCGGGTTAGTTCCAATGGTGACCAGCTCCCATCCTTAGTTACAGTCCAAAAGTCGACTCATTAACATAACAAAAGCACCTTTACTGCTCTCATCACTTAGAAAATTCCAAAAGTTTTAAGAACTCTGTGCCAGAAACTTGAGTTTAATAAAAAGTTAATAAAAAATGTAATTTTTTATTAAAAATCACAATATCAAAAAAAAGTCACAGTATCACAGTAGGAGGTGGGATTAGAGAGATTTAGAGGTATCACAGAGGATGAGGCTATGAAGGGAACTTGGGGCTTATTTTAAGTAACATGGGAGCTATTAGTAAGTCTAGAGCAAGGAGAGGGCATGAATGGACTTACACTATGAAAGAGTCGCCATTGGTTGTTCTGTGCAGACCTATCAGTCATGAGACAAGAGTGAAGACAGGGAGACCAATAAAGAAGCTATTTCAATAATCTTGTAAGAAATGATGCCTCGGGCTAGATGCTAACAGTAGACATGGTCATGGTGTGTAAGTAGTTACGAGTTTTATACATATTTAAAGGTAGATACAGCAAGGCAGAGACAAAGGAGTTCGCGATGATGCTAAGTGTTAGGGCAACTGAGAGAATCCAGTTGACATTTACTAAAAACTGAGAAATGAAGAGAAATGAAGAGCAGGGGCGGGGTGAGATGAAGAATTTAATTCTACACAGGTTGAATTTGAGATGACCGCCTAAGAAATCCGAAAAGATTCAAGGATCAAGCCCAGCATCTCTATAGCATTTACAAGTGGGAAAGATGAGGACAGTCCAGCAAAGACTTTGAGAAGGAACCACTGGGGAGATTGGAGGATATTATGTACATCATTTTCTTGTATGTATTTTATGATAAATAAGTATGCCTAGCTTTCATAATGAGAACAATTCTTCAAAAAACCTGTTTCAAAGAGTGTAAAAAGCAAAAACAAAACAAAACCAAAAAACAAAAACACAACAACAAAAAAAGCAACAAAATAAGATGTCACAAAAGCACATTTTAATATGTTAACATAAGATGTTAACACAAGCATCAGGTCACATTCCTTCACTTCATTCTCATCTGTGCTCAAGTGTTCTCTTTCCTGAGGGGATTTTCTGACTATCTACCAGAACCTTCAAATCCCAATTATGCTTTATTCTTCTACTCTGCTTTATTTTTTTCATTACGACTTCATGTGTGTTTGTCTGCTTATGTATAATGGTCTATCTCCCACACTAGGTAGTCAGGACAGGGATGATCTCATGTGCACAGGTATATCCTGAGCACCAAAACAGCCCCTGGCACAGACTGGCCTCAAAAATTATTCATTAAACAATTAAAAAACAAACAACCCAATTCAAAAATGGGCAAAGTACTTGAATTAATATTTTTCCAGAGAAGATATCCAAATGGCCAATAAACACATGACAAAATACTCAACATGCCTAATCATCAGGAAATGCAAATCAAAACCACAAGGAGATATTACTTTATACCCATTAGGATAGCTATTATAATTTTTTTTTTTTTTAAGAATTGAAATCAGGGACTTGAATGGATATTTAAACACCAATGTTCGCAGTAGCATTAATCATAGTAGTGAAAGGTAGAAGCAACTCAAGTGTCTGTAAATGGATAAATGGATAAACAAAATGTGAAATATATATACAACGGAATATTATTCATTTCTTAAAAAGGAATGAAATTCTGACATATACTATAACACGAATCTTGAAGACATTATACTAAGTGAAATAAGCCAGACATAGAAAGACAAATACCGTATGATTTCACTTACCTAAATACCTAGAGTAGGCAAATTCATAGAGACAGAAAATAGATTAATGGTTGACAGGGATTCAGAAAATGGGGTAATAGGGAATTATTAATAGGTACAGAATTTCAGTTTCAGATGATGAAAAAAGTTCTGGAGATGAAGCGTGGTGATGGTTGTACAACAATGTGAATGCACCTAACGTCACTGAACTATATACTTAAAAACAGTTAAAATGGTAAATTTTATGTTATGGATATTTTAGCACAATTGAAAACAAAAAATTTTAAGAAATTACTTGTTGAAAGATTTGAATGAATGGGTTTTCTCTTTTTTGCTTTAGCAGCCAGGAATTTTAGTATTAAATGAAATAATTATAATAACTATGCTTCCTTCCCTTTTTTTTTTAAAGCTTATTCATTTATTTTGAGAGAGAGAGAATGTGAATGAGTGGGGGAAGGGCAGAGAGACAGAGAGAGAGAAAGAGAGGGAGAGAGAGAATTCCAAGCAGGCTCCATGCAGTCAGGTCAGAGCCCCATACAGGGCTCAGTCTCACTGATTGTGAGATCACGACCTGAACTGAAATCAAGAGTTGGACGTGTAACTGAGCCACCCAGGTGCCCTGCTTCCTTCTTTTCATAAGGAGGATGCCTCAAATTTTTTTTGGTAAGCAGGCAAGACTATAAAGGTTTTTTTTTAATATTTATTTTTGAGAGTGGGGGGAGAGGGGCAGAGAGAGAAAATCCGAATCTGAAGCTGGCTCCAGGCTCCAAGCTATCAGCACAGAACCTGATGTGGGTCTTGAACTCATGAACCGCAAGATCATGACCTGAGCTGAAGTCAGACGGGACGCTTAACCAACTGAGCCACCCAGGTGCCCCAAGAATATAGATATTTTAATGTGAATATAAAACAAAGGGAAATGAAGCCATTGTACTCTCAACCCAATGGAAACTCTACTTCGGGAATTCTAAAGATCTTTGTTCACAGCTCCATTATGTCATTTAATACATCTTCTGGTAATTTCCTCCTTTCTCTGTTTTTCTCAGCAGACTATGTGCTGACAGAAGGGCTTTCTCCTAGTTAATCCTATAGTACCCAAGTTTAGCAAATTTACTAGCATTGTCAATAATTAAGGAAAGCTTCTCATTCTGAAATATTGGAATTATACATCAGAATGATGGTTAAGAGAAGAATTTTGAGGAGAAACAATTGAGGGAGATTGCTGATCAGTTTCAACGTTTTCAAAATCTAAGAGGCAAGGTAACTGCAAGGAAAAGGGAGCAGGGCTGGGCTCAGGGATTTGAACAGAATATATGCCACGGCCTCAAAGCAATTCTTACTTTCTGTGCCATCTGCTTCCACTTGCTCTTCTCTGGGTTTCTGCTTAAATTTCATGTTTCCAAAGTGCAGGATGGCTCCAATGAGTTTATAAGATCCATACTTCTCGTCAGGAAGGAAGCCCAAGATGTCCATGGCCCGCTGTAAAAAGAGAAACAGATGGCCATATCTTCATTTGCCTAATGGCTGCAGTAAGCACCTCACCCCTGCTGTGTGTCACACATCCCTACACTCCATAGGCTGTCAAAGGGAATGAAACAGATCGCCACAGCCCGAGGTGTGACAGCTCTGTTCAAAGCAATGCAAATCGGGCCTGTTGGCACTTGGTCACCCGCAGTCTGCTTGTCCCTTTAAAAGAGAATTAGGAAGGCTTGTTTAATTTCCAGTAGTTTTAGAACTTTCCTTGGATGCCCTGCTCCTCTCTTCTCCCTTCTAGCCATTGATCATTAACTGGGTATATAAGGTAAATGGTTTTGTCTTCTATTGTAATGGCAGAAAGTAACACTATATCTGGTGGGTTGCTTATTTTGGGGGCTCCTATACATTTCCCCCGCACATACTTTATTCAAAGACTGGCAAAAGGAAGTGTTTCAGAAAAGAAAAAGCCATGTCACTGAAGACCTAAATCTTAAGAAGCTACTGCACGTGGTAAGATGTGTGTTCTCACACACTCCAACAGGGTAGAAATCAGTACAATCTTTCTAGTAGTTAATTTAGAATATGTATCAAGAGACTATAAAGAATTCATAATCCTTACCTAGTAAGTTCACTTTTGGGAATCTAGCATAAGGTGAATCTAATATACAGAAAAAGCATTTGCCTATAAACATTTACCACAGTAGAAAACAAATCAAAAAAACTTTGAGTCTCATGATAGAAGAATAGCTAAACACAGTACAGGACAAATGTATGATAAAATATTAAATATTCATTTAAATGTTTATGAAGAGTTCGTAGTAACACTGAAAATGTTTATAAGATTAATCAAAAAAGCAAACTCTGTATACCAAGTAGTATATACAGTGTGATTATCATCTTTTATTTAAAAAAAAAAAAACAAACTTCCCAAACCAGCTACATAGTAGCAACCCCAAATAGAAAAAAAAAAAAAAAAAAAAAAAAAGAACAAAGACTATAAAGATATACCAAATAAAAACAGTGGGTGTCACTGAGTTGAAACATCTACCCATGTTGCCACATGTTCCAAAGTTACCATACTGACCAATGTGCACTTTTACAGTTAGTAGACTTTGAACAGCCACAGATCTAAAGGGGCTTCTTTCACCCTCCACCCCCAGAGGAAGGAAAGTCACTTCTCCTGGACCCTTCAGAAGGAAGATCTGAAATGCTTTCATTTCTCATTGTTATTACCAGACTTTGGTAACTAACAAGCCTTACATCTGTGGCCAGCAATTCTTCAGCATCATCCCAGCTGTCCATAGCAACTACTCCATGAGAGCAAAAGGGAAAGTCAGAGGGATTTCCAGACACCAGGAGCATGTCTGCAGTGGGAAAACCATCAGTTAAACAGTCAGAGAAATACACAAGGCTTTAGAAAATAATTGACCTATATTCACAGTTTATTCTTACAGCTGATAGCACACTTGTAAACAAGCCAAAATAAAATCCATATTCTTCAGCCAAACCTCTGCAATCAAATTTTGCCCTCTATTAACTTGTCAGTCATGTGTTAATGCCTCCCAAGAGAAGACCAGGCAGACCAAATCCAAAAGCAGATTCAATTGCAGCAGCTTGAATTGGTGTGAAAACAAAAACAAAAACAAAACAAACAAACAAAAAACCCAGATAATGTGGGTTGGCAAAACTTTGAAAACAGAAATTTGGCCTAGATACATGGTTGAGGGCGGAGGCCAAAGAAATGTTTTGTAAAATTATAAGTGTAAGAGGCCTGAATTTCAAAGGCTGGGAAACAGGCAGACCCTGGGGTTAGCACCCAGGAAACATAAGCAATGTAATCCTGTCATATCATGTCCTTCCTATTGGGAGACTGAGTCTGTCTTTCAAGGGATCCATAAATCAGCCTCTGTGTTCAGCACTGCACCTCTGATATGTCTAAGACTCCTGACATGATTCACTTAGGAAACATAATGCAGGCAGAAACCAAGGCAGGCTGTCAGCAGCACATCAGCGACTGACTTGGCCAAATCACATTCACTGCTTAATGCCTAACATTTGTTTCCAACGAAGTTTCTTTGAGCTGATCTGATTTTCATATTTGTCACTCAGCAAAGTGAAGCTGCTATCCTGAACCCCAAATCTCAGAAACAAATTGCACTTTGCGAATGTTCATGGCAGCTTTATTTGGAAACAACCCAACTGTCCACCAAGAGTTAACAAACTGTTGGATATCCATACAACAGATTATTACTCAGCAAACAAAGGAATGAACTATGAACTATGTATGCTATGGCATGGAAGAATCTCCAAATAATTATGCTGAGTGAAAGCCAGACAGCGAAAGAGTATATACTGTGTGATTCCAAATTATAAAATTCAAGAAAATGTAATCTAATCTATAGTGACAGAAAGCATATTAGTACTTGCCAAGGGACTGGGTGGGAAGGGAGAAAGTCAGAGGAGTGAGAACAGGTTGGGGAGGATTATAAAAGATCATGAGAAAACTTTTGAATGGATACATGAATTATCTGGATTACGGTGATGGTCGCACGCATATATACATATGTCAACACTTACATTTATGTCGATAATGCTTCAAAGAAGCTATTTTATAAAAGTTAAAAAGTAAAACGAAATTGAACCAGCCCAAAGGAAATCATGCTGAAGGCAAGTACTGTATTTATAGTATTTAATGTATATTTAATAGAAATATAATCCTTAAATTCTTACTTGAATGATTCAAAGATCCTTTAAATGTTAATACTTCCCAAGAATCTCTTTATATTCTTTCTCATGCCTCACTTTATATCAACAAATATTTGCTGAGTTCAAACTATGTGCCAGGCATTGTAAGTTTTAGAGATACATCAGTGAGAAGAAAAAAAAAAAAAATCCTGCCCTCATGAAGTTTATATCCTAATAGGAGGAGACAAGAGACAGAAATGTTAAGAATAAGTAAAATGCATGAAAACATATGGGATGTGAGATGGTGATAAGTGCCATGGAGAAAAATAGCAGGGAAAGGGAATAAAAAGTATTGGCAATATGGGGGCACCTGGCTGACTCAGTTAGGTGGAGCATGCAACTTTTGCTCTCCGGGTTGTAAATTTAAGCCCCACGTTGGGTGTAGAGAGTACTTAAAAATAAAATCTTAAAAACAAAAAAAGTATTGGTGATTCAGAGTTACAATTTCCAAGAAAGTGATGAGGGAAGGCCTCTATAAGGTGACATTTCAGTAAAGACTTGCAAGAGTTGAGGGAGAGAACCGTGGAGATAAATGAGGGAGAATGTTCTAGATAGAGAAGAGCAAATGCAAAGGCCCTGAGGGGGAAGTTTGCCTGGCATTTTGAGTGGCTAAGGTGGGTCAGGAACGGGCAAATGAAGGAAGTGGGAAATAGTAGGTTTGAGGTCCGAGAGGCATCAAGAGGACAGATGATAGCTCCTTACAGGCCAGAGTGAGGATTTGGGCATTTATGCTTGGTATGAGACAGGAAACCTTTGAAGCTTTTTGAGCAGAGGAGTAACATCATCTTATTTATTATTATTATTATTATTATTATTATTATTATTATTATTATATTTACCATGGCTGTTGGGTTGAAGACAGAGGAAGCAAGGATGGAAGCAGGAGCACCAGGCAGGAGATGGTTAACTAATCCAGGAGAGAGGTGATGGTATTTGATCAGGGCAGTACCAACAAAGATGGTAAGAAGGCTTTTGAAAGTAGATGGAACAAGTGAGAATAAGGTGGGAGAAATAGATAATCAAAGGTAATTCCAAGGGTTTGTGGTGAGTCAAGCGGAAGGGTGGAGCTGCCTTCAATAGCCCTGGGAAACACTGTGGTAGCAGCAGGTGTGGGAGGGTAGTTCAGGAACAGGTCTCAGGCACATTAAATTTGACATGCCTATGCATGAACTATGAATACATGCTATAGCATGGAAGATTCTCAAAATAATTACACAGAGTGAAAGAAGCCAGACAATAAAAGAGTAGATACCATGTAATTTCATCTTATAAATTTCCAGAAAATATTTTTTCACTTAAAGTGCTTTATACTTGTGTAAGCTAAACAGAAATGTACACACTGAAATCTCAAAAACCCTGAGGCATGCCCATTAACCTTGTTATGGGTTCTTCTACATATCTTTCTTTTTTCCATAGGAATTTCCCTCAAACATCTAAAACCCAGAGTTTTTACTATATACACAGCCTAAACCACAGCAATCTATGATTCTGTCATTTTACACTGTGAAAAATCCTCAAAAACTAGTGGTACAATAGAAAAAAAGATCACAAGTAAATTTCATTATATGTCAGTCATATAATGTGGTCCTTCTCCAAACCAAGTAGAGAAATAAGGGTCAGTTAACGAGGAGTCTAAAATACTGGAGATAAGTCTGAACTCCAAACTGTGGAAATCATCCAATAGAAACGATCTTTATAACTGTCAGCTTATTGTGCAGCCATTATGGAAAACAGAATGGAGGTTCCTCAAACCTTACACTAGTAGGTATTCATCCAAAGGATACAAAAATACTGATTTGAAGGGTCACATGCACCCCAATGTTTATAGAAACACTATCAGCAATAGCCAAATTATAGAAAGAGCCCAAATGTCCATCAACTGTTGATACACTAACACACACACACACACACACACACACACACACGCAATGAACTATTACTCAGCCATCGAAAAGAACGAAATCTTGCCATTTGCAATGGTGTGGGTGGAACTAGTGTATTATGCTAAATGAAATAAATCAATCAGAAAGACAAATACCATATGATTTCACTCATTTGTGGAATTTAAGAAGCAAAACAGATGAATATAGGGGAAGGGAAATAAAAATTAAAATAAAAACAGAGAGGGAGGCAAACCATAAGAGACTCTTAACTATAGAGAACAAACTGAGCGTTGCTGGAGGGGAGAAGGGTGGGGGAATGGATTAAATGAATGAGGGGCATTAAGAAGGGCACTTGTTGGGATTAGAACTAGGTTTCATATATAAGTGATGGATCACTGGGTCCTACCCCTGAACTCAATACTATACTGTATGTTAACTAACTTGAATTTAAATAAAATCTTGAAAGAAAAAAAAAAAACAATCTACAGGAGGTCACCACAAGATAGATGCAAGAACTGAGCCCCAGGGCACTGTAAAGTCACAGGCCAGATGAAAAAGAGAGACCCACAAAGAAATACCCAGAGATTTAGGAGAGGAACAAGGGAGGGTGGTGTACTAGAAGCCAAGAGGAGAGATTTTCAAGGAGGAATGGGTAATCAGTGGTGTCAAATATTGTCATAACTCTAAAGGTCAAAAAATCTCTATATATTCTTCTTGCAAGGCTCATTTGTGGTTTTAGTGATGACTCGAACCTATGTTTTCTGAGTTCCAGACCTAGAATTCCAACTTCCTACTAGACATTTCAGTGCAGATGGCCATAAGTAGCTCAAACCCAACACTATGAAAACCGAATCCAGGGTATTTACCATGTCTGCCCTGAAGCTATGCCTCTTCTGTGGTTCCTTATGCTGGTGAATGCAAGGCCGTAGCCAGGCCAGACACCAAGGGGCCTTAAAATCTTGTCCTTTCACCTCCTTTACAGCCAAATACAGACATCATTTCCATATCTTTCCAATCAAAGTATCTACTTAATCTTCTTTCTCTAGAATAGGTGTATGATATGGGAGGAGGTAAGGATACAAAAATAACATGGTCCTCTCCCTGTAGGAGGCTACAGGAATCACACACCTAACCAGTGCTATCACACACCCACTTTTTAGGGTGGGGGATGTTTCAGTTTGATGTTTCAATTTACACCAAAAAAAAACAAAAGAAAAAACAAAAAGAACCTATCTTCTAAAATTGTTTTGCCAAGAATTACCTTTTAGACCATTCTGAATTGTAACAATTCATATACTTTTCATTTTACACTCATACTGATTAAATTTTTTTAATGTTTATTTACTTTTGAGAGAGACAAAGACAGAATGTGAGTAGGTTAGGGGCAGAAGAGAGAGGGAGACACAGAATCCGAAGCATGCTCCAGGCTCTGAGCTATCAGCACAGAGCCCGACGTGGGGCTCAAACTCAGGAACTGTGAGATCATGACCTGAGCTGAAGTCAGATGTTCAACCGACTGAGCCACCCAGGCGCCCCTACACTAATACTTATTAGGTCATTTTTGATCATTTTCATTTTGGTTGTGATGACCAAAGGTGCTATATTTGACGTTATTTTCTCTATGTTGAATATAGGAAAATAGAAACCTGGAAAGCCCCATGACTTGCCCAGGACACAATTAATAGCATATTGAATTTAAAACACAGTCTTTAGTATTTTTTTAAATTTTATTTGAGAGAAAGAGAGAGAGCTGAGGGAGGGGCAGAGAGGGAGGAAGACAGAGAATCCTAAGCATGCTCCCTGCTCAGCACAGAGCCTGATGTGGGTCTCTATCCCACGACCCTGGGATTATGACCTGAGCTGAAATCAAGAGTCGGATGCTCAACAAACTGAGCCACCCAAGTGCCCCTAGTCTCTAGTATTTCTGTTAGACTAAGCCACCTACCTACTCGAACCTGTGTTTGTAACTATAATCATAATTCCTTTCCTCCTTTGCATAGACAGAAGGAGGGTCTTGCTTCCAGATACACTTCTGGAAGTTATAAAGGATACTTAATGGGCTTTTGCTTTATCTCACTAACCAGAAATATGGCTGATGCATTGGCCTAATCATCTGGAGCAGATATAGTCACAATGAAGTGGTGGCTCTAAAAAATGTACAAACTAAATGCGTGAGTGTTTGAGGAACTCCAAAAGGCCTTTAGCTCAAAACATCTCCCCCCCTGGGCCTTATCAAAATTTGTTTTCAAGGAGCAATTAATTTTAATTGGGGTGAGGCTTGAAGTTACCTTGGAATATCATGTTAACAGAGATTCCTTTATTTAATTAATTTCATTTCTACCAAGAGAAATGGCCAAGAGAGAATGGAAAAAAAGCAAACAGTGAATACATTTTTGTGAGGCACTTATTAGGGCCAGGAAGACTATCTAGGCCACTAAAGGCCCCCACACAAGATTGTTGACCAGGCTGTGGGCATGTGGAGAATGGGGGAGATTTTCAGGAGGGCTGGAGAGAGCACAGACAGGGGGCACGAGAGGATGCTAAAAGTCAACTGCTTCACAACCACAAAATGTGCAGGTGTCATTTCTAGATCTCTCTTTTCAATAGCAGATTCAGAGAGCCCTTTAAGAGTGAGTATTTTATCATTCAAGGCTGTTTTCCGTGTCATCTTGACATCAAATTTTACTTTTCGCATGGCTGAATGGTCTCCAAGATTTAGCTGAGTTCACTATGAAAAGGAGCAAAACTAGCCATTGGACAAAAAAACAAAAACAAAAAACAAAAACACCTTAAAATCGCAAAATTCTGTAGCTAGTCCCTCTATGCCACATAAGTCATCATTACCAATTTCTCACACTGCCATGTACCTCTGAAGAGGTTGTACATTGCCCAGCTCCAGAAAGAATCATTCACATAGTCTACAGCTTGAATAGCATTCTCTAGAGTTAGGCCAGGCACCACCACCACACACACATCTTGTTCCTCCTAACAACCAGTGGGGAGAAAAGGGAGTAAAGATATGAGACTAGTTCAAGAGAGACATAATGGGTAAAAGGAGTACAACTTAATATGCTCCGGACTAGGAGGTCCAGATGCTGACACTTTCTTCCCCCAGATGCATTCAGGCCACTAGTAGACGGATCAGGCACACCTCTTGGCAACTTCCACACTGCCTTACTGCCACATACTAAAGTGAGCACTTAGAGCAGTAAGCAAAATGTTAGGGATTCCAAGAGACAAGGTCATGTTTCTGACCTTTCACCCTAGAGTTTCTACACTAGTTGAATAGCAAGAATGGGTACGATAAATGAATAGAAAAAAATAGTAAAGGAGAGAAGAAAAAATAGGAAGGTATATGCAGCACCAATCTATACAGTTGGTATTAAGAATTAAGGAATTTCAAGGAGCCGTGTCTAAAGGGACTAAGAAAGTGAGTTTTAGCCATGGCTTGAACAAGGGTCAGCCTAAACTGAAAGGGAGTAAAGGCATGTTCCAGACCATGTAGAGACTAATTGGGGCCTGACTTTGGGGTAACACATCACCCCATTTCCTAGGCTTCTTCAGTGGGTGGCCAGCCTCTTGACTGATTTTCCATACCCAGATCTTTTGTAGTACTGACAAATAACTTCTATTTTAGGAAATTTGGACATTATCCTTAAGTTGCTAAGATGTGTTCTCCTGTATCAATTCTCGGGAGATCTTTCTGAAGATCTCCTTTGGCAAACATGAATAAAAAGAGTTCAAATTTTAAAATGTCCCAAAGAATGACCAGTGGTGAGAACAAGTGGACTGACAATACCCAATTTGGACCACCAGATGTCAGCCTTTGTACAGTAATCAATCTCTGCAGCCCCCAAAGACTCCACAAGATCAATGAATTCAAGATAAGCATGCTTTTTCCGTAGCAGCCCAGAGCCCTCAGATGGTTCTATTAGTAAACAGCTCCCCCAAGCCTTGCAGTCACTGCTGGTACCTACATTGGACCCTCTGTGTCACATACCCTGTAGAGCATAGAAATTTGTGCCAAGAATGTTAGATTTGGCAGGGCTAATCAAAGGGAGATTAAAAAAAAAAATCTGTTCAAGGTTAGGTGGAGGGAAAGTGAGAAGAATAGTTGCTGCTTTCATATCACCAATTGCGCCTGTGGCAAAATTTCCAGTTTGCAGATATTTCCCCATTCAGTAAGAGCTCTTTGAAGTTGAAGGCCATGTGGTCAAAACACAGCCAAGTGTATGATTAGTATACTTAATCTAGGATAACAGGCTAGGGGGATTGTTCTCCATTAATTTGCTCGCCTGGATCTTCTATCTCATCCCACATCCATTCCTGTGGGAGCATCATTGTCCTCAGTGGTTTACCTCATATGCAAGACCTTTGCAATCCAATCAATTTTTCATTCTCCCCATCCAATGACTTCCCATAGCACCTAAAATTCACTATAAACTCTGCCAGAGCCTGTAAGACGCCGCTTGATCTGGCTCTGCCCATCTCCCCCTTCGTTACCTTCTCTCCACCACCTGCAAAGGACATTTTGCTATTTCAAGAGTAAACCAAATGCATTCCTGCCTCAGCGTCTTTGCATTTACTGTTCCCTCTTCCTGGAACTTTATTCCTGGACATCTAGCCTACTTGCTTGCTTATTCATACTATGGTCTGTGAAAATATTACCTTCTCAGAGAGATCTTGCCTGACCATTCTATCTAAAATATAACCACATACCCCCACCAAGCCCAAATTCACTCTGTCCCTTCATCCTATGTTTTTTGTAGACCTACCATTCTCTAAAATTATATATTTCTTTGTTTACTTTCTTATTACTTGTCTTCCATACTAGAATGTAAGCTCACAAGGGCAGAGACCTGTCTTATATCTTCTCCAACACCCATGCTTAAGCAACAGTGCCTGGTGCACACACAGCAATCCTACAATAAGTATTTGTTGAATGAATACATGAAGTTCATTCTCTTACCACACAAGTTACTTCTTCATTTCTGTCATGGCACTACCTTTATCCTTGTCAAATTATAAAACTTGGGAGGATTTTTGACTCCTCACTTTCCCTCATTCCTATAGTCATTGCTAAGACCTGTCTATTCCTCTATGAATCCACTTCCTTTTCTCCCATTCCCACTGACACTGCCTTCAACAATACCTTGTCATCTCACAGCAGTGCTGCTATCGTCACTTCCGTCTAGGATTTCCACCTTCCATCCCTCTTGCCCACCACACCAGCTTCATTGTCCTTGCCTTCAACAAATCATGACCTCCTATTACCCTCCCCCTATAACACACATGTAGATACATGCACATACACATGCCCTCCCAACTCCTTGAGTTCAGAAACCATCAGAATAAAATCTCCACTATTCCTATATCAGATCCTTTCCTTCAGTCAACCGGGTCTCTCTGCTGCATGATCTTGCCCTACCCTTTCCTGTCACTGTACCCACTGTTCCTCCCATAGGAAATATCCTCCACTCACTCTGGTTAAATCCCCTTCCCATCCTTTATATCCCAACTCAAAGCCTCCTTTCTTTATAAAACTCCCATTGTTCACTATGCACCATAGTGGTGACTCCCACTTCTGGCCTCCTGTCTATACCACTCATGTGGTTCTAATCTTCTAATCATTGAAGGCCTTAAATTATTTAATATTTTACACACACCTCTCTCTCTCTCTCTCTCTCTCTCTCTCTCTCATGCACATGTGTGTACACACACACACACACACACACACACACATTCATTTATGCCTGCTGGGCATCCTACCCACTTCCAAACACTACTAAATAGGGGGGGAAAGGGCTAACATTTACTCTCTAGCCATATAAAAGTATAGAACATTGGTTTTATGATTGGCTTAATAATTATTTACCTTATAGGATGAATAAACTGAGTTCTAAAGAGGCTAAGAGACTTATTAAGCAATCCTTTCCCAGGTCTGTAATCTGACTTCTGTCTTTTGTTTTAGTATGTCCCTAAGCTCCAGAATAATGCACTCACCATGAAGTTCTTTTTTTCCAGACAGAATTTGATAGAATATGTGGTAGTTTCTCTCTCCAGGCTGCTGGAAAATCACTCGGGATTTTTCGAACAAATCTGCAGGATGAGAAAAGGATAAAGATTCATACTTAGGTGTTCTTGCAAAACTTAGAAGAAAAGTAATCAAATAGTATAGTGGCTACTCACAAATATCGATGTCTTCAGATGACAGCTTGCCTCTGGCACAAAAGTGCATCCTGATGAATTTGCCCTAGGTGGACACAAAACACGGTCTCCTACTGAAACATTCCAAACAGTTGCAATGGCTTTATTACACACATTCCTCTCAAACTGACTACTTCCCCAAGTTAAAAGAAAAATGCAACATGGCTCTGAGATGACACCAGTTAATGCTAGGAGCAAGCCAGAATGACACCAGGATTGGCAGTGGTCCTGGATTCTAGTCTCAGAGCTGCCGACTTCTAGCTGTGTATTTTTGTTGGTGTTCTTGAATCATCTCTGGGCCTCAGTGTTCTTATCTGAAAATGAGAAAACTATTCTCCATGCAGCGAACTCTTTCATTTATTCAGCAAACATTTGTTGAGCACCTACTATGACCCAGGAGACCTGCTAGGCCATGGACATACCATGTTAGAAAAATAGGTGTGGTCCTTACTCTTCTAGATTCTAAGTGTAAGCAGCTAATGCAATGGCATTAACACAGGGACATTTGGTGAGTCTTGAATCAAGAAGAAAAGTCAGTTGTGCAGGAGTTCAGTGAGTAAAAGGAGTCTGAGAGGTAGACAGTCATCAGGCACCATATCAGTAAGCCATGTGGGCCAGAGGAAGGAGTAAGATTTAATTTTATGTGTGCTCAGAAGACACTGGGAGATTTTAAGCAGAAAAATGATGTGATCACATTTATGTTTTAAAAATACTACTTTGGCATAAATAACAGTTGGGGCTCCTTCCTTTCTTCTCGTGAAAAGCCATAGGACAGGATCCAATGGGACAGAAAGTCTGCCCAGAGGTGACAGATCCGATGTCAGAAGCCACAAGCAGCTAAGGAGACACTCAGTGGGGGATGCCTGGGTGGCTCAGTCAGTTAAGTATCCTACTTCGGCTCAGGTCACGATCTCACTGCTCATGGGTTGGAGTCTGCGTCGGGCTCTGTGGAGCCCAGAGCCTGGAGCCTGCTTCAGATTCTGTGTCTCCCTCTCTCTTTGCCCCTCTCCCCCTCATTCGCTGTCTCTATCTCCCCAAAATAAATAAACATTAAAAATAATAATAAAAAAAATAAGATGAAGCATCAGTGGCAGCTAGATCTTGCAGGATGGGGATGATAGTGCCAGGCAGAAGGCCAGCTGGTGGAGGTCATCCATTTAAAGAGGGAGTCAGAGCAGGATAGCAGCTGGGCAAGGGAAGGAGAGTGGCTACAAGCACTGGGATTGAGCCACTAAGTTAACAAATGTCGGGCAATGGGAACCACACACACACACACACACACACACACACACAAAAGTACACACATATATGTGGATTTATACACATACATTTATGTATACATACATATATACACAGTATTAATTGAAATCATTTAACCTGAGTTTCTTGATTTTTGGACCCCTTTTTCTCTTTCCTTTTTCCTTCTCCCTTCCTTTCCTTCTACCTTCCATTCATCCATCTTTGTAGATTTTGCTTCTCTATTTTTTCTTCTATCCTTCCAACTTTTTTCTCACTCTTGTTCCCTTTCTTTCTTTTTTTTCCTAAAATGTTTATTTTGAGAGATAGAGCAAGCACCAGCATGGGGAGAGAGGGAGAGAGAGACAGAGAAGAGAGGGAGAGAATCCCAAGCCAGCTCCACACTATCAGTGCAGAGCCTGACTCAGGGCTTGATCTCACAACAGTGAGATCATGACCTGAGCCAAAATCAAGAGTCAGATGCTTAACCAAGTGAACCACCCAGGCACCCCTCTTGTTCTTTTTCAATTGCTTTCTTTCCTTCTCATTTATCCTTATTTCTACTTGTTTTTTCCTTTCTTCCTTTTCTTTTACTTTTTCCTGTCTTATGTTCTTTTATCTTCTTTTCCTTTCCCTCTGTTTCCCTCTGTTCCTTCCTTTTCCCCTTCTTTTCCAGCTTTTTTTCACATTTCAGCAGAAAACGCTTTCACATTCTAATCAATCCCAAATCTAGCAGTTGTTTTATGGACCGATATTAGCACCTGCTATGCAGCCAGACATTACAAGCAGATGTAAGCACAGGCAGGGCAGTGCTAAGGCCCTGGATGGAAACTAGCCAAATCAGCATGAGGTGTTATGTAATTGTGCCCAAAGATTCAAACAGGAAGCCTTCTGCAAATTTCCTTGTAAATTATAGAGTGGCTCCCTGCCACTCATTTTTGGCATAAAATGGATTTGTGAAACTAGGGTTGGAAATCCAAATTCTTTCTCTATCCTGGGGCTGCAAGCTATCAAAAGCTATTTTTTTTTAATTTTTTTTTCAACATTTATTTATTTTTTTGGGACAGAGAGAGACAGAGCATGAACAGGGGAGGGGCAGAGAGAGAGGGAGACACAGAATCGGAAACAGGCTCCAGGCTCTGAGCCATCAGCCCAGAGCCTGACGTGGGGCTCGAACTCACGGACCGCGAGATCGTGACCTGGCTGAAGTCGGACGCTTAACCGACTGCGCCACCCAGGCACCCTCAAAAGCTATTTTAAAAAATGTTGTCTCCCAACAAAAAAATTCCCCACGGAAAATATACAGAGGTAGGGGAGCCATAGGCAAGAGTAGAAACAATAATTATACTAAGTGAATTAGGAAGTGCTTACTAAATCGATTTGTTATAAGGAGTATAGGAAATTATGAAAGAGAAAGTACTTTCAAATCTGTAAAATGTAATAAAATATAAAGCGTCATTGGAATTTGCTGGGTAAGCTTCCTTACTGGGAGTGGAAAGGAATTTGAAATTATTAAATATTTTCTTCCTGAAACTGACCAAATAGAAGCTCCTCAGGTTGCACATTTATATGTAGTTTTAATTTCTTAATGATGAAACTGATCTCTTTCTTTTTCGAAGACTTTAACAATATTATAAACTTTAATCAAAGACCTCTTTGGTGTTCCAGAAATTTTTTTACACCTATGTGCTAAGACATGAATTTTATCATTTGTTTCAAAATTAAAGACTCTGATATGATGCTTAATCATGCTACTTACAAAACGAGAGGAGTTGTCATTTCTAAGGGTTTTGGCGTTTCCAAATGCTTCCAAGATAGGATTCACTTCACGGATTTGATCTTCTAAAGTCCCCTGAGATGCAGGTATGAGAAATAAAACAGATAAAATTTTCAGCAAAATTCTGTAATGTGATAAACCCTCCATTCCTAGGCCAGACCCAATTCTTGTTTTGATAACCAGTAGCTAAAAACCATTTCCAGATTTGGTAATACAATGTTACTTTGGGATGGGAACTCAGAAAAATAGATGTATGAGAAAATGTCTTAATATACAATGCCTCTGTGAATATATGTGGGAGCTCATTTATTTGAAATGCTTCTCTTTTGGTTGGCATTGGCCTAAGTGGGAAAAGAACATAGAGATCTATATCCTATTTCCAAGCAAGTTTCATTCCTTATATTTTCCCCATTGTTAATCTCCATCTCTTCCCATCTAATTCTCACACCTGGGAATTTATCCTAAGATAACAGAACAGAATCTTGGAATTATTAAATTAATTTTTACCTTGCTACTATTCCTAAGTAATCTAGCAGTCCATGTCAAGCAGTGACTTGTGACATAAAGAGATATAGATATTTAATTGGTTAGGAGAAGGGGAAGGACTATCTTAGGCTAGAAATAACAGCACGAACAAAAATCAAAACTCAGTACAGAAAGATTAAAGATTTTATAAAAACCAGAAACCTATTTCTTATGGTCCTGTTAACAATGTATGTTAACTATGTAACCAACCATGTAGTTTATAGTATTTAGGCATTTATAAATTTATAAATACTATGTCGCTTCTAAGTATTATGGGTCTACTATCCTTTAAATAAGCAAGGGGCTATTTAAGCAAATATTTTCATAGAAGTGTTATGTATTATGTAATGTGTTATATATTATCATAAGGCTCAATGGCTCCACCAAACAAACTCACACCAAAATGCACACAAAAATGCACACAAAAATGAAGTAATATCTAGTGAATAACAGAGTTCAATGACACCTAAAGAAATCAATCAAATTCAGAAATGTGGGGGTTGGTAAAGAAACTTTTTATGGTTTGAAAATTGGACCAGTTTGTTATTTTGATATACTTCTTATTTGCAAAACAGCAGGATGGATCCAGGATTGAATTGAAAAGGCAAAATAACAATGCCAGACATAGAAAGATAAGAGGCTCTAACAGCTCAATAACTCATTGATTTTGAGTCCCACTCAGAATTATCTAATTTTATTTTGCATACCGATTCTCATGGTCTAGTTACTCTCAAATTATTATGAAACTCATCAACATGTTAATGGAGCTTAACAAAATAAGCTAAATTAAAAATCACCAAAGATAAAATTAATTAAATAGAGAGGGAAGGTAAATAGGACCTGGAATATGATTAAAGTTGAGGGTATGTCCACCAGGCATTTGAGATCTGATCCAGGGGATAGTGGTGAAGGAAGCAGACTTTTACTGGTGCATATCTGTGGGAGTTTGACATTTCATGATATCTAAAGGAATTCAGAAGTATCAAAAGTAGCCATTCAAGGCACTGATGACCCTAGCCTTTAGGGAAGATGGTTTAGATCTTAAAAGTAATTCTCAGAGGGTTCAATCAACAAAGACTAAACCCTTGAAGCAAGTCTAAAACAAATTATGTAATTTTATATTTGGGAGTTATTGGTTTGAAGCACTTAATAATCCTCTCAAGAGGCAAAGATGGGGGAAAAAGACTTTTCTAAAATTTTCTAATTGTTCTGTGGTTCTTGTCTCCTCTTTTCTCCCCAAAAGTAATCAAGGCAGAGCTTCCATGATCAGCAGATAGGACCACTTCATCTTTCCTGCCAAGATATATGAACACTTACCAGCTTTTCCCTAGATTCACCCATGGTTCCTATGGTGGCAAAATACTGGATAATATGTTTGGTGTTCACAGTCTTTCCAGCACCAGATTCTCCTCTGTGATTGAAAATTCAATGACACAGTTAACTGGTTCAGAATACAAATGCAGTGAAAGTTAAATAAATTTTTCCCAAGAAGGGAAATTTCTATGGAAAAAATGGAACTTAAGAGAAAACTTTAAAGAGATGTAGATATTTAATTGGTTGGGAGAAGGGGAAGGACTATCTCAGGCTCTAAAAACAGCACGAACAAAAATCAAAACTCAGTACAGAAAGATTAAAGATTTTATAAAAACCAGAAGCCTGTTCCTCATAGTCCTGTTAACAAAGAGCTGAAGAGCACCTCTATTAATTAAAGACTGGTCTCCTCATTACCAACTGTTCAAGGGATTTTTACATATTGAGGCTATCAGATGGCTAGGTCCAACCCCTCCCTAAGAAGAGGGCTTACCAATCATTCCACCTGGCAGTTGGGTTTTAGACTTCCCTTTTACCTTTGATAACCAGTTAACTTTGTAATGTGGGAAGAAAACACAGTGGTGATAGCTTCATCACTCAAAGCATCATAAGATCAAGGTCTGCCTTTATCTGTATGAAACTCCAGGAAATAGTCTACCTTCTCTGCAAAAGGCTGAACACTAACTACCCATCTAGCTGCAAGATTCTGAGACTGTTATTCTTCTCTGGATGACTAGAGCCAATGGAGAGCCCAACACACAAGGTGGCAACATTATTGCATAGGAAGACTAACAACTTTAGCATTTCACTGCCTCTTAGGTCTTAGCCTCTCCCTTTAGCCACCATGCTGACAGTTTACCTGGCCAATTAATGCTCTTCTCATCAAAATTAACATACAATGTGGTATCACTGAAGTGTTTTTCCTTCCATTTTTCCTCCAAGTTTCACCATCTCTTAGTTCCTACTACTTAATATACCTTGGTCTGCTCAATCTGACTGCCCAGATAATAGCAGATTATATGTTATGTGGTCACACCCATTGGACTTTCATTCTCTCTGTCCAATTAGCCAGTCCAAAGACCTTTGAAAATGATTATATGGACAGGGAGTTCTCCAACAAGAAGATGACTAAAATCAGCTTGTGCCCTAGGAGTTCTAAAAGATCTACTAAAATGGTGGAAGCAGTCTAGCTAGTACCAAATTTAGAGTAATCACTGACTAAAGTGTTATGACAATTTCCTGAGTATCTTATTCTCGCCTAGAATGTATTCTGTATCTAAAGAGCAAACAATTCAAATACAGTGAATTTATGTTTTATTCCCAGTGAAAGGTAGGTGTCTGTTTCCATTGAAACTCTCACGGCTGGCCAAAAAGAAGAGGCAAGACAAACACTTACGTCAAAAGTACAGACTGATTCTCTCGAGCTACAAAAGAAAAGAAAATGTCAGAACGTTCTTTTGCCAGAGCTTCTACGTATTGGCAAACTTATTCAAAATTTCCTTGGTTGCAGTTTGAAGTCAGACACAAGGGAAAGGATTTGCTCTCAGTTGGAAAAAAAATACCATTTAAATAGTACAGAGTAAAATAGATTTTTCCCTTGCCCCTATATATGCCAGTCATAAGAACATACAAATCTCAGGCCTATTCTCTTGCTCCAAATACAAATGATAACTGACTAATGGTTGACATTTTTGCCATTTTAAGCCTTTTAAGAAGCATGGTGCTACAATAGCTACAGAGAAACTTCTTTGTGCCAGAAAGTCTAGCAGGAGCTTTATGTAATAAAAGCTGCCATCTACAGGGGGCTTACTCTGGGCCAGCCACTGGGATGAGCACTTTCAATGCATTATCTCACTTAATTTGACGTGTGAGCTAATCGTCTCCAGAACCCTAGGAGGCAGGCTCTATTTTGCCCATGTTTTATCCAAAAGAAACAGAGGCTTCAAGTGATTAGGTAACTGTAAAGGCCACGCTCTGTTCACAATGCCTACGTGACTCTTAGTGACACGGAGAAAAAGTAGATCAGATATTTTTACCTTTCATTTTGTAGGGCAGCCACTTACTGTGAAGCATGTCCTGAAAGGCATTATCGGCAACAGCAAAGATGTGAGGGGGAGCTTCTGATCGCCTCTTCCCTTTGTAGGCAGCCATGACTTCTTTCTGATACACTGGAAGCCACTTGTAAGGGTTTATGCTCACACAGAAGAGACCTGAATATGTCTGAGGAAAAATCAGAGAAGATTTCAGAAAACAGGTTAGAAATACTTCCAGGTTTGTCAGCTCTCTCACTGCCAGATAACATTTGCTGAAATATTTACTCATAAAGGAACTAAAAGGAGGAGAGCTTTTAGATTCTTACAGAGAGGGGACTATAACAGGAGGAGATAGAATCAGGTTAGAGTGGCAGCAGGACCTGGGGTTACCTCTTCCCAGGGAGATGCGCTAACTACTAACATGTCTGACACACACACCTTTTGAAGACAGAGAGCACGCCATCAGCAGGCTGAGCAGCCATCAGGCATTTGAGGCCAGAAGGTGGCTTGTGTTTCAATAAGATCTGGAACCTGGTTTTTAAGGCACTGAGGGGGAGTAGTTCATTTGGGTCACTGAGTCACTATAATGGTTGAATTGTGACCCCTAAAAAGATACATTCAGATCCTAATCCCCACAACCTGTGAATGCGATCTTATTTGGAAAAAGGATCTTTGCAGGTATAATTAAGTTAGGGATCTCAAGATGGTATGTGGGTCGGCCTTAAATCCAATGGCTGGTGTCTTTATAAGACACACAGAGAGTAGATACGGACACACAGAAGAGACAGTGATGTGAAGACAGAGGCAGAGACTGGAGTGGTATGGCCACAAGGAATGCCAGCAGCCACTAGAAGCTGGAAGGGGTAAGGAATGATTCTCCCCTAGAGACTCCAAAGGGAGTATGACCCTGCTGGTTTGATTTGATTTTGGACTTCTTGTCTCTAGAACTGTGACATAATAAACTTCTGTTGTTTTAAGCCAACTGGTTTGTAATAATTTGGTTACAGCATCCAAGGAAACTAATATAGTCATGTAGTTGCAGCTTCCAAGGGGAGCTAATATAGTCATGTAGTAAATCAAAGTGCCAAGGAGCAAGTTGACTATATTTCATGGCTTCTATAGCAATGGATCCCAAATGCCACCATTTTGGCCCAATCTACTCAGTGCTGCTTCTGTTGAAAGGGTTCTGAGTAAATCAAAGAATTTGAGCAACCATCACCAATTTAATGATGATGAAAAAATCATTCCACTTACTGAGCCCAAACTAGGTGACAGGCACTGCACTGTCTGTTTTACATTCTCTTATTTAATCCTCCAGGTTACCTTGGAGAGTCAAGCATTCTTATCCCATTTGACAGATAAGGTGACCTCAAGAAGTTAAGAAACTTAAAGACTAGTAAGTGACAAAACTAGCATTTGGACAAAACTAGCATTTGGCTCTAAGCCTTATGCCTTTACTCTAGCTTGACAACCTAGGGAAAGGGATATGAATGTTGACAAATTAAAATTGGGGAAATGTTAAGATAAGATCCCTTTCCAGTGGGCATTCCTCAAGAATTATTCCCATGTGAGTCACCTGGGTGGCCCAGTCAGTTAAGCGTCTGACTTCGGCTCAGGTCATGATCTCTTAGTTCTTCAGTTCTACCTACTATCTGCTGTCAGTGCAGAGCCTGTTTCAGATCCTCTGTCTCCCTCTCTCTCTGCCCCTCCCCTGCCTACATGTTCTGTCTCTCAAAAATAAAAACATTTAAAAAATTATCCCCATGTGAGTATGCTTAATTTCAAGGTAAGCGCTTATCCAAAAGAGGGCTGAGACATTGCCAATATGAGTGCCAACATATTTGACAGTAAAGCATATATACATACATAGATCATCCAATGGTCATAGCGCCTCTTCAGGGTATGCAGCACAGATGCTTCATTGAGATGCATCAGCATTGCCACATCTTCAATCATTTCAAACTTTGGGGGATTCATCTGCTGAACTTCGTCCTCCTTGACACTCAGATTCTGCAGAGAATAGAAAAATATAATATGTATTTTCCTATTTTATGTTCCTTCATTTTGCCATGCATTGCAAAGAATCTTCAAAGAGTCGAGAAAAAGATGCCTCATGAGAGGATGGGGACATAAGTTTAACCCACCCTAATGAAAGAAACAGGAATTTCTCCTGCCCACGATCACTCCTTGCCTGAAGATGAAGTTTAACAAAGTTTTTGTTGAATCAAAATATTCTATCTTGCAGAGCTCTAATCCTATGGCTCCTTACTGACTGGTGGCCTCTGAGAGCACACACATCATATTGCAAATGATTTGGCACCTCTCTTAATGTTTAGGTTTAGAAGAAGGAATTTGGATAGAAGGATTGAGGAGGCAGATGAATCTTTCCAGACTTTGTTCAAGACCTATCCTCTTCCTCAAACCTTTCCCCACTCCCTTAGCTCATTTTTAAAAAAATCTTTTACCATATAAACAACCTGTACTATACTGACACTAACTCTTGTTTATGTTTTAATAATTAACTATGTTAGACTATTTCTCATCTAGATTATAAACACTTGAAGAAGGAGTTTTGATGTTGTTTTCTTTTATAATTACTAAAGCATCTATTATAATGTGATGTATAATGTGATGTGACATGGTAGGTACTCAATACATATTTATCTCCTGATGAAAATGGATGTATTGCAACCAAATAGTTGTCTAGAGTTGCTCTCAAAGTTTCCTAACACCATCTGTTATAGCCCTTTTCTTTGCTTAAAAAACATTGGTATCAACTGATGACTCCATTTAATCCCAGTTGGTGATGGCTTCTTCTCACATTCTTCATAATCTTGATCAAATTCCTACCCAAAGTCTGCTTCAGCATTGTTCCAATAGTAATCCCTTTTGTTCTGAATCCTTTTAATTTCCATATTTCAAGGACTCCTTTTCTGTAGAACATAACCAGGTTCTCTTGCATCTTTAAATATCTCCCCTTAGCTCCGATTCTATTATTCTCTCTTCTTTCATTGCCAACTTTCTTCCATAAGTATTATTCTACACTCACTGGCTTTGTTGCCTCTGTTAATATTACAAAGACTGTTCATATGGTTATGAAAAGTGTGGTTACTTCTAACATCAGGAGGAAGAAGGCTGGAGCTAGGGAGATAGAGTAGGAATGGGCGAATGGTAACATCATCACATGGTGGAAGGACAAACAGGACAAAGCAAACCCCTTTAGACTCTTCTCTCTACATCATTAACTTATTGCTTTCATGCTCTTCTTCCTACGATTTCTTTTGAAAATCATAATTATAGCCATATTATATTTACAAATCACCTTAAATACTGTGGAAAGGCCACAGTTTTGGAACATATGCTCAGACAAGAAAGCCTCTCATTTGGAAGCCTAATAAAATAGGGTTGGTCTCCATCAAGAAAGTGAAAAGACAAAACTGGGAGAAAATCTTTGCAAATCATATATCTGATAAGGGACTTGTATCCAGAATATATAAAGAACTCTTAAAATGCAACAAAAAAAGCAACAAGCCAATTAAAAATGGGCAAAAGGTTTGATTAGACATTTCTCCAAGGATACACAAATGGCCAATAAGCACGTGAAAAGATGCTCAATATCATTTAGTGATTAGGGAAATACAAATAAAATCACACTCAAATACCACTTCACACCCATTAGAATGGCTATAATCTAAAAGATAATAATATGTGTCAGTGAGAATGTAGAGAAGTTACAACCCTTGCGTATTGCTGCAGGAATATAAAATGATGCAGCCACTTTGGAAGACATTTTGGAAGTTCTTCAAAATGTCAAATATAGGAGGTACCATATGACCCAGCAATTCTCGTAAGTACATACACAAGAGAAATTAATACATCCACATAAAAACTTGCATGTGTGTGTTCATGGTGGCATTATTCTTAATAGCCAAAACATGTAAAGAACCTAAATGTCTATCAACTGGTGAATGAACAAATGTGGTGTGTCCATACTATGGAATATTATTCAACTATAAGAAGGAATAAAGTATTGATATATCTTAAAACATGAATGAACTCCAAAACTATTATACTAAGTGAAAGAAGCCAGACACAAAAGATCATATGTTGTATGATCCCATTTATCTGAAATTCCAGAATAGGCATATCTGTAGAGAAATAACATAGATCAGAGGGGACAAAAGGGAGTGACTGCTAATGGGTACAAGATTTCTTTTGGGGATAATGAAAATATTCTAAAATGAGATTACAGTGATTGTTGCATAATTCTTTAAATATACTAAAAACTGAATTGCACACTTTAAAGAGGTGAACTATATGATATGTAAATTATATCTCAATTAAGTTGTTTTTAAAAAATTGTCATAAACAATGATGGAAAAGAGACATTCAAATCTACTTTCTCTCTTTTAACAAGAGATAGTCCCAAGGCTGAAGGACCCCTCTGTTTCCTTATTTAGGACATTCTCAATTTTTTCCTGGCCACCAATGTATGTTCCTGCTGATAATGCCCAAGTTTTTCCCTTAATTACATTAATCATACAAAATCTAGCTATTCTGGGATTTTTAAGGTCCAGATACTGCCAAAAAGACCTATTAAGACACCATACATAGTAATTTATAAGTAGCCTCCAGAATTTTACAACTCAAATGGCAATGCTTTAGATTATAAATTGCCCAGATGCAAAGATAAGGGCGCAAAACAAACATCTGTTTGTTATGGAGTTGAGCCAGAATCGGAAGGAGATTGGAGACAATATGGGCAAGGAATCATCTATAAAATCTACCAGGAATTGTTCATTCGAGTCAGACCAATAATAGGGCCCAGTTCACCACCATGGGAATGGCAGGTAACCTGAGTTCAGTAATGTGGGTGAAGGTCCTGAGAATGGACTGTCTGCTGCCCTGGTGACAGGGAGAAGGGTTTGAAGGCCATTACACATTTACTTCACATGCCCTCCATGACACCTTACAGACTAGCTTATGCCCAACACTTGCCCTACTAACCTCTTTCAAAGGTCATAAGTGACCTCCTAATTCTGAAACTCTTTTCCCAAGGCTTTAATTGCCTTCTCTAATATTTGGCATTATTGACCATGCCTCATCTCTTGGCTTCTCTGGCACTGTGCTATTCTTAGTCAAATTATCCCTCTCTTTCTCAATCCTATGAACAAACTTGCTTCAGAGTTCTTTAGGTCATTATTCACTGCAAGGGGCACCTTTTGAAAACAACAAAACTTGAAATATTGATGAAAGAAGTGGAATTGTGAATTCTAGGGTCCATGATCTTTACCACCTGGCAATTGTTTTACTCTGATTTACTCAGTGTTTGTCATTGAATCTTTGATAGGAAGTGGAGCAGCTTCTCAAAGATGTATGAAATTTCCAAACGTGTATCTGGGGCATCTCCTACCCCAGGTTTTTTGTTTTGTTTTGTTTGTTTTGCTTTGTTTTGTTTTGTTTGAGAGAGCACACGTGCACAAGTGGGGGAGGGACAGAAAGAGAGAGAGAATCCCAAGAAAGCTCCACGTTCAGTGCAGAGCCCAACTCGGGGCTCAATCCCAAGACCCTGGGATCATGACCTGAGTCGAAATCAAAAGATGCTCAACCAACTGAGCTACCAAGGCACCCCCCTACACTAGGTTTCTAACTAAACTATTAGAGAAAGGACATATTTAATTACTTGATTAAATGGAGAACTTAGTTATCCCTGAGATGAAAGAAAGATCCCTTTACCTTTCCATCTGTCGTCTCAACGATTATTTTGCCATCATTTTCACTCCCTTTAACCTCAGCCTCAACATATGCATTTCTGCCATCACGAATCCAGCATTTCTTTTTTCCTACAGAGGAAGAAAAAAGATTATAACCATAGTATTTGTACAAAATATACATTGGGCACTTTTGTACTGATAGATATGATCTCATTTCTGCTAGTTCTGCTTGGTGACTTGGAATCACCAATACAGGAAATTGCAGAGTTAGATAAAATCATCAAAGCGCATCCTGAAGATAGCCCCGCACACTGACTCTGTAGGAACAAGAAACACTTGAGCAAGCTGAGGCTGGGAACATCACAGACCATTTTGCTACAAGACAATTACTGGCCAACACCTTATAAGCCATTCTTCCCAACGCTAACGCTTACCTCTCACTCATAGTCTCAGGTCCTGAGTGGTTGTCTTGGTGCCTTACCCTTCCCAGCTCCCCTCCAAAACACTTCACTCAGAAAGGTCTGGTTACAACTAAGTGAAAATTAGGTTAGTGGCCATTTCTGTCTTTCTGGCTTTCTTTAGGCCTTATTTTTAATATTGGAATAAAAGCCTGCTGTGAAAATTACATGGTAGAATTAGAGATGTGGGATTAAGAGAAGAGAATATGGGTTATTTTTGCCATACAGCATAGCAGCTTCATATTATTTCCCACTATATATTGTTTTTCTCTCCTTGGCCTCCTCACTTCCATGCCCCACTCCTAAGTAAAGCAGCCCTCCACAATGCGATTAACCAATAAGAAGCTTTGGGTAAAATGAAACTCTTATAACACCTGAGACAGCTTCTTTGGGCCTCACTTAGATGCTTCTCAGGTTCTCTCCCACCTGAGACAGATAGCCAGGGAAGATGAATAAGAAAACTACTTTTAAGGGAAAGCGAGTCTTACCAGAAGCTCATGGAAGTCCCAAGTCACAGATCCTCAAGTAGATAGGGGGGAAGGGAGAGGAGAGCATTTGGCTGAAAGAGGGAAAATCCGAACTCATGAATAGGGGGAGCCCCATTACAACCATGGCATGGGTGGGTCTTGCCAACTCCAACACTACCACCACCCCAACACATGAAACAAAAGTTAGGAGGCCTCATTGGTGCTGGACAGGCAGCCCTCTCCAGAGGCTCTCCCCAGAGGTGGACAGTAGGAATTGGGGACAGTGTGAGGTGAGGTGAGGGAGCATTCGCCCTTCCTTCCACCGTGTTTGTCTCTGCAAAGAATTTTCTTGCACACTTTCTTGCTGTCCCAGTCTTCACTGTTCTCCCTTCCCTGTTTCCTTAATTACAACCAATTCACCACTAGAATTGCTGGGCGAGAAGATTTTTATATCCCTATCAAACTGATTTTGCATTTGCTTCTACTTGTTTGCATTTTAAATGCTGGTTTTGCATTATATTTATTATTTTGGTCTCTTTTTTACAAAAACGGATTTTGCTTTGTGTTATGTCTATGAAAAGAGGCATGTTTTCAAAAAGTACCTATTTTGCATAAATTTTGTGTGTTTAAGGTAAATAAATGCACTGCATTTTACAACAAATGTTATCACTTGAAAAAAACATGGATATACCTGGCAGGATTTCCACTTTTTTTTTTTTAATTTTAGAAAAAAACCTGAGAAAAGAGATCAAGAGAGTTGTCCATAGTCACATAGCTAATTAGTGGCAGTCATTAGAATAATGACTCTAGAAATTAAATCGATCACCCACCTCCTAAATCAGAGCTCTTCCATTACAGCATGCTTCCTGTCTCTTATATGCTTAGCTTTTTTCCTTCAATTTTTCTCTCAGGATTAGGTTCATCACCTGCCTCATGATTAACCCTTTCTTTTATCATTCCTGGAAATGGTGAGGGAGAATTTCTGGAAACCCTTACCTATCTGAGGGCCAGTCCCTAACAGGGATGTTTTTGAAGATAAAGTAAAAGAACTCAATTTTTAAGTTTTAAGTTTTTTGCATTCATGAATAATTTCAGAGATGGAAATGCAAACAGCAATGGTTTTGAGTCAGGCCACCTGGATTTTAGTCTTGGCTTTGCTAGTAACAACTCTTTGGGCCTTAGTTTTCCCATCTGTAAACTCAGGAGGTTTGTCTATATGGTTTCATATTTTTAGATGACTAAATATCTTTTCTAATATAAAGGCAATGTGCGTTTAATGGAGAAAACTGAAAAAGTAGAGAAACATAAAGAATTTTTTTAATCACCCATGGGGCACCATGGGTTCGGTTAGAAGAACATTTGAGTCTTGATCTTGGATCATGAGTTCAAGTCCCACATTGGGTGTAGAGATTACCAAAATAAATAAATAAATAAATAAATAAATAAAACTGAAAAAATATCACCTATAATGGAACAACTCAGAGATAGTCACTATCATCTATCTGAAGCATTTCTTTCCAGTCTTTTTTCTATACTATTGATTAAGATTGTAGTAATACTATTTCAGTTTGGTAGCCATTCAAAATAGATTGTTTATGGGGGCGCCTGGGTGGCGCAGTCGGTTAAGCGTCCGACTTCAGCCAGGTCACGATCTCGCGGTCCGTGGGTTCGAGCCCCGCGTCGGGCTCTGGGCTGATGGCTCAGAGCCTGGAGCCTGCTTCCTATTCTGTGTCTCCCTCTCTCTCTGCCCCTCCCCCATTCATGCTCTGTCTCTCTCTGTCTCAAAAATAAATAAACGTTAAAAAAAAAAATAAAAAAAAAAATAGATTGTTTATGGGTTCTAACATAAAAATCATCTACATTTAGCTTTGGAATGGTGTTTGTGTTTATCTCTAAAAGCACACTTTCTCCCTGACACCCAGAAATTCTAGTTTTCCTTCCCAGGTCAGATAACAATGTATTGTGTTTGTTTTTCATGTTTATTGTCACAGTAGGTCCCCATGGAGGAAGGTAGGCAGGGCAAGTATCCAAGTATCATCATCCTATTTGACAGATGAGGAAACAAAGGCTTAGTAAAGTGAAGTGATTTGCTCTAATCACATAGCTGGAGAGGGTCGAGGCCAGGGAATGTGAACCCAAGACTACTTGCCAAATACTCTGATCACACTGCTTCCATTTGGCCCGAGTTCAAAAAAGCAAACTCCATTGTCTACTCCCCCAGAAGGATGAAAATCTTTTGCTTACTGTCATCTTTTTTGCTGCTACTGCATTTCTATGAGGAAAACCATTTGGCCAATGAAAAATTAATGAAAAATTACTGCTATTTTTAAGTAATTATTTACAGTGCTAATTCTATTAAATGCATCATCCAATTATCTCTAATGTTTTGGCCTAATTTTTATTTTCTCACTTGGCACCTCTGCGATCTTGTCCTTCATTATCTGACTACCTGTGATAAGCTTCTGCATGACCAGTTCTGACCTCAGGGATAGTTCTGTTACTGTATTTGATTTGATGGATTATAATTAGCTACTCTAAAATCCAATCATCGTAATGAAATCCAATGACTGGAAACTGGGAGCTGATCCAGGACTGGTCTATGATGGAAATATAATGTCCTACATAACTGGTTTGAATTGTAATTGGTCATCTTAAAGTCTAATGTTGACTAATTGTGGGTACTAGAACAACACTCAGTCAGTATTTATATTACATTGTTGAATAATTTTGGAATTAAGATATGTAGGTGGCTTGATGCTAGATCACACTGTGAATCTGACTTGAAATCTCTAATTAGCTGAAATTCAGAAGATGACTATGCAGCCCAGCCACGTAAAAAAGGAGGGCGAAATGTGACATTTATTTAGAGATTTTAATGTAGAACTCAGCCTTTATCTTGAGGGCAAATCCTCATTAACCTTTGTCCTTGCCTGTAACTACCAAGAGATTATTCATCAGGGTGAGCAAGTCTCCCAATTATCTCTTATTGAGTGTTGGTTGAGTGACCTTGCTGACCTGGAAGACAAGCAGAGGGCAAAGTTCCAAGATTAGAAAAGTCTGAGGAGGGCCAGGGAAAACTTCCATTTCCCCTGCCTTCCCCAAAGCTTTTCCTTCCTTTTTCCTTGGAATGTATCAACCCTACCCATGGTCAAAGTCCCAGGCCCCTGTCTGTTTTCACCCATACTAAGGGGTTTCTGAGAAAGGCTTTATCTGGCCCACCCCCAGGAGTGTTTGTGCTATCACAAAGAGAAAGGGAGTAAGCAGGGCTTGGGCTTGATCTGTCTCCCAGCTGTCCTCCTCTTCCTTGCAGACTCATCCCTACCCAGGCCACTTGGCTCCTTGCTTACTCATTCGAAGGTCCATAGAGGTGAATGCATCCCAAGCAAATAAGTTAGGTTCCAGGATGGATGACTCTTCTCAACCAATCAAGTATCTCAGCTGCCACCCAGAAGCAGTAAAATAAAGTGAAGACAGAGGCCACCACAAGTCTTACCATCAAAGGCCATGGCCTGTAGCAAAAGCAGCTCAGCCTGGCTTCTTCTAAGGAAGGCTGCAGCCTCTCCAAGCTCCGACAGATCCATCCTTCTTCAAGTGATCCACCAAAACAGGCTTGGGCCTGAAAGAGAGCTACAAGGATTCACTCTGTAGAGAAGATAGGTGCAGGAAGAAATTGGTAGACATGGGGCACCAGGCACTAATCCAAGACACTATTCACTATAGACAGACTAAGAAGGGTTAAATCTTTTTAACTATGTCCATACCTCCTCTCTCTCTGCATGTCTCAAGTGTATGACAAAGCTGGACTCAAGAACATCTCACTGTAGCGAGGCCAACTTACCTGCCAGGCACAGGAAGCACAGTGCCTATCGTCCATGATGCTTTCAGGGACCCACAAAGGTAGCTGAATAATAATTTTGTTTAAAATCAGAATGAAGGAGCACCTGGGTGGCTCAGTCAGTTAAGTGTCCGACTTCAGCTCAGGTCATGATCTCACGGTTCCTGAGTTCAGGCCCCACGTTGGGCTCTGTGCTGACAGCTCAGAGCCTGGAGCCTGCTTCAGATGTCTCCCTCTTTCTCTGCCCCTCCCCTAGTCATGCTCTCTCTCTCAAAAATAAATAAACATTAACAAATTTTTAAAAATCAGAATGAAAACATAAATATAATATTAATGATATACAATAATGAATCCATCCTGGGTTATATTAATTAGTCTTTTTGCCAATGCAGTTGCGCAAAACCCTATTTTTAATACTTTTTGTGAAGGAAGACACCCACAAAGACAAAAGTGCCTGAGGCCCATGAAAGTCCATAATGCACCCCTGAACCACAAAGTCCTGATTGTGGCAGGTGGTAGAATGGGTCAGACTGAGAAACATCCAGTTGTGAACACTAGATGCCTTGACAGGAGCGGAGGAAGGGTTTCCAGTCTTCTAGGGGCATCCAGGAAGAGGGAGCACTGTAGCCAGATTACGGTGACAAAGGGGAGAAGTCATCCAGACTAGTGTTCAGCATTAGAGAGTACAGGAGTAACAATGTGAGTATCCCACAGAGATGAGTGTCTGGGAGCAGAGGGGACACAAAACTGTATATGATAGGAAAAAATAGGATTGAGTAGGCAGAGAGGGAAAGAATAGGACCTGAGGTCCCTGGGTAGGGAAACACACATATTTGGGAACAATGTTAGGAGTGTCTGACCACGGCAAATCCCCTCAGGTGTAAGGTTCCCCTTAAGAATGTAACAGACACCACCCACTCCCCCTCAGGGAGTTGACAAAAGGCCTAAATATGGCCATGGGCCACCCCTCATACAATGTAAATGAGCCAATAAGGAATGGACCACCCAGAGCTATCAGGCCAATAAAGGTGGGACCTGAGAGGGAACAGGGAGGAAAGGAGGGCTATCCAAAACCTTATAAAACAAGGACCCTTGCCTATAGTCTTGGGTATTCTCTTTCAAATTCCCCCTCTCGGTAAAGAAAGCTTTCCTACTATTCTTCTCTGGTCTTATACTCTAATGAACTTTTGCCTGTTGCTCATTTTGTGTCTATCTGTTTATTCTTCAAAGCAGTCAGACAACAAACCCTGGGTTTTGAGGCAAAGAATCCTGCAACACTACTGGCCAACAGACATTTGGGAAGCAGCAGGGAAGCACAGGTTGGAGGTGGGAAGCAGGTTGCGTGCTGAAGGCAATGAGTGGGTGTGGGTGGACCAGTTCAACAGCTCAGGTGAGGCAAGTGCTAGTCTTGGAAGGGCTGGTGGCTGGGCAAATTATCAGGGTTAATTTCAGTGTGTGTTCACTCTGTACCAAACACTTTACTTATTTTATCTTTAATCTTCACACTTTACATTTGATAACAAGGAGAAGAAATGAAATCTGGGCTATCATGATCCAAAATAAGAGGTCATTCCTTCTAATTGGACAAAAGAGTCTTAGGCTTTTCCTCTCCACTCAAGGTTGCACAGCAACTGTTATTTGCCCCATTTTACAGACAAGTAGGTAGAGCAGGACTTGCCACAGTTACTTAGCTCTGGTGCTGCTCTTGAGGACTGATCAGCACCATGGTTTACACCCTCCAGAAGAAACTAATCACTTTCTATTTCACACATGGGTGACAATGAACAAACCCAATAAAATAATGCATTGCTGAACTTGATCTACTCTTTTTTGTGTGGTGGTTTGGGTGTGACCAGCAATAACACCTCTGGGATCTAAGGAATGTGATTTAAAGCTAAGACTAGTGGTCCAGGCTAGAGTCCATTTTATGTCTGCCAGAAAACAGTCATGTGACTTGTGGGAAATCACTTAACTCCCTCTAGGTTCAGTTTCCTCCCCTGCACAAGGCAAGGACTAGTGATAATCTGTGGATACATTTCTCGAGGTAGAGAGAAGAGAACTATGCAAGGGAAACAATGAGCAAAAGCCCAGAAATGGGACTGAGGGTGAAATCTCCCAGGAGAAAAAGCTGAAACTGACCTTTCCACAGGTGAGCACTCAGACTAAGGATATGTAATGATAATAATAATAAACATTTGAATAGGTAGAAGGGAGCAAGAAAAAGGAAAGCTTAGAAAGCTAGGCAGAGGAATTTAGGAATAAACACTACAGGAAACATTGCAGACAGGGTGAGAATATGAAGGAAGCAGTATTTTAGGAAAATGGCTCTGGCAGCATATTCAGGGAGGGTTGGAACAGGGAGAAGCCGTAGTCAGGGAGACAAATTGCGGCTCCATATTTGTGAGAGGATTGGACTGAATCCTCCCCACTCACTCTGTGTGGCTTCCTGATGGCTTGCACCCCACAGATAGAAGAGCTCAGGAAGTATATTGTGGCTATAGAAGATCTCCATAAATGTGTGTGTGTGTGTATGTGTGTGTGTGTGCGCGCACACTTCTGGAAAAGATACTTAAGGAACAGGCAGGAATGGGAACAGGATATGGGTGGGGGAAGGAGGCAGTTACCTTTCACTTCCTACTTTTCTGGTCTATTTTAGTTTGTGGCATGTTCATGCATTTTCATAACAGATTTTTAAAAGTAGCTCTTATTATAACATCCAAGGATAAAAGATCACATCAAGACAGAGCACACAGCTGTGTAAATCTCTTTCCTAGTCTGGACCACTTTGCATATTTAAAGGTATACAAAGAACAGAAAGTGTCAAAAGCAGTACCGGATAGGAGAAAACTGCATGTGCCGAGAGCAGAGAGGCCCTGGCAACTCTTTGGAGGCAGGAAACTGAGATCAAGACATGACCCACCTGAGCAAAGGAAGGATAGACTCTTCCTTCCCTCTTGGCCTCCTGTATACATCCGTTAACCCAATCTCCAACTGTCCCCTGGGCCCATTTACTATCAAGTTGCACGCATGGCTTTAGAACTTGACAGAATAACAGACTTATCACAGCCCGGTCAACCAACGTCTTAAAATAGAAAATGAAAGAGCCCAAACTCCCAAAAGAAGTAAACAAATTAACCTTGCCAGCAAAATAAACAAAAGGTGTATTTTAATCATGATAGAGAAACATAGATGAGTGTAGAACTAAAGGTGCTTTTTTCAGAAGGAAAATTTAATCTACATCTATTGAGAGGAAATTAAATTTGAGACTGGCATTTTGGTTCATTTTTGTCAAAAGATGCTGAGACCTACTATAACATTTATTTGCTAGTATGTAAGAGGCAGAGAGAGAAAAGGGATGCCGGAGAGAAGAGAAAGGATAAGGCACAAGGGTCGTCTGCACATTGCTGTGAATTCTTCACACGTGGGCTTCCTTTGAACGTTCCAGAGTTTGGTTTGTCAACTCGCTTGTGGAGAGATTGGACTCTGGGAGCCACCTGGCTATGCTCATACATACGGTGACCATATTACTGATCATCCAAACCCACATATATTTTTTATACCAGGACATAGTAGTAAATAGTAATAATAAGTATTAGAAAGTAATAATAAAATTATTAATTTAATAATTGAACTTGGGCAGCAGATATAATCTAAGACTGTCCCAAGCAAATAAGGACATATGGACACCCCATTTATAAGAAAAACAAAGATTTGGAGTGACCATTTATAGATCAGCAATAATGGTACACCTTTTCAATAACTACCAAGTCCTGATTGCCTGTGTCCATTATTCCCAGGATTCTCAGAGAATATTACCATCAGAAAGCTTCACCCAGAGAGAGGCTTTAAATACTCATGTTTGTTTTCATTCAGTTTGCCTTATAGCTAAATAATTCCTCCTATTCTCTCCTGGTGTTTACTTTTTCAGGAACTGAGCGCTATGTAAACCACCACACTCACATTTGCATTAAATTGTACAATTTCCAGAATTAAATGTATCTCAGCTACTTACTTAACAAGGTAAAGACAAGGAGTGGGAAGGCCTTAAGTGAAAGGGAGAGTTGAGATATGATTTTTCACCTTGGCCTAGTGAAAGGGCGGGCCTACACCGGCCAACTCCATCTTGTTCTGTGCCCTTCACCTTGACCACACCTCCTCCCCTTGAGTAACCCCACCGCTCACCTGCCTAACAGGACTGGGACCCTTCCCCAGCCAATCAGCTGAGGCCACAGCCATTACCTCACCAACTGCCCCTAGGCCCCAATAAAACCTTTGTCCTTTTGAAACTCACTCTCTCTCCGGTATCTCACCACTGCGTTGGTGCAGGTAGGGGATTGAGCTTGAGCTAGCTCGAACAAAGGCTCTTTTGCTTTTACATCAGACTCGGCTCCCTGGCGGTCTTTGGGGATCACGAATTCTGGGCATAACACTGGAAAGAATCATGCTCAAATCATGGTCAAATCGTGGTCAAAACTTAGCTTCTACTTGATAGGAAATAATTTAATGCCTGCCTGCCATGTGAGAAATAATACCTGCCTGGGTGACCAACCATCCTCTTTGGCCAGAAATTGAAGCATTTCCCAGGACTTGGGTCTTTTAGTGCTCAAACCAGAAGAGTCCCAGGCAACCTTGGACAAGTTGGCCACCCACTTTTAAGTCTAGAGCATTTAATTATTTTAAGAATAAAACTCTTGTTTGGGAATTAGCTATTTTATGCTAGTTGTAATTTCTGTAGTCCTCTCTCTCCCCCAGGTATTTTATAAATAGCTTTTTGAAAATGTTTATATATTCTCATTCAATCTACATTTATTACCCATCTATAATTGTCCATGCTAGGCTTGGGGGTACAATGATGGACAGAATAAACACTCTTTGTCCTCTTAGAATAATTGATTGGGACCTGGTTTCTTCTATCTTGTATTATGGCAATACTTCAGGCAAATTTGTAGAGAAAAATCTTCACACTCCCTGGTGTGGATGATACTGGTCAGACAGCAGAAGTCAGAATGAGGGAGCCCAGGGGGATTGTGGAAGCCAGGAGAAGAGGGGAGCTTGGGCCGCCATGACTCTCAGCTCCCCACTGAGCTAGAACCTTCAATGGGTTATGTTATTCTCAACATGAGAGGCCTTGTTCTCACACTGTTCTTTCACAGGCTCTCTCTCATCATCCTCTGCTTGGGGGGTTCCCAATGGGAGGGATGAGGGTTTCCCATCTCTGATCCTTGTCATCCCCCAATGTAAAATCCTGGGAGTCATATACAATTTCTCCAATTTCTCCTCCTCTCTCATGCACACAATTGACCACCAATTTCTATTGATTCTATAATTATAAAATCTTATCAACTTTTATGTATGTATGTGTGTGTATGTATTTTTCGAGAGAGAGAGAGAGAGAGAGAGAGAGAGAGAGAGTGCAAGCAGGGGAGGGGCAGAGGGAGAGGAAGAAAGAGAATCTTAAGCAGGCGCTACGCCCAGTGCAGAACCCCACATAGGGCTGGATCTCACCAACGTGAGATCATGACCTGAGCCGAAATCAAGAGTCATAGGCTTAACTGACTGAGCCACCCAGGCGCCCCAAGTCTTATCCATTTTTAGCAGACAGTTTGGAGTGTCTAATGAGCCCACACCCTACTCTGTGAAGTGCCTGCTTTCATCCACAAGCATGAACCACAAGCTGCCATGTCTGTAAGGTGACACCGGTGTCCTGGCCTAGCTGATTAGACCAAGTGTGAGCATCTGATTCAATCAGGGACAATCACGGTATCTTTCCTATCTGGAATACAGATTAGATTTGGGCCCAAGGTGACACTCTCAGTCTGTGCTTTTTGCTTGAATGGAGTGATGTGAACTTGGGAGGTGAGGTTGGCACTGTGGTGTGGTCATGTGGTGCCACATGCATGCTAATCAGTGGAACTATCCATAGAGAGGGAATCACAGGAATGAAGAGAGGCAGCAATAAGGGAACAAGGGCAGGGAGAGAGATTGCTTGTGTTTCAAATAGCGTTCCTGTTAACAGTACCTCTTGAGACCTAGATTCAATTCCTGCCTTTGGTTTTCATAGGATCTTTCAATAACCTTCTAATAAATTCCCATTTCTCTCCTCCCCCAACTTTAAATTATCCTGAATTTCTGTTTTTCCCATCAGAATATCTTTAACTAAGACATTACGTCTGATTCTTCATCCTAATACAGGTTCTTATTTCGTCTCCTAAGATCATGTGACTATTGTATGTAAATGAAAGTCAGCACAGCACTGTGCATGCTAACATTTCAACCCACATTAACTACTTTTATTACTATTCAACAAGCATTTGTGCAGTCTTTGAATGCTGTGCTAAAGATGCAGGAGGGTAGCTTTGCTTTCTAAATCGCTTAGTGGATTCGAGATGTGAAAAACCATGCTAGAAAATAGTACCACAGGAAGTAGAGTGGGAAAATTGAAAAGTGGAAGCTTTGGCTGGGTAGTTGGAGGTGAGACAAGTATTGTTTCCTTGGGTGCTACTCTGTCCTGGAAGATCACACTGACCCCCATCCTCCACTGCTGACCACAGTGACTCTATCATTGGCAGTCTTCTCCCTTTTAATCAGGGCTAGGCATTTCTGAGGGGAGGAAACACAGAGACTCTCCTTTGAAGTCCATACCGCCTTGGCATTTTAGTGCCTTAAGTGTAAGCAGAAACTCAATCGATGCCTCTTAAGTACATTGTTGAAAGAGTTAAATTTTTCTCAGATTAGCAACCCAACAGTTTTCGAGTTGGTTTCATCATAATTGATTAGATTCACTTGAGTTCTTCATCGGGTTAGATTATTATGCATGTTTACTTTCAAAGGCTTCCACTGCTGGGAAACCATAATGCGAGTAATAAGAAGAAATATTAATATGCTTCTAAGTAAACAAACACTAAGGCTCTCTTGACAAAGCCTCTTCCATTATTAAAATTTGAGACAAAGTGCCTGAAAATGAGAATGGATTTATCCAGATGTCAACAGAGGAAGGAAGAATTATCAAGCCCTTAAATGATTCCCAACAAGCCGGAACATGTGTCTCAAGGCAGTAAGTGAAATACATTTAGCTACAAGGCCCAGTGAACACCACAAATCTGGGGAAATGCTGCAAGATGCTCTTAATTAGGGGCACTACTGGGTAGACAAATGATGCTGATGTCTCCCTAATATTCATGCTTCTGGGATAGTGTTATGTGCTTCAACTTGGCCAGGTTTATTCAGTAGAAAATTGCTAATTGCTTAGTCTTCATGCATAAATCTACCATCCCTTAACCAGCTATAATACTTGAATTTTATTTATTTATATGCAATTTAGCTTTCTACAAAAGCAGGGGCTTTAAGCAGGTTTATCTCCTTGAAAGAGAAATGTTAAAACATTGAGTTGAATTACAAATCAAGAGTGTTGCACAAATTATTGATTATTTGAAGCTCTCATTTCAAAGGGCGATTATGATCATGACTACAGGTATCTGGGCAATTGAGCTTGCATTCCCAGGCTCTGCTCCCCTCCTCGCGGTCTAACCACAGCCCACTGTCGCTTGAATTTTCCTCCCATCACTCCACAGAAACTCTTCTTTCCATTGATCTCTTAGACAAATCCAAATGGTAGTTTTCAGTCTCTAATGCTTTCCCTTGTTCTGAGACACTTCCCTCTTTTTGTTCTCCCCCCACCCCCTCGCCGTGTTCATTAACTAATCAAAGATCCATCCCCAATCAACATAGTGAGTATCAGAGACATGTCTCTTCAGCTCCCTCCTTCCACGGGTTCTCCTTTCTCAGCTTCCCTTTCATCCTGCCCAGGACTATCTCATCTTAGTCCTTCCTTTCTCCCAATGTTGGATCAAAACTCCAGTTCTCTGCACTCACCTAATTGCTATTTACTCACAGGAAAAAGTTCTGATTAAATTTTGTCATGCATTCATTTTTAAGTATGCCCTCTTAAATATGCTGTGGGTTAAAAGAGAAATAAGACCTCAAGAGGTTCTCACTCTAGTGAGTGCTGGGCCACATAGATATGTCTTAGCTCTTAGAGTTAGAGATGAGAAATGTTGGGATAGAGCTATGTACAGGACAGGTCATGGAGGTATGACCCTCTCATCTGTAATTATATTTTTGTTTATTTTTAAATGGTTTAATTTTTTATTTTTTAAAAATGTTTATTTATTTACGAGAGAAAGAGAGACAGACAGACAGAGTGTGAGCAGGGGAGGGGCAGAGAGAGAGGGAGACACAGAATCTGAAGCAGGCTCCAGGCTCTGAGCCATCAGCACAGAGCCCAAAGCAGGGCTCGAACTCACAAACCGTGAGATGACCTGAGCTGAAGTCAGACGCTTAAACCACTGAGTCACCCAGGCGCCCCTGTAATTATCTTTTTAAAATAATGTTTGGGGGCACGTGGGTGGCTCAGTCGGTTAAGCGTCCGACTTGGGCTCAGGTCCGGATCTCACGGTTCGGGAGTTCAAGCCCTGCGTTGGGCTCTGTGATGACGGCTCAGAGCCTGGAGCCTGCTTCACTTCTGTATCTCCATCTGCCCCTCCCCCACTTGCACTCTGTCTCTCTGTCTCTCAAAAATAAATAAACATTAAAAAAAATTTTTTTTAAATAACAGTTTGTAACTCAAAGGAAGGAATCTTAAATGTCCCTGAAATGCTACCTGTACATTCACTACCAACACTATCTTATAAGAGCAAATGATAGTTAACCATTTCTGAGGGCTTATTGTACATCAGGCACTGGGTTAATGCTTTACATGTAATAACTCTCATTAACCTCACAGCAGCCTTTGAGGGACATATATAATAACTCACATTATATAAAGACGTTGAGGCTTGGAGAAGTAGCTAGTGATATCTCTGCTTTGGAATCCCAATGCATTAAGTACATCCTTCACCTTCACATTCAATCATTTGCCAAGTTCTGCTGACTCCTTGTCTAAAGATCACCCAGTTCTATCCACATCTTTCCATTCCCCTACCAGCACCCTGATCAAGGCCACCACCATTTCTCTCCTGGTTTATTGTTTTACTCTTTTAATTGGTCTCTTGACTGCAGTCAATCCAGAGTGAGGCTGTATATACAAGAGCATAATCATATTACTGTCTTATTTAAAACCTTTTCATGTTTTTACTTAAGATAAAGTCCAACACATTAACAGGGCCTGCAAAGCTTTTCACCCTGTGGCCTGCCCTATGTCCCTACCCATCTCCCTTGCTCTCTCATCCCAGGCATGACCTGGCCAGTGCATTACTAGTGAGTGCCAATAGCTCTCTTTGACCTCTGGATGTTCACACATGATGCGACCTCCTCTGCTTGGAACATTCAGCCCTGTCCTTTTCCCTCTGGCTAGCTCCTAGTCATCCTTTGGGTCTCCGCTAAGCAACATTTTACAGGAAGGTATTCTCTAGGCTGTGTCTTTCTTAGATGTGGTCTTAGATGCCTTCACTATTTGTATCATGGTAATCTTTCTATATAATTATTATTTGTCTAACTGCCTATCTTCCTAACTAAATGTAAGCAGTCATAGGGCAGGGATTAAGTCTACTACATTCAGAGTGAACTCGAGTCCTTTGCAGAGTAGGAACTTAAACACCCAGGGAGTGAACTAACAAATCAGACACATCAGTCTGACTCCTGGATTCATGTTTCTAAGCATGATGCTTTACTGTCTCCTGGCTGAGCTCCAGCTGTGGAGGGATCATGTCCTTGGTTAGAAAGGAATATAATCAAAATGCAACATGTCCTTACAGATAACATATCTTTGGTTAAGAAAGCATCATCACCTCATTCTTTATGTTGAATGTGAAATAAAAGTAGAGTTGACTCTTGAACAATATGTGTTTGAACTGTGTGGATCCAATTATCCTTGTATGTTTTTCGATAAATACAATACAGTACTGTAAATGTATTTTCTCTTCCTTATGGTTTTCTTAATAACACTTTATTTTCTCTAGATTACTTTTTTTGTAAGAATACAGCATATAATGCATATGACATACAAAAATATGTCTCAATTTACTATTTATGTTATCATAAATCATATTATGATTTATGGTTCATATTATGAGTAATGGTTCTAGGCAAAGTAGGCTATCAGTAATTAAATTTTGGAGGAGTTGAAAGTTATACATGGATTTGTGTGTGTGTGTGTTGTGGGGGGAGATTGATGCGTTTAATCCTCATGTTATTCAAGTGTCCACTGTATTGGTTAAGAAATTTGAATTGTATTAGCCCAAGATTTTTTAACCCTTGGAATCTTAGAACTAAAAGTTCGTTAATATCAACTACCTCAGTGCTCCATAATTTATAGGTGAGTGTAAAAAAGACCAGCAAAATAAGTGACGGGCCCAAGTTCACTAGTAGAGCCAGGCTGAAAGTATGAACAATTTTGAACAGAATTTAGAAAAAAATACTCAGATCTATGAAGAAAACTAAAGAAAATTATGATTCAGGGTTGTATCTTTGTGCTTCAGAGTCGAAGGCAAAGATACTCTCCCATAAAATACTGACAAACACCACAGCCAGAGAGTGAATATTAGATAAAATGGAACATCATTATGATCTAGTAAAATATTCCTTAGGATCAGTGACCCATGATCTGCATCACAGTTTAACATCTAATTTAGAATTGCTGATGCTATTATTCAGCACAAATGATATGCATTAAATACATTCAGTGATTCTGAAAGGTGATGTTTAATATAAATCCAAGGTATCGTTCTCATTGTTTTTGTATTTTTCTGGTTGATATGACCTTAACTCAGGATAATTCTGAGTTTTAAGGTATAATCAACACCTTCATGTGATATTCAAAGATATACTTACCTAAAATAAAATTAAAGTATTATATATCCTACTTTAATTAAATTCAACAAATGCTTTTGAATACCTAGTAAGTACCAAAAATTGGCAAAATCCTTGGGATGCCAGAATAATTAATACATAGCTTCTGCTCTCAAGATTTAACTCTAGTAGGTGACAAGACTCATCAACAAATCATTTTTAGGATGATAAATGTAATAATGGACATACATTCTCCAAGAGGCTGTAATGAAAATAAAATGAATTGTGGTTAAAATTCTTACCTCAGAATGATTCCGTTGTACAAACACATTGGGCTTTTTTTTTTCTTAAACTATTTAACTTCATATAATGGATAACACCCGAAGGAAAAATATCAGTAAAAATAGCAAAGCATCTTTTTACCTGTCATTCAATGTACTAGCGGAAGAGGGAAAGAGACAAACCTACCTTGGAAAGAGCAAAAGAAATGAGTAGACCAGTGCTGGGCAAGACTTTATACACGTTTGTCAAGGTCAATGGTGACAACCTCAGTTAATTTTGCCATTGTTTCTAAATTTGTCTGCTGGTTTTTAAGAAGTTGAACCCATGGACCTGGATTTGGCACCCAAAATGTCTCTGAGGCAAGGGTGTAAGATGCCAGAAAACTATTCCGTTTCTACAACCAAAATCCACAGACTAATTTGACTCATTCTCTAAATGCTTGCTGTATAATAGGATTAGACAAGATTAATAAGAGAAGCAGCCAACACCCCCTCTGGCGGCATCAGTTTTGGAGTCTTGGGCTCTAGGGCTATCTCCCCTAGTGATTTTGAACAATTAAGTTAAGGGTCTCAACATTTTCCACAGTGCCAAGGAAACAGTTAATAACAGTTGTCTACTATTTAGGCCATTCTAAGACTCCTTAAAAGAGCACATATTAATGATTTACTATGTTCCAAGCACTGTTCTAAGCACTTTGCATATATGAATTCATTTAAGCTTCATAATAACCCTATAAGGTAGGACTTTTATTATTCCTATTTTACAAATGAGGAAATAAATAGAGACAGAGATGATAAGATAGCAATTTTTGGAGACAAGATTTGAGCCTAGAAGTTTGGGCTTCAAAATCTATTCTTGTAACCATTGTAATGTACAATTATTAGCCCATAATTCTGATAATGTTCTTTAATATCTTCCTTCAAAAAGTGTAATTTAAAAAAATTTCCTTTCTCTGTAAGGAAATACGTTACTATTTGTTTCTTCTAACAGCCAGGAAATTTTCTTTTGCTGCAGTCTCTAGGTGAAGCAAATAGCTAACTGACTGCTATAAAAGGGGAAACAGCCAGACAATGCCTTTGGCTTTGAATCACTTTTCCAGGACTTGAAAGTCTTTTTCAAAACCTGCAAATGTCTCCCTGGAGCAAGAGACTTTCTGAACTACATTTAAAATAGCTTGGGAAGCGATATAAAAAAAGTGGAACTCTTTTGGGTTATAGGAAACAGCTCATGCAATCAGTTCTCAGTACTGATGGGCCAGCTCTGCATAACTCTTCCCCAAACCAATTAATTCATCATTTCCCATTGGAGAAAAAGAGAAGAGAATAGAAAGACACCTATACTGAAGCTTATTACAGCAGTGTTATGGATAGAAGTGGGCTAGTAGTAAATACTGAAGTAAGTACGACATGATTATAACTAATCAGTTATGCTAAAATGAGCCAATATGGCAGTGTAATTGAGATGATCCTTGTTTCTTCTTACAGGAATGCAATTTAATTAGAATGGGTAAACTGACAGTCAGCAGTAACCTCGCAGAATCCTAGGCAATATGAGATGAAGCAAGAAAAATAACACCCTGGCTGGCTTTCAGTTTGTAGGAAATGGACATTAGAGCTGTCCATTTGGCCTTTGGGAGGCTGAAAGCCATTTTTCATGTGTGCTTAGGGCTTGAGAAAAAGGGTGTGTTGTTGTGTTTGGGCTTTTAAAAAAGAATCAATCTAGATAAAGCAGACAAAACAGTTTAACTTGCATTTCAAGGAGCTCCGAGGATTCCAAATATTCAGATGTAGAGGAAACTAACCAGATTGGGTTTTCAGAGGGGTCTAATTTGTATTAAATAGAGGCAGCTGTTAAAAGCAATAAACCTGTTACCACTTTGAACGGTCAGGATTGAGGCATGTTCCGGTAGATTCTGAGGGCAAGTGGTTGAAAGCAAGAGTTGTATAAGGAAGTAGGGCATGTTTTGGCTCTATTAAAAAAAAAAATTCCAAGAAAGGACAGGATCAGGGAGTTGCTTATGTGGCTTGGTTGGCATTTTGTAGTTCTCAAATCTACAAGGTGAATAGGCATGGCAGCCCTGAAGATTCAAACTTGGCCTGTGATATCATTCTTATAACCCCAGGAGTATGAGGCAGAGTTATTTATTCTCTGGGTTGAATAGAGAATGGGATGAAAACAAGGGCCTTAATGTAAAGTAAGTCATGTCTTAAAAAAATGAAGCACAGGAGAGCTAAATTATGTCAACAACTTTTACATTCAAATGATCAAATCGTATAGATAATTGCCTGAACAATAAAACTAAAGTAACAGTTCCCAACGTAGAGACCCCTTGAAAATTTGTTGTATATGATGATCATAAAGTGGTCTACTGAAAGTAGTTGGCCGAGGACTCTAATATGCAGAACTAAAAGTCAAATCTCAAGTCTTACTATAATAATTGCTAAAGACAAAATATTTTGCAGTATTGATTACACAGATGTTACTGAACCATTTGAGGGCTAAATAAGTCATGTGATGTTACTAATGAATTATTCTGTCCCATTCTTAACCTAGACAGAAGTTTCAATATCATGAAATATGTTAGAGTATGTTGGCTTGTGGAGGAAGGGAAAGAGGAAGTTTTCCATATGGGCTTGCCACAGATTTAAAGGAAGGAAAAAACAGGGATGCCTGGGTGGCTCAGTCAGTTAAGTGTCCGACTTTGGATCAGGTCATGATATCACAGTTTGTAGGTTCAAGCCCTGTGTTGGGCTCTGTGCTGACAGTTCAGAGCCTGAAGCCTGCTTTGGATTCTTTGTCTCCCTCTCTCTCTGCCCCTCCCCCACTCATACTCTGTCCCTTTCTCTTAATGATAAACATTCTTTAAAATTTTTTTTAAATTTTTTAAAGAAGGAAAAAAACAAAATTCTCCAATCCTCTTTCTTCCAGGCTGCCCAGCTTCTTCCCTTCCCAAGTCCGTGTGTGGTTTGAGGATGACCACGTTTGTCAAAGGACTTGATGTATGGATGTAAAATGATGGCTTCATGTTTGTTAGAAAACAAGATCGTAAACGTATGAGAAGAATTAATTATTAAAGAAATTTGTGGTATTTGAAGAAGAATGATTTATAAAACAGTATTTAAAAGTTATATGCCTTTAAAAGTAGTCCTAAAGTGGCTATATCTGAGTACAGGAATTCTGGATTCTGCAAAAAATTATTTTTCATTGCTGTATTTTATAATTTTCCTATAATGCCTTTTTGTAATAAAAATTATCTTAAGATGGTGGTCAGTATTTCTGAGTATAAATTAGAGTCATAATTCAGTATATATATGTATATATATGTCTATATACATACACACACATATACATATATAATACATACCTATACATACATATACACATATATAATTAAGCATATAAGTAAGTCAAGCATACCAGACACTTTTTTGGGGTTTTTTTGGCTTGCCTTTGTCTTCTTGTCATAACCCATATCAGATCGTGCATTTTTTAACCCTTCCACTCACATCATTTCTTTTGCTTCTGCTCAGTGCACAGGTTAACAATTTAGAATTCATCCTTTGGTATTTTCCTCTATGTTTATATGCTCATGTAGATATGCAAACTCATCACACATTGCTATTGGTTGTTTAACAAAATAAGGCGAATTACATATAGGTCTATATGTCTTCCTTTTCTCATTCAGTAATATTTATTCAAGACTCGTCAAACCAGCTTCCAGAACCCTAATTCATCACTTTAATGGCTGTATGATATTCCATGGTGTAGATATACCACAGTGTATTCAGCAATTCACCTATTGAAGTTTCTAGTTTTTTTGTGTTTTTTTTTTTTACTATTATGAAAAATGTTGTAATCAATATTGTTGTACATGTGTCATTACTTATAATTTTGTTTCTTTGGGAAAGTTCCCAAGGGTGGGCATGTCAAATCAGAGAAAATGCATTCAAAATTGTAATAGATATTGCCAACTGCTTTCCAAAAAGGCAGTAACACTTAATTACACTAGCCAGGTATGAAAGTACTCTTTTTTTGACTACTGACAGTAATTGGCAGTCATTCTCTTTAATTTTTGACAATCCAATAGGCATAAAGTAATATATCATTTGATGTTAATTTCATTTCTGTATTACAGAATTTGAGCATCTTTTCAAATGCTTATTAGTCATTTGTATTGATCCTTGTCTAAATTGTTTATTGTCCTTGTTTATTTTGCCTGTTTTCCTGTGGGGGTATTTACTTTTCTTTTTGATTTGCAATTGCTTCTTGCACATTTTTGTATCCTGATCCTTTGTCATCTATCTTATTAATTTGATTTACCATATCATTTGTCTCCTGAATTTGTATATGGTAACATTTGTCTTGTATTTTGACATAGTTAGATATAAATATATTTTCTTTTTATAACTAACTTTTTTTTTTTTTTGGTCTAGCTTCGGAGGATTATGAATGGTTATATTTAGTCAGTATTTCTTGGCAGCCCTAGTATTAGTTGCCAAGGGGAACAACAACAATAACAAAATTGCCCTTTGCAAATAGACAAATAGGAACAGAAAACTCCAAAATAATGATGACTTAAATAAGATAGACATTTATTTCTGTCATTGAGTCTGGAAAGAGTTAATCCAGGGCTTGTATGTATACCCCAGTATAAAGGACCAGGTTTCTTCTTTCTGGATGATCTGTTTACTGTGCAAGGCATCCATTCCCCAGGTCAACTAATGATTCAAAATTCTGTTAGAAATCCAGCCATTTTGTCTATTTCCAGTCCAAAGGAAAGAAGGAAAATAGATGGGCCATGTCTTTTAAATAATTTCCCAGAAATTGTCCACCACTTCCATTTATATCACGTTAACAAGAATGTAATTACACATAGTTCCAAAGGATGCTTACATTTCCTTGACTACTAGTGAAGACTATGAAACAGTCTTCATCCCAAGTGGCTTTGTGCTCAGCTAAAAAATTAGTGGTTCCAATACTTTGGAAGATGGGGAAAAACTAACCACAAGAGAGCTTCAAAACAATAATCTGCTGAGATACTTTGAAATTAATGATTTCGGGGAAAGTATACCTTTTATGAAGTCTTTATACTACTTTAAATAAATAAATGATGAATGAATAAATTAATGGATGAACTTGTAATATATTTACACAAAATCATCATTTTCTTCTCTAGCCAGGTGTCACAGATGTTTTTAGCAAATGATGCCTACTTACTTGGAAAATTGCTATCAACCAGAAGTGACCCTGCACCACTACATAAAGAGAATTTTTCCCCCTATCCATTGCTCAGGTTCATCAATTGCCCAATGTTTTCAACAATTTTAAAACATCCTTTGTGAACCTAGTAAAAGGAGCAAAGAAAGAATGCATTGGGGAAAAAAATAACAACACGTTTTTCAGCTAGAAGGGTTAATGCTGCTGGGTGTTTTTTAATGAGTGGCTACATTCAAAGGAGTAACTCCTGTTTAGATGCTGTCATGTCTAGCCTATTTTTAATGAGATTACACATTGCAAAAGAATGTAATAAATTTTATCTTAAAATGTAAAGATGATGTCAAAGCAGATGCTGTGGTTTATAATGTGGGTCTGTTAGTGGGCTGCCTTTTGAATCTAAGAGATAAATTTCAAAATATATTTCACCAATGCTTGCTGTATATTGGAAATAATGCAGACTTTTTGAGCAAACCAGGTTTCTAATTTTGGAATAAAATATTTGCATTATTAGAGAAATGGTCAGGAATTAGAATTAGGGGCATGCAATAGGTACACATGTGTCTTTTGATTTTATTCTTTGATCAAATTGAATATTCATTTCTTAAAAAAGAAGAAGTCTTGAGCTGTCATTTACAATTTCACGCTCTCTAAAATCTTCTGGGGATGTCATTCAGCAGCATAACTTTTTCCCTCGTGATTGAAACTGAACTCAAGTGCATGAAATGGGCCAATAAAGTTAGACTCTTAGGCAGTTCTGATGCTTCGATAAATAAACTCTCCATGCAGCACTTTTATAATCAATTCATGCCACCAACAAGCATGTTAAAATTATGAATCATGGAAACCAGAGCTACCTAATTTTGCAGCTGTGAGGCATATATATCTACATAGAGCTTCTATTAGGCCTCACTAAACAGGAGATGGTAGAGTTGTCAAGTCAAATTTATTCCCCCTGTTCTGCTTCCTTTTCCTACCTCTGTTCTCTTACTTAGGAGGTGAATGCTCTCTGATCTTTACACTCATTTCCAGTAATTCCAGTTCATGATCTGTTTGTTGGGTAGCTGGGAACCAGACTCTATGCCAGTCTCGACATGAACACCAGTGAATAAGGCAAGTCTCTGCCCTCCAGGAGCTCACACTCTAGAGCAGAACTTCTAAGTGCTGTGTTGAGACTCATGACAAGTTATTTGAGGAGAGCCTGGGTGGCTCAGTCAGTTAAACTCCGACTTCAGCTCAGGCATGATTTTGCAGTTCCTGAGTTCGAGTCCCACATTGGGCTCTTTGCTGTCAGCATGGAGCCTGGAGTCTGCTTCAGATTCTGTGTTTCCCTCTCTCTCTGCCCCTCATCCACTCTCTCTCTCAAAAATAAAATAAATGTTAAAAATTAAAAAAAAATTATTTGAAACAGAATAACAACAGTTGTAATGCTTATTTTTTCCCAGTGATTTTTATTTAAAAAATATGTTACAACAGTTTTTAAAATATCCACATATTAATACATATTACTTGCACTCACATACACTTTCCCAAGTGGAAGAATTTAGCTGATACCAAGTCATAAACTGCATTCCATTTGATCTATGCCACAGCCCTAAGCCTTGATTTTATGAACCTTTGTCATATAGGAGGAAAAGAAGCGAGGACTAGACTTATCTGTGCACTTGCCTTGGTCAAAAAGACTTTGAAAATAGATCAATGCAGTGGGTCAAAATTATTTTACATTTATCTGTAACTAATTCATCTTGAAGAGCTCACAATGATCTTCCCACATTTTAATACTCTTAATATTCTTATTTCTAATTGTGTAGTTCAAAAAGTATCCTGCTAGCAGTGGTTCTTAAAATTTAGTGTCTAGGGACGCCTGAGTGGCTCAATCAGTTAAGCATCCGACTTTGGCTCAGGTCATGATCTCACAGTTCATGAGTTTGAGCCCTGGGTCAGGCTAGGTGCTGTTGGCTCCGAATGGGCTTTGGATACTCCATCTCCCATGCTCTCTGCCCCTCCCCCACACTCTCTCCCTCTCAAAAATAAATACACATTAAAAAAATAATTTAGTGTCTACTGAGGATGATCTAGAGGGTTTGTTAAGACACAGATTGTTGTGTGTCACCAGTTTCTCATTCAGTATGTTTGGGACAAGACTTGAGAATTTGCAGTTTTAGCAAACTCCTGATTGACATTGATGCTGCTGGTCTGGGGATCTCACTTTAAGAACTAGTGTACTAAACAATACCAAGAGTGGGGAGATTCTATGAAGCCATTAGGGTCTACTTTATTCTACCTCCTAGCCAGCCCTAAAGACCAGCCTCAATTCCCCTTTCTCTGGTGCCTTATACACTGGCACACTTAGTACTTCTCCATACTCTAAGAGAGGCCAAGCCTTCTCCTCAAGGGCACCTTGCCCCACACACAGGTCTACCTGGAAACATGCTTTACCACCTCTCACTGCAAAGGACTTTCAGCTCTAGAGTCTATGTTTCAGGAGAAAATGTATGTTATTCTAGATAACCTCTAATGTTTTTAAAACATCATTACCCCTCTCACCCCCTGGTAATGCCTGGGATGCATTTCCATGACTCCAATTTCATGTTGACCACATCTTAGAACTGCACTAGTTAGGCTAATTTCGGATTTGACAAATGTCACCATAGATAAAAATCTCATCTTGGCTTATCAGAAAAACAGAGAGGGTAAGTGGTAGGCTTTGAAGTTGGGCTGCCTGAGTGTAAATTCTGACTCTGCTCTTATCTAACCAAGTAATGTTGAGAACAATCTTTATTATCTCTGTGCCTTAGCCTTTTCATCCATATTATGCTTACATCATAAAGTTTTCATTTTAGATAAAATAATACCTATAAAATCATCAGAACAATAATAAAATAATATCTATAAAGTTCAGAACAAACTTGGAAAAGAGAAGGTGTTTAAAAAATGGCAGCAATTATTATCATCACAAAAGAACTGTAATTATATTGGGGCATATATGAGTAGAATTTATTCAATTTCTCACTAATTGAGAATGGCCATATCCTGGCAAGACTAATAGATAGGCATAAAATATAATTAATTTCCTTGGATCCTAAACTTCTTACAATAGTCTTCTTAGTGAAACAGCTTGAGCTCATGGACACACTAAAATAGGAAATAATGGCTGTGTCTTTCTGTTCTCGGTCATTGCTGTGGGTTTCAAACAATTTGGTAAGGAATTTTGTCCTTAAAAAGCAATGACCCAATTTAGGAGTATGAACATATATCTCAATTCAATTCAAGAGCACTAAACTCCCACAGAGTGTTGTAGGCAGATCTAAGTTCCTACAGGACTCTGCATGGTGGGTACTGTTATCATCTCCTGTTTATAAGGAAGGAATTGGGGCTTGGGAGGAGAAACGACAGAGCAAGGTCACAGTGCTTATATCCAGCAAAACCACTACTCAAAGTCAGGCAGTCTCACACCAGAGGTCATGCTCTTAACCATTCTGACTTCTTGCCTCTGGGTTGGTCCCCGATACAGTTACTCTCAGGAAATAATTAGGATTCATGTAGCTTTGGTGTCAGTGAAAATAGAGAAGGTGACATTACATACTCTGTCCTACCAGGTCCAGAGAAAAGACTGGTATAGTGGAAAATTTCAGCACCATGACCCTTGGTGTCTGAGAAAAGGGAAGTGAGAAGATGTGAGCCATTGAATTGGACACAGAACACGCAGAATAAAATCATGTGGAATGTTTTACCATCTGTCTGGAGTTTTTAAAACTAGGCTGTCTGCATTTATAATGTCATATCATGATTACTCAGAAATTACCTCATAGTCTATTTTTATTCTGTCATACAGTAATTTGTGTAATGCTGCTTAAGACTCGCAAGAATAAAATTCCAGGTTACTACAGTCAGGCTATTCTGCATTCTGCATAGACAAATTATAAATCCAGGTTGAATGTTCCCTCACTGCCCAATCTTTGTGCTATGCTTTTGGGAAAAATATAAAAATATCAGACATAGTTCCTACCTTAAGAGAGCGTATGATATTGTTGATAAGGTGAGGTAAACATAATTACACTAATCAGACAAAGTAGAAAAGACTGGAAGAGATAATCAGATAAGAAGACACCAGCCAGGAAGACAATGTCACATTGACAGCATGGGAAACCTGTTCATAAAGAGGTGGCAACATGTAAGCTGAGTTCAGTCATGCTGCTTGCAACAGGACAATAAATTTGAAATTAAGACTGAGGGAAGATTGTGGAAGGCTTTGGTTAGCTGGCTAGGTTTTATTATAGATTTTTAAAAATATTCATTTAGGGCCAAATACATTTTTTAAGTTTATTTACTTATTTATTTTTTGAGAGAGATAGAGAGCAACAGGGGGAGGGACAGAGAGAGAGGGAGACAGAATCGCAAGCAGGCTCCATGCTGTCAGCGTAGAGCCCAGTGTAGGGCTCAAGCTCACGAACCGGGAGATCATGACCTGAGCTGAAATCAAGGGTTGGACACTTAACTGAGTCACCCAGGCACCAATTTTTAAACATTTAAAAATTTTTAAATACATTTTTAAAACAAACTATAATATATGTCTCTTGACTGAAACTTCCGCTTCCACCAAGATTGAGAAACAGGGAGTAGACTTACCCTCTCACATACAACAACCAAATAAATTCACAGAATCCATGACACAATGGTTTTCTAGTCATCGGTCAATAAACAATGAAGGGCAATGATCCTTTAGAGACTGAAACAGACAAGGTATGTCCCATGACTGACTCAGATTACTGCTTAGGGAATTTCCAGGCCAGAGCACAGGAGGTTTTCAGATCATGCCTAGGAATCTCTTTGAATTTACAAGATGAAGATGGGAGTCTGAGGTGGGCCAAGGTGGCTAGAGTTTGTAGAACAGAGTACTGGAAAGGAGAGGGCTACTCAGAGAGGAGGCTCTGGAGATCTACAGAGGATCTCCACGAATCCAACTGAGTAGTGATCAGTGCATACGTATGAAGAAAGGACCACACAAAGGATTGGAGGAAAATTTCTGAGAGCTCACCAGAAATAGTTCCTATTCCCCCAAGCCAGATTGGAAAACTTCATCCCTCATGGGAAATCAGGAAAAGTATTCATAGGAGTGTTACCTCTATGGTGGGGAAAAGTCACCCTAGACTTAGCACAGCGCTGGTTCTTCCTATTGAAACTTAAAAATCTGAGTTGAAAGATTTCCAAGTAACTTAATTGCAACCCAGAACAAAGCCCAAAAAAATGTATAGGATGGGGTGCCTGGGTGGCTCAGTGGATGAAGCAACTGAATCTTGATTTCAACTCAGGTCAAGATTTCACAGTTTGAGAGATCGAGTCCTGCATTGGACTCTATGTTGACTACACAGAGCCTGCTTGGGATTCTATCTCTCCCTCTCTCTCTGCTCCTCCCCTGCTGACACACATGTTCTCTCTCTCTCTCTCTCTCTCTCTCTCTCTCTCAATAAATAAATAAACATTAAAAAATATTTATAGGAATACAAATATGTCCAGCACCCAACAAGCTAAACTTCACAATGTCTGGCATCCAATTAAAAATTACCAAGCATTCAAAGAAACAGGAAAATACAGCTTAAAATGAGAAACATCAATCAATCAAAACTGACCTAGAAAGGACATGGATGATAGAATTAGTAGGTAAGAACATTATAACAGTTATTATAACTATATTCCATATGTTCAAGAAACCAGAAGAGAGACAGAAAAATAGAATATAGAATAGCTATTCTGGTTCAAGAAATGTTAATCCCAAGATGAGCAAAATCATGTGGTCCAGTGAAGCTTGGTTTGAGAATTATTGCTCTAGGCTATTGGAAGCCACTGAAGATTTTTCAGCAAAATTTGACATGAAAATTGTGATATTTTTGGAAGATTGAATGGATAATGGGATTCAGGATGGAATTGATAGGGACACCAGGAGTCAAAGATTCCAGGTAACTATAACAATACAACAGGGAAGTGAGATTTTGGCCTGAAAGAAGGTAGTGGAAATAGAGGCAAGAATTTTTTTTCTTTTTTAATTTACATTTGGTTACTAAGAATACCTAGTGTACCTGGTAGTCTGTCTACTTGATGGGAAGGATTAGTTCGACTGTCACTTAGGATAACTATAAGTCTGCAAGATAAACAGTCAAGCCCATTTCAACAAACTATTAGAGCTACACTAGGTGTCTTAGAACAATGTAAAAAGAGGTATTATATTTGAAATTTCATGGACACTGGGCCTTCATTTTAGAGATAAAAAATAGAATAATTCGTAATAATTGTGGGTGAAAGTATTGTAATGGTGCTTGGTGTGAAGTATAAGCTGATAACTGGTTGGGGTCTAACTGTGTGACAAACCAAGTTATGAAGGAAGAAACATAGATTTAAGTAGAAGAAGTTATATGAGAAAAGATACCAAGAAGGAAACAAGCAATTTAGGAAATGGAAGGTGGTGAATCAATGCCCGAGAGCAGTGCTGTCCAATAGAAATCGAATGTAAGTCACATGTGTAATTTTTAATTTTTAGAAGTCACTTTAAAAAAGGTAAAGAGAAACAGATAAAATTAATTTATTAATAAAATAAACAGGTAATATATCTTATTTAAACCAATATATTCAAAACAGGGAATCAATCGAAAAATTATTAGGAATTCTACTTGTTTTAATACTAAGATACACATATATTAATCTGGTATGTATTTTATCCTTATAACACATCTGAATTTGAACTAGCTACATTTCAAGAGTTCAGTAGCCGCTGGTAGCTCTTGTAATAAGCAGTGGAACCAGTGAGCATCAGGCAGCCAGTCTTTCTTTATTCTCCAATTCTATTTTTTTTTTTCCACCTCTAATTCTTTCGAGCGTCTATGAAGCGCAAGATGCTTGCCCTACCCAGGTAGATTTTGGTATCTTAATGTACCATGTACTATGTATAATTAGACACATTGAGTAGGAGAATACAGACCCATAACAAGTATTTTTGAAGTAGTCTCTAGGTATTGCTTGTAGAAACAAAGGAGGCAATGAACAGAGCAATCCAGGGTCAAGGTACTAGCAAACATGTGTGTATGGAAAGAGCCAAAATAAGAATACAAACAATTTGGCTCCAGTCTCTAATTTTGCACCCTTGGGGTAAGTACTAAACCTCTCTAAATATCAAGTTTCTAAGGGAAAAAAAAATGCAAAAACACTTGGAAAATGTAAAGTATGTAAAAACAAAGTAATATATTAATAACCTATTAAGAGTCTCAATTGTAGGGCATTTTATCTACAAAAACTTTTAAGTGAGTCTCAGCTGGAAGGAATGTAAGGAAAGTATTATCTCCATTTTATTCAGAAGAGGGTGAGATGGGACTTGTTCCTGGGCCTGAACTGCTTCAGTATAAGAGCCAGTCTGCTCTCCAGATGCCAGTACCCCTGGCCATCCCCATCCTGCAGAGAGATTAGGCAACTTCCTTAAATGAACAAGCTGGTGACAGTTTTTGTATTTAGATATCTGCTTCCCAGTACCCACCTCAGTTCTTTCCACTCTTCCTCACTCCTTCCCCAAGGATGTGGACTTGAGATATTGCCAAAGAAACAAAAGGGACTGCATCACAGAGCAGGAATTTGGGAAGTAACGGAGGTGAAGAGTGGAAATTGAAAAATAACTCTGATTTGATAGGGAGCTCTTCCCTCAACTTAGAATAAGCAATTTCAGGAGTGTGAGTGGCCAACAAGAAGGGAACTTTGCTTATGAGATAAACTGATGTTTTGGATGATATATTATTCCTACTGACAAGTTATGTATCTTTTGTGACTATAATTCCATTCAGATAGAGCAAATCAATAAAATCTTTTAGAGAGACTGACTTATTGACCCTTCTCATGAGTTTTGAGCAGGATAGGTGAAATGGGCAAGACTACATTTGATCTGGAGATCATACTGCCCTAGAGAAGTTCCCAATGGCAAGCAGTAGAAAGAAGTTCAGGCAAGTGCCAGGATTTCAAAGAGGTCTGGCACACAGGGAGGGTTAGGAAAAATAGTACTGAATTTATGTTCGGCAATCTGATCTCATATAATTGGTGACTATTTACTAGCTCAGGGACCCTGGGCAGTTTATTTAACCCTTCTGAGCCTCACATTTCCTGTAATTAAATTAAAATTAAACTGAGGTAATACCACCATGCTTACCTGATTGTTTTTGGTGATCAAAGAAGAGAATATATAAAAAGATAAGAGGGTGGTTTGTCAAAGGTAAAGTCCTACACAAGTATTGTTTATGACCATAATCCAGATGGCAGATGCACTTGAACCTTCACAGCACAGGACAGGGAGTCACATATTAGGAGAGAGTCAGGTTGTATTTTTTGAAAACCTGGGGACTAGACAAGGCCCCAGTTATGGAAGAATTAGGATTTTATACAGGAAACTAGAACACACATGTGGCAGGTCAGAAGTCCATTTATTTGGACTTGTGTGTTAAGGTAGGACTTAGTTCAAAGACAAAAGCCTAACTAGTGGAATCTGGAAACCCTATTAAAGCTGGATCATGATAGATCCACCAGGTGAAGTCACCACCTTGCCTCCCTCTGTAGGCCTTTTTAAACGACTCCTGATCAAAGGTAGGACTGACCTTAGATCGTTGTGTGGGGATGAATCTACAGGAGGAGAAAGATCATGCATTCTTAGATTTGGTGGTAAAGAGAGATACTAAGTAGAGAGCCAAGTAGATCTTTACTATAAGGATTAAAAGAAACAAAATAAAACAAAACAAAAACCAACTAACTCTAAAAAGATAGGCTTGTAAATTTGAAGATATTTTAGCAATATTCCTGCTTGCTAATCATGGGTCACTACCAGAGCATTTCTTATCTTTAATTCAAAGAATTCTGTGAAATATATGATCCCTCTCCAGCTGCTGCACACAGGATTACCCAGCTCAGTAACAGAATACTAATGAGAGGCCTAGGTTCTTTAAGAAGGCTGAATGATAGTAATCAGCAAAGCACACATCAGAAAACTCCAATTGCATATGATGATAAAACACAATGTCAACCATATTAATTCATTTAACTTGCAAATAGAAAATTACACCAGTCTATTTGATAATACATTATCTTTCAGTATGTTTATCCTTAGAAAGATGCCTGATAAAAACTCTACCAAACTAATGACATCCAAAGCTAAATTAAAATCATTTGGTCTTCCATCAGCTAAAAAAAGTGAGGTATTCAATTATGATTAAACTGGACACTGGTTTAATTTTCCCTTATTTTTTATTAAAAAGTCATGTGGTAAGAAAAACTGATTACTATCTTCTTACAAATTGCTTCTAAAATTTATAGACATTGGTACAATAAATCATTAACCAAGGTGAGAGGGAAAGGTTACTATTTTTTTTAATATTTTATTTTTAAGTAATCTCTACACCCAACATAGGATTCAAATTCACAACCCCGAGATCAAGAGTCCCATGCTTTACTGACTGAGCCATCCAGGCATGTCACTATTTTCTTTTTGACAAGACAACTTTTGATGATGTGCTTCTGGCATTTGAGTCACTTCACCATTCCTACTTTATCAAAATTCAACATAGTATGGCTCCTCATAGCATCTAACATCAACTGGGATCTATTATCTCAAAATAGGTATGGAAGACCACAGCAATGATATTGTAAAACAGTAAATTTCAAAGTGTGGTTCCCAGATCAGTACCATTAGCAACATCTGAGAACATGTCAGAAACACAAATTATTAGACCCATCTCAGACCTTCTGAATCAGAAACTTGGTATGAGTCTTGTGGGTCCTAGCAATCTGTATTTTAATGGCTCTCTTGATGATTTTGATGGACACTCAAATTTGAGAACCACCGTCTAAGGTACTAACAATGTAAGAACCTAGTAAAAAGATATTAGGTTTTTTTTCTGTTTTTTTGTAAATAAGGTAAGTATATTGAGAAAAATATTAACAATTTAAATTATTAGATAGCCTTAATGAATAAGATAGGCAAAATGCATCCAAATCCAACATAAGTATCTGGTAACCAAGTTCCCCTCCTAATTCAGAATAATTGGTAAGGATTATTTATATCCATAATTACATTCCCTTTGACATTTTAGTTGCTTCAACAAATAGTACTAAAAGACACATGTGCAAGACAGGAAGAAGAAATGAAAGGGTTGATGACACCTGTGTCTATCCACTTTTATTAGAAAAACAGAAGCTTTTCAAGTACAACACTCCACTTAGCAGATTTCTATGGCTCACTAGCCACAACAATGGCTCAGGACAATCTCCCACCATCAAGAAATGATGGGAAGGCAAGTATAGAATTTTGTTTTCTCACACTGTAGAGTGTACTGTTCTTTAAGAAAGAACTCATATAGGCAAGGAGGTCTTGACATGGATGATGGGTCAATCTACAAGAATATAAATAGAAGAGCACATACAAAGAGAGAAATGACAGGAGTGGTGGGGAGGGGGAGGAGAAAAAATAAACATTGACTAGGCAGAGAGACTAAAAGGCTTAATCCAGAGAGAGAGAGAAAGGAAAATAAGAAGGAGGAGGGGGAAATGAAACGAAGATCAAGTTACCTGGACAGAGAAACTATATGGCTTGATTATTCCAGAGAGAGAGAAAGGAGTATAAAGAAGGAGGTGTAGAACATGTATTAAGACAATTGATTAAATATGTCTGTTTAGACAAACCAATAACCAGAGTAACCAGCCTAGGGGAGGGAAGAGATAAGGAGGAGAAATGGTGGTGGTGGGGAGGGAGAATATATCTATATATCCAGAGTTGACCTAGAGTTAATCCAGGCAATGCTGCAGCGCTTGTCGGGAATAGCTGTCCGCAGGGTCTGTGCCGCTCTGGTGGATACGCAGTTAACCAGTGCGAAGGTGCGTGGTTTGGTGTGGTCTGGACCCACCTCCACTATGACAACAAAATGAAATCAAAGGCATCAAAATTGGCAAAGATAAAGTCAAGCTTTCACTTTTTGCAGATGACATGATACTCTATATGGAAAAACCTAATAGATTGAACCAAAGTCTGCTAGAACTGATACATGAATTCAGCAAAGTAGCAGGATACAAAATTAATGTACAGAAATCAGTTGCATTTTTATACACCAATAATGAAACAACAGAAAGAGAAATAAGAAACTGATCCCATTCACAATTGCACCAAGAATCATAAAATACCTAGGAATAAACCTAACCAAAGATGTAAAAGATCTGTATGCTAAAAACTATAGAAAGCTTATGAAGGAAATTAAAGAAGATACAAAGAAATGGAAAAACATTCCATGCTCATGGATTGGAAGAATAAATATTGTTAAAATGTCAATACTACCCAAAGCAATATACACATTCAATGCAATACAAATCAAAATTGCACCAGCATTCTTCTCAAAGCTAGAACAAGCAATCCTAAAATTTGTATGGAACCACAAAAAACCCCAAATAGCTAAAGTAATATTGATGAAGAAAACCAAAGTGGGAGGCATCACAATCCCAGACTTTAGCCTCTACTACAAAGCTGTAATCAAGACAGCATGGTATTGGCACAAAAACAGACACATAGACCAATGGAATAGAGACTCCAGAATTGGACCTACAAATGTATGGCCAACTAATCTTTGACAAAGCAGGAAAGAATATCCAGTGGAAAAAAGACAGTCTCTTTAACAAATGGTGCTGGGAGAACTGAACAGTGACATGCAGAAGAATGAAACTAGACCACCTTCTTACACCATTCACAAAAATAAACTCAAAATGGTTGAAGGACCTGAATGCAAGACAGGAAACCATTAAAACCCTAGAGGAGAAAGCAGAAAAAAACCTCTCTGACCTCAGCTGCAGCAATTTCTTACAGGACATCTCTACAAAGGCAAGGGAATTAAAAGCAAAAATGAACTATTGGGACTTCATCAAGATAAAATGCTTCTGCACTGCAAAGGAAACAATCAACAAAACTAAAAGGCAACCAATGGAATGGGAAAAAAATATCTGCAAATGACATATCGGATAAAGGGCTAGTATCCAAAATCTATAAAGAGCTCACCAAACTCCACACCCGAAAAATAAATAATCCAGTGAAGAAATGGGCAGAAGACATGAATACACTGGGCAGAAGACACTTTTCTAAAGAAGACATCCGGATGGCCAATAGGCACATGAAAAGATGCTCAACGTCGCTCCTCATCAGGGAAATACAAATCAAAACCACACTGAGATACCACCTCACTCCAGTCAGCATGGCTAAAATGAACAAATAAGGAGACTATATAGGTGCTGGAGAGGATGTGGAGAAATGGGAACCCTCTTGCATTGTTGGTGGGAATGCAAACTGGTGCAGCCGCTCTGGAAAACAGTGTGGAAGTTCCTCAAAAATTAAAAATAGATCTACCCTATGACCCAGAAATAGCACTGCTAGGAATTTACCCAAGGGATACAGGAATGCTGATGCATAGGGGCACTTGTACCCCAATGTTTATAACAGTACTTTCCACAATAGCCAAATTATGGAAAGAGCCTAAATGTCCATCAACTGACAAATGGATAAAGAGGATATGTTTTATATACACAATGGAATACTACTTGGCAATGAGAAAGAATGAAATCTGGCCATGTGTAGCAACGTGGATGGAACTGGAGAGTATTATGCTAAGTGAAATAAGTCATACAGAGAAAGACAGATACCATATGTTTTCACTCCTATGTGGATCCTGAGAAACTTAACAGAAGACCATGGGGGAGGGGAAAGGGGAAATAAAGTTACAGAGAGGGAAGGAGGCAAACAATAAGAGACTCTTAAATACTGAGAACAAACTGAGGGTTGATGGGGGGTGGGGGAGAGGGGAAAGTGGGTGATGGGCATTGAGGAGGGCACCTGTTGGGATGAGCACTGGGTGTTGTATGGAAACCAATTTGATAATAAATTATTAAAAAAAGAATATAAATAGGAGATGTCAGTCCAGGTAGTCACAACTAAAGTATTTACAAAAAGGATCTCTTAAGCTGTTGTGATCCAAGGGCAAGTACAGTATATCAGAACCCTGAGCCCCATGTCCCCAAGTTTCCAATGTGGGGTCTTTCCCTACCCCCAAAGAAGAGACCATATTAGAATGTACACTTGTGGGGTCTTTTGGCGTGAGTGACTTTAAACTGCTTGTTGAAATTTGAGAGAGCCTGACATTCATGACACCATTCTGGAGGCAGTTTACTGTTTAAAAACATAGACAGTGCAGGTCTGTCTCTCTTTCTCTTGGAACTGTGTGTCCATAAGTGAAGTATATTTTCCTCCTCAGTTATTCTCCCTTGTGGTAAACACACTGGACAGGCCCCTCTGAGTGGAGAGAGATTTAATGCTTTCTCTCTGACGGCTCAATGGATAATTTTTAATTGGGATAGGAGGGAGGCTGGCTTGTGAATTTCTGAAATTCAGCTTTTCCATTATTAAACTAAATCTGTTTAATTTTGACTCCTGCTTGATGTTTTTGTTTGTTTTTAATTAAATATAACTCAGAAGTGAGGATGCATGACAACTCCTCCGAACCTCTAACAAAAGAGAATAAGATTACAAGGAGACCTTTCTCTGCAACCCACAGCCAATGAGGAATATATGAATAAATTCTAATAAAATGAAAATGTTGGCGGGATCAGAAACAATAACTTTTGGAGGTAGAAAGGAATATGAGTGTAAGAGTCAGGATTCCCTCAGGAAGGCAGAACCACTGAGTATCATGGAATAAGGGATTTATTGTAGGAATTCATGGAACAATTGTGGAAGATTATCCTCCCAAAGGGGAAACTGAAGGATCAGAGACAAACTACCAGCCAACTTCCTGAAGCACTGAAGCAAGTTGGGAGCTTGAAAGAGAATACAGGCAGCTGCCAGACGGATACTGTGAAGGAAAGGTAGTGATGTCCAAAGAAAGCTGCTGCCTCCATGTTTGGAGGTGAGCCTGGGCTACTGTGGGGGTAGGACTAACAGGTGGGAAGAAGAGCCTCCAGAGCAGGAGAGAGTGAAGCTAATTTGGAATCCCCTAGTTTCTCTGCATTTTTCTTTCACCACACCTAACCAATGAAGCCTTCAAAAACTAACGACAGCTGCTTTGTCTCTGCTTTCTAAATCTTAGGCACCCTCTCTTTTGACTGACTCTAATCTTAAGCCTTAAAAAAAGGTTCTGGGAAATATAGTTCCAGCCGTACCTAACTTCCAAATAAAGACAATAGGAAAACCATGCCTCTACTCCATCCTTGTACAACCAAAACATACTCTTCCTCTGCCAGAGGACACAGTTCCACGTGTTACCTTAGTCACAGGTGATGTTCATTCTTCTTTGGGCTGAATCACACTCCCCTGTGGATGTCTTGTAACCTGAATACTAGGCTATCAGGTTAACCACTATTAACACATCTTATGTTAACAGAGGAATGGAAGATGCAAGAAAAGCAAAGAAAAAGAACTGAGATTGAAAGAAAAGAATACATCTTTTTCACAGTTGGGATGAAATACCCAGAACTACAGTTCCTGTTTTTGAAACTGGATATAGAGTGATTACTGGTATTTCTAACTTCCTTCTTACACTATCCATTCCATATCCCTTTGACCTTACTAAAAACTTCAACTGTCAGTTTGTTGCTTGCTGAGATGATGCAAACGGTCATTCCTGAATCATGAGCAGTTACTGTAGTCTTCCATTAATTTTCATCACAGATATAGGAGTACTAAGAGGCACCTCAGTAGTTCTCCTGTGTTCCAGACATTCTTGTCCATGCTTTCATTGTGTATGGTACAGAATCATCACCTGAGGTAGTATAGTTAGCCCCCTCTTTTCCTCTTGGTTCACTGGCATTTAGAAGCTCAGAGTGACCAGGTGCCAGTCTCAACTTCCAGTCTAACAGAACATTTACTGTATCCCTTGATAAAAGAATTTTACTCTGGGAACCAAACACTTCAATCCAGCAGAGCCTGAGATTGCAGGAATACGAAGCTCAAATTCTGTCAGCTCAATGGGAACAGAGAGCCCATCCTACTTATATCCCTTGCAGAGAAAACATTTAATAAAAATTTTAAATTCTTTTGAACTAAAAAGAGAAACTAATCTCATAAAGCATTTCTAATAACAACAGTTACATCAATTATACTTAATGGTGAAATGTTAACCTCATACCCTTCAAGATTGGGAAAGACATTAAAATGTCCATTCAAAGTGACATTTTATTAGAGGTCTTAAAAATAAATATGTTGAGAGCACCTGGCTGGCTCTGTTGGTAAAAATGTGACTCTTGATCTTGGAGTCCTGAATTCAAACCCCACATTGAGGCTACAGTGTACTTAAAAAAATAAATAAATACAAATTAATAGGTTGACAAAGTACAATAAAATGATAAAGAGAAATGAAAAGTATGAAGATTGGAAAGAAAGAAAATTGTCATTCTTTTCAAGACGATTGGAAGTATATACAAAAATTCAAAAGAGTAGATGAATAACTTGTAAGTAATCTTAGCAAGTTGGCTGGATACAGGTTAACACACAAAAGTCAACTATATTTAAATATCATAGGGACAGATTTAGGGATGAAAAAATTTTTTAAAATCTCACAATGTTGAATGAAAGAAGAAAGTACAAATGAATACATATTTGATGACTCTTTTTATATGAAGTTTAAAAACAGGTAAAACAACTGTGTTGTTAGCCTTACAGTAGTTACCTTTGAGGAGGAGGGAAGACAGAGATTGAGAAGGCGCATGAGGGACTTTCAACTTTGGTAGTCATTTACTGGTGTTTTGCTTTGTTATGTATCATGAATAGCATGTAATGTTTTGTGTACTCTTCTACATGTATATATTTTTCACAATTAAAATTTTTTAGTAAAATGAGAAATTGTATATTAATAAAAAGAAAATGAGGAGTGCCTGGGTGGCTCAGTAGGTTAAGCGTCTTACTTCAGCTCAGATTATGACCTCACAGTTTGTGAGTTTGAGCCCCGCATCGGGCTCTGTGCTGTCAGTTCAGAGCCTGGAGCTTGCTTGGGATTCTGTGTCTCCCTCTCTCTCTGCCCCTCCCCCACTCACGCTGTCTCTCTCTGTGTCTCTCAAAAAATGAATAAGCATTAAAAAAATTTTTTATTAACAAAAAGAAAAGTTATAGAAATAATAAACACATCCAAGAGCTGGCTCTTTGAAATGGATTAATAAACTTTTGGTTGATCTAAAGCAGAATAAAAAGTGAAAGATTAAATATATCAGAAAATATAGTGGATAAAAAGATGACAAAAGTCAAAACTTAAAAGTATACAAAAACTATATACAAATAAAATATTATTGAAGGTCATAACAAACTTAAACCCATAGAGAGGTATATTATGCTTTAGAAAAGATGATTTAACAATATAGAAATGTCAATTCTCCCTAAAGTAATCTATAAATCTAATATTAATCGAATGAAAATGTCAACCATTTTTTTAACTAGACAAGATGATCCTAAATTAATATGGAAAAAAATTAATGAACAAGCACATTCAGGAAGTTTCTCAAATAAAAAACAAGGAGAGACCAGTTCTGTGAAATTTAAAACATTATCAAGATACAATAACAAAAATTATGGAAGATAAAAAACTGGAAAAAAATTCTTCATACAAAAAAAGTACAGGTGGTTGGTCCTCAACTTACAAAGGTTCAACTTAGAGCTATTTTTTGACTTTATGATGGTGCAAAAGAGATATACACTCAGTAAAACTCGTTCAAATTTTGAATTTTGGCCTTCACCCAGGAGAGCGATGTGAGGTACGACACTGTCGTGATGCCGGCAGCAGCAGTGAGCCAAAGCCCCTAGTCAGCCACGGCATCACAAAGGTAACAACCCATCCACATACAACCGTTCTGTTTTTCACTTTCAGTATAGTGAGGTGTTCAACATTCAATTATAAAACAGGCTTTGTGTTTGATGATTTTGCCCAATTGTAGGCTAACAAGTGTTTTGAGCACATTTAAGGTAGGCTAGGCTAAGCTATCAAATATGGGCGTTAGGTGTATTAAATGCATTTTTAACTTGGATGTTTTCAGTTTACAACGAATTTATTGGGACATAACCTTATCATAAGTTGAGGAAGATCTGTACACAATGAAGTCAAAAGTCAGTCAAATAACTGGGAAAAAAACTTGCAACTTTTATCGTAACTGGAAACTTTACTTACTAAAGACTACCTGCAAATCAATAAGAAAAAAAGGTGGATAACTCAATAGAAAAAATGGAAAGGGATTAATTAAATAGTTAAGAAAAAAGGAAACAGAAAAAGTCCTTTCTACATGTGTGGCAGCCATGAAAAATTTAACACCATAATGAGAACCCTAGAACATTTTCCTAGGTATCGTGTGGTGAGAAAGGGAAGGTATAAAACAGTTATGTGTGGAATGCTTTCATTTGTGTAACCCACCAAACAAATATACATGCATATACATGTTTGTATGTATTACACCTCTGTTTAAGGCTACATAAAGAAACTCACAACAGGTCAAGGATTCTGTGGAAAGGAACTAGGATGGCCAAGTGACAGGTAAAAGAATAATATCACCATGTATCTTTTTTTTTCTTTTTAACATTAAAAAAAGATGTTTTTAAAGTATAGTTTCAGATTTAGAGAATAATTAAGCAGATAGAGTTCCATATACTCACTCCATTCCCTGGCAATTAATGCATCAATGTGATATATTAACCATAGTGCATAGTTTACATTAGGGTTCACTCTTTATGTTACAGAGTTCCGTGGATTTTGACAAATTAATGTCATGTACCCACAATTACAGTAGCATACACAATAGTTTCACAGCCCTAAAAAATGTCTATCCTCTAACTATTTATCCATCTTCCTTGCTACCTACTCCCCACTTGCCCCCAGCAAGCACTATTTTTACTGCTGTAATAGTTTTTACTTTTCCAGAATGTCATATAATTGGAATCATACAGTGCAGACTTTTCAGACTGGCTTCTTTTGCTTAGCAATATGCATTTAAATGTCCTCTATGTCTTTTCATGGCTTGATAGCTCATTTCTTTTTATACACTGTTGGATTCAACTTGATGATTTTTGTATCTATGTCCATGAGATATCAGTCTGCAGCTTTCCTTTCTTGTAACGTCTGAGTTTGGTGTTAGGGTAACGATGGTTTCATAGAATGACAAGGAGTGATCACTCTGCTTCTATTTTCTAGAAGAGATTATAGGGCATTTGTATCATTTTTCTTAAATGTTTGGTGGAATTCATCAGTAAAACCCTCTTGGCCTGATACTATTTTGGAAGGCTAGTAATTAATTTCTTTAATATAGTCCTATTCAGAGTATCCATTTCTCCTGTTATATTAATTAGTAGCTTGTGTCTTTCAAGAAATTGGTTCATTTCATCTGAGTTATCAAATTTGTGGTCACAGAGATGTTTGTAGTATTCCTTTATTATCCTTCCCATATTCGTAGGCTCAGTAGTGATGATCACTTACAATTAGTAGGCCTGTGCCTTACAGCTATAACCTCTACAAATACTTGTCAGAAAATTTTCTCCCTTAGTTGAGACTTGAAGATTCCAATGGACTGGAGTTGGGTAGTTCTCCTTCCTCCAAGTCCAATAAGGCTCCAGAGCTTTTCTTTGTTGGGTAAACCTTTACTATGTTGCTAAGAATGCTCTCTGCTAATTTCAAAAGGATTACGTTCTCTCTCCCTCTGACCAAACATGAGAGGAGTTTTCTCTGACCTTCACTAGAACCTGGTGAGGCTCCCAGAGGTAAAACTCAGGACACTGAAAGTGTGGATGCTCTTAAGGATTGATAAACTGTCAAGCTAGTTCACCCAAGTCTGTAGCAATTCATCAAAGTTACCACTCAGGTGTTCCTACCATGCTTGTGCTTCAGGTAAGTTGATCTATATTCTCTGTATTCACCTAACTCCAGTTTTTGAGGTGGTGATTAGTCCTGTGACCTCAATTTGCTGATGAATCTAAATAAAGTCATTTCAGTTTGTTCAGCTTTTTTCTCATTATGAGTGTGGGAGAAAAAATTTTCAAGCACTTTGCTTCTCAGAGTAGAAACTGGAAGTCCACGTATCTCTTCTTAAATTTTGAACTTCTAAGCATGTGCTTATATAATCTATTCCTTACCGCTGCCCCATTCCCAAGTAGAGAATTCCATTTACAGTTGTTAAAATTAAGGTGATACTATTGCCTACAGACAGGACAGATGCAAAATGGGCATAAATACATTTGCTTAATATTATAATCATCACTGAATGAGATGTTTTACTACTTGGATCAATCCACATCATTAATAACTCAAGTCTCTTATTTAGATTAGTAGTTCAAAGAGAGCAGCAATTCAAGTCATAGCTCCAATTAGTCTAAGCTCAAGGGTGTTTGCATGAAATACAGGTCTAAGTAATTCAAGGTGACCTTGCTTATTAAAGGGTTTTTACACAGCCAGCCTCAAATGTCTATTACTGTTAATTCTCCTCTTGATTCCATACAACTTTCCATTATTATTCCTGATCTTACAACTAATGGCTTCTATTTTATTTCTGTAAACACAATGCATACATCTTTACTTTGAGATACATGGCCCTAATATTTTTGGACTTTTTAAGAGGCTAATATAAAAATGACATTTCTAAATAGAAATATTAAGATGAAATAGGAAAACTCTGATTTATATTAAGTGGAAACTGACTGAAGTTATTACAAGTATATGGTGGCTTAAGTAGCTAAGTATCTTTTTAAAGCCTGTATGCTATTAGTGTCCATAAATCTGTCAAAAGAGCTAGGAAGATAACAGGATCCAAGTCTTAGACATACTGTGTTGTTATTAACATTTGAGAAACTTTTTTCAACCATGCCCTTTCCTCAATCTCTTCCAGGAAATTAAAAAATAACAATGTACAACTTCATAATGAATTTTGTAGATATATGCATTAGTTGGAGAAGCCTGTGACACCCAAAAGAAGGCAGATTTAAAGCATGGAACATGTCTCTTTCAAAGAGAAAAATGGTTTACTTAACGCTGCTTAGAATAGCTACTTTGTAAAAATAAATTAGGTAAGAGAGCAACCTACACTAGCTCTGGTCAAGAAGTTACCCTAGGTGTAGACAATACTTTGAAGATTTATTTAACTCCTAGTACTAACCTTGCCACCCTGCACATTCTTGAAAATGCAGAATCTTTCCTGTTAATTTTACTTTCTACAATTGGCCATAGGTCTGATGATAAATAAGAAACCGAGGACAAAGGAAATAAAGGTTTCTACCCTATTTCTCTCGCAAAAGGGAGGTAAGTACTTACAAAGAAACTACTAAAAGCCACCAGCTTTATTTTGTATTTTTAAATAAATAAAAACAACACTACAAAGTATGTATTATCTTCATTTTGTAGATGAAATTTTCCTTAGGTAAAGTCAGAAATTAAATTTTGATGTGGTTACAAAACTCAGGTTTTAAAACATGGTTTTGAAAATTTTAAAGTAACATTAAAAAATTTTAGAATGTAAATAAACAACAAATTCAAATAATTTCACTACTGAAAGGCAACCAGTTTATCATTTATATTTATACATACCAATATATCTTAAAGATATGCAGATATATGAATCATTGCTTACAGTCTGGTTTTATGCTTTTTCCATCCTTTTCCCAGGATCTCTTTCCATGTGCCTACACATTATTTTTTTCAAAAGGCTGTTATTTTATTGAATGCATTTTACACTGTATACATGGGTTGCTTCCAATTTTGTTTTTCAATAGTGTCAAAATGCACATTCTAAATCTTGTTGAATATCCTTAAATTCCTAGAAGTGCAATTGTCCATAATACATGTTTATTTATTTAAAAAAATATTTATTATTTTTGAGAGTGGAAAAGGGGCAGAGGTGGGTTGGGAAGAGAGGATCCGAAGTGTGCTCTGTGCTGACAGCAGAGAGCCTGACATAGGGCTTGAACTCACAAACTGTGAGATCATGACCTGGGACAACGCTGGACATTTAACCGACTGAGCCACCCAGGTGCCCCCCCAGTACATGTTTATTTTTTAATCACGTATCTGTTTGTGTTTGACTCTCCGGGCTTCTTTTCTGAAAATGTAATATAAAGTTTAAATCTTTTTGAAACACAAGGGGTCTGGGTTTACTGTTAAGAATCCTTTCAGCTCTAACATGCTCTGATTAACTGTGGGTTTTATACAAATTAGTTTGTTGTAGTTAATACTAGTTTTTATTTGTGGGTAAATGAAATCCTGCCTAATTGAACGTGAACAGTGTTGTCTTTTCCTAGGGCTAATCATAAGCCTTTTTATTTGAAGTTTGAGAAAAGCATAAGGCCACTCTAATACATTGTATCTTTTGGCTCTTTGAGATTAGTGAGATGAAATATAATTCTTGGAATAGTGCAGATAATGTAATGGAGAGGCAGAATCATGTTCACTACTAAATCCCTGCCAAATGCTCAGCTACTTAGTGGAAAATTAGTTTTTAATAACATAATGAAACTGTAACCCAACCTACTCTATTGACTTTGAAAATGTCACTTTCTGTGCAGCACTGGCTAGACCTTACGTAAAAAGCCCTTTGCTGTATATTCTAAGAATTATCCATCGTCTTTAAAGATACCAAGAGCATATAAACACTGGGTCCTTGGGGAATTAACTAAAAATGTGCGTTTACTTGAGAGTAAAGTTACTTTGCCTCACATCTAATGACCTTTACAATGGGCTATTTTAACGTGAAGAAAAGCTGGTTTCTGAGAAGTATGGTACCTCTCATTCCTGGTGAGTTTTCTTGGGGTATTTTCAAATGGTTAGATGAACAAAAGCATAAACAAAACAAGCCTCATGACAGGCATGACAGGAAGAAAGTCAATTAGCTACAAACTGCTGAATAGAGCAAGATTTTTTTAAGATTTCAAAGTGATTTGCAGATTCAAAGAAACCCATAATTTTTGTTTCCCCTAAATGTACGGATTACGAAGCATACAATTTCAAGTACTTATCAGGTTCATTATGTACATTATAAAAAAATTAACCATTTACCTTTTAAAGGCATAGGTCACATTTTCATGTGTTCATTTTTAAAAATTAGTTATTTTGAATGTTAAAGTGAATGCAGAAAATATACAATTTGTTTCTTAATCCAAAAGACTTATCATTATGGGTAATATGCATTGAGTATTTACTGGTGATCATGGAGAGAACCAGGACAAGTGAACAAGATTAGGGGGTTTGGGAAGGAAAATACTATCCAAAGGGCCCTGTGGTTAAAAAAAAAAAAAATCCACATGCCTAACATACCCATTATTTATTTTCTTAAACTACAGAAAGCAAATCTCAAATTCTTGGCTTGTGAGAAGATGCACACACAAAAAGTACACACTCTGTTAAGTGTAAACCTGTAAGTACTATATTTTAGTTTTGTCAGTGATGTAACAGATGATGTAATTTTGATTGCTTTTCCCAGTATATCACAATATTACCAAAATGTCCAATTTTTTTCTATTAGAAAGTAAAACAAGTTAAAAAATGTGGCAACCATCAGAGTAATTAACAACGTATTCAAGGCAAGAATTATCAGTGGATGCTGAGATTTGTAGGTGAAAGGTATAAGAAATAGGGTACTTGCAGTATCTCCCCATAAATTACTAATTATTTCAAAAGAGTAAAATAATGTTATAATGAAGATACTACTTGTGTGTAAACAGGTAAATATATTATGATGTTGAGAGCCAGATATATTTCCATATAATCATTTAGAGGAAAAATTATAACATTGTTTTGGGCACTAATGATACAGATATATGTCATCTATAGCATAAAAGAAGAGGAGAGGATAAGAAGACCAATGCAGTTACAGGTTTTCTCCGATTTTATACTAAGTAGTACAATATTAACTCCAAGCAGACTGTGAAAGTTAAGGACTTAATTGTCAAGACAGATTAAAAAAAAAAAAAGCAAGACTCAACTATGTATTGTCTACAATCATAAGTTTTATATATAATGATACAGGTTAAAAGTAAATGGATACAAAAACATATACCAGACCAACAGAAAACATTAAAAGGGTGGAGTGGCTATATTCATATCAAATAAAATAGACCTCAGACCTTAAGCCTAAGTTTACCAAAGATAAAGAGACACAATAGCAAAGTTTTGACAGTTTTGTAAGTAAAGTTTTATTAGAACACAGTTCTATAAGCCTATTCTAAATGCCTATTTGTTTACCTGCTGTCTATGGCTGCTTTCTTGCTACAGTCACAGAACTGGGTAGTTGTGATAGAGACCATATGTCTCACAAAGCCTAAAATACTATCTGGTCCTTTACAGAAAATGTTTGCTGACTCCTATAAAGTAATTAAGTCACAAACAAGGTATGTGTTTGATTCATCAGTAGGTAAATCAGAAGCAAGGCTGTAAACACAATTCATAACTATTTGAAAAGAGGAAAAGAAGTTAAAATAAGGTTATGAGATTTAGAGAATATACCTTGATTAGACGTACTTTAACACCTGTGCATGAGCCTTGGGTAGAAGTTGAAAGTCAAACATTTTCATTTAACCAACAGTCTTAAGTCTCATTACATCCTTAACATAAATAACTAGTCTTTATAACAAGTAGAAACAACTAAAAGGACATTAATCTGACAATCTACCCTCAAAACACAGGATTAAGTTTTAATGAGTATTTGGTTTTGCCCTGACATTAGGCAGTTTAGTATAAATTTCAATCAGCCAAATTTTAAGAGAAGCTCATATCTGTTCAAGTGGCAAATGTAAATGGCAAAAAGAACTGTGTAATGTACACTTGGACAAACTCTTCATAGCAAATTTTTTTAAGAATTTGAGTAATTCTATTATAATGACGCATTTATTTAGTTTTATTTTCTCTACTAGGAAGTGGTCATATATACACAGAAATCATTTGTAAAACTCTTTGGTAGTGGCTCAAACTTGCTTAAACTAAAATTTTTTAAAACACACACACACACACACACACACACACACACACACACACACACACACACAATTTTAATCTGAGGTATGGACCTAAAAAGAAAAAAAAAAAAAAAGAGAAAAAGTACTTAACATACTAAGGTTAAGAAAAATAATAGCAACAATATGAAAGATGCTACAAGAGAGAGAAAGACCAGGATAAAAGAAGAAATGAAGTGGGTGATGATTAGTATTCACCTTTAAAGCTGAAGTACAATTTTTTCTCTTTAGAGAAAAAAGATAAGGAATAACTCATTAAAATTGTTGTGTTAAAAAAAGGTTACTAAAAAATACATGGACTCTCTGTCTATATAGATCTTTAAGATCTATATAAGCTTAAGTAAATGCATACTTGGAAAAATGGACTAGATCTGAACCATCCAGCAGTATGGCAGTTAAAATTTTAATTCTTCAGTTGCACTACCCTTATTTGAAGTGCTCAAAAATCACATGTGGCAGGGGCACTTGGGTGGCTCAGTCAGTTAAGCTTCCAACTTAGGCTCAGGTCATGATCTCATGGTTTGGGAGTTTGAGCCCCGTGTCAGGCTCTGTGCTGACAGCTCAGAGCCTGGAGCCTGCTTCAGATTCTTTCTCCCTCTGTCTCTGCCACTCCTCCATTTGTGCTCTGTCTCTCTCTCTCAAAAATAAACATTAAAAAAAATTTAAAAACAATCACATGTGCCTAAAGGCTATGATACTGGACAGTGTATAGAACATTTACATCATTATAAAAAGTTCTATTGGGCAGTACTGGGCTAGGCTCAGTGTCTTAAAAGTGTCTAAAGCGTAAAGATAGTTTGATTTTCCCTAGAGGTTTGGTTTGTTTATTTATTTTTTTATTATGTTTCTTTTATTTTTGAGAGGCAGAGAGAGACAGAGCGTGAGTGGGGAAGGGGCAGAGAGGCAGGCTCCAGGCTCTGAGCTGTCAGCACAGAGCCTGACACAGGGCTCGAACTCACGAACTGTGAGATCATGACATGAGCTAAAGTCAGATGCTTAACTGACTGAGCCACCCAGGCACCCCTGGTTTATTTATTTTATAGAATTTTCTCTTTTATTTTACAAAGCCTTTTATTCTTCAGTCATATTTATCCATTTAAACACTTTTTCATGTAAAATTGAAACTGCATGCAATTTCAAGAGGGAAACAGAATGTACCCCTTATAAAACAACAATCTAAAATGTGTTACTCTGTACAATGCTGTTTTTAAAATCTGCAGAACTATACAAAATGTATCCAAGTATGTAAAACTATTATAGTTTGACACTTAATGTAATTAGCAAATTATGAAAATATATTTAATTTCTAAAGATAATTTCAGGTATATTATGGTTGAAAAACAGAAGTAAATATAAGTTCACTTAAGTCACAGGAAGATATAAATAGGGAAGAAAACACTAAGCAAAATTAATGGTTATAAAAAGTAGCAATAAAAATCAACCAAAATACCGATATAAAAACTCTTCTGTTTTAAACACCACTTAGAACATTTGATTCAAATGAAGAGTACTGAAAAAATCCCTTTGTATTAAAGAAATAAATGTATAAGGATATTTAAACTATGCCTTAAAATTAAATGGCCAAATTAAAAACTATTTCAATGAAAGGCAATATATTAAATGCAACTGACATTAGAATCAACAACAAATAACAGATTTCTGAATATGTAGCAAGGGTGGAATCCAAGTTATCCTTATGTAAATCAAAAGAAATTCATAATTGATTGGAAATGGTATGGGTATACCAACATAGTACATTTTAAAAAGATTAAAAATTAAGGCTATTCATAATTGTACAAACTATAGTGTTTTTTATGTGACAATGTATTCATTTAACACATCAGATATTTTCTAATTTTCATACATTATTTTTGTAACTATTCATTATATTTTTTCAAATTTAGAACTAATACCATATATCATACTGTATTTTAAATGCAGTAACAAAATTATTTTAAATTCACTGAATTTTCTTTTGTGCTATTTAGAAAAAAATTTCCCTGGCAATAACATGCCTTCTCTTTTTATACTAGTAATTGTATTTTCAATTTATTAATCTTAAGATTGTTAAATCAAGAAAGTTTGATTTAAAATCTAATTACAAATGAGAATAAATTAAAAATCAGAAGGAAAATGGAAAAACTTTACAAAAACAATAATGGAGGTCAAGAAAAATATTCTAATATAAGAATGAAAGATAGCTTTAAGCAATAAAAGCCAGAAACAGAAAGTAAAACTTTTAAGACCAAATAAAAATATTTATCAGATCACGTTCTTTACTAAATTAATAATTAGACAATAATCTACTACTGTTCTGGGGTCACAAATTACCTTCTCTACCACACCTCCCCAGGAAGATAAATACATAACTTCTATATGCTGAGATTCACAGTTTCTGGACTTATTTTCCCACCACTTAAACTGTGGATCATTGCGATCATATGAGAGTGTTTGTTCAACTCCTCTTGCTGAAGTTTCACCAGCGACTCCTTCTCTTCCAAACGACCTTCTAATTGGGCCTTTTGAACCTCTAGGGAGGAAGCCTAAAGAAGTGGGGAAAAGGGGAAGATTTGAGGAAAACAACTTAGCATATCTTCCCTTCACAGATATCTTAAGATGTTCTAATTTTCATTTGTAAAACAACCATGTCAAAAGACACATTACAAATATGTACTACATTTAGTTAAATTATATGGTAAGTTTAAGATAAGGAATTATTAATACAGATTGGAAAAACACATTCAATGTATCTTTTTAAGTCAATATTAGCAGCTGAAATTTTGCAGAAAATATTACACATTACAATTTGGAATCACTATTAAGATAACCACATTAAAGGAGAACCAGGAAATTGGTAAATGTGGCATTAAATTTTATGCCTCTTCTGTCATTTGTGCTCTGTGGTTGTTCAAATGGTCATTCAATCCTAGTCCTCATCTTCCTGGTAGCAGATGGGCCAGAAAGCACTATTCACAGCTACCACACATAAACAACCAGGACAAGGTGGAATGAGACTAGACCAGATTCAGAACACTGCATATGTCTACTGTTCCACTTAGCTTTGTGACTGACCTTGAGCAAGTAACTCAAGACTCACTTTAATTTGTAGGTTTAAAATACTTATTGATACTTATATATTAATATATGTGTTAGGAGGATTCAGAAAAATGTTTCAAGGGGTCCTTTGCAAATTATAAAGTTCTGAACAAATACGAACTACTCCTAAAAGAACAGAGATGCAGCCATATACAATTATACATGTGGATGTATTTGGCATCCAGAACTGGGACTCCCTTTAGGTATTCTTTGCCTACTTAAAAGGAGTTAAGTGCTGGCACAGAATATATATTTAATAAAGTTTTGGTGATTTTAGGAAATCACTTTTCACATTGTGAAGAGAGTCTTTATAATAAAACAATTGTCAATTTTGAGATTATAGTATCTTCTAAATACAATTACTAAGTAGAACTTTAATTTACCCAAATTCATCTTTTTCACAAAATCAGACTTACTATAAATGAGAACTCAACAGATTCTTACCTTAATGCTCAATTCTTTTCTTATCTGTTCTGTTCTGTTTAATTCTTTTCTAAGGATATCAATGGTTTCTTCCTTATCTTCCCTTTCTTTTTGCAAAACTTTAATCTTTTCTTCTTGTACTTTTGTTTTTTGTTGCATATCTTAAAAACAAACAGAGTCAGCTATATGCCCAGAAGTCCTATAACTGATGTTACCCTGAAAAAGTTTATTAGGCAGTACGTAATTAGGGCAAAAAAACGACAACTAGGAAGATGAGGAAATATCTTGCTGGAAATAAAAGTTTTATAGTATTTGATTAATAAAAAACACCACCTAACTCTTCCCCTATGCCAGTATTAAACAAAAAATGCCAAATCTCCATGTCTTTCCCTTTTCCTCTGTTCCTATTATATATACTTATAGTAATGAAGGGAAAGACAAACCTTAGAGCTCAAAGGTTAGAAGAGAGATGGAGAAAAGTATGAAAATTATATAGGCAGATGTCTGTATTCTAAGGCAAGTGAGTTAGAACAAAAATGTTTTTTTGTGGATTTCAGAGCTACTACTATTGAGAAGCTGGTAACTAAAAATTACCTAGCACTGCCACCTGCTGTTACATTCTTTTAAAACTCATTTTAAAAAGAATCCTTTCCTTAACTCCCAGATTAAAAAAAATATATATTGCCTTTTCAATTTAATCAGTCTAACTAAACTGCTCTGTAAAATGTTATGGCAAGAAAAGGGGAGCTGTTTAAAATGTGATCTAATGTTTAAAACAATGAGAGAAGTAGAAAATAATGAAAAAGCAAAATAAAAACCATTCATGCTTTGATTTTTCTTCCAACACAAGATATGTTAAAATATAGACAATTTATTAAATAAGAAGCTACTTACTTGCTAGCTTACATTCTCTGTCTACTAGTTGGTTCTGTACTTCTTTTCTCTGTTCTTCTTTCTCTATTAATTGGGCAATAGTCCTGAAGTTTAAAAATATAGAAGAAAACATCAAGGAAATATTTCATTTCTTTTTCTCTCCAAAAAGTATTTTATGAGACAGTTAATAAGAATAATAATCACCTTCACATTTTGCCAAAAATGTATTTTATATCTAAAATAAGTTATAATTCTATTAATTTATCTGTAAAAATAATGTTCTATATAAAGGGAATCATTGTTTTTGAAAAATCCAAAATAATTAGAATTAAGAACTAGGGATTTTACTTTTCATTTTGTTGCTTGAATGACTCATTCAACTTTTTCACTGTCTCAATTTGTTTATTTAGAGAATCACATGTGATCTGTAAATCTTTATTCTTCTTTTCGGCGGTTTCATTCCTGAAAAGACAAGATGAGTTGATATTTTTATGGAGGAAAACATATGATGAGGAAAACACTGTGTGTCCTTTTATTATTTCTTCAAATCAAACTGCATACACTGAAGGAAAGAAGAGGAATGTTATGAACAAGCAAGACACGAAGAAAGAATAGTAACTCAAAAAGATATTAAAGATATGTTTTGGGCGATGTTGGAGGTAATATTTACTATGAAAAGAAAATATGCAGGGCATTTACCTCATATTTATGGATATAGAGCTTTATTTTACAGATAACATTGCCTTACATAATTTGCTATATAGTTATCTTTATAGTTAGGTCCAGAAATTTTTTAAGAACTTCTCTAAAACGATGAAGTCTATTAAAACATAAAACTTAAGTCTGCCATCATTAGCCTCTTGGGCATAATATATGTTTAATTAAAAATGTCAAATTAACAAAGTGGTTGAGGACACAAAACTTCTCTGGTCTCTTTAGAGCTCTGCATCTAATAGTCCTGCTTATTTTACCTGCAAAGTAAACACAGAAATACTTTCTAAAGTGATACTTTGACACCCAAGTATCTTAAGTATAAAATGTCCTTTTCACGTCATTAAGTACAAACTAGTGGCACTGGGCAAATCTGGCCAGAAGTATTTTACTTGTCCCACACAGTTTTAAAATTTTGAATTTGGGGGCACCTGGGTGGCTAAGTCAATTAAGTGTCTGACTCCTGGTTTTGGCTCACATCATTATCTCACACTTCTTGAGTTCCAGCCTTGCTTCAGGATCTGCACTCATAGCACAGAGCCTGCTCAGGATTTTCTCTCTCTCCCTCTCTCTCTGCCCATCCCCTGCTCACATACTCCATTTCTCTCCCAAAATAAGTAAACTTAAAAAAAATAAAATTCTAAATTTGAATGCCTTTAGGTAGTCTCTACCATTATAAATGATCTTTCCCCAGCCAGCTTCATTATTTGTTACCCATATGGCCCTTTAAGGCAGGAGTTTTACCTCTTGGCCCCTTACTCACTATCTGAACATCAGCAGTTCCTGGAAACCACGTATTTCTCTGGGACCACTGCTTACTTTTTCTCACACCCTGACTTAACAACAATAGTCCACTCTGTCAGGGCTGCCTAAAACAATCAAACTTTGGAGCAAGTTGTTGGGAGAAAATACCCCATTTGGGATATTTTTCATCACAAATTTTCTAGATGCTATACATTTTCTACACTTCATTTTAGCTGATGGGCAAATGAGCACATGGACCTTGTAGTTAAAATTTTCTGTATCTCTGTATTAATAGCGTAGACAAAACATTTTTTCAAATCTTACCAATCTTAAAATATAAGTTAAAACAAAGAACACGTTAACCAGAATGTTTTAATTTTTATTGTTTGGTAGAAAACACATAACTGTTCCTGGTCTTCCTTATATTTCAGAAGTTTTAAAACTGACCTAAAAGATAGAAAATTTCAACAGAGGAGGAAAACACAATCTCACATTTTGTTAGTGGGCATGTAAGTTATTGTAGCCTTTTTGGAAGGAAACTTGGCAATCCATCAAAATTTGAAGACACATACCCTTTAACCAACAACTCACCTATAAGAATTTATTCCACATATATAGTCATACATATAAGTAAACCATATTCAACGACATTAAGAAGAAATGCTGACAACAAATTAAGCAATGATTTAAACACTAACATCCGAGTTTCCATGCTATTAGGCTGAATACTATGCAATATTCAACACATTTGATCTGCAGAAATGGCCTATTAAATGGCTCAACTTATTACAAACTGTGGTAACTATGTACTGTTTCAGACCCTAGGGATTTGTCAGACTCGACTTTGTCAGACAAAGCAGACTCAACTTGTTCTTGTGGTGCTAACATCTCAGATGACTAATGACTGCATGAATACATGAAAAAAGTACAGTCAACTGGAAAAAAAAACAAAGAGTCCTGAATTGTTTCTGACTTGGACCCAGAGTTTGAGTAAGCAATACTTCATTTACCTGTGATGTAAGTTTCCTGCCAATTACTTAACTTATGGAATTATCAGAACATAGGAATGCTTACAAAAGGATTTTAGGACCACAGGAAAAAAAAAATGCTGTGTGTTCATTCTAGATTCTAACTTTACACAGAAATATTTACTTTATTCATTTACCTCTGAACAAGTTCCATGTAGGATTTTGTGAGTATTTCATGTTCTTCAGCCACAGACTCTAATTTTCTATTATGTTGGAAGAGATGCTCAATATCACTCTGGGCTCTTTCTGATTCAACCTGTTGTGCCTTCAGCAACACACCAAGCTCTTCATTTTTTCTCTCAACTTCTCTCAACATACCAGCAAGTGTCCGTGCCTAAAAACAAACAAAACAGAACAGAGGCTTTTCTACCATGTATATAATATGCTCAGTTTCTACAATTTAAAAGGTTTACCAAATATCTAATAGGCTAGCATCTATTGGGTTATATAAAGTTTTATTAGTCACACATACTTATTATTTAACTAGTTCTAACAAATCTGACACTGTTATAGTTTTTTACTTAATAGATTGTTCTGACTAGAACAATCTTGGTATGGTCAGATTCACAGAAATGAACACAATTATAACAGCATGAAGGTAGCTCTACACACATTACTCAATTAAAAGGGTAAGTGTGCTCCTTGGGGCTAGCCATCAACTCCAAACCATAAAATTTATACAAATCAGTTTTCTCCATTTTAGGTAGGAATTAAGAATAAGATCTTAACCATATCACAGATGTTTAAGAAAACACTTAAAATCAGCACAGAGAATACAATCTAAATTTAATATGAAAGTATTTGTGACATGAAACATTAAAGAAACAGAAAACTAGAATGAGAAGTGAACTCTCCCCACCATTCATTAGCCTGAGAAATACTCTTATTTTGAAATGCCAGATAAAAACCTAAGCCCTTCTATATTTTTATGACAGTCTATAAAACAGTTAATACCCCATTATTATTTTTATAAGTCTTTCCAGTAAAATGAGTAAAACATTAAATTCTCCAATAAAATGCAAGACATGTTCAACAGATATAGAATGTAAGAATGCGCTATGGGAAGGGAGAGGACAAAATGATTTTAATATCACTAATTTTTTTGTTGGAATTTATGATAAATTCAACATGCTATTAGTCAAGACCAATGAATCTATGTCAAAAGAAAAGGAAAGCATATGGTTATATTTATTCATATTTTTAAAAATATCTGTACTTAAGACTCTAAAGGTATTCTATGTGTCATTGATTTTAATGCTTCTCTCAAAAGTCAAATGACTTTATTATAATTCATTACAAATGATATCAAACTGTTGAGATTCCATTTGTGTCTGTTAGGAAATTTCATACTACTGCAGTAAGTTCTTACTCCTAATGATGCACACAGCACAATATCGAACTTTCTGAGCACCTGAGTATGGTGCTTGCTGGGGCCGGGAGATAAAACAGTCTCTGACATCAAGGATCGAGGTGGGGTTATACAATTTTCACAAGTGTGGGAAGAAGAGGACCAGAGAAAGCTTCCTAAGAAATGGAGGTAAACTAAAACTAAAACCTGAAGGATTATTAGGAGTTAGGCAGAGAAAGAGGAAAAGTGTTCCAGACATGGCAGAGCAAGTAAAAAGACAGGGAGACCTAAGAGTATGCCAAGTAACTGCAAAGTAACAGAACTGCGTAAGAAACTGCAAAGTAAACTAATACAGCTGACTGCAGAAAATGCACAGAAATGCCAGGAGATGCGGAATGAGTTAGAATCCTTGTGTGCCAAACTAAGGAATTTAAACTTTCTTCTGAGTAAAATGGATAGCTACTGCAGAGTATTTAACACAAAAGCAATAAAATCAGATTACAGCCTCAGGGCTCACTGTGGAGGAAGAAGGGAGAGTGGAACAAAATACAAGACAGATGACTTGGGATGCATGGGGAGGGTGGTTGAGAAGAGGGCTCCAGCCTGAAGGTAGGAAGTATAGGCTCTGCTATGTTTTCATATAAAAAAATGAAGGATTTGACCTGTAGCAAATAGTGGCAAGAACAGAGACAAGGCAGAAAAAAGTAATATTTAGAGGAGAATCAACTGGATTTGGTAAAGGACTCCTTACAGAAGGTAACTGTGTGACTTCCAGGTTTCTTGTCTGGAAAACCCTTCAGAACAACATACAAAAAAGAATAAATTTTTAAAAAGGTTGCTGAGTTCAGGACTGGTTATACAGAATGGGAAGTATTTGCTATTTTTTAAACAGAGCTATATAGGAAGCATTTACTACTGAGCAAAAAGGATCTTGGCTCAGCACATAAAATTGGCGGCATTAACATTCTGGTAATGACTGGAACCATAGACTACCTAATAACAGCAAAGGGCTTAGAACATAACATGGGGAAAAGCCAGTATTTTAGGGTTGAGTGGAGAAAAAGAAATTCATAAAGGATACAGAAAAAGAATATCCATTAATTCAGAAAGAAAACCAGAAGTTGACGTTGTGACCAAAATTAAACAGGGGAGGGTTTCAAGATGGAGGGAATAGTCGTGTCAAATGCTGAGAACGGTTTACTTCAAATACAGGAACAAAAATAGAACCACAGTTTTGTACATGTACTACTTAATTTATTTTTCCACTTATCAGCTAGATCTTTGTATTGTCCACACCTCGGTCTCAGCTTGAGTTCTTTGGCAGCGGTACTGAGCAATCAGCCGATCAGCCTGGGCCAAGGCTAGAGCTTTTGCTTCCAAAAGATCTTGTAGCCTACTTTCTTTGGACTATAAGAAAACATACCATCAATCTTTATCACCTCCCAGAAAACACCTTTAATAAAGCTTAACAGTTACATATAGTTAAAACGAGCTTGTACTCACAGCTAATGTGGACAGTTTCATTTCGTATACATCCATTATGTCAGATATTCTCACATCATTAATCTGATCCTTTACCTAAGTTTTAACAGTCAAAAATCAGAAAGCTTTCACATTCAACAAAATAAAAAAAATAAATGTCTGTGAAACTAAATCATTAAAATTTAATGAGTAACAATGTAAAAAAATACGAATGTCCTATCAGGTGGTTCACAAACATTTCACTAACCTGATTATTGCAGAAGAGTATCTGGGTAGGATTTGATATGCTTGTGGGATATATTTCTTAGATGGGAGGTAATAGAGGGGTAAGGGTGGGCTGCCCGGGGAAGACTAGGGGGAAAAATGATTGCTGTGCTAAAATGTTATAATTTTATGGCTAATGTTTTTCTTTCTTTCCAAACTTTCTAGAATATTGTTATTTTCATATTAAAAGAAAGGTTTCGGGATGCCTGGGTGGCTCAATCAGTTAAGCGTCTGACTTCGGCTCAGGTCATGATCTCATGGTTCGTGGTTCTGAGCCCCGCATGGGGCTCTGTGCTGACAGCTTAGAGCCTGGAGCCTGCTTCAGATTCTGTGTCTCCTTCTCTCTCTCTGCCCCTCCCCTGCTCATGCTCTATTTCTCTCTGTCTCAAAAATAAATAAACGTTAAAAAAAAAAAATTAAAGGATAAGTTTCATTGCTCAAATTTGCATCTAAAGTTGCTTAAATAAATATTATAATCAGGGCTGATATTCAGTTGGTATGTACCACGCAGAATCCCATTTATAACGGCTATTTGCCACTCACCACCATTCCAGCCTGTAGTTTCTCTATTAATTCCTCAATGTTCAATCCAGAAACTCTAGCTTTCAAAAGTGGAGGAGTTAAACATTTTACCGATCTTGGAACACTGTGATTTAATGATTGCAAGGGCATTCTCCTGGGCATGTGTTCTGTTTCCTGTTGTCTATAGGCATTGTTTGCTGCTATGCTTTCTCCAAGTCTGAATTGGAATCAAAAAGAAAAACAAATGATTACAAAAAACAGAGCAAAAGGCAAAGTTAGTATAGAATTAGGGAATCTCTAGAATGGATCTTTTTGGGAATATAAGCCTTCACATGTTTTTGAAATAATCTTGGAGTTTATGATGAAGACAAATTTTGGAAAATATCCTAAAAATTTGCCAGAAGAAACTCTTTTCTAGTTACAACCCCTTATAATGACAATTCCACCTCTGGTTTGGAGGCACCTGAACTGGTCTTTGAGTGTGGATTAATTGTAAAAATTAAGTACAGTGATATTGCTATTGGTAAGAACATCCTTCTTACCATGGACAACATCACCCGTCCTTTACCTATGTCCTTCAGTCTTGCCCTTTCTCGTCAGTACTTTCTCACCAACCTGACTATTCTGCCCCTTCTACTTACCATATCTTGTTCCTGCCTCAGGGCCTTTGTATGAGCTGTTCCTTTACCAGATCTGCATAGACTTGGCACCTTCTTATCATCAGGTCTCAGTTCAAATTCACTTCCTCAGAAAGGCCCCTCCATCCACAGTGAAGTGCACATTATGAAACTTAATTTTTTAAACTTGTATCCCAACTAGAATGTAAACCACATGACAGTGGCTCCTGGTCTAATTTACTGCAGTATCAAAAATGCCTATTAGAGGGGTGCCTGGGTGGCTTAGTCGGTTAAGCGGCCGACTTCAGCTCAGGTCATGATCTCGCAGTCCATGAGTTCGAGCCCCGTGTCGGGCTCTGTGCTGACAGCTCAGAGCCTGGAGCCTGTTTCAGATTCTGTGTCTCCCTCTCTCTGACCCTCCCCTGTTCATGCTCTGTCTCTCCCTGTCTCAAAAATAAATAAAACGTTAAAAAAAAAAATTAAAAAAAAAATGCCTATTAGAGGGCCTGCACATTGCTGGCCCTCACCAGATGTTTGTTAAATGTCTAAATAAAACAAACATACACCAAAAACCTACTTATGTACCCACCCACCCAGCATATGAATTCACCTTATTAAACTAAGATGATGTAAATAAACAAAGGCAAAAACAGACATAAATAAAACAAATGAATACCTTAAACAGTGTCAAAAGAGAAACATAGACAACACCAGTAAGAATGGGGCAGCCAAGATATAAAGTGGTAGATTTCACATACAGAGACAGAGGATAAGACTCCCACTTTCAGCGAAGCTGAAGCTTTCTATTCTGAAACACAGGGGCTTTCCTTTATATCAGATTACCAAAGTTGGAGCAACCAAGCCACCACAAAATGAAGCAGCTTCACTGACCACTTTAAAAAAAAATTTTTTTTAACGTTTATTTATTTTTCAGAGAGAGAGAGAGAGAGAGAGAGAGAGAGAGAGAGAGAGAGAGAGAGAGAGACAGAGCTTGACAGGGGAAGGGCCAGAGAGAGTGGGAGACAACAGAATCCGAAGCAGGCTCCAGGCTCTGAGCTGTCAGCCCAGAGCCTGATGTGGGGCTCGAACTCACGAACTGCGAGATCATGACCTGAGCCGAAGTCAGACGCTTAACCGACTGAGCCACCCAGGCGCCCCCAGACCACTTCTATCTTTAAATTGAGAAGCTATTTGTCCATTTATTTGTTTAAAAATATTCACTATAAAATGAAGACAATTTTGATTATGTGGTCTTGTTCTCCATAGTTCTTAATCTCTTAATTTAGGATTACTTAAATTATTAATTCTGAAAAATGAGTTTGCTAAGTCAGTTAAAGAAAATAGCAGAGGTTAGCAAACTTTTTAAAAGACAATGCAGTAAGTATCTTAGGCTTAATAGTTACAACTACCTAATCCTGATGTCATAGCATGAATGTAGACACAGAAAATACAGACAATATGAAAATGAATGGGTATGTTCTTGTTGCAATACGACTTTATTTACAGCCTGCCTGCTGGCTATAGTTTTCAGAACGCCAGCATACAGGAATGTCTTACCTGCTTATCAACTTGCTTCAGTTTATTCAAACCACTTTTGCAAATTCATTTATACTAGCCACTTAAATGTTTTTTTTTTAAGTTTATTTATTTTTGGAAGAGACAAAGTGAGTGAGCAGGAGAGAGGCAGAGAGGGAAAGAGAGAGAATCCCAAGCAGGCGCTGCACTGACAGTGCAGATGTGGGGCTTGAACTAATGAACTGGAAGATCATGACCTGAGCTGAGACCAAGAGTCATATGCTTAACCGACTGAGCCACCAAGGTGCCCCAAGCCCCTTAAATTTTTTAAAATTAAAGTAGAACACAACTGGACATTTGGTTAACCATTTAGTTTACAGAGAGCCCGAAAATCTCAATTTTTTTCAAACATAACAGCAAATACTCTCTTACTGTTTGAAATTAATGAGTATAGCGGACAATTCTGCCTGGCCATTATCTATTCCACTTTCTGAAAAACACAGGATTTTTCTTTAGGAACACTACCACCGCACCCAACCTTTCAGTCCACATAGTTCTTTACGGCCGAACCCTTGGTATCTGTAAAACGATCCAGATCTGGTCAATGAGAGTGATGCTTAGACTTACCATTTATACAACTGGGAAAGTTCTTTGTTTTCTTTTCTGTTTTGTTTTCATTGGTAGTTTTTTAGTCCTAAAAGCTATGTTCTTTATTAAGTGTTTAATCCTTTAGAGCAGGTTCTCATCATATCCTCTGGCAATTCTGTGGTTACCTACAACCCTTAAGCTGAGGAAGTTTTTCCTCAAATCTAACCTAAATGTCTTTTTACCTTTTTTTTTTTAAGTACAGCTGACACAGGGAAACTTGTTCTATCTTGTAAGAAATAAACTGATAGGATGTAAAGCATGGTTCAGAAGCTGCTATGTTAATAGAGCAACTGAGAGACAGAGAGGCATAGTGCCTGGATAAAATATTTAACCACCTAAATGTAGTTTTTCCCTGAGTATACACCTGGTCTTTTCAGTTACTGGAATCAAGTTTTCTTTTAATCACTTGAAAAATTACTGACTGTTACAATGTCTTTAATTCACAAATTTTCTAATCTATCTGTATTGAGGACTACCAAAGAAACATAGCAGGATATTCCAGAACCACGAAAGATATACCGCAAATGACTACAACTCACACTAAGGCAGGAAAATCTGGCAGTGGAGCAGCTTCCAATAGTATTCCCAATCCACACTGTACTTGTTCTCTATTATCTGATGTTAAAGCAAAAGCCAAGGGTGTAATCAGGCGTGGATCCTAAGTAAATCAGAAACCAGAAAACAATAATGTCAGCAGAAAGAATAATGTCAGGCTTTTTAGAGCAAGATGAGTAAATAGAGCTAAATCATAAAATAATTCTAGGCAAATTGTGAACAGTTTCTACCTGATGTTCGAATGTATTTATTAGCCTTTACCTAGTTATAGTTATCTACACAGTCAATATGAACACTAGCTTTAAAAATTTCTGGCAAAAGTTTTGAATGGTTTTGTTGTGCCTATGAAAATCATATTTTCAATATTTGGATGAATTTAAAATATCATCCATAGCTGACTGATTTTTGAATTTTGTTTGTCCAGCTACCCTTAAAAAAAAATCTGGCTATAAGAAATAATAACTAATCATTTCCAATTAAAGTCAAAAGTAAGAGTAAAATTCAAACTAAAAAAATTCTAATTTAGTAACTGAAATAATTATACTTAAAGCATAAGTCTTTCGTGTCAGCAAATATTTTTTATTAGTACTGTAAGCCCCAAATAATTTATTCTGAAAAATATCTCCTAAAGGACATAAAAATCAGTTTGATTCAACTTTTAAGGTGTTAACAGAGAAAAATAGTAAAATATGAATCCTTTATAATTATCCACATTTTACTATGTTGAGTATCTTGTAAGTACTCAGTTACAATTGAAGGCCACAGAACCATGTTAAGAGCTGGGCTTTATCTCCATAACCTTCATGGTAACTCTTTGTAACTGCTCCTATGGAGAGGGATCATTATTTTCATTCTGTAGTTATGGAAACTGAGGTTCAGAGAAGTGAAATAACTTGCTCAAGTCCTCAAGTCCACACTAATAAATGGTGGAGTCAACATCTGAACTCCATCTCTTCAGCATTATGCTCTCAGAGTGTGTAAGTGGCACCTGTGTAAGGTTTCAGTTTTGGCTTCTATACAGGCCCCGGAGCCATCTTTGTTAAATCATTATAGTAACTTAACTCACACATGTAAGTCAGGTTTTGTGGCTATCAAGGTAAACATTTAGAGCTCTTATTCAGCTACTACTATCATCAAAATTTGTGAGTTAGCTATTTTCTGCACACCCTCTCTCGTCCTGTTATCATTCACAATCAAGTCCTTTTCTTCCAGATGTGTCCTTTATCCTCTTAATATCCTACCTCATCAACCCCAACCAAAACCAAAAACTTCAAAACAAATACCACCCCCTCTTCACTGCAATACTAGTAGAAATAAACAAACCTGAAGTAGGACACAAGAAAGGAAAAAGGCTGAGGAAGCACTACTATCATAAACAGCCCATACATTAGAATCAGAAGCATTTATGTTCAATTCCTGCAAAACTATGTAAAATCACCATATATTGGGAACATTACAGCTACTTAAGACAACTAACAATTGTCTTCTGATGGCCAATTCTAAGAGAAACATTTTCTAAAGATTAAGAATATCAAAACAGAAAATCACACATTAGGAAGCATTTATGTATGAATAAACTTCAATATTTGAAGAGTTTAAACTCACCTGCAGGATTTTGTAGAAGCTTACTTCCATGCCAGGAACCAATGGTTTAAGCTTGTTCATCAAATCAAGAGTTTTCAAAACTACATCAGCAGCAAGTTTGCTTTAAAAATAAGTCATATTTCAATTAGATAACTAAAAAACTGCTTAGAGATTTATTTCTGTCATAATTCTAAGAATATTCTGAAAAACCAACACTTTTGTTTCTAAACCTCAGGAAGATGAATATTTTATTTATTTATTTTGAGAGAGAGAGAACCCAAGGAGGCTCTGCACGCTGAGTCCAACATAGGCTTGATCTCATGAACTGCGAGATCATAACTTGAGCTGAAATCAAGAGTTGGACGCTTAACCAACTGAGCCACCTAGGCGTACCAAAGTATTGTTTCTTTTGGGAAGTAAAAATACAATAGAGACCAGCATCCTTATAACCCAAGTCCAAAAAAACAAATTGGCATTAATAGTCTAGGTTTAGACAGTGTTTGTTTTTCCAAACTCAAATACCAGCATGCTTCAATTTTCTGCTCCAAATTACTAGCAGCATTGACAACATGACCTATTTAATTCTTAGCTCTGTCATTGGAATATCAACAATAAAGGGCAACCTTAAGTGGTGTAGAATACCTAATATTTACCAATACACTAAACCATATTTTCAGCCTTGTACCACAAGGCAGTATAAAAAAGTAAAAAAAGGTAATCCTTGTTCTTGAGGATCACAAATTATTGACAATTGTGACATTTATGGAAATCAGAACAAATCAGTATGTAGCATTTAGCAGGTCCTCAATAAAGACTTGTTAATGGACTTAATTCATGAGGGAGGAGGGGGATAAAATAATCTCATCACTATCAGAGAAAATCCACCTTTAAATGAAAGTCCTGACATGCCAGTGAAAAGAACAACCTTTGTTAGTACAAAAACTACTAATTTCCTCATAATAAAAAAATGACTCTTTTTCCATGCTTTTTGGTTAAAATGAACATAAAAATAATTCCTGAGGCAATGTCAAAAAAACCTCCTAAAAAGGAGTATAAAAGACCCTTAGATAATAACAAATTAAAACAACACAAAATGAACAATGGAAAACAAATCGCATGTTAAGATTATCCTTTCTTTAGAAGCATATAAACTATGAATTGAATGTTTTTAAAATTATGAAAAAACTTTTGTTAATTCTGTGCCATTTGGATTTCATATACGCACCACAAATCAGAATCTGCTACCTTTGTTCCAAACCCCAGATCAATCTTGCCATATGTAAATTGTTGTTCTATCAGAGTGGTACATTTGACAGTAGTCAGAATTTTTGCAACATGCATTTTTAGAGTATCATCTCCACACAGAGGTAAGTTTTGTTAAGGAATACAAACAAAAAATTTTCAAAAAACCGCTTATATTTGTATAGCACTTTATGATATTTAGAGTGATTTCATACAAAGTATCTTGTCACTCCACTTCCATACAATTATTATTAGCTCAATGGCAGATTAGGAAACTAGACCTCAGAGAATTTAAGTGACTGGTAAGTGGCAAGAGATGGGACTGAGACCAAAAGTCTGTTACTCTGCCAGATGTTAGTATTAGCAGGTTATCACAATGGTTCAATATTTGCTGAACCAAGGGAAGTTATTTTTTCCTATTTTGTATACTACAAGTTAATTTGAATATCTATATTAAAAAGGGGTCACCTTTGGCTCGGAATAGTACCAGTTTTGAGGTTTGCATATAACAGCTATCTCTAGGATCAAGCAACATAATCATGTGTCTCTACAGCAGTGGTTTTCAACTTTGGCTGCATGTTAGAATCACCTGGGCAGTTTGAACAATCAATCACAACACCTCTCCCCCGCCCCCCCCCCCCCCCCCCCCAGGGTTTCACATTACTCCAATTAAATTAGAATTGCTGGAAGGAAGTAAGGTTCAGGTGTATTTTTAAAACATTCTCCAGGTAATTCTAACACATAGCCAGGGCTGGGAATTACTGCGGTAAAGAAAAATTAAGAAGCAGCAGCTCAGAGAAGAGAGTAAACAGATGTGGAATTTGCTCTAGGGCAGGACAAAGTTGAGCAAATTCTTGTTGCTCTGAGATATAAAAAAGAAAACCTGACCAGGTATAATATAAGAGATATGGTTTAGATATAATGGCTCCTTATTGATAATAGAAAGCATTAATGAAATATTTTAAAAATGGAACTTGGGCTTCATATGGACGTAGAATCAGCTGATCTAAAAGAAAACAGCTAGCACAAGGAAAGACCTAAGAAAAATGCATGCAATATGGAAGTTAGGCAGTGACAATAACTGAACTCAAGCTTTTCTTTTTTAGAAATAAATGAATTTGTCTTGACAACATTTGTCTTTTTTATAACCAAGTGTGATGTCATCCTTATTAAAACATTCCTAGAGACTTTAATTTTCAGTAAAAATTATAATATAAACTAAACTATAATGACTCTACTGATGTTTGTTTATTCTCTGATTTGCTGCTACCAATGGTGGCACCACAAATCGCCCAGGGACAGCAATTAGCACTAGAGTAACAGAGCGGTTCTGTTACTTTAGAATATATCTCCTAATCTCAAATTATGATAAAAATGTCCAAATTAAGTTTAAAAAGTATTCTAAAAGTATTATTTAGTTCAAAAGTTTTACAAAGAAAAATAAGGAAAAAATAAAGTCTGGATAACTTTTTTCACACTCTTTATTGAGGATTAGTTCTATAGTTTAAACTTCAGTAATTCTGAATAGATGCAAGCGTGAGAAGTGACAAAATTACAAATAAAGACAAAAATGCAGTAAATGTGATGCTAGAAAAAAATGAGCGGTTAGTTTCCATGTTTTAACAGCAAAGGATATTTAACAAAACTTCAGTGGCCTTGACCATCCTTTCGCATTTTTTTCTTAGTAAAGCTTCATTTAGATTTTGTTCTGTGAATTGAAGTTGATCAAGGATTGTAGGCAGTAGAAGGGTCACAAATCGGTCAGCTGAGGAGCAGTTAGCAGTATCTACAACATCCTGGAGAATTAACCACCACCAATGATTAAAAATCAAAATAAAGATGGAATAAAGAACACAGAGCTAGTCATCACTGAGCTGCAACACTCTCATCACATTTCTTATAATTACTTCAATAGTTGATTGACCTGTGTCTCCTATTTAAAATCTACCCAGTTTTGATGGCTATGATGACTTTTTTCTTAAATGGAACAGTAAGGTTTGGGGTTATTCAACTGTAAACAAGACTTAAATTTTTTTTTTTTAATGTTTATTCTTGAGAGAAAGAATGAGTGGGGGAGGGACTGGGAGAGAGAGAATCCCAAGCAGGCTCCAGGCTTTGAGCTGTCAGCATAGAGCCTGATGAGGGGCTTGAACTCATGAACCACAAGATCATGACCTGAGCTAAAGTCGGATGCTTAACCAACTGAGCCACCCAGGTGCCCTTCAACTACAAAGAAGACTTTTAACTAGACTGTATCTGTGATTTCAAAACAAGAATCCTGAATTTGCCAAGTGAAATTACATAATTAAATAACAATCACTGGTCTTAATACTTTACAACCATAAATAATTCCCATCAAGGATCTTGAAAGGCTTTTTAAAACGCTAAAACTGATTAACAGTCAAGACCAACATAAAACAGAAAGAATAATTTGTGCATAATCTTTGACAAATATATTTAATCACTCATATACATTTTTGTTTGTGCCTAGGATCCAGTCATGAAGGGAAACACTCCAGGAAGATACTGTGTTAGGCAGAATGGTATAAAAACAGGGAAAACAGTAGAGAATGCTAAAAGACCTAGATAGTAGAAACTACCAGAATGTAATAGCCTCTACAGAAAGAATTTTTGTCTGTATCCTAAGTGCCTCGCATTGTCTGGCATGTTCCACTCCATCTGAGTGACTGAATCCAATGTTCTTATATTAATCCACTCAAAGGATAATAAAGATGGTCAACAGTATCCACTGAGACGGAGAAGCTGAACGTTACTACTGCAAAAAACATAGTCATACAACAATAAACCATACAAATCTCAGCTAATACCTTTACTTATTACACTGAAAGGAATACATATAAGTTATTCAGTGTGAAAAAAGAAAACAGTAATGTCCCTGACTTTGCCCAAAAAAAGGAAATTTAGTAGGTCAATGGTAGGGAGCTTGTTACTTGAAAAGTTTTCATAAAGTATATAAACACTTTGAAATTTACTGTGAATATTTTTGAAAGTAAACTGTTCACTGAGAATCATAAAAATGAAGAGGCATTTTGGTTATCATTATATTACCTCAAATATTTCCTTGAACAAGTCCAAAGCTAAAATAGAACAGTTTTCTGATCCATCCAGAGGTTGGCTTGACCAACGAAGTAGAGCCACAGTAGGATCTAAACATTTAGAACGGCTTCCCAGAATGGTGTTGCCAGATGGAGACTGCTCAAATATCATCTGAGTGAGCACATGGCGCAGCTGAGTCACTGAACAGAAGGCAAGAAGTAATTCTAAAACCTGTGCAATATAAAGTCTTCGTTAAATGTCAATTTCATTGGCCTGTAATGCACAAAGCAACCAAATGATGAAGTTGAAAATGACATATTTTTAAAGAAAATATTCTAAAACAAAAATTAAAAACAGCTTCCAATTTTTTCTACTATTCTTTTTCTTTCTTTCTTTTTTATTCTTTGGTGCAAAAAGGTGATTTTATTAAAGCAGGGGGACATGTGTGTAAGCAGGGGAGGGACAGAGGGAGAGGGGAGAGAAAGAATCCTAAGCAGGCTCCATACTGGGAGTGAGATCATTACCTGAACCGAAATCTAGAGCCAGACACTTAATTGACTGAGCCACCCAAGCTCCCTGAAATGACCATACTTTTAAGACAGCACTGTATTAATCAGGAGACCATATGCTATGGTTTGGTTTGACACTGTACTGTGTTCCAGTCCATCCTTACAACAGTATTGCACTGTTTTAACTATTACAGCTTTACGTTAAGTCTTAATATCTGGTAGTGTTAGAAATCCTCCAACTGTGTTCACTTTTTCCAGGATGGCTCTGGTTATTTCTGGACTTTTGTATATCCATGTGAATTTTATAATTAGCTTCCCAATTTCCATATACACCAAAGACAAAAGAAATATAAAAACAAAAAAACCCACTAAAGCCTGCTATGATTTTGCAAGTGTTCTAATCTATGAACTTAGTATATCTGTATTATTTAGGTCTTTTATAGCTCTCAATGTTTTGAATTTTTAAAAAATATTTATTTATTTTTGAGAGAGACAGACAGAGCACAAGTGGGGGAGGGGCAGAGAGAGAGGGAGACAGAATCTGAAGCAGGCTCCAGGCTCTGAGCTGCCAGCACAGAGCCCAACACAGGGCTTGAACTCACAAACCATGAGTTCATGACCTGAGTCGAAGTCAGACGCTTAACCTAGTAAGCCACCCACGCGCCCCTATCTCTCAATGTTTTATAATTTCAGAGTAGAGACCTTGTGTGCGTTGTGTTGAATTTATCCCCTAAGCATCTGATGTTCTAAAAAATCAGAAAATAGGAGTGCATGGGTGGCTCAGTTAAGTGTTCCACTCCTGATTTCAGCTCAGGTGATGATCTGTTTGTGAGATTGAGCCCCATGTCAGGATCTGTGTTGATAGCATGGAGCCTGCTTGGGATTCTTTCACTCTCCTTCTCTCTGCCCCTCCCTGGCTCACACACAGGTGTGTGTGCTCTTTCTCCCAAAATAAATAAACATTTAAAAAAAAAACCCAGGAAATCGTGTCATTTTTAAAGCTGCATTTTCTATGTAATGTTTTGTACATGTCTTTTGATGAGCTTATGGACAGGTCTCTCTTAGCTATGTAGCTTAGGAGTGGAAACGCGGTGTCACAGGGTGTATGCATATTCACTAGGCACCGTGAAACAATTTTCCAAGGGGAATGTACCAGTGAATGAAGATTTGAGGGTTCTAGGGTATTGGTAATGCTCTATTTTCTGATCTAGGTAATAGTTATATGACTGTCTTCAGTTTGTAAAACTTCAGAGCTGCACATTTAAGATTTTTCTGCACATTACAGTTTTCAAAAATTTAAAACAAAAAAGTTATGTTTTTACACACCTTTGAAGAAGAATCAGGATCCTTTCCATTAAGAAGACCTAATACTTGATTGAGACATGAAGAAAAGTGCTCATACCTAGTTTAAAATAAAAATATACATCAAATGATAAATATGAAATTGATACATCAAAAAGGATTTACATACAAGACAAATATAAAATTTAAGTGATTTCTTTCATCTATTTATTTTGAGCTTCTAATATAGAACAATCTTTGCAAAATTTATACTTGAATGATACATCCTGTATTTGGGAGAATGACTGTCGGAGAGCAATGGTTATATGACTGCTGCAAAGAGTTCAATTAGTCCTTCACAATGGTTGTATGACTGTGTTCACTTTGTAAAACTTCAGAGCTGTGCAGTTAAGATTTTTCTGCACGTTACAGTTTTCAAAAGTTTAAATATTCAAAAGAATAAAGGCAGGCAGAACATATTATGTAATGTAAAATGCAACATTATAATGGAGAAATGTATAGGATGCTGGGAGGATGAGTATCAAACCCATACTTGCTGTGGTAGGCTAGATCAGCTGAGGTTTCCCAGACTTGAGTCTCAAAAAACAAACAGGAATTAGACATCAGAAGGGGAAAGTATTCCAACCTTCCAGCAGAAGTACTTCAGGGGGAATAGCACATGGTTACACAAAAGGCATTTCTAGCAAGTTGGGGATTCTATTTATCGTCTGAAATGCTTAGACAAAAGTACCTACAAAAATGTAAAGACACAGGGATAAGAGGTTACCAGAGACCAGATTTTTGATGGCTATGCTGGGAACCTGGATATTTACCTTGAATGCAATGGGAGATCGCACACTTTAGCATTTTATTTTTTTAATGTTTATTCATTTTTGAGAGAGCGAGTGAGCGAGCGTAGGGGACGGGCAGAGAGAAAGGGAGACACAGAATCTGAAGCAGGCTCGAAGCGGGGCTCAAACTCACGAACCGTGAGATCATGACCTGCGCCAAAGTCAGATGCTTAACCAACTGAGCCACCCAGGCGCCCCAAGAACACAGACTTTAAAGGGGACATACGGTTGAAGGAAAGTTGAATATAAGGGAGGCAATAGAATGGGACACACTGAAGAGACAAGACACTTGAAAAAGAGGACAGAATGAGAGTTAATGCACAGAATAACAAGATGTGTGTTTATGAGCGAAACAGAATGACACCAAATAAGAATTGGTATAAACACAAGTAAATTGGTTCAGGAGCAAAAATTCGAAACAATTCCAATCAGGTAGGATTCAGGCTGTTGTTGCTGTTGTTCTGTGAAACAAAGATTAGGTCATCTTCTGAGTGAAAAGTGTCAAGAGGAAAGTAGTAAATATTCGAAAGACCACTGTAGATGGGGTGCCTGGGTGGCTCAGGTGGTTACACATCTGACTTCTGCTCAGGTCGTGATCTTGCAGTTTGTGGGTTCAAGTCCCATGTCAGGCTCTGTGCTCACAGCTCAGAGCCTGGAGCCTGCTCCAGATTCTGTGTCTCCCTCTCTCTCTGCGCCTCCCCTGCTCATATTCTGTCTGTCTCTCTCTCAAAAATAAACATTAAGAAAGAAAGAAAGAAAGAAAGAAAGAAAGAAAGAAAGAAAGAAAGAAAGAAAGAAAAGTCCACTGTAGGAAATGTAAAACAAAGCTGGGAATAAATATGAGAGGTGCTGTCCAGATAGAGATAGTGAGTATATGGGATACAAACTCATAAAGTGTGATTTTCCCAGGTTTTGATTGGGAACCCGGCCATTAGACTTTGGGACAGATTCAGGAATAGTTTGCTAAATGGATAGCAAATGAACAAGACAACACAATTAAATACAAGTTCCTTTCCAGAGGTGATTCTGGAGTTCTAGGCTAGACAGAAAATAGATAGTGAAACTGAGAGATTTATGGAAGAAGAGATTAAGCAACCACTTACTAATGCTAAATCAGATTATCTTTTGGTCCTCCTGCAGAGGTATATCCTGTTTACTTAGAAGTTGTTAAATAAGCACTATTTGATGGCCAGAATGGGTATACTGGGAGGACTCTTAGATAAAGAGAGAACAGGTAAAGGAAGGGCACTCTGGAAGGTTTTCTTATCCACCTATGCTTAAGAAAAAAAAAATGAAATGCTAACATGAATGCTTCTTGGTTCTGAAAAACATCAGTTAACCACATGGTTAGTAATCAACCTTGCCCTAGTGGTTAGCTTTTTAAATTTTTTTTAATTTAAATGTTTTTATTTATTTTTGAGAGAGAAAGAGAGTGAGAACAGAGAGGCAGAGAGAGAGGGAGACACAGAAGCCTAACTAGGCTCCAGGCTCTGAGCTGTCAGTACAGAGCCAGATGCGGGGCTTGAACTCAAGAACCATGAGATCATGACCTGAGCTGAAGTCAGATGCATAACTGACTGAGCCACCCAGGCGATCCAGCTTTTGGTTTTTCAACTTCTAGATTCTATGTTCCTTAAAATTAGGGACTATGTCTTTATACAACTTTTGGATTCTACATTCCTCAAAGATTAGAGACTAGGTCTTCAAATCCCTGCCTCTGCTAATAATCCCTCCTCCCCCAATACTTAACCACAGGAGGGGCTCAATAATTGTTTTCTCATTTGTGAACGACTAAATGAACTCTGAAGCAATCCCTACAACTTCCTAATTCATGATTACAAAGTAGCTAAGGCATTGGGAAAATTTAACTTCAGAAATTAAAAGGCCAGGGTGCCTGGGTGGCTCAGTTGGTTAAGCAATGGACTCTGGATTTGGCTCAGGTTAGGATCTCACAGTTGTGTGATCCAGCCCTGCTTTGGGCTCTGTGCTGACAGTGTGGAGCTGGCCTGGGATTCTCTCTCTCCCTCTCTCCTCTCTCTCTCTCTCTCTCTCTCTCTCTCTGGCCCTACCCAGCTGTGTACATGCAAGTGCTCTCACTCTCTCTCTCCCTCTCTCAAAAATAAATAAATAAATATTTAAAAAATATTAATGACAGAATCAACATGTAACAAAAAGATGGGTCTGACTAGCAGTTATCTGAGATGTTTATTTAAGAAAAAAGATATAAAAAGGCCATGAGCTCTTTGGAAAACAGTCGCTAACTGATCTCAAAAGATAAATGATTACATGAAATGTCACTGAGATAGAATGGGCATAAAAAATGTGTTCTCATTTTACCTTAAGACACAACAGAGGCAAACAATAATGTTATCCATTTTTATGCAGAAAAGAAAAAAAGGACAAACACACTGACATGAATGTTCTTATGGTAACAGTATTCTTTCAAAGAATACTAATGTCAAGATTTAAAACTGGTGTTGGAAAAGATTAATCAAGATGTGTACATTTAAGAGAATGAGACAACTTTATTCATCTAAGAAACACACACACCTGCCCTGTTCTTACACTTTTACATTTCAGGCCCGAAAAGCAAAATGACTGGGAATAAAGCACATCAAAATATTTCAATTTTATTCCTTGTTCATCAGTAGAATCCAAGTTCACTAAATCTGAAAAGGCAGTTTTATTAATAACAAACATATGTTGGTTGAAAAGAAAAAAAAGAAATACCAATAAGTCTTAAAATTTGTCAGAGAGCCATACCTGGTAAGATAATCAGCAATTTTGGGATTCTTAAGGAGATCCATCAATAGATCAACTGAATACTTCCTAGTAAGTGTGCCATCACCGTTTATGAGAATATTAAATATTAGCTGAAATGTCTGATGAATGTTTCGAGCATGGAACAGCTTAAAAACAAATCAGGAAAACTATATTATACAAAAAATTTAGGTCGACACCATTCTAAAGTTTAACAAAGAGTCTCAATGACTTAAAATATCAGAGAATACAAATTCCAGAACTATTTCACAAATAATAAAAAAATCATATTTACCTTTTCCCCAACCTCTTCATTTAATGTCAAACTGGACAATATTGAAAGTGCAAACACAACCACAGTTAAACTACTATGGGCCAGGAAGCTTATAAGAGTTCGATAAAAAGATTTCACATTATTCTGAGAAAGAAAAAAGTTCAAAAAGATATTAAAACAAAAATTAGTATTATATTTTGGTTTAGGATGTCTATCTTGAACAGAGTAGGTAATCTTTTATTAAACATTATCAAACTTGATAGATCATTCAAAAAGTGAGATGGCACATTTTCCATATTGCTTATAGTAATAAAAACAGGTACAATCTCAGTGGAAAGTTGAATCCCATGTTAAGATATGGAATTATGAGGAAATGTTTATCTTTCCCAAACACTTCCATGGCTCAAGATAAACTTCTGTCTCCAAAGCACCTCCAGTACATGAACAAATGAGATACTGTTTAATTTAACAACAGGAAACAGGTGATACTGAGTACTGCACAGCAGGGAAACTGTTCACAAACTAAGAATCAAAGAACTTTCTTGATTTAACATATTTCTAACAGTGGTTCAGTTAACCTCATTTGTTCACCTTCAGTGATCACAAGGGCTGGTGATTACTGCTAGTCATTTATTCATGGATCTTTCTAGCGGAGTTGCCACTAATTTTGTGGAAATAGAAGACTGAGGTAAACGGAATTGCCAGTGATGTTCATCCTTCCTATTAGCACAAAATAATTTAGAATTTCTCTTATTACTTAATACAAGAAATAGTGGGATGCTATAGAGAAGGAAAACTTTTAGTACTCGTTTATTAAAACTTATCATCTTAAATACAACATGTGCAAAGGGTGGAATACTTCAAGTTAATTATGTGTCAATGTGATTGTTCCTTAATTCTGTTGAGTCAGCTGGATGAGACATGAGAATTCTTGTTAATCTATTTTTAATGAAAAAGATGGATACAATTTTCTTTAAGTTTAGAACCCACCACAAATAAAAAAGATTTTACGCAAAACTTCTTACCAAAGTCTTTATGTATGTTTGAACAGAAAGATTGTGTCGACAAAGATTTGCCAATAATCCTAGACAAGGCATTGTTAACTCATCTTCAGGAGACTGACTGTTGTTTTAAGGAAAATAATAAAAGATAAAAGCATTAAGTTCATTTTAAATTACTCTTTTATGGTAATTCACATTTAAACTCCTTTTTATATGCAAAAACAATGTGAACACAGTCAAGCTTTGAGTAGTATTTGGACCATTTATTTCATGTTTTGAAACTAAATGTTCTTATTCAATTGTAGCACAGAAATATGGAAATAACGGAATGACCATGTGCTATCTCATCAGTATATTCTCCTATCAAGATTAAATATAAGCATACAATTTTCAGGGTTGATAGTTTTCTGTCCAAATCAATTCATTTTATAAATTTCTGTTATGAAGACTAAAGCTGCTTTATGCACTTGATCCTTGAAACTATCTAAAAGGAGTAAACAAGAATCAGAGTCTCACTCAATTTAAAAAGCTGGAAAAAATTATCTAAGAAAAACTGAACTATTCCACAGTTTTAGTTCGAAAATAAATCAACAAATTATTTGGTTACATGTTTGGTTGCATACTCACATATGATCTATCAGGAATGTAATTAACTCATCTATATTGGCACCAGAATGGAGAATTTTGATGTTATATGTTAATCTTTGTAGAAGTTGAATGCACTGAGAATAAAAAAAAAATAGTAATAAATATAAACATAAAAACACTTCATATGGACTCCTAATCATATTCTGAGTGTGTCACCATTTTAGGAAGCAGAGTTTAGAGTAAGAACTTTTCTATTTCTTAAATGGTTCATTTTTATTTTTAAACATAAAGTAGTGAGACTACTAAGAATTTTAGGGTTCATTTCCTGATTCCATACATTTCCACACAATCTATTTTAAACAGAGCATCTTGTCATCAACCTGGTTCACTTAACCATCTTAAACAAATATGCAAGCTGAAACATATATATTCCATCAATTCTAAGATATATTTTTTCACATTTTTGCCACTTTTAAAACTGCATGTCAGTGTAATTGGTAATGTTTTCCTTTCTTGCAACTGATGGCACTTTAGGTTCAATAAAATATTATCTGTATGAGAACTTCGAGTCTATGCTAAATAAAACTAAATCTATAGCTTCAATTTTTTTGTAGAATGTTTCCTCAACAGACTGAGATTAGATGCCAACTCATTTTACAATTTTAATACGAATAGCTTACATCTCAAAATGCTGACATCTGTGTTTATAAGTCTGTCAAAGCAGTTATAATGTAGATTTGTTTCTCTTCAAAATAATGCTGGATGTGGATAAGCTTCCCTCTTCTAGAAACTTTTAAATTACTAGTACATGTGTAATCAACCAGCTCTTAAATTTATTAATGGGGAGAACTGGGCCTATTCATGCAGTATTATGCCAGCACATATGCTATAAGCTAGCAATTTACAATAGATACTGTGAATTTTGATCTGCAAATAAGGAAGGAAAAAGAAGTATTAAGTGAAAAGTACTGTGTGGGTGTATGTACCTGCAAAAACACTGAATCACCATGGCAAGTGCTGCCCCGACAAACCATTCCTGCCAGCACGCTATTCAGGTTGTATGTGTTCTGAAGACAGTCTCTGGTTTCATTGTCTACAGCTGTAAGTTAAGATAAAATGGCACCAAATATTTAAAAAAAAATTTTTTTTATGTTTAATTTTTTTTTTGAGAGAGAGCGAGTGAACGAGCAGGGGAGGGGCTCCCTCTCTCAAGAGGGAGACACAGAATCTGAAGCAGACTCCAGGCTCTGAGCTAGCTGTCAGCACAGAACCTGATGCGGGGCTCAAACTCACAAACCATGAGATCATGACTTCAACCAAAGTCAGACGCTTAACCAACTGAGCCACCCAGGTGCCCCAAAATGGCACCAAATGTTTTTATTCATGGTTTTCATGAATAAAAGAGAAATAATCTTTAAGTTTATTTTGTATTAAAGTTACTTATCAAGTATGATATGGCTATTTTACTTATAATTACTTTCCAATTCAAAAGTTTAATCAAAGAAATAGTATGAGCTGTAAAAGGGAAGGGAGTATAAGCTTTTCCTTTTCTGTCAATAAACAAATGATTTTTCTATGTAGACTAATTTAAGGGAAAAACTTGCTTTACATACTTGCAGAAATTTTGCAGTTAAAAGATTATCATCTCAATTTTTCTGTAACTTAAAGCTGCTCTAAGGAATAAAAGTCTATTAACTAAAAAGTAAAACTTAAAAAATAAAAAGACTGTAACTTTAAAAATTTCTAATATATTTAAATGTTGAAAATGACTGCCATTCTCACACAAAAGGTTGGTGGATATTAGAATTAGCATAGCTTTTTTGGAAAGTAATTTAGTAACGATCATCAAATTGAAAAATGACCTGAAAATTCTGAGAATTAACTCAACAGAAATATACTAATATTTGACCAAAAAATCCGTAAAATGTTTATTGCACTATTGATTCTGATAGCAAAAAAAACTTGAAAAAGAGCATACATGAGTTTCCACCATTAGGAGCATAGCTGAATAAATTATAGTACTCCACAATGTGGTACAAGGCAGCTATTAGATAACAACATGGAAAGATAGCTGAGATAAGTGAAAAAAAAGAAAAATCTGATGCTCTACAACACCATTTTTAAAAAAATAACCAAAATTATCTGTTATAGAATAGAAAAGATCTAGAAAGGGACACCTGGCTCAATTGGTTAGTGCCGGACTTCGCCTCAGGTCATGATCTCATGGTTTGTGAGTTCGAGCCCCGTGTCTGGCTCTGTGCTAACAGCTCAGAGCCTGGAGCCTGCTTCGGATTCTGTGTCTCCCTTTCTCTCTCTGCCCCTTCTCGGCTCACACTTTGTCCCTCTCTCTCTCAAAAATAAATACACGTTAAAAAAAAAAAATAATTAAAAAAAAAAAATATCTAGAAAGAGTCAAACTCTTAAGAATGTTATCCACCAACGTAGAAATGATGAGGAGGTGGTGATGAATAAAGACTCATTCTATTTTACTCTGTATCTATTTTAACTTGAGAGATACTGGGCCACAGTGGCTATTTAAATTTAGATTAATTGAAATTAAAGATTTAGTTCTTCAGTGTACTACTCACACTACAAACGCTCAATAGCCTTAATGTGGCTAATGGCTACTATAACAAACAATATACATATAGAATATTTCTATCATCACAGAAAGTCCTACTGGGCATGTTGGTCTATGTTAATATTTTTGGATCACTGAGATTTTTTTTCATAATAAGCATGTATTAATTTTATAATCACACTCAGAATTATCTCCCCTCCACTCGCAAGCACACATTAAAAAAAAAAGTACCCATTAAATGAAAATTTAAAAACTAAAGATAGAAGTAGAAAAAGCAACACCTACATTTTTACCCTTAGCTCTGAGTTCAGTGTAGCCTATCGAAAAAGAGTGATTTTTTTCATCGCTAGCTATGACTTTTCCGAGTGATGTAGTTAGCCGAGGTAATATGTGCATGTATTTTTTTTTTTTTTAATTCAAAAGTAGGCTAGCATGTCTCAAGGTATTCTTTTCTGTAGACCACTGAACCTTTGATATGCTTCAGATTCTTTGTTCCAATAATTTTAAGAATGGATGCATACAATATTCTCTTTACAAGGGATCCATAATGCAAAATAGTTTTGAAAGGTCCCACAAGGAAGAAATCTTTTGAATGCGAATCATTCTCCAAAAAATACTATAACTAAATCCACCTTTTAAAAATATTAAATTCAACATCTTCTAAAAACTGGAAAAGAGAAATTAAATACATTACCTAGTTGAGACAGCAAGCTGATGATACTTAAGACCAGTGGTGCACTTATGCTTGGGTCTTCAAGTAGCTCCACAAGGCAGCTCAAGCATTCACTTGGTAGTATCTGATTTGGTGTAAACAATCGTGTGAGCTTCTGCCCAGAAATTACCTACAAAACAGTCATTAAAATGTGTTAGTTAAGATTTGGCAATTTGCATCTCTTCTCCACTTCAAACAAGAACTCAGTTCTTCCAAAGTACCACTGCCTCGCTTTTTCCCAATTTAGAAAAGTCATAAATGCTGTTCCCTCTGCCTGGAAAATTACCCATCTCTTCTCTCACTGGCTAATATAATCATTCAGATCTGAGTTTTAATCCGTTTCTGCCTGAAGCTAACCCTCTTCCACCAACTAGGTTAGGTTTGCCTATTACACTATCCTATTGTCTTTTATACTTTTATTTCACAAGCTGGCAAACTTTGACAACCCAGCAATACTTACCCTTACTACACAGAACACTCTATTAAGTCATAGGGTTTAAATCAACACTCTACTACCAACATATTTATTGAGTCAGTAAGTTCCAGTATATGCACTCCACCTATTTTTAAGGGAGACAATGCAAAGTGAAAACTAGCTAAATCCAAAGGCTTACCTATGGGATTAACTATGTGATCACTCCTTTTGTTCCCTCCAAAGACAGTTGCTGAGCCCAGAAGTTAGAGATGACAAAAAAGGAAGCTAAAAAAAATTATTTTAGGGGCACCTGGGTGGCTCAGTCGGTTAAACGTCCGACTTTGGCTCAGGTCATGATTGATCTCACAGTTCACGAATTTGAGCCCCACGTGGGGCTCTTTGCTAACAGCTCAGACCCTGGAACCTGCTTGGGATTCTGCGTCTCCCTCTCTCTCTAACCCTCCCCACTTGCGAGCATGCTCTCACTCTCAAAAATAAATTTAAAAAAAATTTAGAAAATTATTTCAAGTAGTCAGGTCAGGCACAAATTTTCTTTTGGGTTATTCAACTTTTTTACTCCCCTCTTAAAACTCTATAAACCACCCTCTCCTTTTCCCCCTGAAAAGGTAAAGCTGAGATTGAAGGCCAAAAACAGTTGTCAGCCATGTATTTTCAAAATGCTTTTTGAATGTTATTAAAAGCCTATTGTAAAAATAAGTATCTTTTCTATAAAGATGGAAAAAGTTATTTTAGAATTAGATAAAAATTTTTTTTGTTAAAAGGTCTAAGCAGGAATCCTTCCTTTCTATATCTCTCTTTTATTTCCTCACCCAGATATCAGTTTTTCTTCTAAAGCTTTGCTGATAAGAAAGCTTCAGGATATTTATTCCTAAGGAATATTTTTGTTGTTGTTTGTTTATTTATTTGAGGGAGAGAGAGCGCACAAGTAGGAGAGAGACAGAGAGAGGGAGAGAGAATCCCAAGCAGGATGCCCACTGTCAGTGCAGAGCCCAATGCAGGGCTCAGACCCACGAACCCGTGAGATCATGATCTGAGATGAAGTTGGTTGCTTAACTGACTAAGCCACCCAGGTGCCCCTGAAGAGTTTCAACATTAAAGTAAAAAACAAAAAACAAAAAACATTAAAGTAAATTTGAAAAGACAAAAAAATTTGGTAGATATTTGGGGGTAAGGAATCTTCTTATTGCCCTTTTGCTTACTTATATAAAGCTAGTCCTTTAGAAGATAAAGACATTTTCTGCTTTAAAAACTATTTGCCTCAGGACAAGACCTGTATTTCAACAGCATAAGTACTCCAACATGTAATATTTATTACAAGGTAAAACGTAAAAACCACTTTACAAATTTTCTTTACTTGGATGTTTTCATGCAAACAGATTTTAGTAATAACTAATTTTAGCACTTACTTTGGCCTAAGCATTGTTCTATGTACATATGTTAATTCTTTTCATCTTCATAAGAACTGTTAGGTGCTGTTTTGCAGATGAGTAAACTGAGACATACACCAAGACGCAGCATAACTGAAATTCATTGTTCCTGAATCCATGCTCATAATGATTATGTAACACTAGCACTATAAAAAACCACCAAAAGTGAGACCAGCCCAGCTCTGCCAATCATAAAAAAATTCAAAGCTCAGGTCCTGCATGGGGCTACAAAGAAAAAATATAGAAGTGCAAAATAGCAGAATCAATCATCTCCTTTCACATGATAGCCACTTCTTTGTATCCTCAGATGTTGCTCTCATGAAGTATGCACAAAGATATTCACCATTAGTATCACCCATCAAAATGGTTAACATTTAGGGGCACCTGGGTGGCGCAGTCGGTTAAGCTCCGACTTCAGCCAGGTCACGATCTCGCGGTCCGTGAGTTCGAGCCCCGCGTCGGGCTCTGGGCTGATGGCTCAGAGCCTGGAGCCTGTTTCTGATTCTGTGTCTCCCTCTCTCTCTGCCCCTCCCCCGTTCATGCTCTGTCTCTCTCTGTCCCAAAAATAAATAAACGTTGAAAAAAAAAATTAAAAAATGGTTAACATTTAGAAATCTGAAAACACTAAGGATCTGTGTGGATGAGTGACAGCAAATTTCACATATTGCTGGTAGGAGGGTAAAAATGGTGCAACCGGTGGAAAACTGCGTGGCAGTTTCAACAAAAAATGAACGAAGATCCACCAAAAGACCTAACAATTCCACTCCTAGGTATCTAAATGAGTGCATATATCTCAAAAAAATATAAAAATGTTTATAACATATTTGCTCTAAATCCTACCCAGAACTGGAAACAACCCAACTGCCCATCATCAGAATGTAAGTAAGCTCTTGCCCATTTATACAGTGGAATTCCTACATAGCAATAAAAAAGAATGAAAGTACTGGCACATGTGCAACATGAATAGATTTTACAGATTTGTAGAGTAGAAGGCAGACACAAAAGTACATATTACAGGAGTCCACTTATCTGAACCTTATGAAACGGGACCACTGAAGAAACCTTATAGGGGACTGGAAATGTTCTGTCATGAAACAAGTGGTACCTACTTGACTATATACGTATGATAAAAACTCAAGCTCTTCACTTAAGATCAGTGCACATTATGTGCTGTATGTATGTTATCTCTCTAAATGGCAAAAGAGTTTTCAGTAAACCCCTTAAAAGTTCCGGAATGCAGTATCAAGCAGTTTCTAAGCCTCAAATTTCTTTGAGTCTCCTTCAATTCACTGCAACATGGCTCTCAGATTCAAGGCATGTTTCTGATTAGTATTTAAAATGATGTACTCCTACTTCTTAAATAAAACTGCTTACTCTGTGGCTTCTGGAGCCCACTATCACATTTTTATATTCTAATTGAGAAGCAAAGCTTTAGCATTTAACAGCTAACACTTTATTCGTTTTGCAGAGATTTGTTGAGGTAATGAATGAAAAAAGAAAATGTACTTAGGAGATGGGCACCTGAAGTGATAAGAAGGAGCATCAGTGAAGCTGGAGGAAACAGGCACATTTAATGCATTCCAGTATCACAACAGTTATCCAGATTGATGTTGCTGTACTATTCACAATAGTCTTTTCGCTCCAGTAGTAATTTGCTAATCTTTGTAATTTAGACTTTATCTCATAAATATAATAGAATATATTTTAAAATTATGTTCAGTTCTATGTTAACAGAAGCTGTGACAGATGGAATTAAAACAAGCTTTGGCTGAGCTTAATTTTTTTTTTTTTTTTTTATTAAACTGAGGTTATTGTTAGTTGGAATTCTGTGAATGTGCAAGAAATGAGATTAAAAGCCTAAAAACAAATAGGAACACAGAAAGCTGTGAATAAGTGATCTAGCCATAAATTAGTGGGAGTTAACAGAAAAAGTGAAAGCAATTTAGCAATTCAGGTTTGAAAACTGGGAACAGTATATTTTGGTTAAAAAAATTATGATTAGTACTGTGATTGCTTTTTAACCCAAGGAAAGTTAAAAAATTTTTTTTCTTTTTCAAATTCGAGTTCAACATGAGTTATAAGAGAAGCAGCAAGCAATTGGTTCAGATTGTAAGCTGCCTAAGGGACAGGAATAAAACAAGTTTTAATCATCACGCCCCATCACCTTCACTCTCGAGAATTGCTGTGTATTCTGCAAGAGCTCTGTTGCGATGGAAAAACCAAAGAAACGAAGGAAAAGAAAGAGCTCCGAACTTTCTCCTCTACCAATCCCCAAAGAGTCTAAATCCCCCAACATTTTGTCCCACCCTCCCTCTTCCTAGGACTTTGAGTATCAGTCACTCTTCCCTCTAGCTGCAGCCAGCTGAACGCGGATGGACTTGGGCGGAGTTAAGAGTGGGAATTCAAGGCTGACTTTCGCCTTCCTTACTAATACAAAAAGAGACCTAAGGGAGCGATGGGCAGACCTTACTTTGCAGGCTGGGGCCGCTACACCCTGGCCGCACCGTGAAATAAGGGTTTCTACAGGGAAGCTTATCTAGTCCCCATCCCGTAGTCCCTCACCTCCAAGTGCCGCAAAAGCTGGGTGGCATTCGCCTCCGACTTAACGGCTTTATACTGACTGATGGTCAGGAGCAAGGACTTCAGGCAGGCGGTGGAGTCCATTGGCACTCGCCACAACCCCACCTGGGGGCCACTACCACCCTGCAGACACCGGCCTCCAACTTTCGCGGCGCTTTTTTTGATTTTTCAGCCCCACCCCCCTAAGTCCCGATGCTTCCGGTTCCGGTAGCGCTCCGGAAGTCCCTGGGTACCCTGGGAGAGCTGCTGTCAATGAAGAAAGGAGACGCGGGAGGGTCTAGTGGGTCTGTGGGTTCTTCAAGGGGGTTGGAAGCTGTCCTTTCCCGAACTTCTTTACCCATTCCCTCAACCCACCGTCGCTTCGAAAAGCCGCGAGCTTTCAACTTCGAGATCCCGTGGAGACGATAAATCTCGCGAGAAATGCGATTGCGACTCAATTTGCGAAGGGGCGGTTAGGCGCAGGGGGTCCGTGTTCATTAGAGCTCTCAGTTTTCGTTTGCTTCTTCGGCCTTCACGCTGGACGGCCGGTTTTTCTTTGTGCGTGAACCTCTGCCTGAGAAATGGTCGCTTCCCCGTAGTCTAGATACGGTGAGGAGCTCTGAGGAGAATCTTGGCCTCTAGATTTTGAGGGGGCCTGGGAGGGACCTCTTTTTAAATATTTTTCCTGCGTCCACCCTTTCTACCCTGAACTGTTTGTTTTTCAGAGTAAGCCTGGGGCCGTTGGGATTCTGTGGCGAGGTAGTCAAGCCCTTAAGGTAGTCGTCAAACTTATTCCAGAAAGCTAGCTCCTGGTGACTTCTGGGCCAGGTATTGCTGCGGAGAGTGTTCTCATTAGCGTCAGTTTTTGTAAGTGAAGGTTATCTATTTTTATTTGGCATGATCAATTGCTTTCTAAGCCTCGGTGTCTTCTATGAAACACGGCACCGCCCTTTGCGTTTTTTGTAAGAGATAATATTGTGCGTGTGTATATAATGAAATGAGTTGCTGGTTTTGGAGCTTTTTTTGCTTGAAGTATGCGAATATTGAATTAAGCTTTAAAAACCAGTTTGGAAACAATTGGAAGAGCAAGGCGCATGTCGTTTTAATTAAATCATTCGTCATGGATCATGTTTTGTCAGTTCAAAAAAAGTGTTTTTACATTACATTTTTAAAAAAGATTTTTTATACTAAAAGTTTTTAATTTGCAAGCTTACAATAATCCAGCCAATTGAGACATACATGTAAAAATAATTAGGTAATTAATGTACATATACATTCATTCATTCTGTAACCAGTTATCGATTGTATAACATGGGTTAGAAGTGGCAGGAGAACAAAGATGATGAAGTATCCCTGCTGCGAAGCAACTGTCTAATTGGGGAAATGTACTAAATAGGTAGTACATCTGGAATTCATAGAAGTTAGAGGCACTATGCAGTTATGTTGACCAGTGAAGCCAGGTTTTATGTTTACAAACTCTGGTTCCACCTTTTACTATGTGACCATAAGGCAGATTCTCTCTGCTTCAGTTTCTTAAAATCCAGCTAACGGTAGTACCTGTTCAATAAGTTAAATAAATCAGAAATCATTGAGAGCCTACAGTGTACCAGGTACTTGTCTAAGCACTAGGGATTTAAGTGAATAAAACCTATGTTATGGAAATTACGGTCTGATAGGAAAAAAAACAGCTTGTAAGAGAGGTGAGATGGAGAAAAAAATTTAGCAGAGTTATTCTTGGAGAATAATGGTGGTTGGGAAGAAGGGAGTTGGGAGGTCAAGATGGAACAAGCAATATTTGAGGAAGTGCTTCAAGGAGTTGAAGGAGACAGCCCTGCTCTCTAGGGGGAAAAGTAGATAGAAAAGCAAGGGCAGAGATTCTGAAGTGGGACCATGATGTGTGTCAGGAACACCAAGGATGCCACTATGACTAGGGTAGACAGCAAGGGTGAGAGTAGCAGTAAAGATGAGGTCATGTCAGGTGGTGCAAACCATTATAAAATGAGCTAATCAACTTACAAGAATTTAGAGCAGTTGCCTGGCATAATTACTTTCTCAGCAGGTGTTAGTTACATCTTAGTTCATTAGCAAATGCAGTGATAACCTTTTGGTTGGTGTTAGACTTTTCACTAATAATGACAAGTGTCTCATCTTCATACTCATTCTCAGCCAAGGGAAGAGGTCAAAGCTGCTATCTGTAAATGCCATCTTTCTTTACACTCTTTAATTTTAACATAAGTAATTATCCATCTTTCTTTACAGTCTTTCATTTTAACATAAGTAATGATACAAATTTTGCATTCTCATCTGTAAGATACTCATTTTAATATGTCTTTCTTAAAAAATCTTTTTCAAAAATTGATGTTGGAAGTACAATAGGATGTACCATGATGGTAACTGTGAGAAGCCCTAACACATTTAGGCAGAGATACTTGCACATCCTAATATGAGAAACCGTTTTATTTTAGGCACCAAAACATGGGGAGGAGGAGGAAGTAGTGATGATGATGGTGATGAAGCTCAGTGCAGATGACTGAAGACCTTATTCTTGATACTGAATTCAGTGGTGATCTTTGGCTTTTAACTGGGGCCCGATCTATTTAGGTTTGTGTTTTAGGTTGATTGGCAACTGGGCAGCCTGTGATTTTGATAAGGATAAGGGTAGGAGTAAGGAGAATATTTAATTTGCTGAGTCTTTGCAAAGGATTACCAGGGGTAATTGAAGTGGAGATAACAAAGAGGTGAAAAATTGGAGAAATAAGTAGGTGAAATAGGCAGGATTTAATGACTTATTTCAGATGTGAAGAGAAGCATGAAACTAGAAGGGACTCCAAGTTTCTAGTTGGGGTGACTGAGAAGATACAGATACTGCTGAGATAGTTAATACTATTCAGATTGTATTTCATGTTCAGTGAAATTTTATGTAATTTATCTTCTAGTCTTGTATTAAGTTTGTTCCAGGGCATTGTATAATTTTTGTTAATGTGAGCGGGTTCTCTTTTTCTCCTTTAAACTTTGGTATTACTACTGTAAAAAAAAAAAAGATGCTGATTTTGATACATCTTTTATCCAGACCCTGACTAAAATCTCTTATTAGTTTTTATAGAATTTTGCTTACTGTCTTAGACTTTCTCACTATATATCATCTATAAATAATAATTTCATCATGTCCAGTATATGTTGTCTTTATTTCATTAGTGCAAAAACAAATTGGAATAATCATGGTGATACTGAACATCTTTGTCTTATGATTTAATTGAATGGGAATGACCAGTATTTTAACACTTAGTATAATTTGTGCTATTGGCTTGTAGTAGTCTTTCAAATATTTAGATTGCCCTTTATACCTGTTGTACTTAAAGACTTGCCAAAGCGTCTACTTAAAAACATTACCAAATACCTATGTTTATAGATCACATTTTCCACTTTGACATGATAATGCAATGTATTGTGTTGCTTTTTTGTTCTTGGGATAATAATAGCTAACACTTATTGAGCATTTGTTAGAAGCCAGGTACTATTCTAAGAATTTTATACTTACTAATTAATCTTCATAACAACTTCATACTTTAGGTACTATTATCTCCATTTTACAGGTGAAAAAACTAAGGAGAGGTGAAATAATTTGCCCAAGGTCATACAGATTATAGTAACAAAACTTGTATTTGCTATGATGCAAATATTTTATTCAGGATTTTGTATTTAAAATTTTTTCATTAATTTTTTCTTTTCTCTTGGAATTTGTGAACTTTTGAAAAATGAATTGGATGTTTTCTAATCTTTTTTTCTGTGCTACAGAATGAGAATCACATAGGAATCAGGTGGTCCTTGTAGATTGTATACAACTGGCCTATAAAATCAAGTAGCTGATTTAGTGGTAGATCTTTTGAAAATATTTGAATTGGTAATATGGTTATAGATCTGATCATTTTTTCCACCTTTCCTTAGGTTTGGAAATAAAAATATTCTAATATAGCAACTATTTCTTTAGATTTAAAGAATTAAAAAAAATTTTTTTTAATGTTTATTTATTTTGAGAGAGAAAGTGCACGTGCGAGCAGGGGAGGGGCAGAGAGAGTGGGAGGCACAGAATTTGAGGCAGGCTCCAGGCTCTGAACTGTCAGCACAGAGCGCCATGCAGGGCTCGAACTCACAAATGGTGAGATCATGACCTGAGCCAAAGTTGGACCCTTAACTGACTGAGCCACCCAGGTGCCCTAGATTTAAAGAAATTTTGATATGAAGTTGCATCAGTATTCTAGTAATTTTCTTAATCTCTTCATTGTAGTTTTAAATTTCCTTTTTCATTTAAATATTACCTATATTTTTCCTTACGGAAAGTTCCTTACTGGAACTTTCTAGGGGTTTATCTACTTCATTCAGCTTTTCAAGAACCAACTTTACTCTTTTCCTTTTTTGTCAGAATCACTAATTTTACATTTAGGTTTATTAATTCCATCCATGTACATATTTTCCCTTATTTTTTTTTTTAAGGTTTAAGGCTTAGCAGATTTACATATATATTTTTTATAAAGGACATTTATGCCCACAGATTTTAAAAGGATAGTAGCTAAAGTGAGCATCTGCATTTCACTTTTATTTTTTTTAAATATTTGTTTGTTTATTTATATTGAGACAGAGAAAGATAGAGGGAGAGGTATCTAGAATCCCAGGCAGGCTCCACACTCAGTGAGGAGCCTGATGTGGGGCCTGGATCTCACAACCATGAGATCATAATCTGAGCTAAAATCAAGAGTCAGACACTTAACCCACTGAGCCACCTAGGTGCTCCTGTATTTTACTTAAAAAAAGAAAAAAATCCAGTTAAATTAGTTTAACCAACCAGGTAAAAATTTTTTTAAATATGAATATTCCTTCATTCTCAAAGAGCTTAGATTCTGTTACACAAATCAGAGTAAGTGTTATTAAGAGAAATGGAGAGTACTATAGGAACACATTTTTTAGGGCAAAATATTAATATCTTCAAGGTTTGGCTTAAAATCCCTTTTCTCCATAGATTTTTTTATTGACATCCTTTGTATTTGCACAGACATTTTCCCTAATTTATAGTTCCAGAAACATATTAAAGGGAGTCAAAAAAAGTTGCTTAGGATCTTAGAACTCAGTATTAGGGCTGTCTAGCTCCTTTATTTCTTTTAGAAAAACTTAGCGTACCTTTAAGAGTAAAATAGATTTTTTTTTTTTTAGAGAGAGTGCTAGCTGGGAAGAGGGGCAGAGGGAGAGAGAGATAGAGGATCTCAAGCAGGCTCCATGCTCAGCACAGATCCCATGACCCTGGGATCATGACTGGAGCCGAAACCAAGAGTTGGAACACTCAACTGACTGAACCATCCAGGCACCCCATAAAGTGGAATTTTTAAAAACGTTTATTTTTTGTGAGAGCGAGAGAGAGCATGCACAAGCAGGGGAGTAGTAGAGAGGGAGAGAGAGATTCTTAAGCAGGATCCATGCCCAGCATAGAGCCTTATGGAGGGCTTGATATCACGACTGTAAGATCATGACCTGAGCTGAGATCAAGAGTTGGATGCTTAACTGAGCCACCTAGGCCCTCCTGAAAAATTTTAATGTCTCATGACCAGAGCTTAAGTCCTGTTATATAAATCAGACTGAATGAAGATATGAATTTGTGACAGAAGTGCAGTTTATAGACTACTGAATGTTGTAGTATGAGAATTATACCAACAGTGTGAACACAGAGCTAATTGTTCATTCACCCACCATACATTTAATGAGTGCTTGAGTGGTAAGTACATTTCCAGGTACTGGGGTTATGGCAGTGAATCAGATAAAAAATTTCTATCCAGGTGGAGCTTTTATTTTAACGGGAGACATAGACAACAAATAAGAACTATAAATAAAATATACGAATGTAGTAAGTGCTATGGAGGAAAATAAAGGGAAGAGGGAAAGGAAGTATCAGTCAAGATGGAGTGTTGGAATTTTAGACAGTGTGGCATATTGTTCAGTATTTGCTGCATAGCAAATCACCTCAAAACTCAGTGGTTATAAATCATGAGCATTTATTTCTTGCTCACCAGACTTTGAGTTGACTGCAGTTAGTCTGATCTAGACCTGGCTTGGATGAGTGGCTCTGCTTCAGCCATTTTGTGGGGAGAAGGCAGTATCTAGAGCTCAGTTTCAGTTATGTTTTGATATCTACTAGACATCCAGGAGATGCTGAATGGGCTGTCGAATATATTATTTGTAGTTAAGGGAGAGGTCAAGGCTAAAGGTAAAAATTTAAAGCCTTGAACCTAAATGATAAAAGGTGAGTGTGGATAGAAAAACTAAACCACAGGGTACTTAAATATTTAGAGGAAACAACAAAGAACACTGAGTAGTTGCCAGAAGACAGAGGCCCTGTCTTGATTCCATGGTTATCTGCAGGGATAGTTTTACAGTAGTATATGGGCTACTTTTGACCTGTAAAGAAGGGCTCAGGTTGGCAGAGAAGGCAGTCTTAATTTACACACAAGCTCCGTCTTCTGCCTTCTGAGGACTTGCGGTATTCAGAAGAAAGGTGGCTTCATTCTTTAAATTAAATATTGAGTGCTTGAAGTGTACCAGGTGCTGTTGTAGGCTTTGCAGATATATAGCAGAGGGATTAAAAAAAAAAAAATTCCTGACTTTGTGGAGCTTCTATTCAGTGGAGATGTGAGGCCAGATGTAAATTAGGAGATTATTAAGTATGCATAAATAGCAGGTAGAACAAAAGTTCTATTGGCCCGGGTTCCAAAGATTCAAGGCAAAGAAATCTAGTGGTAGAAAATTGGCAGAGGTCTAGGCATGGACTCATTTAGATACCTTGTCTTTACTGTAGTTAAAACAATACTAAATATTCAAATATTCAAATATTAATATTAAATTGATTTTGCCCTTTATGCAGAGCCAGAAAACTAAGTCTGTAGAATTAATGTCAACTTTGATTTTTGAGAAATGTTACCCTCAACACAAAGGCAAAAAACCTGTTAAGCCAAAATTGCTCTCTTTTCAATTATTCTTCCTGTTTCTTTTCCCAATCAAGTGTTAAAATTCAACTTACCTCTAAATGATTTGCCAAACCATAAAATTAACTTTTTCACTTTTCAAACAATTCCTGTTTTTTTTTTTTTTTTTTCCATGCACATTTCACAGAATTCAACTTTAGTTTAAGTACATGGTTTGGGTAATTTGGGTAAATGTTTTTTACCCCAATTTCACATCTAATTTCATATCTCAGTATCAGAAGGTTGCCTTTTTTTTAAACATAAATATTATCCATTGTTTCTGAATCCCAATTTTGCAGATAAAGGTAAGTGACATAATTTTATTTTAAATTAAGGTACAATAATCATTTTTACCTATAGTATTTATTGAAGACCTACTTTATACAGAGCCAAGTCCTTTGCATATCTCATTTTTAAATTTCCAGTCTTTCAGAAAGTAGATATTACTATGTTCATGAAAGATATTATTATGTTCTGTTTCTTTAATTAAAATGTGGAACCATTTTCTAAGATAGTGGCATCCAAAGTGGAATATGCACACCTTGGGATATGTGAAGCTATCAGGGTGTGGGAACAATTAGAAACTTTTACTTATTTTGATATCATTCTTTTTTATTTTATATTATAGTAATATCTGTATATAATTCATAAATGAATTGCTTTTCATGTATTGTCAGTGTATTCTCAGACTTATTGCTTTAGATACATGGTGATCAAAAAAAATTTGGAGACTTCTCCAAAATTGTTAACCTTAACAGAGCATTTAAACACATATTAATTATTGTTCATTTTAGTAGCATGTGTAGTACTGGCATTTTTCTGAATTGTTTTCTTGAACAAATGGATTTTCTTAGCAAAAACTAATGAGAATAGTATATTATGAAATTATCAGATGTCATAATTATCTTTACAGTATCATTACTAGTCAGTAAGGTCACATAAATAGTTTTATTTCTAAGTGTTTGTCTTTATGCATATTACTCGGTTTAGCTCAAAATTGAACACCACGCTTAAATAGTTAAATATTGCACTTAATGGGACCTAGTGGAAAGAATATGGAATTTGCAGTTAGTGAAACTTGGGCCTGAATTTCTGCTTTTATTAATTTGTTAGCAATATGAACTCTAAATCCCTCAGTTGCTTACTTTTTAAAATGAATTACAGTAATGTTTATTTCACAGTTGTGTGAGGATCAGATGTGTATTCACTGTACATAGGTACTCAGCCTAGAGCCAGACACATAGGAGCTGATGAAAATTAATCTTATTTTTGATGAAACCACAGTTAATTACACCCAATTAATTTTATGAGAGAAAATTATTCATAACCAAACCTTGACCTACCTTCTCAGCTAAACTCTTCTTACAAATATATGTCTTTCTGAGATAATGAGTCTTCTTACATTGGTGGATCAGTCTGGATTTGGGTATTGTAGGCCTTGTCATTGGTGGTGAGAGAGTCAAGTGCATATTATATACTCTACTTCCTGCTTGATTATCATCTCTACATGTGTCATGTGTCAACATTCTGTCCTGTTTCCTTTTTCTCATCATTGTCTAATAACAGTAATGACAACATTGCTGAAAATATTCTGCTTTGGAAAATTTGCTTAGTGGTAACATGCTCCTTCCAAGGGTTTCTAGCTGTGTTTTTGAACAGTGTGATTTTCGCAGTGTTACCTGTAAATAAAAGGAAACTGATGGGTATTTTAATATCTGGATTTTTTTCCCCAGGTAAATCCTAACCTGTGCGTATTCATTATAGGTACATTCCAAATATTAAAAACAAATTAATATATGTTCTTTAGGTTTGCTAAGTCTTGAAGTAACTGGATAGGTCTGAGGGTCTGAGGAAAATTAAAAACCTTCTCCAAACAAACAAAAAACAAACCTACTCCTGACAAGATGCTGGTTTTGACAAGGATATTTCCTATTTTGGCAGATTTATAAGGAAGGGTGCTGGGTGTACATTGCAGGGTTCTTCCTTTCTGATATAAGCTGCCAGACAGTGCTAATAATGATTTTTTTCAAGATGACAAGAGCTGAGGTATGACAGTGAATTCCCTGATCTTTTAGGGCAAGAATGCTCTTCAGTTTATGATAACTTTTGCAACGATTTTCCAACCATTATCCATGAGTCCTGGAGTTTGCCTTAAACAAACTATTTTTTCTTTGCGGTAAAATAATGTTTTGGCTACTTGTGTCTAGCTAGGTATGTTCATTTTGTGCCCTTGCCAGGAAGTCAGATAAAAAAATGGAAGAAATTAATGGAAAATTAGAAAACCAAATAATCAATATATTGTGTTCACTCTTAACACAGTAACAAAATAATGGTATAACCTGTGTGAGTCTAACCTGATGGTCCTAGCCATTCTTGTCTACCTGGAGCTCACACTTGAGTAATAAAGACTTTCAGAGTGCTAGAGTCATAGAGCCTCTACTTTAAAAGCCACCAAGAATGGCTGTTGCTGCTTGCATAGTAAACATAATCAGATCAATAATATTTAAAATTTTGGTTATAAGGAAACTCCCATTACTGATGTCTTGCCTTATTCCTAGAAAGCATCCTCTTCATAATGTTTTAAGCCTTGAAGTAATGACTACTCATATGGAGCAAAACATCTCACATCTCTAAGGAATTTTTTGGAATTATTTTGGGAAAATCTAGCAGAAGTGTTAACAAGCAGTGTTAGAGACCTGCTTTGCTAACAGACCAATGAACTTCTGCAATACTTCTGTAATTCAGTGCTGATGTCGTAAACCAACTTTTTTGTTCTTGTTTTGAGAGCGAGCGAGTGTGAGTGGGGGAGAGCGGCAGAGAGAGAGAGAGAGAGAGAGAGAGAGAGAGAGAATCTCAGGCAGGCTCCACTTAGTGCAGAGCCAGACATAGGGCTTTATCTCATGACCTGGGATCATGACTTGAGCCGAAATTAATAGTTGGACGCTCAGCCTACTGAGCCACCCAGGTGTCCTGTAAATCCAGCTTTTTAAAATAACTATCAAGATTTTACCAAGTTGCATGTTCAAGGTTGTTTATTGCAGCATTGTTAGTAATAGCAAAAGAAAAAAAGGGAAGACCAGAGAGGAAGTGTTTATCAATAGTTGTCTGGTGAAATGATACATTTATACAATGGTATATCATACTGTTTAAGGAATATGACATGTGTCATATGTGCTGATGTGAAAAACCCAAGATGCCAAATGTGCAAACTAAGCTGCATTTGTGCCATGTGGGATATATTTGAAAAATGTGTTTTTTGTCCCAGCTCTTAATCTCATTATTACCTTTCCTTTCCATATGGTAGCAATTCTCCATCAAGGTAGAGAATTAGAAGAAAAAACTGATTTTGCTACAAATTTAAACAAAATTTGTTGATGATAATGAAGGGATGATAGTAACACATAGTAATTACTATGTGCTAGGTCTTGTTCTATTACATATTTTAAACATTTAATCTTGATGACCCTGTGAAGCAAGTACCATCTTTTTTGTTTTGTTTTGTTTTTTATTTATTTTTAAATTTGCATCCAAGTTGGCATATAGTGCAACAATGATTTCAGGAGTAGATTCCTTGATGCTCCTTACCCATTTAGCCCATCCTCCCTCCCACCACCCCTCCAGTAACCCTCTGTTCTCCATATTTAAGAGTCTCTTATGTTTTGTCCCCTTCCCTGTTTTCATATTATTTTTGCTTTGCTTCCTTTATGTTCATCTGTCTTGTGTCTTAAAGTCCTCATGAGTGAAGTCATATGATCCTTGTCTTTCTCTAATTTCGCTTAGCATAATACCCTCTAGTTCCATCCATGTAGTTGAAAATGGCAAGATTTCATTCTTTTTGGTTGCCGAGTAATACTCCATTGTGCATATATACCACATCTTTGTCCATTCATCCATCGATGGACATTTGGGCTCTTTCCATACTTTGGCTATTGTTGATAGTGCTGCTGTAAACGTTGGGGCGCACGTGTTCCTTCGAAACAGCATGCCTATATCCCTTGGATAAATGTCTAGTAGTGCAATTGCTGGGTCATAGGGTAGTTCTATTAATTTTTTGAGGAACCTAAAGTGGGTCCCATCTTTATTTTCCAGATGAGGAAACTGAAGCACAGATGTTAGTTTCAAGCAAGGTTGCATAGCTAATGTGTATCAAAGCAGTTCTGTATACCCTTGCAGGAGTATTCCAATATTTTTTTGTGCTCTTAACTACCAGTGCTATGCAATCTCTCAACTTTTGACATTGATATGAAATCTAAATGAGGTACTTTATGTCATTTTTCTTTCTTGTAGACAAATGATTGTAAATATTACATAATACCAGGATAGTCTTAGTGTTCTTCCTCAGAACAATCTGTTATGTGTTTACTTAATTAACCTTTGTATTTTTTTTAATGTTTGTTTATTTTTGAGAGAGAGAGTGGGAGAGGGGCAGAGAGAAAGGGAGACCAGGAATCCCAAGCAGGCTCCACACTGTCAGCACAGAGCCAGACGCAGGGCTCAATCTCGCAAACCGTTGGATCATGACCTGAGCCGAAATCAATAGTCAGACGCTTAACCAACTGAGCCACCCAGGCTCTTTTCATTTTAAATCATTTAGGTGGTTCTCAACTGGGGCATTTTGTCCCCCAGGGGACATTTGGCAGTGCTTGCAAACACTTTTGGTTTTCACAATGGACCTGAGAGGTGGGAGAGAGTTGCTTTTGGCACCTATGAGGTAGAAGCTAGCGGTGCTCCAAAACATCCTTAAAATGCAGAGTATATCTTCCCATAGCAAAGCTTCATCTAGCCTAAAATGTCCATAGTGTCAAGATTGAGGAACCCAGATTTAGTGGGCACAAGAGAAGTTCTCACAACTGAATTTCTCTCTTGAAAAATAACTTATATTATTTTGTTTTCAAACTAATAGCATTGAGAAAAATGAGTTGAATTTTAATGTTTTTGCACACGATAACTCCCTTTTTCCATCTGGCATTGTGTGATCTGTAAGGGCCAGAACTGACAAGAGTAGTAAATCCATGGGACATCTATCTACCCACACACTGAAATGTGAACTTTTTGGCTAGTTAGAGCCTCTAACTTGGTCAGATGACTTACGATGAGCACTCGAGTAGATTTAAAAAACAGTGTGCTTTTATAATGTTGAGGTGACAAGTGCTGTAAGGTAAACATTTGAATGAATGATTAAACAATTAGAAACAAAACTGTGCCTGCTTTGTTGTGAATAAGGCACCTTTAAAAGTAGGGGGAGGTGGAATACTTTTCCGATTAAAAAAAGTTTGGTACAATTTCAGTAGATAAGAGGGAGCTGGGAGCTCAGAGGGAGCAGTAAGAAAGGCATTTTACTGTTGGATAAGGATAAAGATGGCAGGACTTTGTTTTTGACCAGTAAAACAGCCTGTGGATAAAATCGTTTTGCTTGGTGGATAAAGGTGTGCTAGAAATTGACACTGACCTTTAACTTGCCCTCTGATCAATTAGCCAGCACCTGAATAGGTTCCTGTGGACAAGCAATCCCTCAGTTCCAGGAAGGGAGGTAAATTTTTAGTTTCTTGCTGACAGGGAAAGCCTGTTGAGATGAACACACCAGGGGAAACCAGATTCATCCTTTATCCCATGTTAACCCTGATTTTAAAGGTTTCCTTCAGCCTCTTCTAGAATGGTAAGAACCTCTGGATTATTTTAGAAGCAGTGTGTTAATGTTTCGGGCTGGCTACTTCCTTTCTGTTGCTAGGCACTTACGCCTTCCTTCCCAGCAGAGGCTGTAAAGTGCCACCGTCACCGCGGCTGCTGCTATTGCAGTAGGGTTTGCCACACATGATCTGCCTAGCTCCTGGGGAAATGATGGGGTTGATGATATTCTCCTGGAAAACCTTTCACCACAGAGATTCATCTCAGGTTGTATTTCTAAGCAGACTAAAAAAGCCATTAGCTTTTCTTAATTCTTAATTCAGGCTCCAAATATCTTCTGATTTATTAATTAATACTATATCCTTTTCTTTTTCAAGCTGAGCACTGAATAGCTTAGCAGAGGCCTTCCATCTTCTCTACCTTGTTGCCAGAGGACTTTCTTCCCTTTTCAGCCTTGTGATCTGTGCAAACAACTGACTGAAGGAGAGCTTATCAGAGGGGGAGGTATCTGTGTCTGGGCTTTTAAATTCTGGAAATGAGGGGGACTGCTTTGTCTAGAAAAGGTGTGCTTTTGTATAATCTGTGAGATAATGCCTAACTTTTTATTAAAATAAGCAGGGAGGTTATAGAAGCTATGAAAGAAAAGCAGTTTGATCACAGTCCTAGAATTCCCAATGCCACGTCCTTTTTTATACAGCTTTATTGAAGAGATGAAACAGATCTGATCTAGTGTGAGAGAATAACAACCTCTTCATCATTAGTGTTAGGTTAGATCTTTCATTGGTATTGAATGAAGAATGCAAATTTAAATTGACATATTTGCTTACTGAGTTTTTAAAAATAAGAGTAAAACTATAAAATATCTAGGAGAACTGGATTCTGCATAGGTGAGATATACTGACAGTAAGACATTTTTGTTAGGGATGGGCAAGAAACTAAGAGGTGTTAGAAAACTGTCTTTTAAATGAGGAAATTTATTTTTTAACCTTTTTTTAAAGTATAGTTTACATTTAATGTTATGTTAGTTTCAGGTGTATAACATAATGATTCATTATGTCTATAGGTTATGCTATGCTCATCACAAGCGTAGCTGCCATCTATCATGATATGTTATTATAGTATTATTCACTATATTTCTATGCTGTGCCTTTTATTCCTATGACTTATTCCATAACTGGAAGCCTATATCTCCTACTCCTCTTCATGCGTTTTGCCCGTGCGTCTTATCCCCTTCCCTCTGGCAACCATCAGTTCTCTGTATTTATAGGTCTGATTCTGTTTTTTGTTTATTCATTTGTTTGAATGAAATAATGACATTTCATTTAGCTAATGCCCTCTAGATCCACCCATGTTGTCACAAATAGCAAGATCTCGTCCTTTTCAAATACTGAATAATATTTCAGTGTATGTGTTTATGTATATATATCACATCTGTATCCATTCATCTATTGGTGGACACTTGGATTGATTCCATTTCTTGGCTATTGTAAATAATGCAGGGGTGCAAAGATCTTTTCAAATTAATGTTTTTAATTTCTTTGAGTAAATACTTAGAATTATTGGGTCATATGGTATTTCTAATTTTAATTTTTGAAGAACCTGCATACTGTTTTCCACAGTGGCTACACCAATTTACACTCCCACCAACAGTGTATGAGGGTTCCTTGCGTCCACATCCTTGCCGACACTTGTTAGTAAACGAAGAAATTAGATGGGTGTGTGTGTGTGTGTGTGTGTGTGTGTGTGTGTGTGTGTGTGTGAGTAAATGTTTGCATTTGTGTTTTGATTAGGAAGTATCCATTGGATTGTTGAGAGAATTACCCTTACCTTTGTAACTTAGAGCTGGTGTGAGTCAAATATAGAAAATATCTACAGGCAGTATCATAATTAGGAATATTAGTTTTGCAGATCATCTCCCAGGACTTCTTTTAGTCAGGCACCAAATTGCCCCCTCCCCTATTAAGCTCACTAATGACAGGATACTCAGGCCTCAAGGCTTATGAAGGTTCAGGTCCAGCCGTTACTTCTTTTCTACATGTTTGGTTGGCTTTTTCTGGCTTCTAAGAGAGAGTCAGTATCATGTAAAATAGTGTTTCTTTGAGTAAATACAATCTGAATGAATAGGTGACTTGCAAATGATCTTGTGGAACATGTTTTATTTATTTGCGAATTACCTATGCTGAACTGCATTTTAATAATGGGCCTTCAAAAGTTCTGCTGATCTAACTTACGGCTGTATATTACACATGCTATTAGTGGGGTTTGTTTTGTTTTATTTTAGTTCTAGTTAATATATAGTGTTCTATTAATTTCAGGTGTACAGTATAGTGATTCAGCAATTCCATACATCACCTGGTGCTCATCACCAGGTGTGCTCATCACGTGCACTCCTTAATCCTCATCACCTACATAACCCTACCTACCTCCTCTCTGGTAACCATCAGTTCTCTGTAATTAAGAGTCTGTTTCTTGGTTTGTCTCTTTTTTTCCTTTGCTCATCTATTTCTTAAATTCCACATTTGAGTGAAATCATGTGGTATTTGCCTTTCTCTTGGCATAATACTCTCTAGCTCCATCCATGTCATTGCAGATGGTAGGATTTCATTCTCTTTTATGGATGAATAATATTCCCTTGTATACAAATACCACCTCTTCTTTATCCATTCATCTCTCAATGGACACTTAGGCTGCTTCCATAATTTGGCTATTGTAGGTAGTGCTGCTATAAACATCAGGGTGTAAATGTGACTAATTTTAGAAGAGTTACTCTTGGAATAATTGAATAGAGAGTTATATAAATAGATGTACAAATGGATATTCTTTTTATTTTCATTTGTGTGGTGGCATTTTTTTTTCTTTCAGGTAACATCCACGACATTCATTGATATTTGAACCAGAGAGTGTACATCTCACCTTTCCTATTTTATGAAGACATAGAATCATGATTTGGGGGGAAGGTGGCTAAATGTTACCTTTAGAATAAAGAAAACAAAACAATTAGTGTTAATGAAGATTGCATTAAACAGAAACTCATGTACTCTGTGGAAAATAAATTAGCATAAACTTCTGGGGAAGCCATTTAGCAGTATGCACCAAGAGGCTTAAAATATTTGTCTTTTGACTGAGAAATTCTACTTATGAGAATTTCTTAGAATAATCATAAAGGTAAAATAGGAAACAATCTAAATGTCCATCTATAAATTAATGGTCTAGGGAACCCCAGTCAGCCAATTCTTGTGTAACCATTGAGAATACCTACTAGGAGTATAATATCACATGAAAGATGCTTTTGATATAGTGCTCAGTGGTGAAAACCATAATGTAGAACATTTATCCAGTATGATTACAAATTGGTAAAATATACGTATGCTGGAAAAAGTAAAATATTAAAATGTAGGTAGTGACTTATCTTTGGATGGTCAAACTAATTTTCATTTTCTTTTACAACTATTTCAACTATTCCAACTATTTCTTTAATGATCATATATATTTTTATAGTGGGGGAAAAGAATGTAATCCTTCTACTTGACCATTAAAAATATTACTTTTCTTGCAGCTTTAAACATCAGTAATAAAAGTCTGTAAGCATTTGAATAAGACTTTTGCAAAACACAGTCTGCAGCATGGATTCTCTACCAGAACAGTTTTTTATGAGGTAAGGGATAGGTTGACAAAAACCAACCATGTTTGTTGCATTTGAAGTCAGAACATTTGTCCTTTCCATATAATCTTGGGAAGCTAGTATAGATGAGACAACTTTATGCTTCAAGACAGTTTAGCAACTTTGATTAGTGGGGGATGTAGATGGGGGGAAATCTAATTTCAGGAAATTTCTCTTAAGTACTATACTCTGGCTAAACTCTAGTTCCAGCTTTGCTACTTTCTAGGTATATAACCTCTCTGGACATCAATTTACCCATCTTAAAGTGACTGCCGTAGGGACTGTTGATGTACCTTCCTTTTCTAATATATCAGGAGCATGGTTTGATTCTGTTAATGTATATTGTTCTGTATTAAGTATTATTAATAATAAACGAATAAGATGAATGAGAGGAAGAGGGGTAGTCAGTGGTACAAACTGAGGAGTAGAGAGCTAGGAGGAGAAACAGCAGCCACAAAGAATGCAGAAGTTTCCACAGGAGGGTTGGAGGGTATGATGGGCAATGTTAAATAATGCAGAAAGGCTAGGTAGAATGAAGAACTAAGACAAATCTGTTGACATAACAAGGAGGATTTCATTAGTAACCTTTAATAGAGCCATTTTAATATTGGGGAGGGAGTGAGGATTAGTTAAGCTTACATACCAAATTTGTTAGGAAAACTGGTGAATATAGCAGCCCACATCCTACACTTTGGATTAAGAAGCTCTGAAGTAGGGTTTGGACATCAGGTTGTTCAAAAGCTTCACAGGTGATTTTAATAAGCATGTGAGACTGAGAACTGTTGGCTTGAACTCCATGAAATGGAGTTAGCAAGTAGGGTATGCATTTGAGAACTTTATGTACTCTTCTACAAAAATTGAGAGGCTTCAGAATACTGGCGCACTATTTCTTATTCCTTGACAACACAAGAAAATTCCTTATGTCCTTTTTGGAGTGGGGCTTAGAAGTGGATAAAAAGATAGTTAAGAGGTTTTTCTTTGCGATGACATTTTAAAGAGCACTGAGAACCATCTTGTGAAGTATCGTTTGTGTGTATAAATCATCTTTTGTTGAAACTGTCACTATGTGGATAATACTGTACTGTTTATCTGTCCCAGTTTCCCCTGACAAAATCTGTTGGCATAGTGGAAGATGATAAATGATTGTCTATGAAATGAATACATAAATGTGAAGTAAGATGGGATAATTTTTATAAAGTATAATGCTGAGTAAATGAATTGATGTTTCTCACCTCAGTTTTATCTCTGCTAGTGTATAGAATTCTTATGGGCCCAATATCATGGTTCTGTATGTAGGCAAAAGCAATAAATTTTTTCAGTTCTGTATGTAACACCATATATGTTCACATTTTAAACCAATACCAGAAGCAAAACTTGTCAAGTTATTCCTTTTTACAAAAATAGTTGGTTTTTAAATATGATATTCTCCCTCAATTTTAAAAAATTATTTTGGAAAACTGGATGACTATAATACCAGGAACCTGAAACAAAATATAAAAGGATCTACATAAGATAGATCCTTTCCAAACCTTTATTATCTTAATAAATGCATGCACATATACACACACACAACATGAGGCTTCTTAAGATCCTTTTTTCTTTATACTGAAGCAGCGCTATAAAGTTTAAATTTCCCCATTATTTTGGTCTATTGTGTGTCTATTCAAGAAAAGCTTTTTACATCAGCCTTCAGTTCTGTTTACCACCATCTAGTAAGGGACAGCATAATTTTTTTCTTTAGCTTGAGTCCCTAAAAGATGTGACAACTACCACTACTATCAGTCCTTGCTATACATTGTTTACACTTTTGAACTTTCAGACAAATTCACTTGTTAGATTCTTTACTACTGAAGTTTAATTGTGTTCTTTGTAAGGAGACCCTCTGAATACACCTTTATTTTTCATTTAAAGTAGGGATCCTCCTGTGGAGGGGCAGATTAAGGAGGACATCAAGAATAAGGTAGAAAAATCAACTGATCAACGGGTAAGAGAAGATTTAATTCTCATTGTTAATTAGTAATGATTAATTAGGTATGACAGCATAATTCTAAATCTAGTCAGTTAAAATATTTGTTAAAAATTTGGGGGTGAGTCTACTTTCCTTCCTTTATAAGTAAAAGTATGGTCATAATGAAAACTCTCTGATAATTGATATGTGTGTCTCAAAGTTATTATAAGCACCAATTCTCACTAGAAGTTAAAATTAGTAGGTGATTGAATTGACTTTCCCAGAACATCCCAACAATCAATTTTAAGAATCTCTTATTTGTCTTTTAAAAGCAAAATCCAAACAAAATAAAAACTATACACATGAAGAGAAAACACACACACAGAATTTTATTTAGTAAGGCATTTCAGAGTTGTTTTGAAATTCTCTTTCCTGTTTTTATCTTTACTGTTAGAACTTCCAGTTCAAAATGAAAGAGAATAACTGAAGTATACATTAATATATGGCTTATATTGGCAATGACAATAAATTTTGTCGTAGATTAAAAAAGACATATATATGTATACACACATATATATATATAAAAGCACACATCCACACACATACATAAATATCACATGTGCTTATATTTAACTAAGGTTGGATGAAGAGCTATTTGGTTCCTTTTAGTGCAATTTTAACCATACATAGTTATATATGATTATTGATGTGCACTGTTAACAAAGCTTATAAGATTATCAAGTAATATAGGAAGAGAAAATATAAACATAAAATAATCATATTATTCACCTGCATGAGGTTATCGTTATCAAAGCTGTTGCAGAAAAAAATACAATATATGCAGATGTACATAGGGAAATATACTTGAACCAGGGAGATTAGATCCAGAATATATTTTTCTAACTACAGAACTGGAAATACAGAAATCAAATGCAGTAGAATCTTTGACCTGAATTTGGTTTAGAGGCTAAATTAATTTTACAAAAATGATTTGAGCATCAAATATTTTGATATCTGACTTAAAAGATGGAATTTATATAATTTATAACAACTAACTGAAATCATATTTATAGATAAAAATACTTAATAAGCGTGAAGCTTATAGTATGCCCTATTAAAAATTTTTATTCATGCCATAATCTTGCTTATCAATTTGGTAATTAGTGTAAGATGAGTTTGTGGTGTTTTTTGACTGCAGAATTGACCTTTAGTTTGAAATGTGTGCAGTACTAACAGTGGTTATTCTTTTTAAGGGTCTATCTATTGTGGAAGTTTTGTTTTTGTTTTTTTTGAACTTTTTGAAAAATATCAAACCTACAGAAAAGTTGCAAGAATAATACAAAGGATACTTATATACCCTTCACTGAGATGTAGCAAACTGCTAACATTTTCCTTCATTTTTGGATATAATTTTAATACAATGAAATATTATAAAATGTAAGATTATTTGTTGGGTATTGATGGGAATGGAGGAATCTTAATTTAAGACTCAAATCCAGAAGGGGAGAGTAGGCAGATAGGACTCTATTGTGGACTTTACTGATTCCTAGTCACTTTCCTGGGTAATTCTAGTCTGTTGGAGACCTGATGGTCAAGGAATCACCCCCACCAGAGCATTTCAGTGACTCAAGTTTTGCATGGCCTCCTTAGTAAGAAACTGTCTGTTCTGATTATCAGAGGTCAGCAACAACATATTCATATTCCCTAAGTTTAAACAGTGTATAGGAACTGAGGTATCATGTTAAGATTTGAAGGAAGGCCATCATCCAGGCACATCTCCCTTTCTGTTGCCCACTCATTCCTCACAACTAATGTTAATAAATAATCCAGCAGGACTTGACTGTATAGCTATTGATTAACCATTAGTTATGGCTTCATTAATTTGTAAGAATGAGTTCCTGTAGACCCAAGATTGTTATGACTTACTCAGTTCTGACTGAATTAACAGTCATTCTATTTTACTACTTTGTTTATAAGTATGATGTCTTCTAATTCACTACTTTATAAAAAATAGTATAATTTTCACATCTTAAAATATCTACTTTCATTTATAATTTTCAAATGAATTTATGATGAATGTATTAAATTAATGTATTAAATGAATATATTAAAGCTTCCTTAGTTTTGGTCTTAAATTTCCTGTTATGTTTTAAGTTCCTTGAAAGCAGAGAGAATGTCTTATTCTTACTTGGATTTTCTATAGGTCTGTCACAGTGATCTACATATAGTATGTAAAGGCACTTTTTAAAAATATTTGGTCTTAATATTAGAGTAATATGAACATGTATAATTATGGAAAGTTTTAATTAATAATGTCTTCTAGGATAAACAGGAAAAGGACACACCTACCGATCTTGTCTCTGTTAACCTACTAGTAGAGATGAAGAAGTTATTGAATGCAATTAATACTCTACCAAAAGGTGTGGTCCCTCACATTAAGAAGTTCTTACAAGAAAATTTTTCCTTCCAAATCATGCAGGTAAGATTATAATTTGTTCTTTGAGACAGAAGTGCAACTCTTTGTATAGGACTCTCCAGGGAAAACATACTATTTTCCTTTACTCTCACACTGCTACTACCCTTACAGCACTTTTGACACTAGATGTGTGGATTTATTCCCACACCAATTCTCCTATACTAACTAGTCATCCTACAAGTCAATTCAATTCTAACACTATCTACCTAGAGTTAGTATCAGATCCCACAAGTTAAGGGCTCAGTCCCAGTCCCACAAATCTGCCCCAATTCAGACACTAGTCACAAGTCCTAGGTTGTCTCTAATACTTCTAGACCAAACGGCTATAGATTGGGGCTCCCATGACCCCTTTTGGGTCCCACAATTTGCTAGTATAGCTAGCAAACACTTAATGTTTACCAATTTATTATATAATAAAGGCTATGATAAAGGATTTAGATGAAGAGCCAAATGAAGAGATATATACGGCAAGGTCTGGAAGGGTTCCAAGTAGAGGAGCATCTACCTCTGTGGAGTTGGGATGTGCCACTGCTCCCCTGGCATGTGGATGTGTTCGCCAAGCTGGAAGTTCTTTGAACCCTATACTTCCAGGATTTTTATGGAGGCTTTATCATATCATATCATCATTGATAATTACTAATTCAGTGCCCAGCCCCTCTCCCTCTGGGAATGGGGGATAGGGCTAAAAGCTTCAAGCTTCTAATCATGGCTTGGTGTTTCTGGTGACCAGCCCTATCCAGGAGCCTGCTGAGTGTCATCTCATTAGAACGAAAGATACGCCTATCACCTAGGAAATTCCAAGGGCTTTAGGAGCTCTGTGTCAGGACCCAGAGTCAAAGACCAGAAATTATCAGGAACTAGGAGCAGAAATCATGTATGTATTTCTTACTACTTCACGGTGACTCTTTTCCTCCCTCCTTTCTTTCTCACAATAGTGTAGCTAAAGTCTTGAAATCTTCATCTTACTTTTTGCGAAGGGCCTTGACTTACAGAGTTTTATTAATGAAATAGTTGGTGCTAGTCTTTCAAGAATAATGGTGGGAATATGGCTTAGTAGCCAGTAAGCCATTGACTGTGAGGTCTAGTGTTTATTTTTATTCTACCAGTAACCCATAACATGCCATCCTGGGACAGGGAATTGCTTTCAGTTTTCCTAATTTGTAGAACGTTAACAACTTTTTCAAGAATGTAAGATGAAGAAAAATAATGTCCTAAACTTTTTTATTTATGAATAAAATAAATACTATAGAGAATATACTGTAGATTTTCATTTTGGAAATAGTTTTTTTAGATAATTTGTGAAACTTTCAGCATAAGATGGATATCAGTTCCTAAATGAATGGAGTTTTTCAAAGTTAAAGAAAATGTTCTACTCATTTCTTTGTAGCCTTTAATTGGGGCAATTCCACGGTTGCCTTTTCTGTGGAAGAATACATTATTAATTATTTCCATGAAACAAATCAATACTGTTATGATTAACAATTCAAACAAGCTCTACAAATATCCAAAGACTACATACAATTATAACCTTAACTGAGATAATTTTCCAGTATGAATTCTGGTTTGAAACTGATGGAATTATGCCACTATTTTCCTCTTATCTGTTGGAAATCACCCAGAAACAACAATCAGTAGCCTTTCTATATGCAAACAACAGCCAATTAGAAGATATAGATGAAAGAGTACTTATTTATAATAGCAATACAAAAGGGAAAATACCTAGGAAAACACTCAAGAAATATATAAGATATAAACTAGTATTTCTCAAAATTTTTCCTATACCACCTACATGAGACTATCTGAACCCCATACTAAAGTCCTAAAGAATCAAAATCTCTGGGGGTAGGTCTGGGAATCTGCATTTTAGCAAGTATCTACACATTGATTTTTTTCACATTAAGTTTAGAAATCAATACTTTATATTAAAACTAAATAGAGATTTATAAAATTCTAATAAAGGTAAGGAAAAAAGACCAAATGAAAAGCAATACATGTAAGAAGACACAATGTGATAAAGCTGTCTGTATCTCACATAATTCCAATAAAAATGACAAAGTATGTTGTTTTTGGTTTTGTTATTACTGAAAGCTAATTCTAAAGTTCAGATGGGAAATAAAAGGAAAAATAGCCAAGAAAATTAGAAAAGTGTAGGGGAGACAGGCAGGGAATTTGCCCACTTAGAGATTGAAACTTAATGTGAAGCTCTCATAAGTACAACATTGTATTACTTGCTCCTGATTCAGTGGACAAGTCTAGAAAATAGAAGAGAAATTCCAGAAGCAGACTCAAATACATACAGAACTGTTACATATGAGAAGGTGAGTAAATTGATAATATTGAATGGGAACTGGACAAATTAGTAATCCCAGTAGATTTTAACATGACTCTCTTAATAACTGATAGAACATGGACACAAAATAGGTAGAATGATAGCAAAGTTGATCTAATTGACACACACACACACACAAAACATGAAACACGATACCTAACAGTGGCAGAATATACATACTTTTTAAGTGCATTTACAAAAATTGACCATGTGTTAGTCACAAAGCAAGTCTCATCAAAGAATCACAATATATAGAGCATATTCTCAAACTACTGTACAATTCACTTATAAATCAATACAGAAAGATTAACTAAAAAATCATTGTTCTTAAGAGTAACCCATGGGTCAGAAATCACAATGGAAATTAGGTAAATTTTTGAACTGAATAAAAAATGTATATCAAAACTTGTGTTATAAGTAAAATATGTGTTTCAAGGAATACTTATAATTTGAAATACATGTATTAGAAAATGAAGCAAGGTTGAATATCAGTCATCTAAACATAAAATTCAAGAGATTAATGGAAGAACGGTAAATTAAAAACAAAGTCAAAAGAAGGAAGTAATAAAGATATCTAAGTTTATTGAAATAGAATAAAAAAAAGAAAGTCAATAAAGCCAAAACTTGGTTTTCTTTTAAAGATCAGTAAAATTGATAGCCCCCTGCTAAAAATCTTAAGAAAAAGGCAAAAATAACTTAAATCATGAATGAACATGAAAACATCAAAACTAATTCCACAGTCATCTAAAGGAAGATAGAGAATTCTGCTACCTGCAGTGGCTGCTAGAGTTGATTTAGAGCAACCTTGCTTTGAGAAGTACTAGAAAAACTGGACAAAATCTTCCCTTAGTAATGCTTCTTTGTGCTTTTCTGGCAGATCACTTCATTCAACTAGGGATTGAGATGTTTCCAAGCTTCTGTTCTGTGAAGAAGGGTCTATTTATGTTTTACCTTTTGTAGTGGATACTGTGAGTGTCCTGCACATAACTCCTGGCCCCTTGGACTCTTATTTCAGTATGCTCTGGACAATCTCCAGTTTTCCATGTGTCTATGCCTCAAGGTTTTGTTTTGTTTTGTTTTTTCCCCTGAAACTACAGAAGGCTGTACTCATGGCAGTTCAGAAATCCCAAGGAATTAATATTCTCATGTCACCCCATCACCACTCAATAAGCCTTGGGAGTTCTGCAAATATTCCAGTTTTCTCTCCCCTTGAGTTGAATAATACTGCAGCTTGTATTTTTCACTGGTTTACAGAGTCTCTCTGTTCTATTAACCCCAGCTTCCCACTGTGGGTAACTAACTTAATAACTCACCCATTAATTTAAAGCTTGTTTTTCCTTCCCTGCATCACATCTCTATTCTCCACCATTGTTCTCTGAACCTCCCAAATAAACTACTTAAATTCAAACTGGAACAAAAACAGACACTCTTACTTTAAGGGTATATTTCTTCAGGGTCTGCACCAAAGGATGAGGTGTTTACCAGGGTCCCTCATCCTTGATAGGTCATACACTCTGTTTTTTCCCCCAGCTTTGTAAGTTGGCTAAAAGCTACGCCTAACATGTTAGCCACAACTGAAAATGTCAATTGCCTTATGGAGAAAAGTGGCTCCAAAAGTCAGTCTCATGTCTGAATGTTGGCTCCAGAGATTTTCAATGCCTTCATAGCTTTCTGTTGCTTTCAAAAAATGGCTTTTACATTTTTTCCAGCTTTTTTAGTTCTAAAGGAGGTGGAACTTCAGTGTTAGGTTTTATATGCCTACTCAAATTCAAGAGCTAGTGTTGAGTGACTAGTTGGATATATGAGTCTGGAATTAAGGGGATGGTTCTGAGCTGGAAATATAAACTTGCAAACTGTCAGTATGTAGACACTACTTAAAAACATGACAGTGGATTACTTTAGGGAATGTATGTGATGATGGGGAAGACGTTCATCAAATTGAGTGCTAGAGAGACGGAAATAAAGTCTCTAGTTATCTAGGAGAAAAACGGAGCAGTATCGTATACTAGAAACCAAGTTAAGAAAGTGTAGGTTAAATTTTCCACACGGATAATATATCATTAAACAGATAATGCAATTTAAGCCAAGCACTTGTAGGTACAAGGCTTGGGAAATGGATGCAAAGATAACACACAGTCCTCCTTTTCATTTCATCCATGGCAGTAACAAACTGTGATATAAGTCATATATTAGCTTGGTTCCAATCAGATCGTAGCTTAAGATGCCTTGCCCTCGTGTTGGTATTAATGCCAAGCATTCCTGCTTACTGCAGGGTCAGGGCTGGAAGGAAGGTTTTAGCTATGCTTAGAGGATAGAAGGTATGAGAATAAACTGGGATTACTAATAGAAGTGGTTGTGGCCAACCCCTCAGCAGGCTTAGAAATGCTTTTTAAGTGTTTTGAGGAAATAGTTACAGAGAAGATTTGTCAGACTGAAAAATAAACAAGAAAACAATTGTATCTCGCTGGTGTGGATTTTTTCTTTAAATCCTCTCCAGATTTTCTACAACGAGCATGTTTTATTTGTATAATAAAAATAAGTGTAGATATTTGCTTTAACTTAAATTTTGGACCAAATTATTTTCCACAGAGAGAAGTTGCAGCTAACAGTCAGAATGGGGAGGAAATTGTTCCTGTTTTAACTTTACGTTTCTTGATAACACAACTGGAATCAGCACTTAGGAATGTTCAGGCTACTAATTATACTGTAAGTGTTTTCTTTTGAAATTTTGAAATAATGGGTTTGGACAACATTTCTCAATGAGAGGGTAGCCAATGCATGCTTGTTTTAAGGTGTAGACCAGTTTGTATTTTCCTTTTACCTCTAGAGAAAAAGTATGCATAAATTTATTTCCTTCCTGTGTCTTGTACTTTTTGATGACTGCATGTCCATAATAAGCCTAATCTAGTCCCTTCCTTACCATAAAATTGTTCATTTTCAATAAAGAGAAACTTCAATAAATAGTAAAATTGGACTTTCCCAATTGAAATAGTTATAAACTTGAGAAACTACTACTTGCTTTCCTCCTAGTTATTAATCAGCTCCTCTTCTGGTAACTATATTTGTAAAAATTGGAACTTCTGTCATCTGTTATTGAGTACTCATGAGAGATAAAATTAACAAGATATATTTGTATGTTAGAAGTAAATAGAAAATCTGAGGAAGAATAAACCTGGCATCAAAAATCAGAACCAATATGGGGCGCCTGAGTGGCTCACTCTGTTAAGTGTCCGACTTTAGTGCAGGTCATGATCTCGCCGTCTGTGAGTTCAGGCCCTGCGTCAGGCTCTGTGCTGACAGCTCAGAGCCTGGAGCCTGTTTCAGATTCTGTGTCTCCCTCTCTGCCCATGCCCTGCTCACACTCTCTCTCTCTGTCTCTGAAAAATGAATAAACCTTAAAAAAAAAATCAGAACCAATAGTATAGGACAGTAAAAGGAAAAATCAGTTGCTTGAATAATTTGGATCAGTAAACTAAATTTTGTACATATGTAGAAGATGGATTACTGTTACTGTCAAGAAAGGACCACCCAGGTACCAACCAAGGTACCCAAAGACACCAAATCCCATATTATAAAGATGTGGAGAAATCATCTTTATTTAGGACTCTCGGGATGGGGGTTCTAAGTGGTGATACATACCACCCTAAAGGAATTGTACATGGAGTCAAAAGAGCCAACAAAATGGAGTTTGTATTAACAAGTATTCAGCAAGAACTTCTGGGATGCTGAATATGTGCTGTTTCTCCCACTGACCAGGTTACCAGGAAGTGAAATAAATGAGCATTAACAGATGCTGATTGCTTAGCCTACTGTACTTAGGCATTATTTCAATGATGAGTCTTACGTTAAGAAATGGAAGAGATCCCTCTCCTGGTAGCATTGTTGAGCAGAATTGGAATCGTCACGATCAGAGCAGCCTACTGCTGTACCCTATAGCTCTCACTGTTCCTCAAGGCTACCAAGGCCACCAAGGATAGGTGGAGCAACTTGGTAGGAGGTGGCAGTGGGGTGAGGGCAGGGGACAGTTGCCAATAATATCTCTATATCCATTGAGTTCCAGTACTTAGAATAATCCCTGCTAATAGTGGCGGGGATCGTAGGAAGGGAAGGGCAGAGTCATGTAGGTCAGAAACCTACCACTTACATCTGTAAATTCCTGAGTTCTTTACCTTTTATTTATGATTATAGCATTACCACAATTCCACATCTTATCCTGTTCTCAAAATGTTCTTTTTAGACTTGTGTGAGCCAAAGGCTCTGTTGTATTTATTTGTGAAACCAATTTTTTTAAAGTTATAAAATAATAGCTTACACTTATTTAGTGTTTGCTATATGACAGACACTGTTCTAAGCACTTTTTGTAAGGATTAGCTCATTTGCTCTTCATAACCACTATCCCTCCACAATTATTCCCATTTTATAGATTAGAAACTGAAGCAGGGGCGCCTGGGTGGCGCAGTCGGTTAAGCGTCCGACTTCAGCCAGGTCACGATCTCGCGGTCCGTGAGTTCGAGCCCCGCGTCGGGCTCTGGGCTGATGGCTCAGAGCCTGGAGCCTGTTTCCGATTCTGTGTCTCCCTCTCTCTGTGCCCCTCCCCCATTCATGCTCTGTCTCTCTCTGTCCCAAAAATAAATAAACGTTGAAAAAAAAATTAAAAAAAAAAAAAAGAAACTGAAGCAAAGAGGTTAAACAACTTGCTTAATTCAGCAGGTAGTAAGTAGTAGAGTCAGGATACAAATCCATGTAGTCTTGGCTTTAGAGTCCATTCTCTGAACTGCATTTTACCTTCTCTGCAGAAATGGAAATTTTAAGATGGAAACCGGTGTGTGAACACAAACTCACTTGGTCCATTGAGCGCAAACATGCATGTCTATTTGCCCTGAGATTAATTTGAAGCCAAACTTCTAACACTAGCCAGTTACCTCATAAATGTGTACTGTTGGCCATGAGAAGTATGCTAAGTAAGAGAATACAGTTAGATCAGTAAAGAAAAAGACTTCTGTCCTGCAGATGCTTATCATCCCTATGTACCTGCAAAAGATCTTGTTTATGGGACAGTCTTGTAAAAAGCTAATGTGACAAAAGACAGGGTTATGATCTTAAGTCAATGGAGAGCTTATGAACAGAATGTACAATATTGTTCTCCATGGACAATGTTTAAACTTTTTATTTGAGGTAACTTTAGATGCACAGAAGTTGCAAAAATATAGCTGTACAATACAGAAGTGCAGAAAGGTTTTTGAATATCTTTCATTCAGTTTTCCCAATAGTTAGATGTTACATAACAGTATATATTATCAAAACCAGGAAGTTGGTGTTGGTACAGTGGGTGTTGTGTCCGGAGTCTCTAAGACTTTGAAGGACTCCTGTTTTGAAGGACTTCAGGGACTCCTGTTTTGAAGGACTTCAGGGACTCAGAATGTAGTTGTACTCACGGCTACATCTGTATAGAGATCCTTAGCCATTTGTAGCATGTGGGGGCAGGAGGGGGAAGGAGACAATAAATCCTGATGGCTTTCATTTTCTTTAATCACACTCTAGTGTTTTATTTTGAGATTATCAATTATCCTCTTCTTCAGGGTTGAATTATCAAATACATCTAATGTATTTGCTATTTCTCTTATTAGATGATCGATAATATAATTTTTACTCTTTTTAATAATTACTGAGTAGCCTAGGATATTTAATTAAACTTACTATACTAAAAACTATTTTCGTCTAAAGAGCCAATTAATTTTTTTCTTTTTAGGCACATCAGATTAATATTGGTTATTATCTGACATTATTATTTTTGTATGGAGTAGCACTCACTGAAAGAGGAAAGAAAGAGGTATGTAGTATGTATTATTGCCCATTGTAAGTGTTTTCACATACGATGACTTGATTTTAACAAAATGTTGATTTTAGAAATTCTCTGACTCTTAAAAACTGAGAACAAACTGAGGGTTGATGGGGGGGGTGGGAGGGAGGGAAGGGTAGGTGATGGGCATTGAAGAGGGCATCTTTTGGGATGAGCACTGGGTGTTGTATGGAAACCAATTTGACAATAAATTTCATATATTAAAAAAAAAAGAAATTCTCTAAATGTTCATTTTGAAATGTTGGCTAGGGAAGATCTTAAGTTCTTTTGTGAATAGGTATTTTAATCACTGAGTATATTATCTATATGATCACATACAGAGATGCTAGGATTAGAGATGTGAATAAATGACTGCATGACTGGATCAATATTAAAGCTGCCCTAATTTCTCCAGTTTGGAAAATAATTCTTGTAATAGAAAAAAAAATGCTTTTTACATCAGCCAAACCTAGTTTTATGTTACTACAGGATTATACAGAAGCAGAGAATAAATTTCTAGTGATGAAGATGGTGATCCAAGAAAATGAAATATGTGAAAACTTTATGTCTTTAGTTTATTTTGGACGTGGTTTGCTTCGATGTGCCCAGAAGAGGTAAGGGTTTTAATAAATGGGTAAATCTTGTCTTTCAACTTTTAGCATTGTGACATGGATAGTTTTTGCACTATACTAGGTATGATGACATTTGTGCTCTTCTGGGTCTTCTTCACCTGTTCCTATAGAAATAATTTCTTTAATGTATTTGAGAATATTAAATATCAAATCTAACAGATCATGGCAATAAAAGTCAGTGTAGCAAAGACATTAGGGACCATAGGCTTTGGAATCTGACAGACCTGGGTTTAAATCCATTTTCTACTATGTATCTAATCAATGACTCTAAGGAATGTAGTGTTGCTCAGCCTTATCTTTTTTTTTTTTTTCAGCCTTATGTTTTTTATCTATAAAATGGAACTAATAATAGTGCCAACCTTATAGGGATGTTGCAAATGATTAAGTGCTCGGGCATCTGGGTGGCTCAGTCGGTTAAGCGTTAGATTCTTGATTTCAGATCAGGTTATGATTTCACAGTTTGTGAGATCAAGCCCTGCATTGGGCTCCATGGTAACAGCATGGAGCCTGCTTGGGATTCTCTCTCTCACTTTCTCTCTCTCTCACTCTCTTTCTTTCTCTCTCTCTTTCAAAATAAATAAACTTTAAAAAAAATTAGTGCTAAGAACACAAAAATGGTAGGCTTAATAAATAAATGCTGGTTGTAGTTATTAATACTATCACCAGTTGAATAGGTGTTTAAGGTATAAATGAGCTTTTAAAGCACTGAAAGAGTCCAGATGCTATGTTTGGGGAACATTGGGGATTATATGTTTAGTGAAATTGTACGGGGGAACCGATATGGATTGTTTCCTTATTTGTACCCTTAGCCATTTGTAGCATAATTCATTAATTTTATTTGCTAAGAATATATCATATTCTAGAGACTGTGCTAGCATCTCTAGATAGCATTGGGGATACAATGATGTGCAAAACAGTTCCTATCTTCATGTAACTGACATTATAGTGAATCTTGTAGACCTTAATCAAATAATCAGTTATACAACTAATTAATTTGGAAATATAATAAAGAGCTATGAAGGAAAATACAGTGAATAATTAAAGTTTTTACTGGGCCCCCAGTCTAGTTATGGGAATCAGAAGTCTTCTTGAGGAAATAATGTTTGAGATTTGAAAGATGAATTAGGCAGTTTAAATCCTTATGCAGTATTACTGCTGTGTCCAACCATGGGATTCCTAGAAGAGTCATCTCTGTGGTAGTTACCTGATTCTTTTGTAAGGTTTATCGTCTATCCTCTGGCATGCTTGTTTTTCACTGGGGTACCCAGAAGACTTCCTGCTTCCCATTTACTAACATGATGTCATCAATATAGTGGACTGGTGTGATGTTTTGCAGAATTTTAGGATGATCAAAATCTCTTTATATTGTAGAGAGAATTCTCATAGCTGTGAGACAAGACAGAGAATGTATATTGCTGTCCTTCCCCCAGATGTGTGAACTATTCTTTAGTCTCTTTACTGATGGGTGTTGGAGAGAATCTGCTTTCCATATCACAGATAACTAGAAACCCCAGTCACATGACAGCATCATTGACTTTCATCCCTGGCCTATAGAGAACAACCACCACTGAACTGCCTGAAAACACTGCTTTAATAGTTAGAGTGTCCTCTGTGCCTTTCCAGGGAACTGTGTTTAGTGGTGGCTTCTCTGGTCTTAGGTAGTAAGTCCATTATAATATCCTTACCTCCTTGAACTTTCTTTAATACTCTGCCTTCAAATTTCCTGCATTTCCACCTTAATTACTATAGGTCAATGTTGGATCCAAGCTTCAAGTAGCCTTCTCAGCAGCATGGTGTCTCAGATGTCCTAGCTAGGAAAGTAAATCTTGAATTGTGGAAGAGTCCTCCCATATCAACATACACTTCTCTATCCAGTTGTATATTTGTCTATTGGGTCAACACTCTTAAGATCCACTCCCACATATGTTTCTGCCAGTACACACTGGTCAAGTTCTGCAATTCTTAGGCTGAATAAGCTTTTTCTTTCAGGGCAGGAACTCTGTTTTCTTAAATGGGCTCTGTTTATACCTGACCCTAGAGTTATTGTTCTATGGTCAGTAAGCACAGATGGGAGAGGATCTTGAGAAGGAAGGGCATCATCTTTTGAGATATGAACCTCAGATGATACTTGGTCAGTAAAGGGATTCTGATACTCCTTGTCAGCCAGAGGGTTGAAGGCAATTTAAGGGTTTTACTTAAATGTCTCCATTTCAGACCTCAGGGTCTACTTTCTCCCTGATCAGAGCCCTGATTTTAGCATAATCCACTGAGGCAGTGTTTTTAGTTTTTGCTGCTGTTTTAACCTTATGATTAAATACTGGGCCTCATTTTCAGCACAGTTTGCCCTTATTAGAGTTGGTAAGGGTTCTTTAAATGTTACCGTAGAGGCCTTTTAGCTTTCACAGGGTGTCCTGAATTGGTAATAGTCCTGTCAAGGAGGTACATTTGGTCTCTTGTGCAGTTTGTTTCACCTTGTGACTAAATCTGGCCTGATTTTCAGCACATATTATCTTTATGGCTGCAGGAGAGAGTCTCTTTAAATGCTGCCATAGAGTCCTCTGTCTTTCACAGTGTGCCCTGAGTCAATAGTTGGCTGACCTGTGACTGTCATTCTCTTTCTTCAAGGCTTCCAAGACAGTAGACAAAAGCCAACCAACTCTACAATCCCTTTAATTACCAAGGCCCCCATACTGTTCAAGCTTGAGCTACTACATAATCTATTGCCTCCCCTTCCACCTGTATTTCATCCCAATCTACCACAGGTGAGAGTCCTAGTGTTTGTATTTCTATAGCATGCCAGAGGTTATCATCACCCTACTTACCACCAAAAAAAAAAAAAAAAAAAAGAGTTGCTCATTGTCTTATTGGTAAACTATCTAGTTAAAGTCCCATTCAAACTAACCTTATTTTAAAATAAATGCCTTACAGATATAATGGAGGACTGCTAGAATTTCATAAAAGCTTACAAGAAATAGGAGATACAAATGATCATTGGTTTGACATAGATCCTGCAGAAGATGAAGATTTACCTACAACTTTTAAAGTAAGAAATTAAGAACAGCATTTCATCTGTGACTAATCAGAATCCTCTTTAATGAAGTGTGGCCTGTGCTAATTTTGTCCTATTCTATAGCAGCATGTTCTTTTATTGGAAATTAGCTTTTTGTATAAGAAACAACATTAATCCCATTACTTTGTGCAGAATGTATGATTCAACACATAGAAGTGAGGTAGCTGTGTTAGCAAATAACAAGATTTGTTATTTAGAAACAAGAAGATTAAAAGCTATGCAGGTCCGGTACTTCATGGGGCTATAGCTAAATGTGGTAGTTAATTAACTTACTTTTTTTTCTAATTATACTTACTGTTATTTTGTTGTTGATTTAAATTTAAAAAGTACTAAGAAAACTTAAAAAAAATTATTTCAGAAAATTTGAAAAATGTTTAAGTACTGAAAGATAAAATTTATCCATGTTTCCTCAAAAGGAGAAACTAATACTAGTATTTTTATTTATGTTTTTCCAGACACACATGTATAAACACTTGTACCCTTTATTTTTAGTAAATTGGTATGTTATATACATTGATATATAGTTTAGAAATATATACTCTGAGTTTCCCAGCAATTAGATTATTCTACAGTATGATTTGTTTTCATGGTTCATCATAAAATCATGCTTTAATTTGCATAACCAGTTTCCTGCTGTTGAATATTCAGTTTATCCTAAACATTCCAGTTTTTCATTATTATGTAAAGTCATCTTTGTGCATGTCCCACATAATTCCCATAGGACACATTTCTAAAGGTGGAATTGTGAAGTCTTTAAAACAGTTGTAAACATGTTGGTATTTGTCTTCATATATCCTCTTAGAAAGTTTGTACCAGTTTGTATTCTTAAGGCAAAGTATGAGGGTTTCCATTTCCTCATACTTTCTGGGTATTCTTTACTTTTGGGGTAACTTTCATCCATCTTTTAAGTCATATTACAGTCACTTTTTAATTTGTTTAATATGAAAATAGCTACACTGAGTTTCTTTTGGTTAGTGTTTGAATGACATACGTCTTTTCAGACTTTTACTTTAAACCTTTCAGGATCTTTATGTTTGGGCTGACTTTAAAGCCAAATGCATTCCTCAAAGCAGATGTTTGTAAAGATACAAAATTCAACTTTCTAGTAAGCTGTAATAGGTCAAATTGTATATAGCTAATAATAGAGCCTCGAGATGTATGGGACAAAAGCTAATATAACTAGAAGGAGAGATAGAAAACTCTCCACTCTCAGAGTACTATTTTAGTGTAGCTCTCACAGTAATCAATAGAATAAGCAGTTTTTGGCATTTATCAGGATAATCACACGACCTTAAACCTAACTTAGTAATGATTTTATATATTATTTTTAACATTGAACTTCACTGCTTGCCTAAAGCAGGCCCTACTTGGTCTTACTTTTCTCTTTTTCCTCCTCCTTTTAAAATATTTTTTGTTATTCAAACTTTTTTCAGTGAATTTTTTTATTTCATGCAAAATAATACATGTATGTAGTTTGTCAAATATTAGAAGACTTAAACATTAACAGTCTGTGGTACATCAGCTTTAATTGTAGTTCCTAACTAGAGAAACCTTCTTCCAACTCTCTAGACATTTTTCTTTGATATTTACCTATATTTTTTGAAAAGATGTGCTGCTTTTTGAATATTTCTCCATGGTAGATATTATCTTTGACTACCCATGATGGCAGATGAGGAGGGTTTATTAGTTCTTATACCTCCCCTTTACACATACATTTCCCTTTCCCCATCCTACCAATAGTCAGTCATATGTTTTTATTAAATGTGCCTTAGGTTTTTCTTTTATTCCTTGGAATATCCTTCACTTCTATGTAGAATCGTCTGTTTCTTTGATCTCAAGCTTTCTTTTTAGGTTTACTCCCTTGTTTTGGTGGTACAGCTCCTTCAGCAGCTTCCTAGAAAAGGGTACTTGATTGGGAGGTAAATTTTTTGAGATCTTTCAAGTCTTCGAAATAATTTCTTTTTTGTACACTTTATTTGTATCTTGCCTGGGCATCCAATTGTAGGGTGCAAATTATTTTCCTTTATATTTTCAGTGTGTTTCTGTTACCTTCTTTGCTTCCAATAGTACTTTTCAGAAACCTGATGCTCTGATTCTCAATCTTTTGCTGGTAACCTGTTTTGTTTTTTTCTTTCTGGGAATTTTTAGGATATTCTGTGTTCTCTAGTGTTCTGAGATTATATTTTGAAAATGTTCTGGTACATTCTAAAAATTTACTTATTTGATAATTTCTTCATTTCCATTTTTTCTTTCTGAAATGTTTATTATTCAGATACTTGACATCCTGAACTGAATCTCTGATTTTATTATTTTTTTCCTTATTTCTTACATTTTATTTTTTTTTGTACTATTTTCTAGGATATTTTCCTCAGCTTTAGCTTTCTGTGTAGGGCTGATATTCAGCCAGTGCACACTAGTGCTGTTATATTAGTTATTATAATGTTAAAATATTTATATACAGCTTCCAAAAATATTTGCTGCCATGAGTTTTTTGGGCACCCAGCCACCATTCCAGCTGCTTTGGACTTTCTACCAGCCCTCACTCCCTTACTTCTTTAAAATCCAATAAAGGTTTAATGTCTGACAGAGCAGAATGCTTCAATGACCCTGTTCTGGCTGTAGGCCAGCATGTTCTTAATCTGTTAAGATTGATGCCTGGCAACTCACTGAAAATCTTGCTTCTCAGACATTATGATTAGTTTCTTTTTAGGGCAATTAGAGGGCGACCTGTACCCCTTTATCCTGGGTGAGTTCCACCAGAGGCCTTCCCTGCCCCAGTTGTTCCCGTCCTCATATATCCCCTTAGATAAACTCATCCTGGTGGGGCAATATAGCACCCTTAGAGATGCTGGCACCCTAGCCAGGGTGGTGTCCTTTGAAATGCTTGTTATTTTTTAACATTACCATTGTTCCTATCCTTCTGTTGAAATTTTAATTTCAATGACTATTTCAGCTATTATCTACTAAGAGTTTTTGTTGTTGTTACATATTATGTTCTTTGGTTTTTTTTAAATGACCGTCTGTTCTTATTTCATAAATGCATAATATAACAGAGGTAAATGTCAGCCACACCATGGAAGGCCTTAATAAGCCAAGTATGGGGTTCAGACTCTATCTTGAGTTTAATGTGAAACCCCTGAAGACTTTTAAACAGTAGAATGATACAATCAAATTATAATAAAATGAGAAAATGGAGAACACGCACATATACACTTGTATACTGTATGTATCTATATTTGTACGTATATATGCGTATGTATATGTGGCCTCTCTGGGAGGTGATACTCAAGTTGGAACCAGCAGATTGAGACTAGAACTAGCTCTGTGAAGACTGGGGGAAGAAAATTCTAGGTAAATGGAATATAGTGTGGCTTTCACAAGCAAGTCTGAGGAACTGAAAAAGATAAAACTGTAAATTTTATAATGAGCAAGGCTAGAGATGAATTTCAAGAGATGGCTAGATATACTGGGTTCAGCAGCACGTTCTGCAGAACCTTGCAGTCCTTGGTAAGGGTTCCCCACTTTGTTTTAGGTACAGTGGGAAGCCATTGATGAGTTTTAAGCAAGTAACTGACATCTTTTGCTTCTGTGTAGAGAGTACCTTGGAGCAGAGTAGGTGGGGAAGAGGGGGGCAGTTAGGCAGCTGTTACAGTTAATAATCTAGGTAACAGCGCCTAACTGTTAGGCAGCTCCAGTGGTAAAAATGGAGATAGAAATGGAAAAATTTGCAATGTATTTTGGAAGAAGACTCAGTAGTTACTTGTTGATATATTACATGCAAAAGGTGATGGAATCTATTATGCAGTGGCTGAGTTCAAGATTTCTGGCTTGAAGCTGAATAGATAGTGGTAGATGACATTGATGTGAGTCCTATGAGGGCTAAGTCTTAGCCTGCTAAGTTTACTACTGTTACCGTTAACATACATAACTTCCATAGCAAGCTGGCTTAAAACAGGCATTTTGTAAATATGTTGAATGAATGAATGCCTAAGATGGGAGGCAAGAGATAAGGAATAAAGAATAAGGAACAAAAGGATTAAAAAGGGAAAAAAACCTAATAAAATAGTTACAAATTGTAGTTAGTGTTCTAAAGAAGGCAAGGGGCTGGCGTAGAGAAGATGGAAAACACAGAGATACACACCCCTGTAGCTAGCTGCGTATATCCGTATGTATATATGCCTATAGGCATGTGTGGCATATATTTGGTGGGAGTATCAGTAGATCAATATTGAAGTACTAAGTTTAAGATCTGTGAAACTGCAGTAGTTATATATTTTCTGTGAGTCCTTTGTTGCTGCTGTTGTTGTTTTTAGCATTTCCATTTGGCCATTGGCTATGCTGACAGGATATACTACCCTCATACAGAAAGGTCCTTAAACGCCTCTCATTTCTTTCTCTCTCTTCTTGATACTAAAATGTTTTAGTTAATTTGGTCAAAATATCCTTATTATTCAATATCAACCATCAATTTAAAATTCTGAATGGCATCAAAAGAATGTTATGGTGACTAGATTTATCAAATAGTCTATAGAAGCTTATTAGTCATGTTGTATACTCTCAGTATATTAGAAATACTGCTATTTGAAATCTTGTAATACTGTCTCTCTAAGGGATAAGGATTAAGGACCTGGTGAAAGGACCTGTTTAACATAGACCTGGAAATGTGTTTCATCTACATTTAATCAGCATTTTTAAAATAGGAAATTTCATTCCAAGTTGTAACTCAACATTGGAAGCATATTTCTGTATGCTACTTCTGCCCATAATGGCAGCGAGCAGCATATTGCACCACTCCAGGAGTCCCACTACCAGTATGGTGTTCTGGAGACCAGTTCTAGCAGACCCTCCTGGGCTCCCAGTGATTTGTTGTCTCTCTGTGTGTGTATCAGAGCAAGTAATTTTTAACAGGAACATGCTGGGTGTCATGCCATGAGTTAGGATGGTGAACAGAGGTATAGACTCAAATAAAGACTTTTTCCTTTCTCCATGTTTATGTTCAGTAAAAAACCCAGTATTTCTAATTTAGGGCCTTCTCATGTATTGTTTACTTTGAATGAGGGAAATATGTTCTATACTGTTTTTTAAGAAAACATACAATGCCTTCAAAAAGGGAGATAATAAAATGGACATATTATTTAAGGTAAAATATTGGAAGTGTTGCAGTCTTGTTACTAATAATTCATAAAATTAAAAAAAACCTTTTAATCTAGGATCTTCTTAATGATTTTATCAAGACAACTGAAAGTAATATAATGAAGCAGACCATTTGCAGTTATCTAGATTGTGAGCGATCTTGTGAAGCTGACATTTTAAAGAACACGAATTACAAGGTAATATAATTATTAACTGATTTTAAATTAATATAATTAAAAATTAAACTTTGATAAAAATTATGTTTATCATGCATCAAAATATTGTTTAAAAAGAGTACTTAGTTTAATTACAGTAGTAATTCATGCAGTTAAGAAGTTGAGTATCTCTGAGTACTTAGATTCATAGTGAGCAGGAATTATTTAAATCCTGTGAATCAATAAAAAAATAATCGATTTTGCTAAGGATTTTGTAATATTCAAATGCCTGTAATCATACATGAAAAATATGTGAAATATTCTTTATAGTTAGAAATGTTATAGGTTGAAAATATTAGCATTTTACTAAGGAGAAAGGTTGTTACTCCTCAAGAATTATGTTACTAATTAAGCGATCATTATCTGTTGTATGGGTCTTGGTCAAACAAAATGAAACCAACCTGGATTTGAAGAAATTTAACAAAGTACTTCAAGTCTAGTTCTCTCTGGATATATCAGAATGAGGCTGTGGGAAATCACAAGATAGGATGAGATGTGACCGTCAGTGCCACTCTGACACCACCTCTGTCATATAGTGGAAATCCAGTTGCAAGGCATGATGTATACAGCGAGTGATGGGTGGGAAATCCAGGATCTATTCATTAGAGTAACACAGGTTTTGGGAAGTGGACCTGGGGAAGTGGAGTGCTCAACGTGGGGCAAGTTGGTCTTGGTTTAGGTAATATGGTGATAAAAATCTAAGGTTTGCCAGGGAGGCTTCCAGGGTTCCAATCACATGGACAGCATGTAGCAGCAGAACCTCCTGGCCAAAAAATTTATGCCATTCATGTAGTTTACCTATTTAAAGGATGCAGGGCTGTAGTTCCCAGGGAGCTCACACTGGGAAGGACAAGAAATTTAAACACTGGGATAATGCAGTAGCTATCACTAAGAGAACAAATCAGGTCTGGTGATTATTAGCAGAGATGTAGGAGAAAATGGTATGAAATTGGGGCTGGAGGAAAAGAGAAATGTAAAAATGGAGGTGAAGAAGAGGGGCAGAGAGCATGTTCCTCTGAAAAGATCACACATCAAATTTTGGATATTTTGTTGTATGCGGTATATGGAAGATGATTACATTGACTTCTTCAAATTGCCTTTTCTTTCTATCCTAATGCACTGTCTTTAGTGATGGGAAAATGGACCTATGAAAAATGACCTATAAAGTTCTTCGATGACCAGTGATCTGTTGATAAATTTTGAATGCCATGTAAAATTCATTTAGTTATAGAATAGTTTTGAAAGTGACTTAAGGTATTCATGTATAAATAAATAAATGAATGAATGGAATGAATGAGACTTATGGTAGTATTTTCTATATCTGTATGAACTACTATTTTCATGTCAACTGCTTACTTTTATCTTTTCCAGGGATTTATTCAGTTAATGTGCAGTAAAAGCTGCTGTGTTTATTTCCATAAAATTTGTTGGAAAAAGTTCAAAAATTTAAAATATCCAGGTGAAAATGACCAGGTATTTGTTTTTCCTTCAAAGCTTCACAGCATTTCTTTTTTTTTTTTTTTTTTTAGGATATCACATAGCATTTTATTTTTTATTTTTTTTTTATATGAAATTTATTGACAAATTGGTTTCCATACAACACCCAGTGCTCATCCCAAAAGGTGCCCTCCTCAATACCCATCACCCACCCTCTCCTCCCTCCCACCCCCCATCAACCCTCAGTTTGTTCTCAGTTTTTAACAGTCTCTTATGCTTTGGCTCTCTCCCACTCTAACCTTTTTTTTTTTTTCCTTCCCCTCCCCCATGGGTTCCTGTTAAGTTTCTCAGGGTCCACATAAGAGTGAAACCATATGGTATCTGTCTTTCTCTGTATGGCTTATTTCACTTAGCATCACACTCTCCAGTTCCATCCACGTTGCTACAAAAGGCCATATTTCATTTTTTCTCATTGCCACGTAATATTCCATTGTGTATATAAACCACAATTTCTTTATCCATTCATCAGTTGATGGACATTTAGGCTCTTTCCATAATTTGGCTATTGTTGAGAGTGCTGCTATGAACATTGGGGTACAAGTGGCCCTATGCATCAGTACTCCTGTATCCCTTGGATAAATTCCTAGCAGTGCTATTGCTGGGTCATAGGGTAGGTCTATTTTTAATTTTCTGAGGAACCTCCACACTGCTTTCCAGAGCGGCTGCACCAATTTGCATTCCCACCAACAGTGCAAGAGGGTTCCCGTTTCTCCACATCCTCTCCAGCATCTAGAGTCTCCTGATTTGTTCATTTTGGCCACTCTGACTGGCGTGAGGTGATACCTGAGTGTGGTTTTGATTTGTATTTCCCTGATAAGGAGCGACGCTGAACATCTTTTCATGTGCCTGTTGGCCATCCGGATGTCTTCTTTAGAGAAGTGTCTATTCATGTTTTCTGCCCATTTCTTCACTGGGTTATTTGTTTATCGGGTGTGGAGTTTGGTGAGCTCTTTATAGATTTTGGATACTAGCCCTTTGTCCGATATGTCGTTTGCGAATATCTTTTCCCATTCCGTTGGTTGCCTTTTAGTTTTGTTGGTTGTTTCCTTTGCTGTGCAGAAGCTTTTTATCTTCATAAGGTCCCAGTAATTCACTTTTGCTTTTAATTCCCTTGCTTTTGGGGATGTGTCGAGTAAGAGATTGCTACGGCTGAGGTCAGAGAGGTCTTTTCCTGCTTTCTCCTCTAAGGTTTTGATGGTTTCCTGTCTCACATTTAGGTCCTTTATCCATTTTGAGTTTATTTTTGTGAATGGTGTGAGAAAGTGGTCTAGTTTCAACCTTCTGCATGTTGCTGTCCAGTTCTCCCAGCACCATTTGTTAAAGAGGCTGTCTTTTTTCCATTGAATGTTCTTTCCTGCTTTGTCAAAGATGAGTTGGCCATACGTTTGTGGGTCTAGTTCTGGGGTTTCTATTCTATTCCATTGATCTATGTGTCTGTTTTTGTGCCAATACCATGCTGTCTTGATGATGACAGCTTTGTAGTAGAGGCTAAAGTCTGGGATTGTGATGCCTCCTGCTTTGGTCTTCTTCTTCAAAATTCCTTTGGCTATTCGGGGCCTTTTGTGGTTCCATATGAATTTTAGGATTGCTTGTTCTAGTTTCGAGAAGAATGCTGGTGCAATTTTGATTGGGATTGCATTGAATGTGTAGATAGCTTTGGGTAGTATTGACATTTTGACAATATTTATTTTTCCAATCCATGAGCAGGGAATGTCTTTCCATTTCTTTAAATCTTCTTCAATTTCCTTCATAAGCTTTCTGTAGTTTTCAGCATACAGATCCTTTACATCTTTGGTTAGATTTATTCCTAGGTATTTTATGCTTCTTGGTGCAATTGTGAATGGGATCAGTTTCTTTATTTGTCTTTCTGTTGCTTCATTGTTAGTGTATAAGAATGCAACTGATTTCTGTACATTGATTTTGTATCCTGCAACTTTGCTGAATTCCTGTATCAGTTCTAGTAGACTTTTGGTGGAGTCTATCGGATTTTCCATGTATAATATCATGTCATCTGCAAAAAGCGAAAGCTTGACTTCATCTTTGCCAATTTTGATGCCTTTGATTTCCTTTTGTTGTCTGATTGCTGATGCTAGAACTTCCAGCACTATGTTAAACAGCAGCGGTGAGAGTGGGCAACCTTGTCGTGTTCCTGATCTCAGGGAAAAAGCTCTCAGTTTTTCCCCGTTGAGGATGATGTTAGCTGTGGGCTTTTCATAAATGGCTTTTATGATCTTTAAGTATGTTCCTTCTATCCCGACTTTCTCAAGGGTTTTTATTAAGAAAGGGTGCTGGATTTTGTCAAAGGCCTTTTCTGCATCGATTGACAGGATCATATGGTTCTTCTCTTTTTTTTGTTAATGTGATGTATCACGATTGATTTGCGAATGTTGAACCAGCCCTGCATCCCAGGAATGAATCCCACTTGATCATGGTGAATAATTCTTTTTATATGTCGTTGAATTCGATTTGCTAGTATCTTATTGAGAATTTTTGCATCCATATGCATCAGGGATATTGGCCTGTAGTTCTCTTTTTTGACTGGGTCTCTGTCTGGTTTAGGAATCAAAGTAATACTGGCTTCATAGAATGAGTCTGGAAGTTTTCCTTCCCTTTCTATTTCTTGGAATAGCTTGAGAAGGATAGGTATTATCTCTACTTTAAACGTCTGGTAGAACTCCCCTGGGAAGCCATCTGGTCCTGGACTCTTATTTGTTGGGAGATTTTTGATAACTGATTCAATTTCTTCGCTGGTTATGGGTCTGTTCAAGCTTTCTATTTCCTCCTGATTGAGTTTTGGAAGAGTGTGGGTGTTTAGGAATTTGTCCATTTCTTCCAGGTTGTCCAATTTGTTGGCATATAATTTTTCATAGTATTCCCTGATAATTGTTTGTATCTCTGAGGGATTGGTTGTAATAGTTCCATTTTCATTCATGATTTTATCTATTTGGGTCATCTCCCTTTTCTTTTTGAGAAGCCTGGCTAGAGGTTTGTCAATTTTGTTTATTTTTTCAAAAAACCAACTCTTGGTTTCGTTGATCTGCTCTACAGTTTTTTTAGATTCTATATTGTTTATTTCCGCTCTGATCTTTATTATTTCTCTTCTTCTGCTGGGTTTAGGCTGCCTTTGCTGTTCTGCTTCTAGTTCCTTTAGGTGTGCTGTTAGATTTTGTATTTGGGATTTTTCTTGTTTCTTGAGATAGGCCTGGATTGCAATGTATTTTCCTCTCAGGACTGCCTTCGCTGCATCCCAAAGCGTTTGGATTGTTGTATTTTCATTTTCGTTTGTTTCCATATATTTTTTAATTTCTTCTCTAATTGCCTGGTTGACCCACTCATTCGTTAGTAGGGTGTTCTTTAACCTCCATGCCTTTGGAGGTTTTCCAGACTTTTTTCTGTGGTTGATTTCAAGCTTCATAGCATTGTGGTCTGAAAGTATGCATGGTATAATTTCAATTCTTGTAAACTTATGAAGGGCTGTTTTGTGACCCAGTATATGATCTATCTTGGAGAATGTTCCATGTGCACTCGAGAAGAAAGTATATTCTGTTGCTTTGGGATGCAGCGTTCTAAATATATCTGTCAAGTCCATCTGATCCAATGTCTCATTCAGGGCCCTTGTTTCTTTATTGACCGTGTGTCTAGATGATCTGTCCATTTCTGTAAGTGGGGTGTTAAAGTCCCCTGCAATTACCACATTCTTATCAATAAGGTTGCTTATGTTTATGAGTAATTGTTTTATATATTTGGGGGCTCCGGTATTCGGCGCATAGACATTTATAATTGTTAGCTCTTCCTGATGGATAGACCCTGTAACTATTATATAATGTCCTTCTTCATCTCTTGTTACAGCCTTTAATTTAAAGTCTAGTTTGTCTGATATAAGTATGGCTACTCCAGCTTTCTTTTGGCTTCCAGTCGCATGATAAATAGTTCTCCATCCCCTCACTCTCAATCTAAAGGTGTCCTCAGGTCTAAAATGAGTCTCTTGTAGACAGCAAATAGATGGGTCTTGTTTTTTTATCCATTCTGATACCCTATGTCTTTTGGTTGGCGCATTTAATCCATTTACATTCAGTGTTATTATAGAAAGATATGGGTTTAGAGTCATTGTGATGTCTGAATGTTTTATGCTTGTAGTGATGTCTCTGGGACTTTGTCTCACAGGGTCCCCCTTAGGATCTCTTGTAGGGCTGGTTTAGTGGTGACAAATTCCTTCAGTTTTTGTTTGTTTGGGAAGACCTTTATCTCTCCTTCTATTCTAAATGACAGACTTGCTGGATAAAGGATTCTCGGCTGCATATTTTTTCTGTCTAGCACTCTGAAAATCTCATGCCAATTCTTTCTGGCCTGCCAAGTTTCAAAAGAGAGATCAGTCACGAGTCTTATAGGTCTCCCTTTATATGTGAGGGCACGTTTACCCCTTGCTGCTTTCAGAATTTTCTCTTTATCCTTGTATTTTGCCAGTTTCACTATGATATGTCGTGCAGAAGATCGATTCAAGTTACGTCTGAAGGGAGTTCTCTGTGCCTCTTGGATTTCAATGCCTTTGTCCTTCCCCAGTTCAGGGAAGTTCTCAGCTATTATTTCTTCAAGTACCCCTTCAGCACCTTTCCCTCTCTCTTCCTCCTCTGGGATACCAATTATGCGTATATTATTTCTTTTTAGTGTATCACTTAGTTCTCTAATTTTCCCCTCATACTCCTGGATTTTTTTATCTCTCTTTTTCTCAGCTTCCTCTTTTTCCATAACTTTATCTTCTAGTTCACCTATTCTCTCCTCTGCCTCTTCAAGCCGAGCTGTGGTGGTTTCCATTTTGTTATGCATTTCGTTTAAAGCATTTTTCAGCTCCTCGTGACTATTCCTTAGTCCCTTGATCTCTGTAGCAAGAGATTCTCTGCTGTCCTGTATACTGTTTTCAAGCCCAGCGATTAATTTTATGACTATTATTCTAAAGTCACTTTCTGTTATATTATTTAAATCCTTTTTGATCAGCTCATTAGCTGTTGTTATTTCCTGGAGATTCTTCTGAGGGGAATTCTTCCGCTTGGTCATTTTGGATAGTCCCTGGCGTGGTGAGGACCTGCAGGGCACTTCCCCTGTGCTGTGGTGTATAACTGGAGTTGGTGGGCGGGGCCGCAGTCAGACCTGATGTCTGCCCCCAGCCCACCGCTGGGGCCACAGTCAGACTGGTGTGTGCCTTCTCTTCCCCTCTCCTAGGGGCGGGATTCACTGTGGGGTGGGGTGGCCCGTCTGGGCTACTTGCACACTGCCAGGCTTGTGATGCTGGGGATCTGGCGTATTAGCTGGGGTGGGTAGGCAAGGTGCACAGGGGCAGGAGGGGCAGGCTTAGATCGCTTCTCCTTAGGTGATCCTCTTCAGGAGGGGCCCTGTGGCAGCGGGAGGGAGTCAGATCCGCTGCCGGAGGTTTGGCTCCGCAGAAGCACAGAGTTGGGTGTTTGTGCGGAGCGAGCAAGTTCCCTGGCAGGAACTGGTTCTCTTTGGGATTTTGGCTGGGGGATGGGCGGGGGAGATGGCGCTGGCGAGCGCCTTTGTTCCCCACCAAACTGAGCTCTGTCGTCAGGGGGCTCAGCAGCTCTCCCTCCCTTTGTCCTCCAGCCTTCCCGCTTTCTGAGCAGAGCTGTTAACTTATGACCTCCCAGACGCTAAGTCGCGCTTGTTGTGGGAACACAGTCCGTCAGGCCCCTCCGCTTTTGCAAGCCAGACTCGGAGGCTCTGCTTGGCCGGCGAGCCGCCCCTCCGCCTGGCTCCCTCCTGCCAGTCCGTGGAGCGCGCACCGCCTCGCCGCCCTTCCTACCCTCTTCCGTGGGCCTCTCGTCTGCGTTTGGCTCCGGCGACTCCGTTCTGCTAATCCTCTGACGATTTTCTGGGTTATTTAGGCAGGTGTAGGTGGAATCTAAGTGATCAGCAGGACGCGTGGTGAGCCCAGCGTCCTCCTAAGCCGCCATCTTGCCGCTTCTCAGCATTTCTTCCTTTATCCATTTCTCTTCATTTCTTCCTGTTCATATCCTTCTCTCCTTTTTCTTTCCCCTCTATTTTTCTTTGCCTATTGTCTCGTGCTTTTTTCTTCATTATTCTTTGTTCATTATCACCATTTATTAAACACGTCTGTGTTGGGGATACTCTGCTAGTTGCTTTGTTTAGTGATTTTTATCAGTTTGTTTCCTTCCTTTTAGAAGTTTACAGTCCTAAAAATAGGAATATTGTTGCGTGTATTCACATAAAGAACATAGATTCAAAGGATATATATATTTGGTAAACCAAAAAAAAGGAAAGGGTACATACAATTTTAAGGATAGTTTCTATTTTAAGGAGCGGGGGACAATAATAAATGTTATAGTCTTCAATTGTTTATTTGTTTATTTGTTTATTTATAGAGAGCACAAGTGGGGGAAGGGGGCAGAGGGAGAGAGAAAAGAGAATCTCAAACAGGCTCCATGGTCAGCACAGAGCCTGATGTGGGCTTGATCCCATGACCTGAGCCAAAATCAAGAGTTGGATGCTCAACCAACTGAGCACCCCTATCTGTATTATTTCTATTTACCTAAGGTAATATAATTAAATTAAATTCTTAAGAAAGTAGAATTCCAAAGCTCAGTTCTATATTGGTTACTCTTTAGTGAGCTAATGGCCATAGGTTGGGTCTGTACTGTTTCATTCTAGAGTGTCTATATTGTGCAAACAGCAGAAAACCCCTTATAAAGGAATTGTGGTATAGTAGAAAGAATATTGTATATGGTGTTGAGTGACCTGGGTTCATGTGCAGATTGAGCCACTACTATTTTTTTTTTCATTAGGCTGGTGATTTAACGACTCTCAGACTCAGTTTTCTAAACCATTTGAAGTGAGAATAGTAATACCTACCTCTTAAGATTGTTGTGAGGATTGACAGATTAAAAAAATATGAACTTGCATCGTACACTAAACATCATTGTATGAAGTTTTATGCTTATTTATTTATTTATTTAAAGCAACATATAAATAATTTTCACCTTCTTTGATTGTTAGGGCAATCAATATAGCTCAACTTCAAGAAAGAGAGGTAAAAGAACACTAAGTAACTTAACCAAGGGAAATAGTAAGTTCAGAGCCAGAGAAAGGACTCACCATTTTTATTCCTTTCCCTGGAATCCTCATATATCTGATAAAAATTCAGTATTCCTGGGGCGCCTGGGTGGCGTAGTCGGTTAAGCGTCCGACTTCAGCCAGGTCACGATCTCGCGGTCCGTGAGTTCGAGCCCCGCATCGGGCTCTGGGCTGATGGCTCGGAGCCTGGAGCCTGTTTCCGATTCTGTGTCTCCCTCTCTCTCTGCCCCTCCCCTGTTCATGCTCTGTCTCTCTCTGTCCCAAAAATAAATAAACGTTGAAAAAAAAAGAAAAAAAAAGAAAAAAAAAAAAAAAAAAAAAAAAGAAAAAAAAATTCAGTATTCCTTTTTATACTTGTTTAATCAGTACATTTTACTTGAAGTTGCTTTCCCTGCGGGGCAGCAAATACATTTTAGGCTGTAATATAGCTGCTTGAAGATTTTGAAGTAGAAATGATGAGAGAGAAAAGTGTGATCATGCATTTTAAATAGGAAATCAATTAATACACAAATTGGACTATATTTTTTTTAAGTTTTTATTTATTTGAGAGAGAGAGACAGTGTGAGTGGGAGAGGGGCAGAGATGGAAAGGGAATCCCACCCTACACCGTCAGCATGGAACCTGATGTGGGGCTCGAACCCATGAACCATGAGATCAAGCCCTGAGCAGATACCAAAAGCCAGATGCCCAACCTACTAAGCCACCCACGTGCCCTATGGACTCTCTTTAAACAGCTAACTCTCCAGTGTTTGTTCACATCTTTTATCATCTAGCAACATCTGCATTGAACTTTAATCAATTTTGTACATTAGTGATTTTTAAAATTTTTATTTGTATTTTTTCTGTTAATAATTTATTGTTTTTTCTATTGATAACTTTAGAGTTTTAGTGGGAGAAAATGTTTGAAGGAAGGATGTACAGGTGACATGGTAAGGATGCTACAATGTGATGTACCTGGAATTGTTAAAATTTTGGTAAGTATCTTTTTTCTTATTTTTCTTCCCTTCACTGAAATGATATTTTTTACTGCAAATAGACTTGGGAATCATAATATTATTCTAGTCATATTTTTTCTTTTGATGATGACAAGCTCCCTGACCTCTATTGCTTTGATTTCTCCAAAGCAATAGATTTGGACCTTAAGAACAACAAAAATATTTAAAAATAAAGATGCACACAGGGGAGGGAGGGAGAGAAACAAAGCAGGCAATGACTGTACCAAGAGGGAAAGTCTGTCATAAATCAAAGATGATAATCTAATTCTGTGCCACCTAAGATTAAAATAATTTTAGACTTTCTGAACTTTTTTTAGTTTGTTAACATTTTCCCATGAAAATATCTGTAGAACATCACATATTGTTCCTATTACATACAACGTAGTCAAATTGTATCTACTTAATTTTTTCTAATTAAGGAAGTGTCTTGTCACATCTTCAGTTTATAAGCTAATGGACCAAAATGATAAATATGTATTATTTCTTTTTTTGCATATATATTTTTGTGTGTTTTAGATTTGGCATTTAAATCCTATACTGATATAAAGTTGGACTGCTTTTTAAGATCCACTCGTTTGTTGTTTGATTAGGATTGCGTATGGTTCACCTTGTTGCTTCTGTTTTACTTTTTTTTTTTTTTTTTTTTAAATTTTTTTTTTCAACGTTTATTTATTTTTGGGACAGAGAGAGACAGAGCATGAACGGGGGAGGGTCAGAGAGAGAGGGAGACACAGAATTGGAAACAGTCTCCAGGCTCTGAGCCATCAGCCCAGAGCCTGACGCGGGGCTCGAACTCACGGACCTTGAGATCGGGGCTCGAACTCACGGACCTTGAGATCGTGACCTGGCTGAAGTCGGACGCTTAACCGACTGTGCCACCCAGGCGCCCCTGTTTTACTTGTTTTAAAGTCTGCTTAGCTTCATTCTCATTGTCTTTTTTCAAATGGTAAGGCTAAGAAGTAACATTAAAGAATTTTGAAAATTGAACTACTTTAGGGCTATTTTTTTCTTTTTCTATCACTTGCAGTTTGAAGTTGTGAGAAAGGATGAATATATAACCATTGAAAATTTAGGAGCAAGGTAAGCTTGAAATAAACTCTTCTTTTTCCTGAGCATGTACATATTTTTCAGTTGCTGCTTTTTTTCTATTTCTGTCCATTGTTGGAGCTCCATTAAGTTTGTGTATTAATTTCTTTTTTGGAGCTCTATTAAGTTTAAAAGAGTATTAGTTATATGAAAAAAATTGAATTTGATTGACGTTTGTCTTCTCCTCTCTCCCTATGCTGTAGACAATTAAATTCTAAAGCAAGTAAGGGTTAATTATGTGAATGCTTTTCCTCTAGGTATAAAGATAATCTTTTCCTGAAAACAAAACATATTTTTCTTAAAGTCATTTAAATTAAGTTGTTATGATGTAAAAACTTTCTCCTAGCTTTCAAAACTTATCCAGGCCTCCAAACTTGCTGGAATGATTAGAATCATCTTATTTCTTGGATGAGAAAACTGTAATGCAGAGGAAGATCTAGTGTTAGTTGGGAACTCATAGAGGTAGAGAGCATTATTGCTATTAAAATTAGAAATTTCAATAGAAAAAGTTCTCCTAATTCATTGATTCTGTTTTCTTCTGTTGAAAGTGTAAACGTCTACCATTTTTCAGACTACCAGGAATATGGCATTGATATCTAAGGCATCAGTTTTCCTTTATAAGATAATGAAACTCAAGTCTTTATCTCTGGCATAGGTTCCACTCCTAAAATTAGATCTATCCACTGGCATACTAAATAGCTCCACTTTTAGTTTTAGTTTTTAATTTTTTTTTAAAGTTTATTTTGAGAGAAAGAGAGGGGAGAGAGAATCCCAAGCAGGCTCCACACTGCCAGCATGAATGAAGCCTGATGCGGGACTCAAACTCACAAACTGTGAGATCATGACCTGAACCAAAATCAAGAATCAGATGCTTGAGCGACTAAGCCACCCAGGCACCCTGAAAAAGCTCCACTTTTATTTCCAGAAATAACTGTAGTTCAGCATGTCCATAACGGGACTTAGAATCTTCCTTCCCAGCACTGCTCTGTAATTTTTAAGTCCTTCAATTCAGCTTCTTAAAAATATTGTAAATGCCTCCTTACTTCCACCCCTACATTTGCACTAAACTAAATAACATTATTATTTCTCACTTGGAATTCTGAAACGGCTTCTAAACTGGTCTGTTTGTCCCTAGCCTTACCTTCCTTCATTCGGTTGTTTACATAGCCATCAAGAATACTTATCAAAAATGAAAATTGAACTGTATCACTTCTCTGTTTAAAATTAATCTTTCAGAGGCTTCTCATTGCTCTTAATTTAGTTCGGACTTCTTAGGTTGACTTTTCAGACACTTCGTCCCTGCTGCACTCACTAGTGTCATTTCTTGTCATTCTTTTCTTAGTGTATATGCACCAAGTATACCGAGCTTCTTTTAGTTCTTGAGTATACCATCTATTTTATCTTCAGGCCTTGCTTGGAATACTCTACTCCTTTGGTTTTGCCTGGTTAAAAGTTTTGGAAAGACATTAGACATTAGGTGTTTCTATCACGTGTTCCCTTTACTTCTATCAAAAAATTTAATATTGACCGTTGAACAGCCTAGGGGCTAGAAGTACCAACCCCACCCCCACCGTCAGCCAAAAATTTTCATGTAACTTTTGACTCCCCCAAAACTTAACAGGCTACTAATAGCCTGTTTTTGACTGGAAGACTTACTGATAGCTTAAATAGGCAATTAACACATATTTTGTATATGTTTTATATACTGAATTGACTGGATTTAAAAAAAGTTACAGAGCAGTATATTGAAATTTCTAAGCTAGAGAAAAGAAAATGTTAAGAAAATCGTAAGAAAGAGAAAATACATTTACAGTACTGCATTGTATGAAAAAGATCCATGTAGAAGTTTGAACCCATGTTCAATTCAAAGGTCAACTCTATGTACTAAGTTTTATTATACTTTCTTGTCTGTCTTCTCCATTTGACTATAACCTCACTGAAGGCAAGAACTTTATTTTGCTTACTAGCATATTTCTAGTGCATAGCATAATGGCACATGGGTACCTGACATATAGCTGGTACCCAATGAATACATGACAGATGTAGAGGTTCCGAATTTCGTTATTCTGCAATAGGTAATGTACTTTTGTTTTGACAGTCAATTAACTTGTATATGGACTGTGAACTCTTTTTTGGGGGAGGCAGGTAGTGGTTCCAGTCTCCATTCAGTTCTTTTGCCTTCACCTGAGCTGCTTTGAGTCTGTTCTAAACATGTGGTTCAGCAGTCAGAGGTGTGGGCAGAAATATTTGGGGATCTCTTTCTCTTCTGGGATTCCCCCACTCTCTTCAATAGCCATGGTTCCCTGGCTTCAATTTTCTGGTTCCTACAGCCTAGGAGACTTGTTTTCTGCCAGGGTATAGTTAGCCCCAGGTTAAAAGCTCTAGGATTGGTGAATTTACTAACATTTCACCCAGCCCTTACCACCTCTCCTCTGAGCACGTACTCTCTCAGCAGAGTTGGTCTTTTACTTCTACTATCCAGTGCCACAGGGAGTACTTTTTGTAATTTGCCCAGGTTTTTTTAGTTGTTATCTGTGGGAGAATCCTCTGGTAACTCGATCACAATACCAAAATTGGAAGAGCTACTTTATGGAGTTTTACGAATGAATAACAGAATCATTCTTTTTTAAACTTTAAAATGTTTTATGGTTATTAAAGTATAAGGAAAGGCTCACAAAATATAAATGCAGAGTTTAAGGAATATTATAAAGCAAACACTCTCATAGCCCTACCCAAGATGGGATTTTGCCCGTACTCCAGAAGCACTCACTTGGGCCCTCTCTCCCTGACTCCTCATCTTCTCCCTAGGTAACCTATCCTGACCTTCACAGTAATCATTTCCTTGCTCTTTTTTATGAAAGTGCCAATTATAAATGCATTTCTAAACACTGAAGTTCTTTCTTTTAGGTCAGTTTTTTCAAGCTGTAGTTTATATACAGTTAAATCCACTCTTTAGAACTATACATTTAAATGAGTTTCTTTGTATACATTTGGGTAACCACTACCATGATCAAGATACAGAATATTTTTACCTTCCCAAAAAGTTCCCCCCAAATCTCTTTTATAGTCATTCCCCTTGCCCAACCTCTAGACGCTGGTAACCACTCATGTGATTTCTGTCCTGATGGTACTGCTTTTTACTGACTGTCCTTTAATAGGGAAGCCTTTTGCATTTGAACTTTTTCACTTAGCATAATGTTTTTGATATTCATCCATGTTATTGCATGTATCACTAGTTTTTTTTTTTATTAAAATGTTTATTCATTTTTGAGAGAGAGAGAGAACGAATGAATGAACGAACCAGAGAGGGGCAGAGAGAGAGGGAGACACAGAGTTCAAAGTAGGTTCCAGGCTCTGAGCTGTCAGCACAGAGCCCAACACAGGGCTCAAACCCACAAACCATGAGATCATGACTGAGCTAAAGACGGACACTTAACTGACTGAGCCACCCAGGTACCCCAGCACTAGTTTATTTTTGTTTATTGCTAAGTAGTCTTCCATTGTATAAATGTACCACAACTTATTTATTCATTCAACAGTTGAGGACATTTGAGTTGTTTCTGGCTTGGGCTATTATGATTAAAGCTACTATAAATTCACTTACATACTTTTTGTATAGACGTATGCTTTCCTTTCTCTTGTGTAAATTCCTAGGAGCAAGAGTGATGGGTCTTATGGTATATGTTTAATATTATAAAATACTGCCAGATGGTTTTCAAAGTAGCTATACATTTTCATTCTCACCAACAGTGGAGGAGAGTTCTAGTTTCTCTGCAGGTGTGTAATAGTATATTGTGGTTTTAATTTGCATTTGCCTAATGACTAATGAAGTTGAATATCTTTCCACATGTTTTTACATGTGTTATTTCACCTATATATCCTCTTTGATGAATTGTCTATTCTAATTTTTTGCCCATTTTTACATTGGATTGTTTATCTTTGAGTTATAAGATTTCTTTGTGTATTCCAGGTACAAATTACCTAATATGTATTTTTGAAATATTTTATCCCAGGCCATGACTTGCCTTTTTATTTTCTAAAAGGTATCTTTCAAAAATCAAAAATTAATTAATTTCACTGAAGTCTTAACATTTCTTTTATGCTTAATGCTTTCTGTGTTTTAAGAAAATTTTTTCTGCCCCAAAATCACAAAGATTTTCTCCTATATTTTTTCTAACAGTTTTTTAATAAAACTAAAAACAGTTTTATATTTAGATTTATAATCCACTTCTTTTTAAAAAAATTTATTCATTTTTGAGAGGTGGGGAGGGGCAGAGAGTGAGGGAGAGAGAGAAGCTCTGTGCTGTCAGCTAGGAGCCTGACATAGGGCTTGAACTCACAAACTGTGAGCTGAAATCAAGAGTTGGACACTTATCCAACTGAGCTACCCAGGTGCCCCGGATTTATAATCCATTTCAAGTTAATTTTTGCATGTGGTATGACATAAGGGTCAAGGTTCACTCTGTCCCAAATACTATATCTGTCTATCTAAAATCTATAGACTATATATAGTCATTTTTGTATTCCATTCATTTGTATATTTGTCCATTTAACAATACCATACTGTCTTCAATACTAAAGCTTTTTATTATCTTTTGAAATTAGGTGGTGTGATTTCAACTTTATTCTTATTTTTCAAAACTACTTTTTTCTGTTCTATATCCTTTGCTGTTCTTTATTAAAGCTAAGAAACATCTTATAATGTTTGCAAACTTTTTGCTGGGATTATGATTGGGATTATGTTGAATCTATAGCCCAGTTTGGGGATGATTTGTGTCTTAACAGTATTGAGGCTTCCTATCCATGAATGTGGAGTGTAATTACATTTAATTATAACTTCTTTGATGTCTCACAGGAATGTTTGTAGTTTTCTGTGTATTTGTTTTTTTATGCTGTTGCAAATAATACTTTTGAAATTTTAACTTCTAGTTATTTGTATTATGTGGAATTGGTTTGTATATATTGGACATGTATCCTGTGACTTGGTATTTAATAATTCTAATATCATCTTATAGATTCTTTGAGGTTTTCAACAGATGATCATGTCATTTGTGGCTAAAAACAACTCTATTTCTTTTTTCCAGTTTATATACTTTTTGCTTATTTCTCTTACTGCACTGGCTAGGTCCTCTGGTAAAATGTTAAATACAAGTGGTGAGAGTAGACATCGTTGCCTTTTCTAGATCTTAGGGAGAAGACTTCAGTTTTTCTCCATTTAGTGTGTTGTTAGCTATCAACTGTAGTTGCCCTTTTTCTGGTTGAATAAATTCTTTTGTTTTCCTAGTTCTCTTAAATTTTTTTTTATCATGAATGAGTATTGAATTAGTGCTTCTCTGCATGCATTGAGATGATCATATGGTTTTCTTCTTATGCTTTAATCTGTTAATATGCTGAATACATTAATGTATTTTCACATGCTGAATCAGCCTTATTTTCCTGGTGTAAAGAACAGTTGTTCGTGATCTATTTATTTTTTTCTATATTGCTGCTATTTTCTTCTTAGCTTTTAAAAGATATAACTGACATAGAACATTGTATAAGTTTAAGGTATAGAAAGTGATGATTTGATTTATGTATGTATTATAAAAAGATTCCCACCGTAAGGTTAATTAACTGTATGAGGTGATGAATGTTAACTTTTTTCTTGTGTGTGTGTGATGAGAACTTTGAAGATGTTTCTTAGCAACTTTCGAGTATACAAAAAATATTACCTGTAGTCACCATGCTTTACACTGGAATTTGACCCCTTATTCATTTTCCCCACACCCTTATCCTTAGCAACCACCATTCCACTTTCTGTTTTTGTGAGTTTGGGGTTTTTTAGCTCCTACATTTATGTGGGATCATACAGTATTTGTCTTTCTCCATCTGGCTTACTTCACTTAGTATAATGCTCTCCAGGTTCACCCATGTGGTCACAAATGGCAGGATTTCCTTTTTTTTATGGCTAAATAGTGTTCTAGTGCATGCGTGTGTGTGTGTGTGTGTGTGTGTGTGTGTGTGTGTGTATAAAAATCATATTTTGTTTATCCATGCATCTACTTATAGACATTTAGTTGTTTTCATGTCCTGGCTATTGTAAATAATACTGCAGTGAACATGGACATGTAGATATCTCTTCAAGATAGAGATTTCATATCCTTTGGGTATACAATATATACCCAAAAGTGGGGTTGCTGGATTAATTGTATTTTTAATTTTTTAAAATATTTTTAAAAATTAATTTATTAATTTATTTTAATGTTTATTTTTTGAGAGAAAGACAAAGTGCAAGCAGGGGAGGGGCAGAGAGAGAGGGAGACACAGAATCCGAAGCAGGCTCCAGGCACCGAGCTGTCAGCACAGAGTCTGATGTGGGGCTTGAACCCACAAACTGTGAGATCATGACCTGAGCCCAAGTCGGACACTGACTGAGCCACCTAGGCGCCCCATTTAATGTTTATTTTTGAGAGAGAGAAAGAGAGAAGGAGGGAGGGGGGAAGGGTGCCCCTACTTTTAATTTTTTGAGGAACCTCCATACTGTTTCTCCTAGTGGCTGTATCACTTTGCATTCCCACCAGCAGTGCACAGGGTTCCTTTTTCACTATATCTGGCCAACACTTATTGTGTTTTCAGTAACAGACAATCTAACAAGTGTGAAATGATCTCTCATTGTAGTTTTGATTTACATTTTCTGGATGATTACTAACGTTAGCATCTTTTCATGTACCTATTAGTCATTTTGTGTCTTCTTTGGATTAATATTTGCATGGTATATATATTTTTGCATCTTTTTACCTCAACCTATATATGTCTGTATTTAAAGAGAGTTTCTTATGGACAGCATAGGTCTTGCTTCTTTATATCCAACCTGACAATGCCTATCTTTTAAATTTGGGTGTTTATTCCATATAAATTTGCTGTAGTTCTTGATATGGCCAGATTTAAATCTACCATCTTCCTGGTTGTTTTCAGTTTTTCCCATCTGTTCCTTGTGTTTTATTTCCTGGGTTTGTTCTTTCTGTCTTTCTGTCTTTCACCCTCTCTCTCTCTCATGATTGCTCTAAGACTTACAATATATGTTTTTAACTTGTCAAAGTTCATTTTCCAATACTATACTATTGTATGTATAGTATAGGTATTGTATGAACCTTACAATAATGTTTCCATATCATTCCACCTTTGTGCATTTGTTGTCATGTTTTACTTCTGGATATAAATTCCATAATATATTGTTATTTATAAGTATAGTTAAATTTTTTTCTGTTTACACTGGTAGAAATACAGGTTATTTCTGAATTCTGACCATAACAACAGTGCTATGATGAACATGCCTGGATGTGTCTCCAGATGTATATGTACAGAACGTTTCCCAGAATATATCCCTAGGAATAGAATCAGTAGGCCATCTGACCATATCTTCAACTTTTCTAGATTTTGCTGAATTGTTTCCCACAGTGGTTTTACCTGGTTACACTCCCACCAGCAGTATAGAATATTTTTTATTCAGTATCTTTGCCAGTACTTCATATTGTTAGAGTTTAAAATGTTTCCATTGTAGTGTATGGTGGGCAGTGTTTTGGTGCTGGAGATAAAACACCTCTAACAACCTCCAACACCTAAATCTCTGTCCTCATTAAACTTAAAACATTCGGTTGGTATTGCCCCATTTTTGTTTTATTTTGTTTTCTGTGGGAGAGTTTATCTCAGTGCCAAGTCTCAAGTTTTTCATGACAACATTAGTGTTTAGTCTGTTTAATAAATTTTGCTACTTTTACCCCTCATTTTTTTTGTTTATTTGTATTGCTGTTATGCTAATTTCTTTGTTGCCTTTTTTTAAAAATCACTAGTCCTTACATGAGTTTTCTTCTTGGATTAGTGATTGATAAGATCTTATGTTGGAGGAAGGTCTGGGGGGAGTTATAGTTTTGCTGGTTTTTTACAGTATTTCTGTTGCCACACAGCCTTTTTTTTTTTTTTTTTTTGGTATGAGATTTAGCACTTCTATTTGTCTGGTAACTCCAACAAAATTGACAGTGTGGGGTTATCCTTGTTGGTGGGTTTTGTTTGTTCATTCCCTTTTTTCCTTTGCTTTTAAATTTTTCCCAAAGGAGGAGGAGAGGACAATATTCACTTACTTAGCCATGCTGATATCAGAAATCTTAAGTAACTTTGGTATTAATTGTAACTTAAGTTTTTTCTACTTGCAGTTATAAAAAGTTGATGTCTCTGAAAATTACTGATACTGATATAAGACCGAAGATCAGTTTAAAATTTAGTGCAAAAGGTACTGTTTTATTCTTATATGTCTCCTCTTGAAAAGTATATTAAAAGTTTTGACTTGCTCTGTACAGTATCATACCACTGACAACCATGTGTTTATGTTTGTCATTCACTGGGCTTATGTTTACACTAAGTAAACATCACTTGGCATGGGCTGAAATTCATGGACGGAAAGATCAGCAGTTGTATGGGTCTTATATTACCTTGGCATCATAGAGAAGTTTGCTGGGTCTGGTGTGTAACTGTTGACTACACAGTGAGATTGGACTCCAGCAGGTGTTCTCTACCAAACCCTCCTCTCTTGTTGCATTCCCTGTTAATAGAGCGAAATGGAACGCATGACAATTTGGGACTCAAGGCCAAGTAGTCTAAACTTAAGTGCCAGCTGTTTAGGAATACCAGCTGGTCAGCAATGCCACTTAGAGGCTTTTAGGGCTCATAGTCCCATGGAAGAATAGTTTGATATCAGTCCTTGCTAGAGGGAATGAGTGTCCTTGATCCCAGCCAGCTTCTTACTAGGCTACCCAGAGAAAGTTCCCTGGGTCATTTGCTTTGTAACCTTGCTTGCTTCCATGGTATATGTCAAGTATATCAAACAAGAATATTAGTTTCTAAATTTCTTGAAACACAGAATTGTGAAGGATAAAATAATAAAGCTACATTTTATGATAAATACATATTTTGATATTCATACAAAAAGTATACCATCGTATATCAAGTTCTTACTACTTTAAATTCACCTCAGTCTACTTTCCTCCTTTGGAAGTGCTATTAAACGAGAAAAATCTCAAATAGTTCATTCTCATGCCTTACTCCATTTCATTGATGAATTATCTACTTAATCATTAATTTATCTTTTGAGAGGATAAGAATATCATCATCAGGACAGTGTGCCTTAAACTTTAATGTATATTCAAATCATCTGTTATACATTGTTAAAATGTAGGTGCCAATTTAGTAGTTCTGGGTGGGGTGGGGGGAGGTGGTTGCTAAGATTCTGTCTTTCTAACAGGCTCCCGTGGGGATGTCACTGCTGGTCTGTGGACTACACTGGGATATCAAGGCATTAGATCACTTTATGTTTTTTGATATAGTTCTCTATTGTCTGATATGGTTGCCACTAGCCATATGCAGCTATTTAAATTAATAAAACTTGGATATAATTTCAAATTCAGTTCATTTGTTAGAAAAGCAGCATTTCCAGTCTTCAGTGGCTAGCAGGCACTACAAATCTAAAACATTTTTATCACAGAAAGTTCTACTGGGCAGTGCTGATTAAAATAAAGTTGCCTGAATAAAATATAATTAAACACTGGCAGTTACCATTCTTGAAAGTCTTCAGAATTTCCAAAGGCCTAAAGTTTTATGCCATTTGGTTGCCAAAGTCATTTACTTGAACAAAACCCTGGATGGTTGAAAGGCTTCTGTGGTGATTAGTCTTTGTGATTACTTTTGCTTGGGAACATATTGTTTTTGTTGGGATTTTTTTGATAGCTAGAAGCAGCATGCTTATTGAGCACTGGCTGTGGCAAAGCACTATACTGTATTTCATTGTTTTGGAATCGTCCCTGTCCTACAGGAGCTTAGGATGTAATGAGACAGACCACATAGAAAAAAAGCATTAATGTGGAATGTTTTGACTTCTCAAAATTCATTTTCAGATGAAATGCCTATCTTCAAACTTGATTATAATTATTTCTATCATCTGCTTCATATAATTATCATTTCTGGTACTGACATTGTCCGGCAAATATTTGATGAGGCTATGCCACCCCCTCTTTTGAAAAAAGAACTTCTTATACACAAGAATGTGCTGGAACCCTACTACAACCATCTTTGGACCAATCACCCTTTGGGTGGAGCATGGCATCTGCTTTATCCCCCAAACAAGGAGCTACCGCAGTCCAAACAGTTTGACTTATATCTCCTATTAGCTCTCATAAAACATTTGAATGTATTCCCTGCACCCAAAAAAGGCTGGAATATGGAACCACCATCTTCTGATCTCTCTAAGTCTGCCGACATCTTGAGGCTGTGCAAACACAGGGATATCCTCCTTAGTGAGATTTTGATGAATGGTCTCACTGAGTCACAATTCAATTCAATTTGGAAAAAAGTTTCAGATATTCTTCTGCGTCTTGGGATGAAGCAAGAGGATATTGACAAAGTGAAGGAGAATCCCATTGAGAATATCTCCCTTGATTACCATCAACTGTCCATCTACCTAGGCATACCAGTACCAGAAATCATCCAGAGGATGTTATCCTGCTATCAACAAGGTACAAAATAATTATTTACTTCAGCTGGTAAACCTTCACTAAATGTCTGCCATGTGCCAGACACAGTGCTAAGGGCAGGAGATTCAGTGAGCTCACATCTTGGGAGGATAGACTCATCAAGAAGCTACTAAAAATTATAGTACTAGAGATGTTCCAGAATACCATGGGAGATCCTACCCTGAGAGTCCAAAAAAGCTTTCTGGAGAGTGTAATATTTAAGGAATTCTTAAATGACATGTAAAAGTTAGCCCAGTGAAGAAGATGGAGAAGGACGTTTCAGAAGGAAACAAGAACAAAGGTATAGAACATAAAAATATATTGTAATACAGGGAACTAAAAAGTTTGGCCTTACTGAGATCAAAATAGGGGAGAGGTAACAAAGAGAATACATTCAAGAGGATTTCCCTGGCCATGTTGAGGAGTTTTTGTTTTCAGAAAGGAATTGTTGAAGATTTTTAACTAAAGGAATTTTATCACTACTATAAAATTAAGGATGCCTAAAACCATGAAATACAGGTACTGTATGTTTCAAGTATGGCCTTCTAGATAACATGGGTATATGTTTTCTCCTCCTTTCCAGCAGAACCATGACAATTAATTGAAAAATTTGGCAACAATTCATTGGCCATGCCCATGAGTAATTTAAAAAACCAGGTAATGTCTAAGGTCAGCAGTAGCCATTGTCCAAATGTCCATGAAGGACATTGTCTCTTCATATGGGAAAGACTTCAGACCTCCTCTCCCACATTCCTGGATAGCTTCTCAGTTGTCATCATGGGGAGTGGAGTTCAAGGCATGTCAGCATCACTGAAACCTTTACTTTGCTATCCCGGGTGACTTTTCCTGGTCCCAAGTTATTAGTCGTACTACCTAGTGAGCAACTGATGACCACACTGATGCTTTGTAAGCATACAACTTATCAGGGTTCTTGTAATTGTTGAGCTACTATTGTTGATAATTGCTAGGCCTCAGTAACATTCCTTTTGCTAAGGTCCTGGGATACTGTTGTGTTTTCCTGCTTAACCTTTAAGAGCCTTCTCTGAGTGTAAGAGGAGAGAATGCTGACTTCGATAATATGAGAAAGTCATGCAAGAACCCTTGACTTAAAATAAGAGGCTTTTTTTTACATTTACTTTATGAATACTTTATTGTTTATTCATTTGTTTATTTATTGAGAGAGCATGAGCAGGGGAGGGGGAAAAGAGGGAGGGAGAGAGGGAGAATCGCAAGCAGGCTCCACTCCCAGTGCAGAGCCTGATTCGGAGCTTGATCTCACAACCACGAGATCATGACCTGAGCCAAAATCAAGAGTCAGAGGCTTAACTGTGCCATGTAGGCTCCTCACTTCATTAAGATTTGTATTAACAAATGAGAATAAAGGTAATATTTGGGAAATATTTAAGCACTAAATAAATTCAAAGCATTTCAAGCAATTCCCACTCAGACCCAAAAGCTTTGGTCCCTAATTTAATAGAGGCTTTCCTATCATCTTCTCTTTCCTAGTAGTTATTACAGTTGTTGTTTTCATTTGTTTAATATCCATTGTTCTCACTGAATCACTGTGAAGGTTCTTATTTCTTCACTGTTCAATATCTAGAGCTTAATACAACCTTATGCATTGTACATGCTTAATAAATATTAATGGACAAGGGAGAGGGAGGGCTGATCAGGATAATTCATATTGCTAAAACATCCTGACACTTTCAATGGAGGTTTGCTTCATAATTGACTATTGTTACTTTATGACCTTAGATTTTTAAAATTTTAAAAATCTTCTGCTTGTTTTAAAGTGCTTATATTCTAGGCATTATCTATTATGAACTACCAAAGTTTTGTTTTCTTTGCCTAAACATGAATTTATAAACTTTATGTTATAATTTAAAGATTATGCCTTGTTTAAACTAGATTTATGAGTGAAACTGGTTGTTTTTACAGTTATAAAAGCAATTGGTACAATGTAAAAATCTTGTAACTTTTCTTAGTCCCAGTCAGATATTTGTTGGTTCTATTTCCAATTGTACATCTAAATTTTTTCTTTATGTATCATAGGAATTGCTCTACAGTCAATAACGGGCAGTCAACGTAAGTATGTTTAGAAACAAATTGCCTCGGTGACCTTTCAACTTGGAATAGCTAAGGGATACTTATAGGAATTTTACTTGGTCAGATAACTATATGATAAACTATTATTTGTTACAAGCTTGGAAAATCATGTGACCAAACTACTACTGGTCAGCTGAATGTAGTATGAGCCTTTTTCCTCCGCTTTGGTCTTAATGCATGTCTCCAGGATTTACCCGAGCATAGTTTATTAACTTTTGACACACTGGACACTTCAACAGGCAAAAATGCCTACCTGCTTGCTCTACCTGCTCATATATGCTACTCTTCAGCTTATGTAGCTTTTATCTAATTAACTATCCACTGTTAGGCTGTATACTTTTTGCCAGGTGGTGAGTTGCTAATTTTTTTAATTTCCATTTTTGTGCTGTGGTTCTTTAAATGCAATTCGTATTCTGCGATTAAAATTATACTTTAGAAAACAACACCATGGGTTTTGTTTGAAGTAAAATTATACTTAAACAATAAAAATATTTAAGTTAAAAATAAAAAAAGATATCCCTATCCTAAAATTTTACTAGGTAAAGTATTAATAGGGTCAATGTCAGGATCCTCAAAAGACTTAGTATTTAGAATCAACTTAAGTTGTACAATATCTAATATTTAGAGTCTACTTAACATAACAGTAAAGTATCTTAGCATTTGGGTTTGTACTGATTGGTTCTAGGCTAGTATCAGTACCTATTTGGTCACTGATAAATGGGCATTTCATTTTCACCTAGTAATTAAAGAGAATAAGATGTCTTTCTGTTCCCGGGATGGTGTTTTTTAGTGATATGAGGGTAAAACTAAATGCGTCCTGATTTTGAGTGTTTTTTAACATTTAGGTATTGAAATAGAAGAGTTACAGAATGAGGAAGAAGAACTAAGTCCACCTCTCATGGAGTACAATATAAATGTGAAATCAAACCCTGAAATACAGTTAGCAGAAATGAATAAAGATGGAGCATCGATACCCAGTGAATCTTCAACAGAATCTACTAAAGATCTCCAGGAAGTATAAGCTCTCATTAATATTTAAATTAAAAGAACTTAATCAGGGCTTTTACTTTGTTACATGTGCTGTATTTACAGCATCCTAGACAATCTTAGTTTACATTTATCAGTGTTCACACAGAGTTTGAATTGGAATGGTTCTTTCTCCAGTACTTCTTCCAAAAATCTTTCCTGCCTTAACCTTTTATTTTGTCAGCATTTACCAAACACTTGTTATGTGTCAGACATTATGCTAGATTTCTGAATGTTTCTTCATCCTGAGTGATGGCAATAGAAGTGGGAAGTTAGTAGAAAGTAGAAGAAAACATAATGGGGAAAGAAGAGAGAAAAGAGAAAAACGTGATATTTCAGTGACATTTGCATGGGAGTAAAATTAAAGTCATGCAGGGTGTAATCTCTGTATTTCTTTAATGTTAATTTTATATGGTCACTAAACTACTCCTGGGCCTAATTTTTCATCTTATGGACTTGAATGTGTTGATTTTTTGAAAGTCCCTCCCTTCCTCCTTTGTTGCTCATGCATGCATGCACATGTGCAAGTGAGGATCTGTGAGCTTTTTTCTGTAGCCTCCTCATTGATATTATGTTATTCCTTTAGAGATCAATGATCTCTCAAGAGCAGAAGACGGAGATTAAAATAAGAGTGAAACTGAAAATAGTTTTCAATAGAATCTAGAATAATGAGAATAATAGGATAATAATCTATAATATTAGAAGATGAAAGATTTCAGTGGTTAGAGGAAATATATTTTGCAAAATAACTTATTGTGTGATTTGAATTGCATATTAATTAAATTATTTATTTCTTGTCAGGTTAAGAGTAAACCAAAGAAAAAGAAGAAGACTAAGAATAAAAAGGTAAGTGACTGTATTAGCATTATAATAGAGAGATGTCTGATTATGAACACTTAGGTTTACATATGGATTCGCTGTTAGAACTTAGTTCAAGTAGGTATATAGCATAAATGACTTATAAATGTCAATAGCTTAGGGGTGCCTGGGTGGCTCAATCAGTTAAGTGTCCGACTCTTGATTTCAGCTCAGGTCATGATCTCATGGTTCATGGGTTCCAGCCCCGCATTGGGCTCTGTGCTGATAGTGCGGAGCCTACTTGGGATTCTCTCTCCTCCTTTCTCTGTTCTTCCCCGGCTTGTGCTGTCTTTCTAAATAGATTATAAATATGAATATGAATATGAATATGAATATGAATATGAAATATATAAATAAACTTAAAAATAATAAATGTCAATAGCTTATTGAATATGTGGTTATATATGGTAGATCCTGAATGATTTAAGCTCCTAGTATGTCCTGCTTCACTTCCCTAAATCATAATTATACATTTAAATATACAAATAAGAAACTGAGTTACTTGGAAATTTCATTAATTTCTGCATACCACTCTCATTTAAAAAATGCCTACTCAGTCTTTTATAAAAAGCTCCTCATCATATTTCCAGTGATATATTCAGAAACATTTTTCAAAGCCTTAGAAATGTTGATTTTCTTCCTGATATCCAAAATTCTGCCAACAGTGCAATAATGTACAAAAATGGTACAAATGCAAGAAGCTTCCTTCATGCTTTGTCTTTGCTTTTTGCCAATTACAAATGAACAACTTACTGTTACTATCTATGGCGGAGTTTTAGCAAAAAGTCTCTTAATTGCTTGGAAAATTACAAAGGAAAGTTAAGTCTTTTTTAGTTTTGTTTTGGTTTTTTTAATTTTTTTTTAACTAAGGCTATATTTGTAGGGCAATTTTTGTTGTTGTTCAGAGCAAAATTGAGGGGAAGGTAAAGATTTTCCATATATCTCTGACCCCCACATATGAATAACCTCCTGCATTATCAACATCCCCCATCAGAGTGGTACATTTGTTACAATTGATGGAACTACACTTACACATCATAATCACCCAAAGTTCATACTTAATGTTTTAATTCACTCTTGATGTTTGTAGATTCCTATGGATTTGGACTCAAGAGTTTTTTGTTTGTTTCTTGGTTGTTTTTTTTCCTTTAAATCAACCATACAGCTAACTACTATGCTATGCAAACTTTATGGTAAAAAAGAAAAAAAAAAAGTGTTGTTTTTCTGGCCTGAAACATACACTTAAAATCTAGGTATATTCTGTAGATTATGTTATAAATTAATGCAATGAGAATATTTGACCAACTATACAATCTGGTAAGCCAATGTTATTTATTGGAAGTATACACAAATTTTAGTCATAAATGAAATTTAACACAAGGTAAATTTACAAAATGCTTAGGTGAAGAACAGAATACAGATTATTTATGCTGTGATCAATAAAATATCAATATAATTTTCGTGTTTATCATAATCATTTATTATAATTTATAATTTCACTCAAAAGTTATTTTGAAAATTAAGATATGTTTTTAAAAGACATGAATAAGAAGACTTACTACTGGTCAGTTCTTATATAATAAAACACAGACTGATCTATTAGTTTAACTGATACTTTGTAATTCTTACCAAAACATTAGTAAATCCCAGGTCTAATACTACAGAAAGCTGGGCAAGTAAATCTGCAACTGTCAGACTATAACTCTTGGTTCCAAAGGTACGTAGTTTGTCTCTTACAACAAATTAAAATATGATCAGATTTTCAATTCTAGTTAAATGGAAAACCCAACCTATGTCAAATTGAAATGAAACAGGTAATAAACACAATGGAAAATAAATGTAAACACGACTCAAAAATTCATATGCTAATAATATTAAAATATCTTCTTAGGGGTGTCTGGGTGGCTCAGTCGGTTAAGCGTCTGACTTCGGCTCAGGTCATGGTCTCACGGTCCGTGAGTTCAAGCCCCACATCAGGGTCTGTGCTGACAGCTCAGAGCCTGGAGCCTGTTTCAGATTCTGTGTCTCCCTCTGACTCTGACCCTCCCCCATTCATGCTCTGTCTCTCTCTGTCTCAAAAACAACTAAACATTAAAAAAAATTAAAAAATAAAATAAAAATGTCTTATTAAATGTCAAGAAGTTTTTTGTTATTGTTTATAACAACCTAAGTTTTAAAATTTTTTTTTAATGCTTATTTATTTTTGAGAGAGAGAGAGAGAACATGAGTGGGGGAGGGGCAGAGGGGGGGGGGGAGAGAGAGAGAGAGAGAGAGAGAGAGAGAGAGAGAGGCATAGAGACATAGAGACATAGAGACATAGAGGCATAGAGGCATAGAGGCATAGAGGCATAGAGGCATAGAGGCATAGAGGCATAGAATCAGAAGCAGGCTCCGGGCTCTGAGCTGTCACCACAGAGCCCAATGCGGCGCTTGAACTCATGAAGTGTGAGATCATGACCTGAGCCAAAATCAGCCATTTAACCAACTAAGCCACCTAGGCACCCGACCTAAGTTTTTTCTAATTTATTTTTTTAGAAGTTGAGATACTTTGAAAATAAGATAATTTTATGAAGATAAGATGTGAACATTAGAAGAGAGATCTCTCTTTTATCTAAATTTTAAAGTATGGGACCTAAAAATGCTGAAATTTTTGCATATGACTATTTCATATATAGTAGTCCTATTAATATACTTCATTATTATTGATACAAAGAATTGTCTAGTTATAGTGTAAGCAACCAGTTGTCTAGCTAAGTCCATCACATCCTCCAATGAGTTTTCCTCATGAAAAATTCTGGCATACAAAAAATTATCTTGTGTTATACAGAATAACAACAAAGTTTCTATGAATGAAATTGTGTCCTCTGTTAATTATTTGTCTTGTAATATCTCTACCTAACATTAGCTGAAGTCCTGAAAAGATCTTACAGGGACTCTGGAAGAATATGATGAAAAAGAAATATTTGTATAGCAAATAGAGGAGACAGTACAGATAACTTCTAACCAGTATATATAGAGACATTGTAGTTAGTTTTTCTTCAGTTAGGAATTTAGTATTTAGCTTCTAATATATCCAAATTATAAATAACTCTTTTGGGAGTTAATTAGCTCCTCCTTCCCACTCCTACCTCCCACCCAGGGGAATTAAGGGTTAAGAATAGAAAAGGGAGGTAAAGCAGATGGCAGAAGAATAGAAGGCTTTGTGATGATGCCTTGGGGAAGGAAGGAAACATGGCAGGAAATAAATCTAGCCCTTCAAATTGGATGTGCTGTCTATAGCAGGGAAGTTGCTGAGATGCATGTAAAACAGGCTGCTGCATGTGTTGACAAAAAGTTGTCATGAGAAGAAGTAAAAAGAAGTTTCAGAAACTATGCAGCTACACTAGATGTTCATTATGAACAACCAAATAAATGTCTTTCAGTTCAGCTATTCAGGTATACTGGAACCAAGGTAGGAGTTGATAATTCTAAATTGTAGAATCAAATTGGCACAGGACATTGATCAGATGCTGAAATGCAAAATTCTCTTAGTTTATAGGCAATAAAGCAGAACAAATTTGTAAATACATCATGGAATCTATGGGAAAGGAGATCCAAAAGTTTCTTGTAAACAAGAGGTGGTGGTAGAAGTTAATACTGTAATTTATATAAAAGTAATTAATACTGTTAATAGAGTAATGTAGAAGAGCGATTAATACTATTAATATGTGTTGAGTGTCATTGATATTATCTTTATCTACTATGTAGCTTTTATAGTTTTACTTTAATGAACATAAAATTTAGGGTTTTTTAACATTTCCTTCCAATTGTGATCTCCTTGACACTTCCTTTTCTATAAGATTTCTTAATATATCAATCTGCTTTTACCTTGTATGTAGATTTTCAAGAACTCTTATAGTTAGTATAGTATTCCATAAAGCGAATTATACATGTCCTGTCCCAAGATTACCAGTAGGTACAAACTCAACCCCAATATTTACTTTCAGTATCTGAATCAGTGATTTTTAAGTTATTTCATGATTCAATGGTAGATTACAAAATCAATGTAGCAGGTCACAACTACCATTTTATAAAATAAATAGAATTGGTAAGAGTAAAAAAAGTTTCAGAGTTCATTATGTATTGTCTTAGTTTGGGCTGCTATAACAAACTACCATAGACTGGGTGCTTTAAGCAAGAAACATTTTTCACATGTTTGAAGTCTGGGAAGTCAAAGATAAAGGTGTCAACAGATTCGGTGTCTGGTGAGGGCCCTCTTAGTTTGCAGATGGCTAACTTCTTACTGTGTCATCACAGCAAGTAGAGAGAGAAAGAGCACACAGAAGAGCAAGAGATCTAGCTCTCTGGTCTCTTCTTAAAAGGGCACTGATTCTATCATGAGGACTTCATAGCATCATCTAAACCTAATTACTTTCCTAATTAATTTCCCCCTTAATTGGGGGTTAGGGTTTCTGCGTATGAATTTGGGAGAAGCATAAACTTGCAGTCTATAACATATATAATCTGGGTAAAGATTATTTAGTGTGACTTCAATTTCAGTTTTATACTCATGGATAAAGATCTCTGAATAAGTGCATTTACATCATGATGTAAAATATATTTCTTATTTTGGTTGTGGTCAAAAAAGGTTGAGAAACACCTAAATGCAGTCACATCACTGCTGTACTGGCATAGTTGATACAGATTACTAATTCTTGATGCTGTTTTTCAGAATAAGGAATCAAAAGAAGAACAAGTGTAAGTATTTATTTAATTTTTAAATTTTTCCTAGTATTCTCAAAGTGTGTTTTGCCAGTATGACACAGCCTTGCTTTGGGAAATGTTCTGAAAGAAGAAAGTACAGTTACTTTTCTTAATAACTTGTCACTTAAGAGTAACAAAAAGTTAAATTATCATTTACTTTGGGAGAATAGAATCTCTCAATTTTTCTATAAGGCTACTCAAAAGTCAAAGACTAATTTGGATCCAGCATAAAATCTTCTACACTATAGTCTAGATTGTGGTTAGCCAAATCTAAATTTAAGTAAGAATTAACCTTAAAGAACAGATCAGTGTTTGTCCTAATGACCTCTTTTACCAAAAAGTTTGTTTTGTTTTGGTTTGTTTAATTAACGCATAGGTGGTGGTGGTTTTTAATTCCAGTTGTTTACCGTGAATTTTGAACCTACTGGAAACCTTTTAATGTCTAAAGATCACTGTGTTATACAACTATGTGACTGATGACAGTGCAGTAGTGGATGGAAGTAAGGGAGATAGTAATGAAGAGGCTCATTATACCTAACAGAAAGTTTAATTGAAAGTTGGTAACTTTGGAGAACTCACTGTGAGGACAGAAATTATTAAGATATCTTTAAAATGGTAGCAAGAACATATTTTAACTTGAAAGTCATCACTTGTAGTTGATATTTTCTCATTGATAATGGATGTGATCTACTTGCTAATAGTTCATCATCCAAGGATGAATTTTCACTTTCTCTGTCAATGAGTTGAGCCACTAGAGTGATAGTTTTTTGTTTGTTCTACTTTTTTCAAACCATGTCTAGAAGCCATAAAAATAACTTACTAAAGAATCATACAGTGCTATGAATCATTTTGCTTATTTTACCTATAGTGTAGACACAAACTGAATGATCATCAGATCACCCAGGGAGCTTTGTTTTTGTATGAGAATTTTCACATATACACAGAAGTAAAAATAATATATCACGTTAATATATGTACCTAATCGTCCCGGTTCAACAATTACACTGTTTTTCCACATTTGCTTCACTTTTTTCCCTTAACATTTTGTTCTTTGTTGGTGTTTTCAGTCCCAAATATCATGTAATTTTACCTCTACATGCTTCAGTTTGCATCTCTTACTGATAAGAACATTTTCCTATATTATCACAGTGTCACTATTAAACTTTAAACATTTAGGAATAATCTTCTATAGCTTTTCAAAAATACAGATTCATCTATGTATTTACAGTTGTCAGGATACCTGGAAAAATATAATTTTAAAAAGCTCTTCAGGTAATTTGGAAAATTGGGTTTGGGAACCAGTGGTCTACACAAGCATTTGATTTCATTGAACTTTCCAAAATGTTGAGTCATTCTAGAATACCTCAGTGATACCTAATGAGTGTTTTATAGTGTTTTACAAGTTACTCTACAAGCATGAGATGCCATATTGTTTTCTAGGTCTCCGTGGCCTAAAAGAAGTAATAACGTATCCTAGAGTTACCGATTTTCTATTCACTAATCACGTCATTTATATTGTGTCATAAGTAAAAGTACTATTTCTTGTTACCATTTAATGAGATTGGGAAGGAAATTTATAGCCACTCACTACACCAAGTTGAAAGGATAGTAGCATGCATTTACATTTTAGACATAGGTATAAAAATGAGTTAATTATCATTGCACTTACAGTATTTTCATTCTTTTTTTTTAGTGGTTTCTAGTTACTGAAATCCATGTTACCACTACAGTTTTTTTTAAGTCCTGTTACCAAAGAATCTCCATTTTAAAATCTACTTTATGTTGATATTTGCAGCCCACTATTTAAATGTACACTGGACCTAAGCAATGAAATTGATTAAACCAACCTACTTTTCAAGAATGCTGTGATGATAAAATAATATAGCAGATGTAGAAATGCTTGTCAGTATCTCCCAAAGTATTGTTTCCCAAAGTAACTGATGTTAATAATTATAATTTGAAATATGAACTCTATGGTCTCAGAATTCTTGAAAACACTAGGATGAACCGAATAGGTACCTTGATTGAGTGCTGTCTTATATATGATAAATAAATTCATTATGAATCATCAAGAGAAATACACAGTATAAGCATGGTCTAAACTTTCCTTGGCCATGAACCCTCCTTTCTCATGAGACTAATATAATATTAATTAGGGAAACAATGGCTTAGATGAGAAACACTATACACCATTATAAAATATTACATTGATTGTCATCATTGTAGCCCAAATATGGTAGGAAAGGAAGAGCCATTGAAGAAAGAGCAAGCACATCTACACCCAGTCAGTAGATTTATGAAGGATGATGCAAGTGATATTCAAGAGGATTCTGCAACAGAAGACAAGTTCTATAGTCTGGATGAATTACATATTCTGGACATGATAGAGCAGGTAAGCCTGACTGGAGAGGGTACAGACCTGCCTTCCTTCTTCTAGAAACCATCGTTAACCACTGTTAGCCTAGTGTTTTATGCTGTGTTTGTGAGGGGCAATAAAAAACAAGAAGGGAGGGTCAGAGGGATAGAGGGAAAAAGAGCCTTAGGAGCTGAAGCTTTTCACTTTGGCTCGAAACCATTTCCTGGATTTAACTATTGGGCAGCGTTGATTATAAATGCATTCCTTGCAAAAAAACCTTGGATTAATATTCATGAGAAAAATAGTTTTGTTTAAAAAAAGGTACTTGCATTTTTAAAAAATTAAACTGGTTATAGACATGAAATGTCTACAAAAATATTAACATACAACAGGTTTTTTTCCCCCCTCTGGTTCCTTTCCTTGTAGCAGTCACTGCTGGGAATGACCTTCCTATATATGAAGGTACACGTGAACATGATTTAAGTGCTCAGCAGAACACTAAATCCGACAAAGCAAAAGACAGATTTTTTTTTAGTCACTTGATTTAAATGAGAATTCTATACTAAGGTAATTTTATAACCTGTTCCATAGTATATAGGAATATTGATTGTCTAAGGGTACGGTTAGTAAAAATGATTCTCTGAATGTACAACATTCATATAATTGTCATTATCTTCTTTTTCCCATTGCAATTAGAATATTAGAATATTAGTATATTTTATTTGAAATGACATATTCTTAGCTTTGGATGTCAGACTAAAGTTTAAATATGAGGCCTTTGGTTTTCATTCAGTAGCTATGAGAACTCCAAAATAGAATAAAAATGTCACACACATTTTGGAAAATGTTAACGCCCTCATATATTCAAAAAAACATTTAGCACATGCTTTTTGTAGGAGCTATGCTAAGACATGGTTCCTGTGATTGTAGTGTTTACAATCTGGTGGATAAGTTGAATATTAAATTAAGGTAGTACTGAGTAATAATTAAGTGTTTGGGAATAAAGACTGCCTGAGTTGGAATTCAGGCTTCTCTACTTTCTGTGTAACCTTGGATGAGGTACTTCACAGTTTTACCATCTCTAAAATGGGAATAAGTGTCTACCTCAGATAAACTTTACAACAATAAAAGTTACAAAAAAGTTACCAAAAGTTACCAAAAAGTTACCAAAAAAAAAAAAAAAACCTTAAAAATATGGTAAGCATGCAGATAATGTTATCCACTAGTAGCAGCAGTAGACGCATACCTGTGGTACTATTTAGTGAATGCTGTAATTGGGGAGAGGTGGGTTTATCTGAACTAATCACAGAAGTGATGTTTGTATTGAGACATAAGCATGAGTAGGAGTTAGATGGCAACTTTAAATCTCCTTTAAAGTCTTAGAGCTCTTTTTAGAGGAAAATAAGGCATGTGTATTCCATTTGCTCATTAGGGCTCAACCAGCAAAGTAACCACAGAATATGGAGAAACTGAGAAGGAGAAGCTTGCTCGGCAAAGGCAGCTTTATAAATTGCATTATCAGTGTGAAGTAAGTACTTTTGCCATTATATCTGAAGCAAGTCAGAGGTAGTTCAGTTGTTCAGTTCAATGGTAGTTTCTTTTTTTTTTAAAGAACACATTTTCTTTTTTCTTTCAATATCTGGTGATTTGAACAGAATTAACTATGAAATAATAATTTTCATTTTCATCAGGATTTCAAAAGACAGTTGAAAACAGTGACTTTTCGGTGGCAAGAAAACCAAATGCAGATTAAGAAGAAAGACAAAATCATTTCATCTCTTAACCAACAAGTGGCTTTTGGAATCAATAAGGTTTCCAAGTAAGTGCAAATCTGTTGTTCACAGGTAATTCTGGATTTGCTCTGTAATGAATGCCATCTTTAAAAGATAATCCTTGTGTAGCCACTAGGTGGCATTGTGACTACACATTAAGAATAGCTGACTACAGGTCTGTACTTGCTTAAAAACCAACTATATATTTGTCTTGCCAGCTGCATTGAAAAATAAGCAACGGCTCACTTTGTATATCAAGCTTTACATGTATTGGCTGAACAAGTGTAATTATAATAGAATTACATGAGAAAGATAATTAACTTTCAGATCATGATTCTAATTTGTAAAAATATGACCAATGATTTGCTGTTTCTTTATAGCATATGATGAATACATTCCTCAAAGACACTGTGAAATCACTTGAATCCTTTTTTATATTGGTCTCTCAGAGTTTTTGTGTTCCAAGACCGAGAGATTGAAAATGAATCAAATTCCTGAAGATTGCTCCTTCCCAACAATCTCATTTCCCTTAACAATCTTTTTTATTTATATGTACTTTTTTTTTGAATTTTAATTTTTTTTTTAATTTACACCCAAATTAGTTAGCATATAGTGCAACAATGATTTCAGGAGTAGATTCCTTAGTGTCCCTTACCCATTTAGCCCATCCCCCCTCCCACACCCCCTACAGTAACCCTCTGTTTGTTCGCCATATTTATGAGTCTCTTATGCTTTGTCCCCCTCCCTGTTTTTATATTCTTTTTGTTTCCCCTTCCCTTATGTTCATCTGTTTTGTCTCTTAAAGTCCTCATATGAGTGAAGTCATATGATATTTGTCTTTATCTGACTGACTGATTTCACTTAGCATAATACCCTCCAGTTCCATCCATGTAGTTGAAAATGGCAAGATTTCATTCTTTTTGATTGCTGAGTAATACTCCATTGTGTATATATATACCACATCTTCTTTATCCATTCATCCATCGATGGACATTTGGGCTCTTTCCATACTTTGGCTATTGTTGATAGTGTTGCTGTAAACATTGGGGTGCGTGTGTTCCTTCGAAACAGCACACCTGTATCCCTTGGATAAATACCCAGTAGTGCAATTGCTGGGTTGTAGGGTAGTTCTGTTTTTAGTTTTTTGAGGAACCTCCATACTGTTTTCCACAGTGGCTGCATCAGCTTGCATTCCCATCCCTTAACAATCTTAAGTATTAAATATCTAAGACTTAAAAATTCTGACTTAATAGGAGAAAATGAGTGGCCTTGCTTTACTCTTTTTATACTAATCACTATCTCCAACCAGTATCATTTGGGATAATAACATGATTTATAACACATTATTTTAACAAATAGTAATGCAACAGATACCAGTTGTCCACGAAGTCTAATTTGAAATCCATTAGTTGCTAGAGCTAGTAGGGAGAATAGACAAGTTCTAGGGAATATCTTAGAATAAGGAGTCTACAATACTAATTATGGAGTTGCAGAAATATTTGGCAGATTTAAGTCTTAAATTTTCTCCCACATATTATATCATTCATCCTTGAAGGAATTTTTAGGAAGAACTGGATGCTGTAGCATTGGCAACATAGTATCAGTTACAAACACCTTGTAACTTATCCCTGCTGGAGTTAGATCCTTCAAGTTTAAAGAGGTGAAGACCTAAGGTAGCTTGGACAAATCTAAACTGGCTACAGTCACTTAAGAACCCACACTTTAGGGTTCAAAACTGTATTTTAGCTTAGAAGGCAATGACCAATCCAGATATGTGTTATATAGTATCAGAGATCAGAAAAGTAATGTCATCCATGCAGATGAGCTGTCTCTCTCCTTTACCATCTGAGGGTATCCTTCCTCAACTCTGATAGCTGACCCAGGTGCCCTTGTATGCTTGACCATTTTAGGGGACGCATATATCTTCATACAATGAGCCCTCCATGTAGAATATTCAACAAACATTTATCAAGGGCCTACTGTGTGAGAAGAATTAGGGAAGGCACATGTAGAAGATACCAACACATGTCAGACATTGCTAGCTAATGGAGAGTAGAGATTAATGTGAAGGGTTTAAAATTACTTATAACAGAGGGACTTCTAGTTCTACTAAGAAGTAGCTCTATTCCTTGCCATTCATCCTTTTTACTACTAAACTACCCAAGACATAATACAACAAACAAGCATAGGAAGCTCTAAAAGGTAGAAGAAAGCAGACTGTCAAGAAGCTTTGGTACTTGAGGAATGATATGGCATGAATTTTCCTTATTTCCTCCTATATATCCTAGACAGAGTGCTGCAGAAATCACCAACCTGGAATAGCCAATAGGCAGAGGTGGTGGGGGGAAGCCCAAGAAAAGCCTGTTTGCTCTAGCCAAAGGATCAGGAAAAGGAAAATATAATAACAGAAAACTTTTTTGGCACTATCCAACTTACTCTAGTCAAGCACCAATGGTCCCATACCACCCCTTGGAACCAGGTGGTATGATAGCAGATAGCACAAACCAGATTTCTTTACTGAAGTAGTATCGCAGCTGGTCTTCCATTCCCCATGGGACAGAAGTAGGTAGTGTTACAGTTCCTCTGCCAGGATAGTGTCAATGTGATCTAGCAGCAATCTAAGCCTCTGCCTCTACTCAGCATCAATGAAACTTAAGGTAATCTAACTTGGGACTACTCAATATGGGTTTCACTTCTACTCTCCTCATGGGGAGCTGAGTTTCCACCCTTGGTGCTAGCTGGCACTCTATTCTCTCCCCTCACCCCAGGTGGTGCCACAGGGGCCCAACAGGGAGCCCCTGCTCTCCATCCTGTAGAAACAAAGTGATATGAGTCATCCCTCTGCTTTCTCCTTCCCTAGTGTCAGTAGGGCCGAGCAGGAAGCTGATCTTATACCCTGCTGAGGCAAAGAGCAGAGTAAGTTGGTGCCTCACTTTCATGGGAAATGTCATGGACTGAGGGGACCGAACTTCCACACCACCCATCTGCATCGAGGCAGTGTGTCAGTGTCCACAATTTTGGTGGGATGTTGTAAGCAGGGCCAGATGAGAAGCTAAACATACACACCAACTCAGCCCTCACACTACACAGCAACAGGGGGTCTTCCTGCTAAAAAAAGATTAACTGAATCCAGAGTCTCATAATACCCAGAATATCAAGGCTACAATAGAAAATCCTCATTATACCAAGAATGAGGACAATTAGAACATGAAAAAGAAAAGCTGGTCAACAAATGATAACATTAAGACGATTCAGATTTGAGAATTACCTGACAAAGATTCTAAAGTGACCATCCTAACAATGCTTCAACAAGAAAATTGAAATCTCTTTAAACAGATGAGAACCTAGAAAGTCTTACAAAAAATATATAATAAAGGATGGAAATTATAAAACTAAAAAGTACAATAACAAATAAAACCTTGCTGGGGGCACCTGGGTGGCTCAGTTGATAAGCTTCCGACTTCGGCTCAGGTCATGATCTCACTGTCTGTGAGTTCGAGCCCCCACGTCGGGCTCTGTGCTGACAGCTCAGAACCTGGAGCCTGCTTCAGATTCTCTGTCTCCCTCTCTCTCTGCCCCTTCCCTGTTCATGCTCTGTCTCTTTTTCTCTCTCAGAAGTAAATAAAGATCTAAAAAAAAAATTAAAAAAAAAAAACCTTGCTGGATATAATCACTAATAAAGATGACAGAGGATTGAACTGGTAAACTTGAGGAAATACAAAAGACATTACCCAATCTAACAGCATAGAGGAGATAAACTAGGGAAAAGATAAAAAAGAGGACAGAGTCTCAGTGACTTGTGGGACAATAATAAAATAAGTTGTCAGAATCTCAGAAGGAGAGAAGAGAGTGTGGGGGGGAGGGAGAAGCATTAAAAGAAATGAGGTGAAATACATAAATTTACAAATTCAAGAAGCTGAATGAACCCAAAGTAGTATAAACTGAAAGAAATCCATGCCAAGACACATCATAACTAAACTGCAAAAAAACTAAAGACAAAAATCTTGAAAGCAACCAGAGAAAACACACATGGGAACATTAATTCAAATGAATCAAATTTCTCATCTGAAACCATGGAGGCCAGAAGGAAGTGGCACATTATTTAAGTGCTGGGAGAAAAAAAAAAAAAACTAAAAGAAAACAACTATCTTGAATCCTATATCCAGCAAAAATATCCTTTAGGATTGAAGGGGAATAAAGACAAGTCTCAAAGAAAAACTAGAAGAATCCATTGCTACTAAACCTATGATTAAGGAATAGCTAAAGGAAGGCGTATAATCATAAAGGAAATGATAATAGAAACTTAGAACTTCCGAAAGGAAAGAAGAACATCCAAGTGAGTAAAGGGAGGGGTAAATAATAAGAGTCCATCCTATTCTCATTAATTTTTTAAATCATATTTGATGTTTGGATCAAAAATTATAATACCATCTTAGTGAAGTTTATGTAGAGGAAGTACAGCAATTATATTTTAAAACTGTAGAGGATAAAGAGACCTATATGAAAGTAAGGAAAATATCAATACCAGTAGATTACCATATATATATTGTAATACCTGGTGCAACCACTAAAGAAAGCTACAGAGATATATGTATTCAGATACACTATAAATAAGTCAAGATGGAATCCTAAAAAAAAAAAAAAATGTTAAAATAACCCACAAGAAGGTAAGAAAAAAGAAACAGGAAACAAAAAATAATGGCAGACTTAAGCCCTAACATCACTTATTACCTTACATGTAAATGATCTAAATACATCAATTAAAAGACCATGGCAGAGTGTATTTTAAAAACAAAACTGTTGGCACAAAAACAGACACACAGACCAATGGAATAGAATAGAAACCCCAGAACTAGACCCACAAACGTATGGCCAACTAATCTTTGACAAAGCAGGAAAGAACATCCAATGGAAAAAAGACAGCCTCTTTAACAAATGGTGCTGGGAGAACTGGACAGCAACATGCAGAAGGTTGAAACTAGACCACTTTCTCACACCATTCACAAAAATAAACTCAAAATGGATAAAGGACCTGAATGTGAGACAGGAAACCATCAAAACCCTAGAGGAGAAAGCAGGAAAAGACCTCTCTGACCTCAGCCGTAGCAATCTCTTACTCGACACATCCCCAAAGGCAAGGGAATTAAAAGCAAAAGTGAATTACTGGGACCTTATGAAGATAAAAAGCTTCTGCACAGCAAAGGAAACAACCAACAAAACTAAAAGGCAACCAACGGAATGGGAAAAGATATTTGCAAATGACATATCGGACAAAGGGCTAGTAACCAAAATCTATAAAGAGCTCACCAAACTCCAGACCCGAAAAACAACCCAGTGAAGAAATGGGCAGAAAACATGAATAGACACTTCTCTAAAGAAGACATCCGGATGGCCAACAGGCACATGAAAAGATGCTCAACACTGCTCCTTATCAGGGAAATACAAATCAAAACCACACTCAGATATCACCTCACGCCAGTCAGAGTGGCCAAAATGAACAAATCAGGAGACTATAGATGCTGGAGAGGATGTGGAGAAACAGGAACACTCTTACACTGTTGGTGGGAATGCAAATTGGTGCAGCCGCTCTGGAAAGCAGTGTGGAGGTTCCTCAGAAAATTAAAAATAGACCTACCTATGACCCAGCAATAGCACTGCTAGGAATTTAACCAAGGGATACAGGAGTACTGATGCATAGGGGCACTTGTACCCCAATGTTTATAGCAGCACTCTCAACAATAGCCAAATTGTGGGAAGAGCCTAAATGTCCATCAACTGATAAATGGATAAAGAAATTGTGGTTTATATACACAATGGAGTACTACATGGCAATGAGAAAGAACGAAATATGGCCCTTTTTAGCAACGTGGATGGGACTGGAGAGTGTGATGCTAAGTGAAATAAGCCATACAGAGAAAGACAGATACCATATGTTTTCACTCTTATGTGGATCCTGAGAAACTTAACAGAAACCCATGGGGGAGGGGAAGAAAAAAAAAAAAAGAGGTTAGAGTGGGAGAGAGCCAAAGCATAAGAGACTCTTAAAAACTGAGAACAAACTGAGGGTTGATGGGGGGTGGGAGGGTGGGGAGGGTGGGTGATGGGTATTGAGGAGGGCACCTTTTGGGAAGAGCACTGGGTGTTGTATGGAAACCAATTTGACAATAAATTTCATATATTGGAAAAAAAATTAAAATTAAAAATCCAACAATACATTGTTTACAAGAATCTTCAGTTTCAGCAACTGAAATAGATTGAGAATAAAAGGATGGTAAAATATATACAATGTAAACAATAGAAAAAGAAAGCAGGAATGGCTATATTAATAACAAAATGGACTTCAGAGCAAAGAAAGTTCTGGAGACAAAGAAGGACATCAAATAATGATGAAAGGATCAATCTGCCAAGAAGACATAACAGCCTAAAGATGTATGTGCCAAACAACAGAGCCTCAAAATACATGAAGCAAAATTTGATAGAACTGTAAGGAGAAATAGAAAAACCTGCTATTAGAGTTGTTGATTTCAACATCCTACTCTAAGCAATTTATAGAACAACTAGATAGAATCAGCAAAGATAAAGAATTTCTACAACCCAATCAACCAAATAGGATCTAATCAATATTTATAGGACACTTCACTAGACAATAGCAGAATACATATGTTTGCAAGTGGCCATAGGAAAATATACCATAATAGAACATATGCTGGCCCATAAAACCTCAAAAAATTTGAGAGAGTTGAAATCATGCAAATCATGCACTCAGATCAAAATGGAGTCAAACTAGAAATTAATAACGAATGCCCCTGTGCATCAGCACTCCTGTATCCCTTGGGTAAATTCCTAGCGGTGATATTGCTGGTTCATAGTGTAGATCTATTTTTAATTTTTTGAGGAACCTCCACACTGTTTTCCAGAAGGGCTGCACCAGTTTGCATTCTCACCAACAGTGCAAGAGTGTTCCCGTTTCTCCACATCCTCTCCAGCATCTGTAGTCTCCTGATTTGTTCATTTTGGCTACTCTGACTGGCATGAGGTGGTATCACAGTGTGGTTTTGGTTTGTATTTCCCTGATGAGGAGTGACGTTGAGCATCTTTTCATGTGCTTGTTGGCCATCTGGATGTCTTCTTTACAGAAGTGTCTATTCATGTTTTCTGCCCATTTCTTCACTGGATTATTTGTTTTCCGGGTGTACAGTTTGGTGAGTTCTTTATAGATTTTGGATACTAGCCCTTTGTCCGATATGTCATTTGCAAATATCTTTTCCCATTCCGTTGGTTGCCTTTTAGTTTTGTTGATTGCTGATGCATAGGGGCACTATAAACACCCCAATGTTCATAGCAGCACTTTCAACAATAGCCAAATTATGGAAAGAACCTAAATGTCCATTAACTGATGAATGGATAAAGAAGATGTGGTTTATATACACAATGGAATACTACTTGGCAATGAGAAAGAATGAAATACGTCCTTTTGTAGCAACGTGGATGGAACTGGAGAGTGTTATGCTAAGTGAAATAAGTCATACAGAGAAAGATCAATGCCATATGTTTTCACTCTTATGTGGATCCTGAGAAACTTAACAGAAGACCATGGGGGAGGGGAAGGGAAAAAAAAAAGTTAGGGAGAAAGCCAAAGCATAAGAGACTCTTAAAAACTGAGAATAGGGGCACCTGGGTGGCTCAGTCGGTTGGGCGTCCGACTTCAGCTCAGGTCATGATCTCGCCGTCCGTGAGTTCGAGCCCCGCGTCAGGCTCTGGGCTGATGGCTCAGAGCCTGGAGCCTGTTTCAGATTCTGTGTCTCCCTCTCTCTCTCTGCCCCTCCCCCGTTCATGCTCTGTCTCTGTCTCAAAAATAAATAAACGTTAAAAAAATTTTTTTTAATAAATAAAAATTAAAAAAAAACACTGAGAATAAACTGAGGGTTGATGGGGGGTGGGAGGGAGGGGAGGGTGGGTGATGGGCATTGAGGAGGGCACCTGTTGGGATGAGCACTGGGTGTTGTATGGAAATCAATGTGACAATAAATTTCATATTAAAAATATAAAGATAACAGGAAAATCTCCTGCTGGAAACTACACAAAACACTTCTAATTAATCCGTGGGTCAAAAAAGAGTTCTTAAGGGAAATAAAAGTATGTTGAACTGAATTAACATCAAAATACAATAGATCAAAATCTGTGGGAAACAGCTAAAGCAGTTCTGAGAAGATTTATAGTGCCAACTGTACACGTTAGAAAAAAGGAAAAGTCTCAATCTAATCTAAGCTCCCTCCTCAAGAATCTGGAAAAAGGAAAGAAAAAAACCCCCAAAACAAGCAGATTAAATTAATAAATATTAGAAGTAATGCAATTACTTCTAATGAAATTGCAAACAGAAAAACAATAAAGAAAATTCATGAATTAAAAATCTGTTTCTCTGAAAATATCAATAAAACTGATAGACCTCTACCAAAACTGACAAAGAAAAGAAGACACATATCACCACCATCAGGAATGAAACCATGGTAACACTACAGACTCTGCAGACAGAATTATGCTGAGTGAAACAGCAAATCCCCAAAGCTTATGTACTATTTGATTCCATTCCTATATCATTCTTGAAATGACAAAATTTCCAAATTTAAAATTTTTTAAATGTTTATTTATTTACAAAAAAAAAAATTTTTTTTTACATTTATTTATTTTTGCGAGACAAAGCATGAGCAGGGGAGGGGCAGAGAGAGAGGGAGACACAGAATCAGAAGCAGGCTCCAGGCTTGGAGATGTCAGCACAGAGCCCGACGCAGGGCTCGAACCCACGAACCGTGAGATCATGACCTGAGCCAAAGTCAGACGCTTAACAAACTGAGCCACTCAGGCGCCCCTAAGTGTTTATTTTTTTGAGAGAGAGCTAGCAAGCACGCGTGAGGGATGGGCAGAGAGAGAGAAGAGACAGAATCCGAACTAGGCTCTAGGCTTTGAGCTGTCAGCACAGAGCCTGACGTGGGGCCAGAACTCACAAGGCATGAGATCATGACCTGAGTTGAAGTCAGATGCTTAACTGACTGAGCTACCCAGGTACCCCTCAAAATTTTTGAAATGACACAATGATGAAAATGGAAAACATTAGTGATCCAAGGTTATAAGGAGGAAATGGGAATGGGAGCAAAATGAGGTTTGTGATAAAACTGTTCAGTATCTTGACTGTATCACTATTCAAAATACTGGTTATTATACTATAGTTCTTCAAGACATTAACATTTGAAGAACATGAGTAAAGGGTACATGGGATCTCTCTCTATTATTTCTTGCACCTGTATATGAATCTATGATTATCTCAAAAGGCTTAATTAAAAAAAAAAAAAAGTACAGTTGACACTTGAACATGGATTTGAACTATGTGGGTCTGCTTATATGCAAAATTTTTAAATATAGTACAGTACTATAAATGTATTTTGTCTTTATGATCTTAGTAACATTTTCTTTTTGTTGTAAGAGTACAGTATATAATACATATAACATACAATATATGTATTAATTGACTACGTTATCAGTAAGGCTGGTCAGCAGTAAGCTATTAGTAAAGTTGTTGTGGAGTCAGAAGTTATATACACAGATTTCCAACTGCGTTTGTCAGGGATAGCTATCAGCATCCCTAACCCCTATGTTGTTCAAGGCCCAGCTGTACATGTAAATAACTGTCAAGTGGAGCTATACTTAATAGGGATTCTGTAGGGTAAAAAGAGTACTTTTGATTGTTGTGATAAGGAAGAACTTCATTGAAGATAGTATTGAACCTCGACTACATAGAATGAGATGGGAGAAAACACAGGGCATGTAGGCTGAGCGGAAACATGAGCAAGCACAGTGTGTGTTCTCATATAGCTTTTAAGCCTTTGTTTTATTCACTTGAACATGTCCCAAAAGTATATGATAAATGTATAAGTATTTTTAAATTATAAAATGTTGATTTCTTTTACTTTAGAACATGATGCTTATTGGAAAGCAAAGAAATCTTGTTTCTATGGCCTAATTCAATGTCAGTCCTACACTAAATGTTTGGTAAATGTTTGTTGATGATAATTGCAGAATTAGCAGAAAGATTTATATAATAGCAACATATTTTGCACAAATTACAATAAGCACTTAATAAATGTTAAGTAACACTGTCAGTAAAACCCATATAAGAAACATGATAGCCAGCCAGAGTAACTTGAGATCTGTCAGAAAAGAACATCTAATCCTGCTCTAATGTTATTCATGAGAAAATAGGACTAAGAAGTTATGACTGCTTGAACATAGATAGCTGTTTCCTATCCAAGCTGGATGATAGAAACTATGCCTACCTTATCCTCTATTATTTGAGAATCCAGGTCTTCTGAATTCCCCACCAAGCTCTGTCAACTCTTTATTGCCCTCTAAACTATAGTTAGGTAAAATATTGACAAAATGGAAGCGTACAAAGGAAAGGAGGATGTCAATTTAAAAAATCTTATTACCTCTTTTTCAACTCTCTACATACTCCTGCATACCTTGCTTGAGTAACAAAGCTTGTCTTTCTTATTCTTTACTTGAGAACATGATCTTTTTTGTATAGAAACAGACCTGATTTCTTTTCATTGCATTTTTAGTTCAATAGAACATTGATTATAAGTCTCTATAGCTTCTAACAAGCTTGGAGTAAAGGTAAGTGGGTAATCTCTGAAATTTAATAGTAAGCAATACAACCAACATTTAAAGTCATTGTTTTAGGGCACCTGGGTGGCTCAGGTGGTTAAGCATCTGACTTCAGCTCAGGTCATGATCTCATGGTCTATGAGTTCGAGCCCTGTGTGGGGCTCTGTACTGAGAGCTCAGAGCCTGGAGCCTGCTTCGGATTCTGCGTTACTCCCTCCCTCTATTCCTCCCCGGCTCATGCTGTCTCTTTCTCTCTCAAAAATAAACAAACATTAAAATATACATTTAAAAATAAAAATAAAAAAGTCATTGTTTTAAGGCTATCATTCCAATAATTTATATTAACCAGAATTCCTATGTATCTCAAGTGTCTCAACATATCAGAGACTTAACGAGAAATGCGCTTTTGCTGTAAATGTCTTCATATTGTAGCAAATTAATGGGTTAGTGTAAAAACTTAGTTGTGAGGAGAAATACAGCAACACAATGAAGGAGTATCAGAGATGGTTTGTGAACATACATCAACTAAAAAGTATTACTTTTCACTTCTCGTAGTAGCTTCTTGCATATTAATATTTAAGCTAATTGCAAATGATGTTTTCTGATTTATTTTTACCCAGTCTTCCCATGATTAGGTGATGTCAGTGACTCCCCTGTTATAATTTACTATTTTAATTAAAATTCTTATTTGCACACAGCCTCTCTACTTTTATATTTAATATCGGATTTCTTTCAGACTTTAACCCTTTAATAGTTTGTATGAATTTGTATGACTTGACATAACAACTTTGTAATCGAGTTAAAGTTACCAGTTCTATCACAGGCCTAGAAAATTAAAACATACCATTGGTGTTTTCTAGTGGGTAAACTAAGGTACAAAGAGCTAAAGACATTTTTCTGAGTCTTTGAAGTGGGGGTACAAGTTCTCTTTAGCTTCTAATTGATGGGGTTCAACCTTAGTACTTTCTTTGGGAAGTCAGTAAATCAGACATCGGAAGATAAATTGCAGCAGGTCTAGTTGTAGGAGTCTATTTTCAGGCTTAATATTTGTGGTTCAAAATGGTCATATTTAGTCCCTCCTCAGCTACAAGTAGAGCTGTTCTGACTGTATTAATGACAATTTCTAATAATTTATGACTTACATTTTTTCTTAGATTACAGCGTCAGAGCCACGCTAAAGATAATGAAATCAAGAATCTTAAGGAGCAACTTTCCATGAAAAGGTATAAACTTGGCTGTTGATTTGGTTTAGTATATGTGCATCTCTGAAACTCTTAGGTATTTCACTCAGCATGTTCTGGCCAGGGTAGCCGTATAATTTATTATCCAAACTGGGGCACTTTAGAGCATAAAATTGAGCATTAGCATTATTAATAATTACACTGGGACAACAGTTATAAATTGGAAGTGCCCTAGGCAAATTGGGACATATATTTGCCTTAGTTCTGGCCCTAGAAAACTGCTGAGGGAGATTAGATGAGCAAAGTTGTAGTGCCACAGTAAGCTTGCCAGGGACTAGAGCTTATGTGTTCTTATCGCTTAATAGTGCTAGGTGTGACTGATTTATGAAACTGGCTGAGTTTTATTCTCATTGACATATTTTTGCCTATAGGTAACTTTTTGGGAACTTAGATTCAGTAAACATAGCATAAAATTCACTGTGTTAAGTTATACAATTCATTGACTTTTAGGATGTTCACAGAGGTATACAACCATCACCTTTGTATGATTTCAGAACATTCTTATCACCCTAAAGAAATTCTGGATACATTAGACATCACTCCTCCTCCCCTCCCCTAGCTTCTGGCAGTCATTAATCTATCATTTGTTGCTCTGGATTTGCCTTATCTGAACATTTCATATAAATATAATTGTATAATAAATACCCTCTTATGATTAACTTCTTTAACTTAATGTTCTCCAGGTTCATCCATATTGTAGCATGTTATCAGTACTCATTCCTTTTTATGGGTAAATAATATTCTATTGTAGGGATATACTAAAATTTGTTGACCTTTTCATCAGCAGATGAACATTTGTTTCCATTTTTTCACTATTATGAATAATACTGTTATGAACATCTGTAAGTGAATTTTTGTATGAACATAAGGTTTTCAGTTCCCTTGGGTGTATACCTAAGAGTGGAATTGCCGAGACATGTAGTATAAACTCTGGTTAAATTTTTGAGGAACTACCAAACTATTTTCCAAGTAACTGCACATTTTACAATCCTACCAGCAATGCATGTGGGTTCTGCTTTCTCCACATCCTCACAGATACTTGTTAGATTATCTGTCTTCATTTTACTCATTGTAGTGGATGTGAAGTAGTTGATCATTGTGGTTTTTTATTTGCATTTTCTTAATGATTAAATATGTTGAATATTTCTCATGTGCCTGTTGGCTATTTGTGTATCTACTTGGAGAAATGGTCTATTCAAATCCTTAGGCCATTTTTTTATTTTATTTATTTATTTATTATTATCATTTTTTAATATATGAAATTTATTGTCAAATTGGTTTCCATACAACACCCAGTGCTCTTCCCAAAAGATGCCCTCTTCAATGCCCATCACCTCCCCTCCCCACCCTCCCACCCCCCATCAACCCTCAGTTTGTTCTCAGTTTTTAACAGTCTCTTATGCTTTGGCTCTCTCCCACTCTAACCTCTTTTTTTTTTTTTCCCTTCCCCTCCCCCATGGGTTTCTGTTAAGTTTCTCAGGATCCACATAAGAGTGAAAACATATGGTATCTGTCTTTCTCTGTATGGCTTATTTCACTTAGCATCACACTCTCCAGTCCCATCCATGTTGCTACAAAGGGCCATATTTCATTCTTTCTCATTGCCACATAGTACTCCATTGTGTATATAAACCACAATTTCTTTATCCATTTATCAGTTGATGGACATTTAGGCTTTTTCCACAATTTGGCTATTGTTGAAAGTGCTGCTATAAACATTGGGGTACAAGTGCCCCTATGCATTAAATTGGGTTGTCTTTTGTTGAGTTTTCAGAGTTCTACACATGTTCTGGATATAGGTCCTTAGTCAGATACATGATTTGCAAATATTTTCTCCCATTCTGTGAGTTGTCTTTTTACTTTCTTGATAATGTGCTTTAAAACACAAAAGTTTTTAATTTTGTTGGAGTCTAATTTATTTTCTAATTTATTTTTTCTCCTGTTCTTGTAGGCAATTTTGTACAATATTCAATGGCATAATAATTCCTTTTGGTTGAATTAATATATGTCCTTGAATATTTTTTTTCCCTGAAAACACTGTAGCCTTAGTGGTATTAACAATACAGTATATTGTTTTATCAAGCTTCTCATTAATGTTTGTTAAGTATGCAAGTATCCAAGTGTTTCTAATAATGAAACAATGAGGATAGCCTTTGGAAACATCCCTATTACAAGATTATATTTCCATTTGTTTCCTTTAAAGTCATAATTTAGTTTGTGTGCTCTAGAGTTTGGGGCTCAGGTGGGGCGCCTGGGTGGCTCAGTCGGTTGAGCGACCGACTTCGGCTCAGGTCATATCTCAAGGTTTGTGAGTTTGAGCCCCGTGTCGGTATCTGTGCTGACAGCTCAGAGCCTAGAGCCTGCTTCTGATTCTGTGTCTCCCTCTCTCTGTGCCCCTCCCCCACTCATGCTCTGTCTCTCTCTCTCTCTCAGAAAGAAATAAACATTAAACAAAAATTTTAGAATTTGGGGCTCAGGTGTAGGAATCTGAAATGGGATGGGAAAAAGTCAAACCTTATAGGTAGTCTTTCTCCATAATGTCCTTCATAAGTAATGTCCTCATCATCTCCCTCTCTCCCTCTCAAGCTGTAGGATTTGTTTTCATTCTAAGGTGTTGAATGTGAGCACTGAGGCAACCAGTGCAATATTTTAATGCAGTGATGGCAGGGATAATAAAAACCTTTTGTAGTTGCTATTTGGGGATACAGAAAGGTTATAGAAACTTTATGTGAAATTTATAAATAATAATAGCTTACATTTATTTAGTACTTAATGTGTATTAAACACAAAATATTTTTATGTATGTTATCTGAATGAATTTTCACAACAGGTCTTTGAGGTAATTACTACAGTATTCTCCATTTTCACATGCAAAGAAACTGAGGTATAGAGAAGTTAAGTAACTTGCCCAAGGTTTCACATTTATTAAGTTTCAGAAATCAGATTCATCGTCAGACAACTTTATTTCAGAACCAAGTTTTATTTTTTTATCATTAAAAAAAAGTTTTTAATGTTTATTTATTTTTGAGAGAGAGAGAGAGAGAGACAGAGAGAGACAGAGAGTGAGTGAGTAGAGGAATAGCAGAGAGAGAGAGAGGGAGACACAGAATCCGAAACAGGCTCCAGGCTTTGAACTGTCAGCACATAGCATGAACGGGGCTCAAACCCACTGACCGCAAGATCATTACTGGAGCCAAAGTCGGATGCTTAACCAACTGAGCCACTCAGGTGCCTCTCAGAGCCAAGTTTTAAATCATAGCCCCTATATTGACAACTTTAAAACTTCTGCACTCTTAATAGTAAAGGATAACAGTAAGGGTTAAGTAAATGTTTTCTCTTGCTTTAAAAAAAATTTTTTTTTAACATTTACTTATTATTGAGAGACACAGAGCATGTGCAGGGGAGGGGCAGAGAGAGAGGAAGACACATAATCCGAGGCAGGCTCCAGGCTCTGAGTGGTCAGCACAGAGCCCGACGCAGGGCTTGAACTCACGACCCTTGAGATCATGACCTGAGCCGAAGGGCTCGAACTCACGAACCTTGAGATCATGACCTGAGCCGAAGTCAGACGCTTAACCACTGAGCCACCGAGGCGCCCCTCTTCTCTTACTTTTATATGCTGTAAACTTTTACAAGAAATTATTTCTTACTCATTGAATAGTTTTGTATCTTTCTCCCTCCTGAATAGGGTAGAAAAGCCTATCCTTGCTGCAGTGTTGTTAATTCTTTAATGGTCATATATTTCAGATCTCAGTGGGAAATGGAGAAGCATAATCTGGAAAGCACAATTAAAACATACTTAAACAAACTGAATGCAGAAACTAGCAGAGCTTTAACAGCTGAGGTAATACATAAATACATAAATACATAAATAAGGAGAGAGAGAGAGATGGGGTTGGGGAGGGAAGTTTTCCTTGTATACTAGTATACTAAAGAATTGAAAAAAAAAAACAAACCTTATTTCTGAATAAACAAATAAGTCATCTTAGGACCAGCCAGAAAACATAACTCCAACTTCTGTGCTCTTTGACTCATTGCAATTTTGTACATGATTACTTCATTGTTGATGATCTTATGTTGTTTTCCTCCCCAGATGACTTCAGGAGATTGGTCTGCTTCAGTATATATAGGAAATACACACATTTTGGGAAAATTCTCATGAAGCCAGGTCACTAAGCCCAGTTTATAAGAATAACATTTTACTGCTGCTGGAGATAATATCTCCTTTCTTTGTTAGTTCCTATGTAGATCTTCCCAAAACACATATACATCATACACTCCCAATTTCAAAAACCAACTTACCTTCTAGACCCCCAGAATGTCACTCACAGTTTGTTCTAAGTTAACTTAGAACACCACAACTAGGGTCTCTTCTAAAAGACATGTGATTGATTATCTGTATGGATGTAATTTTTATTTATAGATATTCAAACTTGATATAAAATGTTTTATATCAAATGCTCTAAAAATTTTTAGAGAGTTCACTAACACGAAAAGGATTATATATCTTCCTACCTCTGTCATGGGTGAGCTCTATTCTTTAGCAGAATAATTGGGAATCTGGAGGTCAACAATCAAGGAATGATACCTGAACCAAAAATAATCTGGAGAGTAAAATGCTAGCTATAACTGAAAAACCAAACCCTCAGATTACTTTAAGAGCTCAAGTTTGTATATTTTGTTTCTCACTACTTTTACTCAGAAAGTTTCTTTCTCCTTGCATGATTAATTTTATAAACCCTTAATGCTATCCAAGAATATAATCTACTTTCAGTGAATATTGAGTGATTACTGAGAAAAAACAGAGGCCAAGTAACCATGCAACAATAATGGTGCAGAAGGAATTCCTGCTATGGGGGAGACATTGGACCCATTGACTTCCCAAAGTCCATTTGGACTGCATGCTCCTCCTGTGTGGTCTTATTATTTTCTGATCCCTTCCTCAATTAACAAAACAAAACAAATAGCAGGATTCTTTTGAGTTTTCTTAAACTTTGCTGCATAGTAGAGTTACCTGAGAACTTTAAAAAATCCTAGCACTCAGGCTCTACCTGGTATCAATTAAATTAGAATTTCTGGGACCAAGGCACCATTTTTTTTTTTTTTTAAAGTTTCTCAGATGATACCAGGGTATGTTCAAGCTTGAAAAACTAATGTTCTGGAATGGTTACCAACTCAGTAACCATTGACTAAAAAAGTTAGAGTTGCAGAATTAGAGTTTTTCTAATGTATTATGGATGGTCAAGAGGCTCAGGTGCTGGAAGAGATTGAGAAATAGTTTCACCTTTACTAGAAATGATTTAGAAAACAACGTGTTCATTTACAAGGACACCTTCAACTTCTTTGTCTTCCTCTCAAAAATCTGTAGGTGTACTTCTTACAGTGTCGTAGAGATTTTGGTCTGCTCCACCTAGAGCAGACTGAAAAGGAATGCCTCAGTCAGCTTGCCAGGGTGACTCACATGGCGGCAAGGTAACATTTTACTCTTCCTTAATGCTTCTTTATCTCAGAGATACTAACAAGAGGCTTTGAGGTCAAACATAATCTGTGTTTTACATGTAAGACACCAGAGTCTTTGGAGTAAACAAACCCTTATTTTTTTTTAAACCTCAAAATTCATTTAATCACTTTGATACTTTTGCTTGGTTGCTTTTCCCGAAGCACTGAGAAATCTGAGCACAGTAATAGCTGCAGACAAATTTTTCCCTTCCCCTTAAGTGAAGTAGATGAAAAATCTCAGAAACATGCATCCAGACTAGATATTTACAAAACGGGGTGGATTCTAAGTGGAAAACCTTTTTTCTAATAGATTTCTCTTCTAATGCTTGATTTTAAATACTTTTGGAATACATTGAGGGAAAGATCAGTATTAACACCTGAAATCCTAAGTTAAAGCCAATTTCTTGCTGTGTGATAATAAGTGATTTTTAAATTTGGGGCAGGTTGCATGAGACTGTCCTTAAATTTATAATTTTATGGAGTGTACCTTCATGCTTAAATAATTAACTAAATTAGGATTTCTGGGACCAAGGCATCATTATTTTTTTAATGATGATCATTTTAATGATCATCATTATTCTTCAATTCTAAAGAATCAGACTCTCTGATGTTTAGCAAGATTCCCAGGATATACTGATGTGCATTCAGGTCCGGGAAGCACTGTTGTAAGTGATCAGTCTATCTTTGCTTGCTAGAGGGAGAAGGGGCACTCTATAAACTAAAATATTATCAAGACTCTTTGTATAAGATGATCTCAGTGATAACTTATTCTGCTCTTTTAAAACTGGTGTGCTGGGTGACACTGGGGTGGGGATATTTTAATAGAGCCTTTTGAAAGGCCTCATGAAATCTCTTCTAGAGATGGCAGACCTTCCACACCTCAAAGGTGTTCCTACTTAAGTCATCTGGTGGGCATGTTTGGCAGAGCTGCTGTGTTTGTGTAGTTTATGCACTGCATCGAGGCAACAGTCTAATTCATCCTCGCAGAAGAGGTAGTTCTTCCTGATTTGCCCTCCCGTAAGGGTATCTTTTAGGAATTTGCACAAGAGCTGATAGGCCACCTATGGCCCTGGGATGTCAGGGCTACTGTGAAGATAGTCTAAAACCTGCTTCCAAGAGGAATCAGCATCTGGAAGGATGCTCCTGCTTTTGATGGCTAGGGCATTTCCCTGTTCGGCCTTCTCTGCTTCCTTACTTCAACAGAGGGATTCCTGTGTAAAGATTTCATATGTCCTAAAAAATATTGCCACGATAGAAAACCACTTGGTGTTGTGGAAGCAGAAGTTGTATTTGCTCTTGAAAAAGAAAATATATTCCCCGTCTTTGTTTTATTTTTAATAACAAAACCCTTCCATACAACTTTGTGCCCATTTGAGGTAATTGTTGGTGTCCGAGGTAATTTTGTTGCTGTTTTATATTATTTACATACATGCTAAAGAATATAATGGAAATTTTTAGAGACCTATGTGGTATATAAAAAGAAAGAACTTTCTCTTGTGTCTCCTTTCCTACATCAGTAACCTGGAATCACTTCAATTAAAGGCTGCAGTAGAGAGTTGGAATGCCATTGTAACAGATGTTAGAAATAAGATTGCATTCCTCAGGGTAAGTGCTGAAGTATCTTTAGAGTAAATTGAATGTTGTAGGAGGTATATACATAAAGAAAACATGTAACATTAACAACAATTACTGGAGAAATTTAAGGAAGAACATGGTTTTTTTTCAGTTATTACAATTTGTGCCTTTTTAAGGTTTGACCGATATTTCCACGTAGTTGATTGTAGACAGACTCGTAGGCTAATACATGTGGGTTTTTCAGGTCTTTTAAGTCCTTCATACAATAAAGGAACTCAAAAATTGTGCTTCACACCTAATTTTCCTAGAAGTCCAAAGCTGATAATGCTGTAATCAAAAATAATTGTCATAACTTGATCTGAGTAATTCTGTGTTTATATTATTAAAAGGACAATCAAGCAGACCTGTCTCGGTTTTCAGTCTTAGATTTTATGTTCTTATTCCATAATGCGAAATATTTATTCATTATTTAATAGAATTAGGACTATGCTTAACGTAATCTAAAGAGATAACCTACTGAATATTTAATAATTTCTTCATTTGGCCTTAGGATATTTTTGTATTTATATCTTCAGGTAAATATATAATGTTCAGTGTTTTGTGATTTCACAACACTGCTAGCAAAACAATGACATTTAATTGTGACAACTGCCTCAGAGCATTACCTATTTGTCCAGCTTTTCCGGTGGCTGTCTTGACTGTTTCTTTGCAAGACTCTTGTTATGAGGTCTTCAGTGATGCTTAGCATTTCTGTTGGGTTTACTCACTGGCCTCACAAGAGCAGCTACATCTTTGTCTTCTTTCATGCACAGGTCTTCTGTGTGAAGTTTCTAATGTTTTATTTCTTTTCCAGTCTCTGTGGGTTGTTTACAAAATAATACTGTGGGGGCGCCTGGGTGGCGCAGTCGGTTAAGCGTCCGACTTCAGCCAGGTCACGATCTCGCGGTCTGTGAGTTCGAGCCCCGCGTCGGGCTCTGGGCTGATGGCTCAGAGCCTGGAGCCTGTTTCCGATTCTGTGTCTCCCTCTCTCTCTGCCCCTCCCCCGTTCATGCTCTCTCTCTGTCCCAAAAATAAATAAAAACATTGAAAAAAAATTAAAAAAAAATAATACTGTGAAGTAACAATGCCAAAAACTTTTGAGAGTATGTAGTTAAGCTTCAGAGATTGGAGTCTTAGTTTTGGCAAAATCCATGTGATAAAACAAAGGTATATATGATACTAGAGAAAACTAGAGGTATAACTCTGAGATAAACAAAATGTGGATATTTAATGAGTATTTCCCCTCCAATTTTTAAAGTGAACATTTGCAAGTAGCTCAACTCTTCATTACAAATACTGTTTTCCCATATTTATCAGCCCGATATTATTTACAGCTTCTTAAATCTTTAGACACTATTCACTTTATATCAGTGATTCCCATTTTGGGGCTGAAAATTATGGAAACACTGAAGAATTATCATAGGATCTGTGAATTATGTGTCTTTGTATCTTGCCAGTACATTTGGGGATAGTGTGTTATAGAATTACTTTATGTCAAAAATCGTTTTTATGTTATTTCTGACATAATTGGTTGAGAATCACTGTTGTGTGTTTTATTATTCAAAACTGCATCGAGTATTCCCATATGCTATTTCTTTGAGGTTTATTTTGCTCTAAAATATTGTTTCTCTTGTTCTACTAGACACAGTACAATGAACAAATTAACAAGGTGAAGCAAGGGTTTGCCTTGAGCACCCTACCTCCAATCCAGCTTCCTCCACCACCACCTAATCCTGACATACTGGTAAGAAATAGGACATTTTGAAAAATTGCCATCTTCATCTTGATGAAGTGCTAAGGGCTATATGTTTAATGTGTGTTCAAAATAGAATAGGCACATACTGTGCATATTGTTTGTAATTATGTCTATTCCTGCTATATTATTTCCAGATGATATAACTAGTTGACTGGCTTAGCCATGCCAATACATAGGTGTATCACTGGATTTTAGTGATGTATTTGGTAGCTAAAGAGGTAATATATTCTCATGCATCCTGTCAATCTCACCTGTCAGGTAAGAGAAAACTGATGGATGGGCAGAATTCCCAATGCTCTCAGGTTACCCCTAGATGACTAAACCATCTCAGTATAGTACCCTAGCGGTTTAGACTTCACCCCTCCACTTCTACTTTGAACATTCTGTTCCTTAACTTTTATCCCTATTCTACCTTTAGTAGCTTTCATTTATGCCCCTTTCTTGCTTATTGCTGGGAATCAGTGAGTCTCAATCAGCTATCTCTCTGTTGGACTATTTATATTATCCTTCTGGGAAACATAGTACCTTAGCCCAATAAATTCACACAGCTTTTCAAAAGACCTTTCAGGAAAGAACCATTAGGTGATCATTTTTATTATCAAAACACATCTGGGAATAGGAAAAGGAGAAAGGTGTGAGATATTTAGTGGCCAATCACTTTCAACCCCAGCACTTCTGCTTGTAGTAGAACTTTGAAAATGTTATTTCTGTAATTAGTTGAGTGTATCAGAGAACTTGAAAATTATGTGAATTATGTGGAGTTACACTGTGTTTCAAAAGCAGGATCCAAAGCTAAAAGCATTATATGGTGTACACCATGGTCTTTAGAATGCAGTATTGCCTTTTATATTTTTAGTTCAGTTTTTATAGGAGCACTACATTATGAACATTATTATTCTAGGGTTGGAACTTCATCATACTCAATTACCTCGATAAGAAATATTATATGCAAATGATGGAGAAATCCAAAGAGTCCTTGTAGTTCTACAGGAAGTAACACATATGCTTGTATGATTTCTAGAAACTCTGCTTTCTGCCCATTTTCAAACTACCACCTGTAGGTTGTAGTTAAACTCTCCGATAACTCTAAATATAAAATGGCTCCAGAGACTCCGAAGCCACATACAGAGTTGTTCTTTGAAGTTTCTTGAAACCAGATCAGCACAAGCTGTCTGATAGCAGTGATAACTCCATAGCTGACATATGTAGTTAAACTTTGACCTCTAGATCCTCATCACTTTGAAGGCTTTCTTATGTCTGATGGGGCTTAACCCAGGTTTAGTCAAGGGCAAAACCCCACTGGCAGTTAAGCTCTGTGCATCCTTCTGCTAACATCTGAGAGGTACATGTGTATCTTTTGTGCTTCCTAACTAGCATCACCGCTGTGTTTGATCAAAACTAACAGTTGTGTTCAAGTGCAAGCATCAGCGACCACTAAACATTAGTGGAACAGTTTGAGAGTGCAAATGCTAGAAATGTAACGATGCTATTTGCCGTAAGTTAAGATTATTCAATGGAAACATACTAGAGATCTGGGTTTAAGTCCTAACTCTCTGAATAACTATGTTATTCTTGGAAAAATCAGCTATGCTGGACTTTGTTTTTTCCATGTATAACACCAGGAAATTATACTAGATGACCTGGTTACTGAAATACATCTATGGGTATGTATATAAGTGATGAATCACTAGATTATATTCCTTAAACTAATATCACACTATATGTTAACTAGAATTTAAATAAAAACTTGAAATATACATACATACATACATATATACATACATACATACATACATACAGAAAAAGAGTTCATCTATCTCTGAGATCCTAGTATTATAAAGAATAGTCAACAGGCTTTAAATGTATAGTAGTCTAACCTGAGAAATCTGAAATAAGGGGTACTCTTCCCAGTTTAACCCAGTATTTTTATATGTTTTTATTCTATCTTGGGTTTTGTACCCTGGCTATCTAATTCTCCCAAGTAGTATTAGGTAGTGGCTGTCTGCAAAGAGAGCAGGAATACTGACTCATACCCACCATCCATTCATTCTTTAAAAACTTTACATTATGAAAATTGAAACACAAAAATAGAATAGTATAACAAACCTCTGTGAACTAAGAGAGCCAACATTTTGTTAATCTTGTTTCATGTCATCCTCTTCTTCCTACTGGGATATTTTAAAGTACATATCATATAATCTCATCCATGTATAGTTCATCCTAAAAGATGAGGAGATTATTATTATTGGATATAATGATAACACCATTTTTTTACCTAAGAAAATTAAAAATTTAATATCTAATATCCATTAGATATTATTAGATATAATGGTATCACCATTTTTTTACCTAAGAAAATTAAAAATTTTAATATCTAAAATCCAGTTAAAATTTATATTTCCCAGTTGCCTTAAAAATGCCTTTTTCTTACCTAGTTTACAATATTTCCAATTTGATTGTAATTACTCTTTTAATAACTTATTTTTAAAAACAATTCAAATAAAGTTTTAACTTCGCATGTGGCTCATTGTTCTTTAAATCTCTAGCAGCTACCCCACCCCCCTCTTTTACTCATGTCATTTATTTGTTAAAAAAGTTCAGATTCCCACATTATTGATTTAATTGATTGCATCCTTGTGATGTCATTGTACATGTTCTATTTTCTATAAACTGTTGATTAGATCTAGACAGTTGCTTAGAATCAGGTTCAGTATTTTTAGCAAGAGTACTTACAGACAATGATATACACAATGTCTTTCCTTTAGTGCTATTAAATAAGAATCCGGTGTCAACCTCATGTATTCATTTTATTGTTCCCTATTAACCTATGATCTGTGTTGATGTTCATTTTTTTCCAATTCAAAAAATATTTGAATTTCTGTTTATGCCAGTGCTAGACTTGGCACATAGTAGAAACTTAATCTGTCCTCTTCTGTAGTCTAGTCAGTAAGGTATCCATCCCATTGCTAGATGCTAAGAAGGGCTAGCTTTCCACAGCCCCCTGGAAGGTGCAGTAACACCTATAAGCATGTCTACAAGTCATTTTAAGGGGGTTTATGCCCCAGGCCCACTGCACTTCAGCTTTCTGCTCTCATTGGAGCTAACCATAAAGTCAAAATCCATCAGGTGATACAAGTTCCCTCCAATGTGTAACCAAGGAAAGTAATATTTTCTATAGTCAGCTTTGGTTCTTTATAATTTCTGAGTATCAGTATTATTCATCAATGTGGACAGTACTCATTGAGGAGCCTCTTAGCATAGTCCTATATTATTATAGTTGGGAGGGAACTTTAAAAATCACTTAACCTAATAACCCTCTGCTTTATAGATTAGTAACTTGGCATCCCTGGTTACCCAGCCAGGTAGAGAGACTAGAACTCACTTCTCTTCTCTCTCTGCTCTTTTGTATATTCACTACCCTTCGCTTTTCCAAAATGCGTACATTTAACTGTTATGACAACACCAATTCTAATGCTAGTGCTTTGTATCTAGATTTCAAATTGTTTTCCCCCAAACATTGCTCTATGAATTTAGATCATTGCCTATATAATATATAAATGTATTGGGTTTTTGTTTTTTTTAACCTTTTCTATTTTAGATGCAGCAGTTCTTGGGAAGACCTCTTATGAAAGAATCTTTCTTTAGACCGATACTCACTGTTCCTCAGATGCCTGCCATTTGCCCTGGAGTCATCTCTGCACCTGGCCAACCTAGAGCCCCGCTGGTACAGATCCCTTTTTGGTGGAATAGTTTTTATCATCACAGTAGACTTCATGAATGAATGTGTTCTGTTTATTTGATAGGTGGTGATGGTGGTGGTAGTAGTGGAGGGGAGGATAACTGAATGACAGGTGAATGAATAGTTCCATTTGAAGTGCTGTGCTAAGAGCATTCCATATATTATTTTGTTAGCTGATACTGGTTTAGCTTCTGGAGACAAAGATAAATACCTTTTTATAGTAGACAGTCCTTATAGGATTTTATAGTTTTGCTTCTATAATAGGCAACAATATAGGGTAGATTAATATTTTTAATAGATAATTTATATTTAGCATGTTTGATGGGTAATTAGAAAGCAAAGAAGCCAATTCATAACAAAGTTATGCCACAAAGCTAAAGAAAAACTTTATTTACACAAACATACACACACATATGTATAGTAGCACACAGAATATAATTTGCATCACCTTGGAATATACTATAAAGTGATGAATCGTCCTCCTAGCTACAACTAGCCAAATAAGCCTTATCCAAACCTGAAGAGGCAATAGAGAAAATTTAAATGACCAGGATTATTAGTTGTAATCTTGGCAAAGGTAAATGTTTTTTAATAAAAAAAAATCTTGTCCCAGAAGATTGATGTTAACTAAGGAAAATTCTCTAATCTTGACTTTCCATAAGCGCATTCTTATCAGTTTTTTATACCTATAAATAGTCTCCCTTTGAAATATATAGTCAGATGGACTCTTATTTTTGTAGAGGCTGACTCTGCTAATAAATATGTACATAGACCTTAACATGTTAACTGAGTACCACATCTCTTTATTCCCCATGATATCACAGTGTTGTTCATGTGGTTTGCTCCCCCACCATTATATTAAAGATAGTTTTGTGTGTGTATACATGCACACACACAGACACACACACACACACACACACCCTTATTGAAAACTTTGTGAAGTACCTCAACCTAATAAGATTATTTTCTGATTCCTGGGGAAAAGGTTGATACTAAGGCAAACCCAGATGTCTGGGCAGTTTTCTCCTCTAAGTAGGCTTTGTAGGAGTTACTTCAGTAGCTGTTAGTAATTGCTAATCTTTCATGAGTAATCTTATATTTTAAAATAACCTGTAAAGCCTTAGGTAAAAGTTTTCATGTTTATAATTACCCTAGTAATCAGCTAAAAGTGTTCACTTCCTGATATTAGAGTCTTAAAGTTTCTAAGAAGAAATGCCATAACATATGGCAAAACTGATGGTTTCATGGCTCAGAGGTGTCACTACAACTTGCATACCACCTTTGTCTGTAACATTCATGAGACATGGGGCAGACATGCTAGTAGTGGTCTCATCTTTATTTCTTTGAAAATTCAACTATAGCATAAACTACTTTTATAATTAGAAAAATCATAAAAAATGGAAATGCAAGCTAGTGCAGCCACTCTGGAAAATAGTATGGAGGTTCCTCAAAAAACTAAAAATAGAACTACCCTACGACCGAGCAATTGCACTACTAGGCATTTATCCACGGGATACAGGTGTGCTGTTTTGAAGGGACACATGCACCCCCATGTTTATAGCAGCACTATCAACAATAGACAAAGTATGGAAAGAGCCCAAATGTCCATCGATGGATGAATGGATAAAGAAGATGTGGGGTGTGTGTGTGTATATACACACACAATGGAGTATTACTCAGCAATCAAAAAGAATGAAATCTTGCCATTTGCAACTATGTGGATGGAACTGGAGGGTATTATGCTCAGTGAAATTAGTCAGAGAAAGACAAATATCATATGACTTCACTCATATGAGGACTTTAAGAGACAAAACAGATGAACATAAGGGAATAAAAAGAATAAAAGCAGGGAGGGACAAAGCATAAGAGACTCATAAATATGGAGAACAAACAGAGGGTTACTGCAGGGGGTGTGGGAGGGGGGATGGGCTAAATGGGTAAGGGGCACTAAAGAATCTACTCCTGAAATCATTGTTGCACTATATGCTAATTTGGGTGTAAATTAAAAAAAAATTTTTTTTTAAATCATAAAAAAGCAAATAACAGAAATATACAAAGTAGAAAGTAAAATTATTTTGCAGTTAAATCCTAGGAAATAATCAGTTTACAGGTTGTTTATAACTTGAGACCTTTTCTATGCATATGTATTTTTTTAATTTAATATAAAAAGAGCCCTACCGTAAATACTATACCACAGACTTTAAAAAAAAATGAAACATAATGGGGCACTTGGGTGGCTTAGTTGGTTAAGTGTCCGACTCTTGATTTCGGCTCGGGTCATGATCTCACAATTGTGAGATCAAGCCCTGCATCAGACTCCGCACTGGGCATGGAGTCTGCTTAGGATTCTCTCTCCCTCTTCCTCTCCCCTGCTCATGCATGCATGTGCATGTTCCCCCTCTCTCTCAAAAAAAACAAAACCAAGTGAAACAAAACAAAAACCTTTCATGGGCATGTCTTCTTCTCAGATATATAGATATGTTTCTAAGGACCTGATTAAATATGCTATAATTCACTCATTCCCCTCTTAGCACACTAGTTGTTTCTTTACTATTCTAAAATACAGCAGTAAATACTCTGTATTTCTGTAATTTCTTCAATTACAGAGACTCACATGTCTCCTTTTCAAAATAAGGGTAATTAAAAACAAGAAGTATTGTGCTAGTTAAATTTTTAAAAAAATTCTAAAAAGGGAATGTATAGGTCGATATTCTTCCTCTTCATTCTACCCATTTTCTGAGGTATGGAAATACCATGTTGTCATGGAATGTTACTTCCTAATAACTGAAGCTGATGGGTTATAACTGTGTTCCTTTCAGATGACTGGTATAGCCTGGACTGTACCGGCGCCTGTGGGAGACGCTGGGCCTCCTCCCAGTGCAGGTCTGGGAAGTGACCCCCCCATGATGAATTGGGAGAGGATTATAGACAGGCTGAAAACTGCTTTTCCACAACAAACCAGGTACTTTAATTATTATTTAGTTGTGAGTACAGATCATACTCTACATTTTCCACCACCATAATTAGGGGAATGAAACAAACATACACACAAATATATTTCCTTTCCATTGCCTTGGTAAGGAAAATGAAATTTAAAGGGATAGTGTTCAATATAAATGCTAAGCCTCTTCACTAAATATATTAGTCTTAAATTATGACAGAATAGATTTTTAAATTTAGGTTTGCTCATTTACTAAGAAGTATAACTAGTCATAAGCCTATCCAATTTTAATGCCACCAGTTACAATAATTAATAACCTCTTTCCAAAATGAATTTTGATTGTATGCTATATATATATATATAAGCCCAAACATCAGGTTTTACTTTCCTGTTTCCTTAATTTTATTTAGGGCTCTTAGTTTTTGTTAGGGAACACAGTTAAATGCAAGAAATAATTATTTTGCTGTGGTTTTCACAGTTCTGACTTTAGCAGAAAGATATTTTTCTTCTCCAGAAATGAAGTTTTTTTATCCTTTTGTATTTAAGGAAGTAATTCTAGTTTTTAACCAGTATTTTCATTTGAAGGCTAACACTTTTATTTAATGAACATATTGTTATGTTTCAGGATTATGGTTTTCTAAATATAGTGAACAGACAATGAAAATAGAACTGTAATACAGTTATAAGTATATGTACATATAAAATGTATAAAATGAATAGTAATCCAAGGTAGTTTACCAGGCTGATGACCTGACACTTCATTTGGGAAAGAAAATATTTCATCCTATTCTATCCTACCAAAAATGTATACAGACTTTGAGTCAGCGGAATATGGGATTTGAAAAGGAATGTATTGATTGTGTGATAAAGAAACCTACATTATTTTAATGTGTCTTCTAGCTTCTCTGTTCAGTTTTAATTTTGTAAAACTCAGAAACAAAACAAAGATTAAATATTAACACAGAAAAGAGACCTATAGTAACCCAAGTTAAAAGGAGTACTTTAGTCCTGAGTAATAGCAGTTAGAGACATGATATAAAGAGCTTAGTACATAAGTATGTAGATAACAACCTCAATTTTCATACAGTAAGTTTTCAAAAACAGTTAAAGTTCTTTTTTGGAAAGAATAAATATTAAATAAACTTGAGTTTTCATTTTGGTTTAAGATAAATTTAGGTAGACTTTAGATCAGAGACCTAAAGGGCCACATCTCTATTCTACATACCCATCATACGCTAGGATTTTGTAACTTGTATAGAGGGCATGCCCTCAAGGCAGTAGGAAAAATCACCACTGCTCTTTATTTGACCTCTTCCAGAAAGGAGCTTACGGATTTCTTACGGAAATTGAAGGACATTCATGGGAAATCCTTATCTGGACTGACATTTGATGAAATTGTATACAAGATTTCCCAATTTATTGACCCCAAGAGATCACAGGTAAAAAACAAAAACAAAAACAAACCTGTATCAGGTAGTTAGCAGTCTTAATTATCTTCATGTCTGTTCCAATAAACTGTAATCACATTAAACATCTATTAAAAATTGAACTTAAATGGTATAGTAAGTCTTTTTGAAATACTACCTGATCATTCTCGAATAAAAATGATCCTCTTGGAATTGATTCTAGGTTACTTTGACTCTAAAGGAAGACATTATTTCTAATTTTTGTAAAGACTTGTTTTAATTAAAAGGGCATATAGAGTTGTTTTTAACTTGGCTTTGAGTATACAAGTAATATTACTAACGTTTTATTTCAGGATTTTTCACAAATCTAATTGACCTTTATCCTTTTGCTAATTCTCACTGTACCCTATTTTCTATGCTATTCTACCAATTCTTCCTGTTTTTGAACACTTCTGAAAAAAAAAAAGTAAGTATAATATTCTTATTTTCAGAGTCAAGGAAAATCTGTGCCAAATGGTAACTGTGTTTCACCCAGCCACACTCCTCCACAGTCTAATGCTGCCCAGCCCCCCAAACCAGCCTGGAGGCCCCTTAGTTCACAAGGGCCTGCCACATGGGAAGGAGACAATAATTTGGTGAGAATGAGACTGTTGATTCTAAATACATTTAAATTTGGGAGAAAGAAAGGAGCTGAATTGGGCCTTCTGTGTGTATTTTCCCTAGGATGAAGAGGAGGAAGAAGAGGAGCCTTGTGTGATTTGTCATGAGAATCTCTCTCCAGAAAACCTCTCAGTTTTGCCTTGTGCTCACAAATTCCATTCTCAGGTAACCCTTTAAACTTATCTTTTTAAATATTTTGCCATTTAATCAACTAAGCAAGATTCATACTGCCTTACTTGAAGTCATTTATATGTATCATGGCTATAGCTGTGTTACGAATTCCATGGGAAAGAACTCCAGGCTTTGAAGAACCACACAGAAACATTGATGCCTGTTTTCCCCATACTTAGCCCCACTTTGCACCGTGCTTTCTCAGATCTCTACATACCTTACACGAAAAGAGAGACAGTGATGAAATTGAAATAATACAGAGTAGTTTCAAATAGAACTGGAGGGAATGTTGATTGACACAGCAACTGTGTCACTTCATCTCAATTTGCTATAAATAACATATAGTATCCTTTGTTCCCATTTACTGATGACCCGTTCCCTTAGAAAGCAAAAGACTCACCTTAACAGTCTTTCTGGGCCTTGTATTTGCTTTTTAGGTGCTCAAGTTTCAGTTTTGATATTAGAAAAATCTGAGACTGGCATATCTTTTGTTGATTCTTGGCATTTGTATAGATTAATTTCTGGTGTTGCTGTGCAAATGCTATTGATATACAATTTATGATCCAAGTCTAATGGTGCAAAGATATAATTTGACCCAGGAAAAGATAATCTTACATACACTTCTCAGGGAAGTGAACAGTAAGTAGCCGGCTCATTCAAGCCGTATATGTATAACGTGACACATAGTTTGTATCTACTCTGATATGAAGAAGTAGACACAGAATGGCTACTCCCAAAAGACCAGGAAAGATACTTAGCCATTTGAAGCTTCCATTTAGAAAATAAATGTTTAATGAAACTTCTTATTCTTTGCCATTGCCTGTAGAATAGAAAGCAGGTGACCCACTGAGGTTACTTTTCTAGGGTTATTACAATTAGTGAGCCTAATATATAGTGCCTATTCTTTTTTCTGTTTGTTTTTAATTTATATCCAAGTTAGTTAGCATATGGTGCAACAATGATTTCAGGGGTAGATTTCTTAATGCCCCTTACACATTTAGCCCATCCCCCCTCCACAACCCCTCCAGTAACCCTCTGTTTGTTTTCCACATTTAAGAGTCTCTTATGTTTTGTCCCCCTCCCTGTTTTTATATTATTTTTGCTTCCCTTCCCTTATGTTCATCTGTTCTGTGTCTTAAAGTCCTATGAGCGAAGTCATATGATATTTGTCTTTCTCTAATTTCACTGAGCATAAAACCCTCCAGTTCCATCCACGTAGTTGCAAATGGTATAGTGCCTATTCTTAATCTTCTCTCATCTGACCTGGCTCTCATTATTTATACAGGTAAAATTGATTTGTTTTTGGAGAGTTTTTACTCAAGCAAATCACTTAATAGATAGTTCATAGCTAAAGAATACTTCCATTTTCACCAAAAAGACATCTGAAAAGTATATCCATCATCTAGGGATTTTAAATTCAAAACACCATTAGCACTTGGTACAGGGTATTAGTCACTTTTGTATTTTTTTCTGGATTATAAATGAGAACAGTATATAATTAACTAGAGGAAAAATATGTGGCAGGTTTCCTCAACCTCTTTGTTAGGAAGAATTGGTACTCATCCTGAAAATTGGGTTTGGAGAAAGGATCCTAATAGAATAAACTGGCTGAAAGGTGTTCTGCTATTACCAGCTATATTGCTTAGTGAATCAGAGTGATTCAGGTGAATCAGTGAATAAGGTGCCATTATTGCAGCAATTGGCTTGGCAATCTACTAGATAAGGTTTTAAGATCCACCAGAAGACATGTTGGCTGGTAACTGATTATATAGTGTAGCAGTTACCTCTGTTAGTCTAACTCTGAGAGTCTGACTTGAATATTTTTGCTCCTTAGTGCATTAGACCTTGGCTGATGCAACAGGGGACGTGCCCAACCTGTAGACTCCATGTTTTGTTACCAGAAGAATTTCCTGGTCACCCCAGCCGGCACTTACCCAAGATCTGATCCAAGAAGGTGACTGTGCAAAAGAAGTTCAGTTATCATATTCCAGAATTTAGTTTTGCCTTTTATTATGAGCTGATAGTGTGAGTGGTGTGAAGAAGTGTGTTCTTTAGCTAGCTTCTTTTGCACAATACTAATCCATCAAAGCTGCAGCCAAAGAGGACAGGATAAATCTTCAGGACTTGGAACTGAACTGAAAGGGCTTAAATTTTAAAAGTTATATTATATTTGCCCTTATCTTAGTAAGCATTTTCTTCTGATGGAAACATCACTGTTAACATAAATCTTGGGATGTTTTTTCTTGTCTTTTTCCTTCTTATTCCACTTACCCTTTACTGAAAACATGCTGCATTTTAATTTTCTGAAATTAAAAGGAAAAGTGGAATAGAAAACAAGTACAAAAATTACACAGATTTTGTTCCTTTTGAGTTTTAAAACTGCTTACAAATTCTGTAACTGAATTATTTAAATTTTATCCCTATCTTCCCTGTTCTTGTCTAGCCTCTTAAGTGTGTACCCACAAAGAGATTACGAGCTACTTGAGGGTGGGGACCATACAGTAGTGTAGTGGAACTTAGCTAATAATAGTTTGTAAGAGATGACTGTTGAATTGTTAGGAATTTTGTGAGTCAGTTACCAAATTGTTGGTAGCTTGAAATGGGACATAGGAGTATTTATACCATAGGGATCCATAAATATTATAAGTAAAGGATTCTCTTCCCAAGAAGGGGTTTGTTAAACGTATACCAGCCCACCACTGAAACCATGTCCGATCCTCCTCTGTGTTCTCAATGCCTTGCACAATAGGGTAAGCATAAATATTCCCAGAATCTGAAACAGGAAAGGAGTTAATGTGTAAATTAAGTCACTTGCTCAGTTAATAATTGAGATCTTATGTTCATTTGTAAACATTGTCATTGGACCTTACACTTGTAGGATTCTTTTTTTCTGCCTTAAAAGTTTCTTAATATCGCTTTTGTCTTGCTGCAGGGTATGAGGGACTGTTTATATGTAGCTGCTTCTTAGAACAAAGTTAATATCCACTGGGCTAAGCTGCTGCCTAAAGTTTGTCACTAAGAACTTTTATTCTTAGAGGTCAAAACCCTATTTTGAAAATAGTATTGTGTAAATGTTGTAAGTGTTATACATGTCTCTAGTTAAATCTAAAGAATTCAGTTACCATGTAAGATGTTACCCGGTTCATATTTAAATAGTTTCCATAAGTTAATGAAATTGAGGCTGTGAATGCGTGTTTTGACTCAACTATTTTCTCTGTATATTTCAGTGTAAATGTATCTCGAAGTTACTTTAAATCTGTTTAATTATCTATTTCTGTAATTGTATGCTAAATGTTTTCTTCTGTAATGATAATAGACTGGAAAATGTAGAAGAAAATATCCAAAAATGAAGGCAGTCTTCTAGACACTTAAAATGCCAAGAATCTCTCAATTGAAAAATTCAGAAATTATAAGGCCTTTAAAAATTGTCTAATACCTTGAGGTCAAATGGCAAATTATCTTGTAAAACAAATGTTTCTTAGTTTGTTTACAACTACGATTTCACTTCATGTGGAAAAGATTTTATCTTTTATCCTGAAACTGTTTTAAATCTATTTAAAACATCTATATCTGCTTAACTGTGATTTTTTTTTTCTGTTATGACAAAGAATAGGAAAATACCCAAGATGGTAGTCATTGAGACTTACAGAATGTCAGAATGATCCTCTAAGACTACCACCTCATTTTATAAGTACATCTTGCCTAAGATCATATGGATAATTAGCATCTGGGCCAGTCCTAATTCTTGAAGGTGCTGGCACTTGGTCACAGGCATTCTTCACAAAATCAGTCTGTAAGAATTTCTTGGTGCTGACTCGGCCATCCTTGAGTCTAAGGATGGGGCCAGAGAACTCACCACAGTAGCTGTTATGTAGTGAGAATGTAGTAGGATTGTACTTTTGAAAGTCATGTCCAATTCTACAGGTGCTGAAGGTAATGGTATTTTTTTCTTTTTGATAAGTATAATCTAACAATGAAGACAACTGTCAGGGACTTTCTATCTTAAACAATACTCACTGTCAATCCTGTGGCTCCTGAGAGATCTAGAATCCCATCCTTCTGGGGGAATACAATGAGGGAAGTGGCAACATTTACATCAAAAACAATCTGTAAACATCTAGTAATATCATTACAGCTGCTATCAGAAGATATGTCTTGTAATGTTTCCCTTCAAATTTATTTTGTCTATAATTATAACATTTTCCAGCTATTTTGAGATACTTTCAAAATGCTTGTTACCTCATTTGATCCACTGATAATTCTAAAGTGGTTGTTTAGTGGATATTCCTTATTTTACATATGATGAAACTGAGGCCCAAGTAAGAAAAATAATCCAAGGTCATAGCTACAAAATGACATTTTAATTTGAATGCAGATCTTCTGTCCCTTGGTGTTCTCTTTTAGTACTTCACAAATACATCTCCACTTTGGATTGACTTTGTACAAACAAGAAAAGTGGTTTTTTCTTCTTTGTAAATAATATTCATCAAAATAAAATGAAACAAATGGTAAACTTACTAATTTTTTTGAATAGGAACATGGTATTGAGTTTATAAAAATACATAATAGTTGTAGGACATGGTGAGAAAAAGTTAGATTTTTCCTTCAGGTATCTTGGTTTGCTCGGGATGGTTCCAATTAATTAATTCCTACTGTTTTGACATAATTAATAGTGCCCCAATCATGATGAATTATATCTTATGGTTAATTCAGGGAAGGTAGGTTTATTATTTTTACCAGATTCAAATTTAAAAAGAATCCTCTATACTTATAAAATGTTCCTGGGATATTCTATCATATAGCCTCTTGGGTAAGACTTCTAGGACTCTAGTAGCTAAGGAATAGCTGGTGTATAGCCAGATAATAACAAATACTAATTTAAAGATACATGATTTCTGATTTTCTTGAGTAGGCAGTTTTCAGAGTTAATGGACTCTAGTTAAGTATGGATCCTGGACCACATCGCATTTACCTGGTGTGTTTATAAAAGCTACATATTACAAGAGGCCATCTGGATCTGTATTTGGATTGAGCACCCCAATAGTTAGATATTCTAAAGCATGCTAAAATTTGTCTACTATTGGAATAGTAGAAAGTGGCTTTCTCAGGCAGATCTGTGTTTGAATTGAACGCTCATGGTTGGCATGTTATATAATCATGAAAAAATTGCTTTTCTCAACCAAAACTTATGTCAAATGGGGGAAAGACTACTTGCCTGACAGAGTTAGTGTTCTAAAGTAGCAAACTTTCCATTAGTCATTCAACCTGTTGGAATTTGCTCCTTGATAAAATTCTTAAAGTTTTTTTTAATCTTCAACTACCCTTATTGAGTGAATGGAAGAGAGAAAGTTCAGGGAAGAGAGAAGATGGCAGAGTAGGAGGAACCTGAGCTCACCTCATCCCACAGGCCACCAACATAGCAGCTGTATTTATACAGCTAACTCTGAAAACATCCTGAAGACTGGTAGAACAGACCTCCCACAGTCCATTGTAGAGAGGAGATCACATTGAAAAAGGTATGAAGAGTGGAAACCAAAACCCTGGTGAGAGTAACCACAAATGGGAGGGATACCACCAGAATGGAGAAGCGAAAAGGATGAGACCTCATACCAGGCACTCCACGCACAGGGGACCCACACTGGGAAGACCAGTCCCCTTATGTGGCCTTGCAAACCAGTGGTGTTTAACTTCAGGAGCATTTAAAATAAGCAGGGCTTTAAAAACATACTTTAAAGATCAGTCACCTTAAGTCTGGGAGAGCAGGAGGGCAATAGGAAAATGAGTCCCTGCCCTTAAAGAGTCAGCTTAGTAACTCAAGACAGCACAGAAGCAGCAATTTGAAAAGTGCCTGGGGTATATGTGAAGGAGATTGATTTACTAATTTCAGAATGTGCACTGGAAGGCCAGGGATCTTTAGATTTCTCTGGGGGGTGCGGTGGGGGGGTGGGGTGGAGAACCAGCAGGCACCATTTCTCTTCTCCAGACAGGAAAACCAGATACTTGTGTGAGTCGTTGTTGACACTCTCCACCTATCTTGCTAGCACTACATGCCCTGCCCTTAGATTGCCCCACAGACCCACCCTCCTCGGTAGGCATCCAGCCCCCTGAAAGTCCGACCAGCACCACTCCAAAGTGAGGAGAAGGGGGATAACCCCACACACCAGTGTGCCTGCAGTTTCACCAACTGAGCCTCTTAGCTGGCTGCACAGGGAGGAAGCTCAACTGCTTTTGCACCTGCTGTGGCAAAGAGGGTAACTGCAGATGCTTAGTCTGATTGCAGCCTACCCATGAAAGCCTTTCAGTTGGCCTTGTAGGAAGCAAGCCTTACCTTTTGGTGTGCCTGCAACTGGCAGAAGGGCTATTTTCAGTTACCTTGACTGCCAGCCTTGCCCACCACAATGGCCTAGACAGTTCTGTTATCAGCAGAGGGACCAAACCCTGCCCAGTGTGCTTATAGCAGGCAGTGGGTCATTACAGCAGTCTGAGATAAAGACAAGTGGCTTAGCCACAGCAGCAGGGCACAAGCAGCCCACAGAAGAGACACCACTGCAGCTCTCAGTTCTGGTGACTAGGGACTGTCACCAGGGATTGTGCTACAGGGCACCACAGGACCTCTTCTATACAAGGCCACCACTTTCAAGACAAGGAGATGTCGCTGACTTACCTAATACATGGAAACAAAGTTAAGCAAATGGGAGGAATATGTACCAAATGAAAGACTAAAACAGTATCAGAAAAAAAGAGCTAAATTAAACTGTGATAAGCAATATGCCTGATAAAGAATTGAAAGTAATGGTCATAAAGCTACTCCCTGGACTTGAGGAAAGAATGGATGAACTCAACGAGAACTTCAAGTAGAAAACAAAAAAGAAACAGGTGAAAAATTCAATAAAAATGCACTAGAGGGAATAACAGCAGATTAGAGGATGCAAATGAATCAGCAATCTGAAAGATGATTGAAAGCAACCAAGCTAATAGCAAAAAGGGAAAAAAATTTAAAAATGAGAATAGCTTAAGGGGAACTCTGCAACATCATTAGGCATAATAACATTTATAGGGATCCCAGAAGAAGAAAGGGCAGGAGGCAGAAAACTTACCTAATCTAGGGAAGGAAACAGATATGCAGATCCAGGAATCAAAGAGAGTTCCTAACAAAATGAACCCAAGGAGATCCACACCGAGACACAAAGTAATCAAAATGGCAAAAAGCAATCATAAAGAGGGAATTTTTAGATTAGGAAGAGTAGTTACACACAAAGGAAAACCCATAAGGCTTCTAGCTGATTCTCAGCAGCTTTGCAGGCCAGAATGGAGTGGCATGATATATTCAAAGTACTGCAAGGAAGAAATTGCCTGAAACTAATAATACTTTACCCTGGGGAGGAGCCAAGATGGCAGAACAGCATAGAAGTTTTTTGTGTGTCTCATGTCCATGAAATACAGCCAGACCAACACTAAACTATCCTGCACACCTAGAAAACTGATCTGAGGATTAATACAACAATCTGCACAACTTGAACCACAGAATTCAGCAGGTATGTGGCATGGAGAGGTGAACTTGGGGAGAGAGAAGCTGTGGAGGGCAGGGAGCCGCTTTTGCATGTGGAGAGAGGACGGAGATGGGGGTGGGGGGGGGAAGAATATGGGAAAAGCACCCTTCCCCAAAGGTAGCTGGAGAGAAAGAGGAAAATTGTAAACAGCTGCAAGGACTGAACTAAAAAGGAAGAAAGGAGAAAAGAGAGGATTTAGATTCCATTAAGACTAAACAGGGTGAGTGCAGAGTCTGAAACTCCACAGCTTGATACCTGGCGGTGCTCTGGTGGGAAGGGCGAATCCCCAGGAGCAGAGTGGGGTCCAGGAGATTCTTGGGCCACACAGGGAGAAGCGGTTCCACTGCTGGAAGGACATTTAGAAGCTGTGAGACCACCTGGGCGCAGCAGACCTCAGAGAACAGCCACATTCACTGGTGCGGGAACAAGGTCATTGGGGGTGAAGCCTGGTGCCAGATGTATGTTGTGATTTTCCATAATCCCTGAGGAGCTGCTGCTACACTGTTTCGTGAACTTTTTTGGGGCTATCTGGCACCTGGCTGCAGTCTCCGGGCATGGGCAGCAGCATGGTCCTGCAAGAGTTCCTGGGTGTGGCCAGCACTCGGCCATTGCTCGGTGAGACCCTCTGCAGAGGGGGGGAATGGGTCAAAGCCACAGTCCCTCAGAAGGGGGGGGCCAGGGAAGGCAGCCGCATCTGAGACAAAACTTGGGAGGGAGGTGCTGCCTGGGTCTTTGTCATGGACAGTGTGGAAGTGAGGAGTGGACAGAAGCTGAAGATGAAGGACGGGTGCACAATTACTGATCAGGGAGAAGAGAGTTCCAGTACTAGAGACTGAGTAGCTCGGTGACGCCATTTTCACCACTTCCACCCATGCGTATACTCACCTACAAGCACCACAGCAATCCATCCCAGTAGGCTATCAGCGCCATCTAGTGGAGAAGGAAGCCATTACACTAAGCCCTGCCCAACTGGGCCAACCTTGCTCTTCAAGAACACAAGTCTCACCACCTGCTTAGTTTACGGACTGTAAAGCACTTCACAGTTTGACTTCTAGGGGGAAACAAAGTAATTTCAGTTGTATTTCAGTCTGTTAGGTCCATCTATTCGATTTTCTTTCTTTCTTCCTTTCTTTCTCTCCTCTCTTTCGTTTCTTTTCTTGAATACAGAAAGAAAAAATTCATTTTTATTTTCAATTTTTATTAAAAATATTTTTATTTATTTTTTTCTACTATATTTTTTACTTTTGTTTAAATTTTTTCAAATTCTATTTTACTTCCATCATTTTATTTTAGTCTACTTCATTGTATTCATTTTTTCAAGTTTTCAAATGATTTCCTTTTTTTCCTTTTTTCTCTAATCTATCAAGCCACTTTCAATACCCAGACCAAAACACACCCTGGACCTAGCATCATTTATTCTATTTTTTTTGTGTGTATTTGTTTTTAATTTTAATATTTTTATAATTTTAATTTTTTTTATTTTAATTTTTCTACCTCCTTAATTCCTTTTCTACGTTCAAAATGATGAAATGAAGGAATTCACCCCAAAAGAAAGAGAGGAAGAAATGACAGCCAGGGGCTTAACCAATACATATATAAGCAAGATGTCTGGACCAAAATTTAGAATCATGATAATAAGAATACTAGCTGGAGTTGACAATGGATTCGAATCCCTTTCTGCAGAGAAAAAAGAAAACCTAGTCAGGATGAAATAAAAAATGCTATAACTGAGCTGCAATCTCGAATGGATGCTGCAGAGGCAAGGATGGAGGAGGCAGAACAGAGAATCAGCGATATAGAGGACAAACTTATGGAGAATAATGAAGCAGAAAAAAAGAGGGAGATTAAGGCAAAAGAGCGTGATTTAAGAATTAAATCAATGACTCATTAAAAAGGAACAACATCAGGATCATAGGCATCCCAGAAAAGGAAGAGAGAGAAATAGGGGTAGAAGGGTTATATGAGCAAATCATAGCAGAAAACTTTCCTAACCTGGGGAAAGACACAGACATCAAAATCCAGGAAACACAGAGGATCCCCATTACATTCAACAAAAACTGAGCATCAACAAGGCATAGCAGAGTCAAATTCACAAAACACTCAGGCAAGGAGAGAATCATGAAAGCAGCAAGAGAAAAAAAAGTCCATAACCTACAAGGGAAGACAGATCAGGCTTGCAGCAGACTTATCCATAGAAACTTGGCAGGCCAGAAAGGAGTGTCAAGATATATTCAACGTGCTGAACCAGAAAAATATGCAACCAAGAATTCGTTATCCAGCAAGGCTGTCATTCAAAATAGAAGGAGAGATAAAGTTTCCCAGACAAACAAAAATTAAAGGGGTTTGTGACACTAAACCAGCCCTACAAGAAATTTTAAGGGGGACTCTCTGAGGGGAGAAAAGATGAAAAAAAAATAGATGATAGATAGATAGATACCAAAAGCAACAAAGATTAGAAAGGATCTGAGAACACCACCAGGAACTCCAACTCTACAAGCAACATAATGGCAATAAATTGTTATCTTTCAGTACTCTAAATGTCAATGGACTCAATGCTCCAATTAAAAGACATAGGGTAATAGAATGGATAAGAAAACAAGATCCATCTTTATGCTATTTACAAGAGACCCACTTTAGACCTAAAGACACCTTCAGATTGAAAGTAAGGGGATGGAGAACCATCTATCATGCTAATGGTCAACAAAAGAAAGCCAGAGTAGCCATACTTATATCAGACAATCGAGACTTTACAATAAAGTCTGTATCAAGAGATGAAGAAGGGCATTATATCATAATTAAGGGTCTATCCTCCAAGAAGACCTAACAATTGTAAACATTTATGCACCAAATGTGGAGGCACCCAAATATATAAATCCATTAATCACAAACATAAACTCACTGATAGTAATACCATAATAGTAGGAGACTTCAACACCCCACTCACAGCAATCGACAGATAATCTAATCAAATAATCAACAAGGAAACCATGGCTTTGAATGACACACTGGACCAGATGGACTTAATGGATATATTCAGAACCTTTCATCCTAAAGCACCTCTCCAGTGCACATGGAACATTCTCCAGAATAGACCACATACTGGGACACAAATCAGTCCTCAGCAAGTACAAAAAGATCAAGATTATACTGTGCATATTTTCAGGCCACAACACTATGAAACTCGAAATCTACCACAAGAAAAAATTTGGAAAGGTAACAAATACTTGGAGACTGAAGAACATCCTACTAAAGAGTGAATGGGCCAACAAAGAAGTTAAAGAGGAGATGAAAAATTATATGGAAGCCAATGAAAATGATAATACCACAACCCAAAACGTATGGGACACAGCAAAGGCGGTCATAAGAGGAAAGTATATAGCAATCCAGGCCTTCCTAAAGAAGGAAGAAAGATCTCAGATACACAACCTAATCTTACACCTTAAAGAGCTGGAAAAAGAACAGCAAATAAAACCCAAAACCAGCATAAGACAGGAAATAATAAAGATTAGAGCAGAAATTAATGTGAATAAACCTGAAAAAAAACCCAAAAAAACAAAAACAAAACAAAAACAGTAGAATAGATCAGTGAAACCAGAAGCTAGCTCTTTGAAAGAATTAACAAAATTGATAAACCCCTAGCCAGTTTGATCGAAAAGAAAAAGGAAAGGACCCAAATAAATAAAATCAAGAACAAAAGAGGAGAGATCACAACCAACACAGCAGTAATAAAAACAATAAGAATATTATGAGGAATTATATGCCAATAAAATGGGCAATCTGGAAGAAATGGACAAATTCCTAGAAACATATACACTACTGAAACAAGAAGAAATAGAAAATTTGAACACACCCATAACCAGTAAAGAAATCGAATGAGTAATAAAAATTCCCAAAAAACAAGAGTCTAGGGCCAGATGGCTTTCTGGGGCAATTCTACCATTTAAGGAAGAGTTAACACCTATTCTCTTGAAGCTGTTCCAAAAAAATAGAAATGGAAGGAAAACTTCCAAACTCTTTCTATGAGGCCAGCATTACCTTGATTCCAAAACCAGACAGAGACACCACTAAAAAGGAGAACTATAGACCAATTTCCCTGATAAACATGGATGCAAAAATCCTCAACAAGATATTAGCCAACCGGATCAAACAATACATTAAAAAAAATTATTCACCATGACCAAGTGGGATTTATACCTGGGATGCAGGGCTGATTCAATATCTACAAAACAATTAACGTGATTCATCACATCAATAAAAGAAATTTGACAAAATACAGCATGCTTTCTTGATAAAAGCCCTCAAGAAAGTAGGGATAGAAGAATCATACCTTGAGATCATAAAAGCCATATATTAATGACCCAATGCTAATATCATCCTCAATGAGGAAAAACAGATTTTTCTCATAAGGTCAGGAACAAGAAAGGGATGTCCACTCTCACCACTGTTATTCAACATAATATTGGAAGTCTTAGCCTCAGCAATCAGACAACACAAAGAAATAAAAGGCATCCAGATCAGCCAGGAGAAGGTCAAACTTTCACTCTTCGCAGATGACATGATACTCTATATGGAAAACCCAAAAGATTTCATCAAAAAACTGCTAGATCTGATTCATGAATTCAGCAAAGTTGCAGGATATAAAATCAATGCACAGAAATCAGTTTCATTCCTATTCACCAACAATGAAGCAACAGAAAGAGAGATCAAGGATTGATCCCATTTATAATTGCACCAAAAACCATAAAATACCTAGGAATAAATCTAACCAAAGAGGTGAAAAATCTATACACTGAAAACTATAAAAAGCTTATGAAATAAATTGAAGAAGACACCAAAAAATGGAAAAAGATTCCATGCTCCTGGATAGGAAGAACAAATATTGTTAAAATGTCGATACTACCCAAAGCAATCTACATATTCAGTACAATCCCTATCCAAATAACATGAGCATTCTTCACAGTGCTATAACAAATAATCCCTAAAATTTGTATGGAACCAGAAAAGACCCTGAATATCCAAAGTGATATTGAAAAAGAAAACCAAAGCAGGAGACATCACAATCCTGGACTTCAACCTATGCTACAAAGTTGTAATCATCAAGACAGCATGATACTGGCACAAGAACAGACACTCAGATCATTGGGACAGAATAGAGAACCCAGAAGTGGACCCACAAATGTATGGCCAATCTTTGACAAAGCAGGAAAGAATATCCAATGGAATAAAGACAGTCACCTCAGCAAGTGGTGCTGGGAAAACTGGACAGCAACATGCAGAAAAATGAACCTGGACCACTTTCTTACACCAGGCACAAAAATAAACTCAAAATGGATGAAAGACCTAAATGTAAGACAGAATGCCAACAAAATCCTTGAGGAGAAAGCAGGCAAAAACCTCTTTGACCTTGGCCGCAGCAACTTCTTACACAACACATCTCCAGAGGCAAGGGAAACAAAAGCAAAAATGAACTACTGGGACCTCATCAAAAAAAAAGCTTCCGCACAGCAAAGGAAACAATCAGCAAAACTAAAAGGCAACCGACAGAATGGGAGAAGATATTTGCAAACGACATAACAGGTAAAGGGTTAGTATCCAAAATCTATAAGAATTATCAAATTCAACACCCCAAAAACAAATAATCCAGTGAAGAAATGGGCAAAAGACATGAATAGACATTTCACCAAAGAAGACACCCAGATGGCCACCCAACACATGAAAAAATGCCCAACATCACTCATCATCAGGGAAATAGAACTCAAAACCACAATTAGATACCACCTACACCTGTCAGAATGGCTAACATTCACAACTCAGGCAACAACAGATGTTGGCAAGGATGTGGAAAAAGAGGATCTCTTTTGCCCTATTGGTGTGAATGGAAACTCGTGCAGCCACTCTGGATAACTGTATGGGGGTTTCTCAAAAAAATTAAAAATGGAATTACCCTATGACCCAGCAATTGCACTACTAGGTATTTGTCCAAGGCATACAGGTGTGCTGTTTTGAAGGGACACATGCACCCCAATGTTTATAGCAGCACTATCAACAATAGCCAAAGTATGGAAACAGCCCAAATGTTCATCGATGGATGAATGGATAAAGAAGATATGTCATATATATACAATGGAGTATTACTCGGCAATCAAAAAGAATGAAATCTTGCCATTTTCAACTACATGGATGGAACTAGAGAGTATTATGCTAAGCGAAATTAATCAGAGAAAAACAAATATCATGTGACTTCACTCATGAGGACTTTAAGACACAGAACAGGTGAACATAAGGGAAACAAAAAATATAAAAACAGGGAGGGGGACAAAACATAAGAGACTTTAAATATGGAGAACAAACAGAGGGTTACTAGAGGGCTTGTGGAGGGGGGATGGGCCAAATGGGTAAAGGACATTAAGGAATCTACTCCTAAAATCATTGTTGCACTATATGCTAATTTAGATCTAAATTTAAAAAAAATAAAAAAAAATAAAAAGAATACTTTACCCAGCAAGGTTATCATTCAGAATAGGAGAGATAAAGACTTTCCCAGTCAAACAAAGGAGTTCATCATCACTAAACTAGCCTTACAAGAAATGTTAAAGACAATTCTTTCAGTAGAAAATAAAGGCCATAATCAGGACTAAAACAAAAATTATGAAAGGAAAATTCATGACTAAAAGCAAACATGTAGTAAAGGACGTAGTTTAATCACTTATAAAGGTAGTATGGAATTAAAACCCAAAAGCAGTAAAATTTATATCCTCAAAAAAAAAAAATAGTTGAGGGATATGATACACAAAAAGTTATAAACTATTACAACAAATATATGAAACATGGAGGGGGGACTAAAAATTTATGCCTTTAGAGTGTGTTCAAACTTAAGCAACCACCAACTTAACATAGACTGCTGTACACATAAGATGTTATATACAAATCCAATGGTAACCCCAAATCAAAAACCTATAATAGATACACAAAAAATAAAGAGAAATGAATCCAAGCATAACACTAAAGAAATCCATCAAGCCACAAGAGAAAAGAGCAATAGAAGAAGGAGGGAACAGAGGAGAACTACACAAACAACCAGGAAACAATTAACAAAATGGCAATATGTACATACTTATTAATAATTACTTTAAATGGACTAAATGCTCCAATCAAAAGACCTAGGGGGGCTGACTGGATTTAAAAAATTAGATGTGTTTTTATGCTGCCTAGAAGAGACTCACTTAAGACCTAAAGACATGTAGGCTGGAAATGAAGGGCTGAAAAAACATACCATACAAATAGAAGGAAAAATAAAGAAGAAAGGGGAGCAATACTTAGACATAATATACTTTAAAACAAAGACTAGTAAAAGACAAAGAACACTATATAATAAGGGATCAATACAATAAGAGGATATAACAGTTATAAATATCTATGTATCTAACATAGGAGCACCTAAATACATAAACCAAATATTAACAGACATAAAGGGAGAAACTGACAATAATACAATAGTAGTAGGGGACTTTAACAACCCATTTACATTAATAGATCATTCAGACAGAAAATTAACAAGGAAAGTGTCTTTGAATGGCATATTAGACCAGATGGACCTAACAAATATATACAGAATAGCCCATCCAAAAATAGCAGAATACACATCCTTTCCACGTGTATATGGAACATTCTCCAGGATAGATCACTTTAGACCACAAAAAAGTCAATAAATTTAAGAAGATTGCAATCATATTAAGCAACTTTTCCAACCACAATGGTATGAAAGAAATCAATTACAAGAATATCTGGAAAACACAAAAGGACATGGAGGCTAAACAAGCTACTAAACAATGAATGGGTTAACCACAAATAAAAAAGGAAATTTAGAAAAAAATACATGGAGACCAGTGCAAATGAAAACACAATGGTCTTGGGCACCTGGTTGGCTCAGTTGGTTAAGCTACTGACTTTGGCTCAGGTCTTGATCTCTTGGTTCATGAATTCGAGTCCCTCATCGGGCTCTGTGCTGACAGCTCAGAACCTGGAGCTTGTTTAAGATTCTGTCTCTCCCCCTCTCTCTACCCCTCCTATGCTCTTGCTCTGTCTCTCAGTAATAAATAAACATTTAAAAAAATTTAAAAAAAGAAAGAAAACAAAATGGTCTGAAATCTTGGAGATGCAGCAAAAGCAATTCTAAGAGGAAAGCTTATCGTGATATGGGCCTACGTTAAAAAAAATATAAATAAAAAACAAAAAACCTCAAACACCTAATCTTACACCTGAAGCATTAGGAAGAGAACAATGAACAAAGACCAAAGCTATTACAAGGAAGGAAAATTAAGATTAGAGTTGAAATAAATGAAATAGAGACTAAAAATAATATATAGATAAGACCAATGAAACCAGGAGCTGGTTCTTTGAGGAGATAAACTAAATGATAAACCTTCATCAAACTCATCAAGGGAAAAAGAGGACTTGAGGCATGTGGGCGACTCAGTTGGTTAAGTGTCTGACTTCAGCTCAGGTCATATCATGGTTTGTGAGTTCAAGCCCCATGTTGGGCTCTGTGCTGACAGCTCAGATCCTGGAACCAGCTTCAGATTCTGTGTCTTCCTCTCTCTCTGCCCCTCCTCTGCTCACATGTGCTCACTCTCTCTCAAAAATAAACATTTGGGGTGTCTGGGTGGCTCAGTTGGTTAAGCGTCTGACTTTGCCTCAGGTGATGATCTCACAGTTCATGAGTTAGAGCCCTGCATTGAGCTTCTTGCCAGCAGTGCCGAAACCTGCTTGGGATTCTCACTCTCTCCTCTTCCTCTGCTCCTCCCCTGTTCACACTTTTTCTGTCTCTCAAAATAAACTTTAAAAGATCTTTTAAAAAATTAAAAGTAAATAAATAAACATTAAAAAAATTTAAAAAGGGAGGACTCAGAATCAGAAACAAAGAAGAGAAAATAACCAACACCACAGAAATACAAGGAATTATAAGAGAATATCATAAAATCTATATGTCAACAAATTAGACAACCTACAAAAAAAAGGGGGGGGGTAAATTCTTAGAAGTATAGAATCTTCCAAAACTAAATCAGGAAGAAACAAAAAATTTGAACAGACTAATTACCTGTTATAAAATTGAACAGTACTCAAAAAACTCCCAACAAAGTCCTGGACCAGATCACTTCATAGGTGAATTCTACCAAACATTTAAAGAAGAGTTAATACCTATTCTTCTCAAGCTATTCCTAAAAGAAGAAGGAAAATTTCCAAATTTATTCTATAAAATCAACATCATCCTAATACCAAAACCTGACAAAGGCAACTATTAAAAAACAAACAAACCCTACAGGCTGGGGCGCCTAAGTGGTTCAGTCAGTTAAGTGTCCAACTCTTGATTTTGGCTCAGGTCATGATCTCATGGTTCATGAGATCGAGCCCCACATTGGGCTCTGTGCTGACAGGGATTCTCTCTCTCCCTCTTTCTCTTTCCCTCCCCTACTCATGTTTGCACGCTCTCTCTCTCTCAAAATAAATAAATGAACTTAAAAAAAACTTACAGGCCAATATCAATATCTCTGATGAACATAGATGCAAAAATCCTCAACAAAATATATCAACTGAATTCAGCAATACATTTTTTAAATCATTCACCACAATCAAGTAGAATTTATTCCAGGGATTCAAGTGTAGTTCAGTATTCACAAATCAATTGATGTGATGTATCACGTTAAGAAAAGATAAAAACTGTATGATCATTTCCATAGATGCAGAAAAAACATTTGAAAAATACATTCATTTATGATGAAGTTTCTGAACAAAGTGGATTTAAAGGGAACACAGCTCCACATAATAAAGGTCATATATGAAAAACAGCTAACATCATACCCAATGGAGAAAAACTAAAAACTTTTCCTCCAAGATCAGGAACAAGAAAAGGTTGTATATTCACTCCCACCACTTTATTCTACATAGCACTAGAAGTCCTAGCTGTGGAAATCAGACAAGAAAAATAAAAGGCATCCAAATTAAAAAGTGAAACTGTCACTATTTGTAACTGACTTGATAATCTCTCTATAAAACCCTGAAGACTCCACCTAAAAACTATTAGAAATAAAGTAGTCAGTAAATTTGCAGAATACAAAATAAACATACAGAATCTGTTACATTTCTATACACTAATAACAAAGTAGCAGAAAAAGAAATTTTTAAAAAAGCAATCCCATTTGCAATTGCACCACAAAATATAAAATACCGAGGAATAAACTTAATCAAGGAAGTGAAAAACCCATACTCTGAAAACCATAAAACACTCATGAAAAAATTGAAGATGATATAAACAAATGGAAATATATTCCATGCCAATGGATTTAAGAAGAATTAATATTGTTAAAGTGTCCACAATGTCCAAAGCTATCTGCAAATTCAGTGCAATCTTGATTAAAACACCAACAACACTTTTCACAGAACTAAAATTATACTGAAATTTGTATGAAGCCCAAAAAAAGCTACTCAAATAGCTAAAACAATGTCAAGAAAGAAGAACAAAGCCAGAGGTACCACAATCCCAGGTTTCAAGGTATAAACTACAAAGCTATAAAAAAGCAGTATGGAACAAAAATAGACACAAAGATCAACAGAATAGAGATCCCAGATATAAACCCATGTTTATATGGTCAATCTACAATAAAGTAGGCAAGAATATACAGTGGGGGAATGTCCCTTCAATAAATGGTACTGGGGAAACTGGACCATATGCTTTAATACCCTACACAAAAATAAATTCAAAATGGTTTAAACACCTAAATGTGAGATCTGAAACCATAAAACTTCTAGATAAAAATATATGCAGTAATCTCTCATTGCCTTAGCGACGTTTTTCTAGATATGTCTCCAGGTAAAGGAAACAAAAGCAACAACAAACTATTGTGACTACCACAAAATAAAACTCTTTTGCATAGCTAAGGAAACCGTATAACAAAATGAAAAGACAACCTACTGAATGAGAGAAGATCTTCACAAATGATTTATCTGGTAAGGGGTTAATAACCAAAATGTATGAAGAACACTAAATTTGATATCAAAAAAGTAATTTTATCAAAAAATGGGCAGAAGATCTTAATAGATATTTTTCCACAGAAATACAGATGGCCAACAGACCCACAAGAAAAAAGATGCTCAACATTGCTGATTATCAGGAAAATGCAAATCAAAACCACAATGAGATATCACCTTATACTGTCAGAATGGCTATTGTCAAAAAGACAAGAAATAATACATGTTAGTGAGGAGGTGGAGAAAAAGAAAATCTTGTGCACAGTTGGTGGGAATGCAAATTGGTACAGCCACTGTGGAAAACAGTATGGAGATTTATCAAAATATTAAAAACAGAAATGTTACATGATTGAGTAATTTCTCTACTGGGTATTTATCCAAAGAATACAAAAACACTAATTTGAAAAGATATGTGCATCCCTGTGTTTATGGCAGCATTATTTATAATAACAAGTTATGGAAGCAACCTATGTCTATAAATAGATGAATGAATAAAGATTCAGTGTGGGGTGTGTTTGTGTGTGTGTGTGTGTGTGTGTGTGTGTGTGTGTGTGTATGTGTACGCGCGTGCATGTGCATGCGCAAGCTGGAATATTGCTCAGCCATAAAAGAGGTGAAACCTTGTCCTTTGTGACAACATAGATAGACCTAGAGGGTATTACACTATGTGAAACAAGTCATATAGAAAAAGACAAATGCCATATGATTTCATTTACATGTGGGACCTAAAAAACAAAACGAATGAACAAACAAACAAAAAGACTCTTAAAAACAGGGAACAAACTGGTGGCTGCCAGAGAAGAGGGGGTGGGTGATATAAAGGAGATTAAGAGGTACAAATTTCCAGTTATAAAATAAGTAAGTCATGGAGATGAAAAGTAGAGCATAGGGAATATAGCCAATAATATTGTAATAACATTGTATGGTGACAGATAGTGATGACAATGATCATGGTAAGTTGTGAGTAATGTATAGAATTCTTGAACCAGTGTTATACACCTGAAACGAATACAAAATTGTATGTTAATTACACCTCAATAAAAAATAAAACAAAGGGAGAAGATAATACAGTTAGTCCTACTTCCAGGCCCAGGTGATAACCACAGACTTCCAGAAGATTTTTCCATGGCTGACTGGCTGTACATCAGATTGGCTGGACTCACCACCAATGTCCAGACTACTGCTCTGCACCTCAAGTTCTGGATGAACGTGTATGAGCTATAGTATGGCTGGCAGATAAAGCCTTAAACCTTCATGAGCATAGTGGCCAACCTCCTTTCTGAGAAATAGTTTGGCCAGTACTACACTGACCTAGTAATTGACCAATTAGTTCCCCAAATCTTTAAGCCCTTCATTGCCCTTTAGACCTCATCAGCTACCCCACGGTGACTGACGACTTTCTGGTCATCAGCATATGCGATAAACAAATGTATGGGATATATGAGTCCCTTTGGGAGCCAAACATGAATCTAGAGCACCTGTTTGAATTCATATAACAAGCCATGCTTAAAGCTATGGACCAGGATGCAGTGTCAGACATAGGAGTCATTGTTCACATCATTGAAAAGGACAAAATCACCACCACAACACTGAAAGGGACTTACCCTCAGTACCCAGAGCCCACTTGAAAAAATTAGGTTTTCATTCACACACACAAAAACACTTCTTACATCACACAAAAAATTTACTCAAAATGATTAAACACTTGAAGACCTGAAACCATAAAACTCTAAGAAAACAAAGGCAGTAATGTCCTTGACATCAGTTTTGTCAATGAGTTTTTTGATCTGACACCAAAAGTAAAAACAAGTGGGACTACATCAAACTAAAAAGCTACTGTACAGCAAAGGAAGCAAAGTATATTAAAAAAAAAAAAAAAGGTACTGCACAACAAAATGAAAAGGCAACAAACCGAAGGGGAGAAGATCACTTGCAAATCATGTATCTGATAAAGAACTACTATTCAAAACAAAGAAATTCTACAACTCAACAACTACAAACAAACTAAACAATATATCTGAATAGACATTTTTCCAAACAAGACATACAGATAGCCAACAGGTACGTAAAGTTATGCTCAACATCGCTAATTATCAGGGAAATGCAAATCAAAACCACAGTGAGATAGTTCGTACATATAGGAATGGCTGGTATCAAAAAGACAAGAAATAACAAGTGCAGGCATTCATATAGAGAAAAGAGAACACTTGTGCACTGTTGGTAGGAATGTAAATTGATGCAACCACTATGGAAAACAGTGTGGAATTTCTTCAAAAAATTCAAAGTAGAACTACCATATGATCCAGCAATTCCACTCCTGGGTATTTGTCTTAAAAAAAATGAAAACACTAATTTGAAAAAATATATGCATCTCATGTTTATTGAATCATTATTTACAGTAGCCAAGACATGGAAAAAACCCAAGTGTCCACCGATGAATGAATGAATAAGAAGGGATTCATGCACACGTGCGCACATGTGCACATACGCACGCGCACACACACACACACACACACACAGTGAAATATTATTCAGCTATAAAAAAGAATGAAATCTTGGCACTTGTGACTCAATGAATGGACTTTGAAGGCATAACACTTCATGCAATTAGAGAAAGGCAAATACCATATGATCTCTTTCATGTGGAATCTTAACAAAAGTAAGCTCAAATGCTTTTTCTGCATCTATTGACAGGGTCATATGGTTCTTATCTTTTCTCTTATTAATGTGATGTATCACATTGATTGATTTGCAAATATTGAACCAGCCCTGAAGCTCAGGAATGAATCCCACTTGATCATGGTGAATAATTCTTTTTATATGCTGTTGAATTTGATTTACTAGTATCTTGTTGAGAATTTTTGCATCCATATTCATCAGCGATATTGGCCTGTAGTTCTCTTTTTCTTCTGGGTCTCTGGTTTGGGAATTAAAATAATGCTGGCCTCATAGAATGAGTCTGGAAGTTTTCCTTCCCTTTCTTTTTTTGGAACAGCTTGAGAAGGATAGGTATTATCTCTGCTTGAAATGTCTGGTAGAATTCCCCAGGGAAGCCATCTGGTCCTGGACTCTTATTTCTTGGGAGATTTTTGATAACTGATTCAATTTCTTCACTAGTTACGGGTCTGTTCAAATTTTCTATTTCTTCCTGTTTGAGTTTTGGAAGTGTGTGGGTGTTTAGGAATTTGTCCATTTCTTCCAGGTTGTCCAGTTTGTTGGCATATAATTTTTCATAGTATTCCCTGATAATTGCTTGTATTTCTGAGGGACTGGTTATAATAATTACATTTTCATTTGTTATTTTATCTATTTGGCTCCTCTCTTTTCTTCTTGAGAAGCCTGGCTAGAGGTTTATCAATTTTGTTTATTTTTTCAAAAAAACCAACTCATTGATCTGCTCTACTGTTTTTTTTTTTTTTTTGTTTGTTTGTTTTTTAGATTCTATATTGTTTATTTCTGCTCTGATCTTTAGTATTTCTCTTCTTCTGCTAGGTTTATGGTGTCTTTGCTGTTATGCTTCTAGTTACTTTAGGTGTGCTGTTAGATTTTGTATTTGGGATTTTACTTGTTTATTGAGATAGGCTTGAACTGCAATGTATTTTTCTCTCAGGACTGCCTTTGCTGCATAATATAGCATCCTTTCTTAATAAAAAACCCTTGAGAAAGTTGGGATAGAAGGAACATTCATAAACATCATAAAAGCCATCTGTGAAAAGCCCACAGCTAATATCATCCTAAATGGGGAAAAACTGAGAGCTTTCTCCCTGAGATCAGGAACACGACAAAGATGTTCACCCTCACCGCTGTTGTTTAACATAGTATTGGAAGTTCTAGCATCGGCAGTCAGACAACAAAATGAAATCAAAGGCATCAAAATTGGCAAAGATGAAGTCAAGCTGTCACTTTTTTCAGATGACATGATACTCTGCATGGAAAACCTGATAGACTCCACCAAAAGTCTGCTAGAACTGATACATGAATTCAGCAAAGTCGCAGGATACAAAATTAATGTACAGAAATCAGTTGAATTTTTATACACCAATAATGAAACAACAGAAAGAGAAATAAAGAAACTGATCCCATTCACAACTGCACCAAGAATCATAAAATACCTAGGAATAAACCTAACCAAAGACGTAAAAGATCTGTATGCTGAAAACTATAGAAAGGTTATGAAGGAAATTGAAGAAGATACAAAGAAATGAAAAAATATTCCATGCTTATGGATTGGAAGAATAAATATTGTTAAAATGTCAATACCACCCAACACAATCTACACATTCAATGCAATCCCAATCAAAATTGCACAAGCATTCTTCTTGAAGCTAGAAAAAAACAATCCTAAAATTTGTATGGAACCACAAAAGACCCCAAATAGCCAAAGTAATATTGAAGAAGAAAACCAAAGTGGGAGGCATCACAATCCCAGACTTTAGCCTCTACTACAAAGCTGTAATCATCAAGACAATATGGTATTGGCTCAAAAACAGACACATAGACCAATGGAATAGAATAGAGACTCCAGAATTGGACCCACAAATGTATGGCCAACTAATCTTTGACAAAGCAGGAAATAATATCCAATGGGAAAAAAAAAAGTCTCTAACAAATGGTGCTGGGAGAACTGGACAGCGACATGCAGAAAAATGAAACTAGACCACCTTCTTACACAATTCACAAGAATAAACTCAAAATGGACAAAGGACCTGAATGTGAGACAGGAAACCATCAAAACCCTAGAGGAGAAAGCAGGGAAAAACCTCTTTAACTTCAGCTGCAGCAATTTCTTACAGGACACGTCTCCAAAGGCAAGGGAATTAAAAGCAAAAATGAACTATTGGGACCTCATCAAGATAAAAAGCTTCTGCACTGCAAAGGAAACAATCAATGAAACTAAAAGGCAACCGATGGAATGGGAAAATATCTGCAAATGACATATCGGATAAAGGGCTAGTATCCAAAATCTATAAAGAACTTACCAAACTCCACACCCAAAAACAAATAATCCAGTGAAGAAATGGGCAGAAGACATGAGTAGACACTTTCCTAAAGAAGACATCCAGATGGCCAACAGGCACATGAAAAGATGCTCACATCACTCCTCATCAGGGAAATACAAGTCAAAACCACACTAAGATGTGGTTATACAAATTAAAACCTCACGCTGGTCAGAGTGGCTAAAATGAACAAATCAGGAGACTATAGATGCTGGAGAGGATGTGGAGAAATGGGAACCCTCTTGCACTGTTGGTGGGAATGCAAACTGGTGCAGCCACTCTGGAAAAAGTGTGGAGGTTCCTCAAAAAATTAAAAATGTATCTACCCTATGACCCAGCAATATCACCGCTAGGAATTTACCCAAGGGATATACGAATGCTGATGCATAGGGGCACTTGTACCCCAATGTTTATAGCAGCACTTTCAATAATAGCCAAATTATGGAAAGAGCCTAAATGTCCATTAACTGATGAATGGATAAAGAAGATGTGGTTTTTATATACATGGAATACTATGTGCCAATGAGAAAGCATGAAATCTAGCCATGTGTAACAACGTGGATGGAACTGGAGGGTATTGTGCTAAGTGAAATAAGTCCGGCAGAGAAAGACAGATACCATATGTTTTCACTCATATGTGGATCCTGAGAAACTTAACAGAAGACCATGGGGGAGGGGAAGGGAAAAAAAGTTAGAGAGGGAAGGAGGCAAACCATAAGAGACTCTTAAATACTGAGAACAAACTGAGGGTTGATGGGGGTGGGGCGAGAGGGGAAAGTGGGTGATGAGCATTGAGGAGGGCACCTGTTGGGATGAGCACTGGGTATTGTATGGAAGCCAATTTGGCAATAAATTATAAAAAAAATTAAAAAAAACATAAATAAGTAAGCTCATAGATACAGAGAACATACTGGTAGTTGCATGTGTATGTGGTGGGGGAGGGGTATCAAAATGGGTGAAGGCCGTCAAAAGGTACAAATTTCATTACAAAATAAGTCATAGGGATGAAATGTACAGCATGGTTACTATAGTTAATAAACTGCATTCCCATTTGTAAATTGCTAAGAGAATAGAATTTGAAAGTTCTCATCACAAGAAAAAAGGTAACTATGAATGGTTGGTGACAGATGTTAACTAGACTTACTGTGATTTCATATTATATACAGATAGCAAATCATTACATTATATGCCTGAAACTAATGTTACATGTCAATTATATTTCAATAGAAAATTTAAAAAATTCTCTTAAAAAAAGATGAAGAAAATATGACCATTAGTTTTACATCCAGTTTCACATAGCAATAGATTGTTAAGAAGTAATTTTATTACATAAAATATTAAACCCCATAACATTTCATTGATCCATTTGAACTACATGAACTTTAATAATTTTTAATACTGCCTAGCAAGGTTGAAAACTGACAACGATCTAGGAAACTGAAAGTTTTGAAGATTTGTAGGAAAGATGCCATTTCCACTGAGGAGACAAGAACACTGAGGAAGTGGTTTACCCAAGTTTGCACAACTATTAAGCAGTAGGGCCATGGTTCTAATCTAGATTCCTGACATCAGAATAAGTGTTCTCTCTTTATAACATCAAACTACCTTTTTAAACAACAAATGGCCAGGAGAAATCACATATTAGGCCACAAAAACAAGTCTCAATAAATTTAAGATTAAAATCTTAACACCTTTTCTGACTACAACTAATATAAAACTAGAAATCAACTCTAAGAAAAAAAAACTGAAGAAAAAAAAAAATCCCACAGAGACTAAACAACATGCTACTGAACAATCATTGGGTCAGTGAAGAAATCAAAAAGGAAATAACATACCATGAGACAAATGAAAATGAAAACAATACTCCAAGACCTATGGGACACAGCAAATGCAATTCTAAGATTATAGTGATACAGATCCACCTTAAATAAGAACAACAACAAAAAAAGTCTCAAATAATCTAATGTTACATCTAAAGGAAGTAGAAAAAGAACAAAGACCAAAATTAGTAGAAGGAAGGAAATAATAAAGATAAAAGCAGAAATAAATAACAGAGATTTAAAAAGTAGAAAAGATTAATGAAACTAAGAACTGATTCTTTGAAAAGATAAACAAATTGATAAAACATTTAGCCAGAGTCAAAACAAAAGGGGGGGGGTGGCAAATAAAGTTAGAAATGAAAGAGAAGTTACAACAAATATAACAGAAATACAAAAGATTATTTAAAAACTACTAGAAACGATTATATGCTAACAAGTTGGACAACCGAGAAGAAATGGATAGAGTCCTAAAAGCATAAAATCTTCTAAGACTAAATCAGGAAGAACTAGAAATTTTGAACAGACCAATTACTAGTAATGAAATTGAATCAGTAATCAAAAAAACTCAGAAACAAGAGTCCAGGACCAGACAGCTACACAGGTAAATACTACTGAACATTTAAAGAAGAATTAATGCCTATCTTTAAACTATTCCAAAAAATTTGAAGAGGAATGAATGTTTCCAAGCCTATTCTGTGAAGCCAGCTGTACCCTGATACCTAAACCAAAGACCATACAAAAAAACAATTATGGGCCAATATCCCTGATTAACATGGATGCAAAAATTGGCCACAAAATATTAGCAAATGGAACCCAACAATACAGTAAAAGGATTATACTCCATGATCAAGTGGGATTTATTCCAGGGATACAAGCCTGGTTCAATATCCACAAATCGATGAACGTGCTACACACACCTTTTTAACAAAATAAAGAATAACAATCATATGATCATCTAAATAAAAGCAGAAAAAGCATTTGACAAAGTACAACATCCATTCATGATAAAATTCTCAACAAAATGGAGATGGGGGAGTATACCTCAACATAATAAAGGCTATGTATCACAAACCCACAGCTAACATCATATTCAGTGGTGAAGAGCTGAAAGCTTTTCCCCTAAGATCGAAAACAAGACAAGGATGTCCACTCTCACCTATTTTATTCAACATAGTATTGGAAGTCCTAGTCATAGCAATTAGCCAACAATAATAAATAAATAAATAAATAAATAAATAGCATCCAAATTGGAAAGGAAAAAGTGAAACTGTCACTATCAGCAGATAACAGGTTACTATACATAAAAAAAACTCCTAAGGATTACACACCCACACCCACACACAATTAGAACTATTAAATGAATACAGTACAGCTACAGGATACAAAAGCAATATACAGAAATCTGTTACATTTCTACACACTAACAATAAACTACCAGAAAAAGAAAGAAAACAGTCCATTAACAATCGCATCAAAAGGAATAAAACACCTAGGAATAAATTTAAATTAAGAAGGTGAAAAACCTAGACTCTGAAACTGTAAGTCATTGATTAAATAAATTGAAGATGACACAAATGAATGGATTAAAATAATGTGGTTAAAATGTCCATATTACCTAAATCAATCTACAGATTCAATGCAATCTCTGTCAAAATACCAATAGCATTTTTCACAGAACTAGGGCAAATAATCCTAAAATTTGTATAGAACCATAAAAGACCTTGAGTAGCCAAAGAAATGTTGAGAAAGAAGAACAAAGCTGAAAGCGTCTTGTTCTTGGATTTGAGAACAATTTGGTACCAGCACAAAAGCCAATACACAGATTAATGGAACAGAATACAAAGCCCAGAAATGAATTCGTGCTTATATGGTCAATTAAAACAATGGAGTCAAGAACATACAATGAGGGAAAAGACAGTCTCTTCAATAAATGATGCTGGGAAAACTGAACCACTTTCATACATCATATATATAAAAATAAACTCAAAATAGATTAAAGACTAAAATATAAGATCTGAAATCACAAAACTCCTAGAACATAAACACTAAGTTTGACATTGGTCTTAATATTTTTGGATCTGTCTCTTCAGGCAATGACAACAAAAGAAAAAAATAAACTAATAGAACTACATCAAACTAAAAAGCTTTTCCACAGTGAAGGAAACCATCATCAACAAAATGAAAAGGCAGCCTTCTCCCAAATGAATGACAAGATATTTGGAAATGCTATATCCGATAAGGGGTTAACATTCAAAAAATATCAAGAACTCCTAAAATTCAATATAAAAAATCCAATTAAAAATGGGCAAAGGAGCTGGATAGACATTTTCCCAAAGATGTGTAGATGGCCAACTGGCACATGAAAAATCTTTAACATCACTAACTATCAGGGAAATGCAAATCAAATGTCACCATGAGATATCACCTCATACCTGTCAAAATTGTTATTTCTTGTCCTTTTGATAATGACCAGTGTTGGTGAGGACATGGTGAATGGATAACTAGACATATTGTGGTGACCATTTCTTAATGTATATAAATATTGAATCATTATGCTGTATACCTGAAACTAATACAATATTGTATATCAATCAGTACACACACACACGACTTGAAAATCACCAGGTTGTTTCTTTGGATAAATGCAGAAGTAAAACAACTTTAGAATAATATTATCACAGGGAGTTATTCTAACTCAGAATAAAGTCAAAATTATAGTATTTTTACTTCAAAGTTGATGGTATTTGATCAGCACTTTTAAAAGGCAATGTACAAATGCTTCACCTTTTAATTTCAAAAATCATATTCCATTTTATAACATGTATCTATGGGTTGTATCATTTTCTTAAACCATGAAATTTTACAACCACTATTAGGATTCCAATATTGCAATAACACACTTCTGCATTGTGAATAATCTCTCTGTCAATGTGCTATCTCAGCTTAGATAAAATGGCAAGGGTGTAAAAAACTAGCATCATATGCCTTGATTTCTGTCTTGAAACACTATTATATGACAAAAAAGTAAGGCTAATTATAAGCTGTAGTTATGAAGTTTGTATTGTTTTAGTCCAAGAAAAACCATTTTAATGCTAAAAGCCTACCACAAAAGCCATTTTTCAGCAACTAAAGGTGATTAACTGTAATTTCAATTAAGTCTACTGTTTTAATTATGAACACATTTATAAAATTATCAAATCATTACAAAATAAACCTAAACAAAAGTTCAAAGCCAACATACATTTATTGGATACTTTTTTTTTTAGATAGCCAGTGCCTGTCACTGCTCTCAGCCCAACTCTGTAAGTCAAGAGTTGATAAGCTCTTTGAGGGCATGACAGTAGCACAGGTCATTACATCAGATTATGGTCATGAGTGTTTACTGAATATAGTATGAGAGTACTATTTTTGGTTTTGAGTATATCAAGAGGCAAAAGACAAGGTTCCTGGCAGGAAGTAGCTGAATCTTAAGTGGAAAGCAAGCATCTCAAGTTCTCAAAGATAGCTAGTATTATAATGCAACACACATTTGGTCCAAATGAAGGACACAGACAAGCACTATTATAAGAATTTGGTCATTGTGAGCTGGGAGAATCAGAGTTTCTTGTTGTAAATGTTGAAATGAATTAGCTCTTGCTGATTTTCAATCTTATTAGGACCTTACCCTAGGTACTATACACATGGAACATTCTTTCTTTAGGCTACATGTTTCACTCATCTTTCAGTTCTCTGCTCCAATGTGATCTCAGAGTAGCTTTCTTGGACTCCCATGATGAAAACAGACCCCTTCTCTACCACAGATACCATTTTCCCCTTTTCACCTAAAACTCAGTTGTTTACTTGTTTATTATCTTTTTCATAATATAAGATTCACGAGAACAGAAATCTTCGTGTCTATCTTGTTTATTATTATTTGTCTTTTGCCTAAATCATTATCTGCCATAACGTAGGTATTCAGCAAATATTGAGTAAATGGGCCTTGTGAATCAAATGAAACTTCTAAAATAGGACAGAATAGCCATTCTAGGGAAAGACAATGGCTTGAAAAACAAATGCAACCTAGAGAATCTTTCAATCATGGTCTATAGGTGATTTTATATAGTCTACCTGAAAATTTCAGTAAAATATGGGATACTTATAATATCATTGATACTGCAAATGATTGGGCTTGCCACTATTTTTATAATCCCTGGTCAGTTTGAAGCCAGTGAGCCTTCTCCTGGGTCCTTCAATTATCCCTGAGTACACAGAATAAAACTTGTGAAAGAGGACTTGGTTAGATCCCTAGAAATAAAATTTTATAAGGTATAAGACAAAGGTGTTGCTGAGATGTTCATAATGATTGGCTTATTTTTCAGGATTTCCATGAACAAAAAAGAAAGGCTGAAAATTATGAAAGATGAAAGTGAAATCAAGGGATAATTTATTAAGATCAATTAAAACATCTTTCTTTTTCTTTTTCTTAATAATTTATTGTCAAGTTAGCTAACCTACAGTGTAGTTTTGGCTTCAGGAGCAGATTTCCGTGATTCATCACTTATATAAAACCCAGTATTCATTCTAACAAGTGCCCTCCTCAATGCCCATCACTCATTTTCCCTGCCTCCCCAACCCCCCACCCTCATCAACCCTCAGTTTGTTCTCTGTATTTATGAGTCTCTTATGGTTTGCTTACCTCTGTTTGTAACTTATTTTTCTTTTCCTTCCTCTATGGTCTTCTGTTATGTTTTCACTCATATGTGGAACTTGAGAAACTTATCTTTCTCTGACTGATTTACTTCACTTAGCATAATACCCTCCAGTTCTATCCATGTGGTTGCAAATGGCAAGATTTCATTTTTTTTTCATCGCAGAGTAGTATCCATTATGTGTGGGTAATTATATATACATATATATGTGTATATATACATACACATATATGTATGTGTATGTATACACACACACACACACACACACACACCACAACTTTATCCATCTTTATCCATTCATGTTGATGGACATTTGGGCTCTTTTCATAATTCCATAATTTGGCTATTGTTGATAGTACTGCTATAAACATTGGGGTACATGTGACCCTATGAATCAGCATTCCTGTATCCTTTGGATAAATTCCTAGTAGTGCTATTGCTGGGTCATAAGGTAATTCTATTTTCATTTTCTTGAGGCACTTCCACACTGTTTTCCAGAGTGGCTGCACCAGTTTGCATTTCCACCAACAGTATAACAGAGTTCCCATTTCTCTACATCCTCACCAACATCTGTTTTTTTTTTCCTGAGTTGTTAATTTTAACCACTCTGACCAGTGTGAAGTGGTATCTCAATGTGGTTTTGATTTGCATTTCCCTGATGATGAGCGGTGTTGAGTATATTTTCATGTGTCTGTTAGCCTTCTGGATGTCTTCTTTGGAAAAGTGTCTATTCATGTCTTCTGCCCATTTCTTCACTGGATTGTATGTTTTTCAGGTGTTGAGTTTGGTAAGTTCTTTAGAGATATTGAATACTACCCCTTATCTGATATGTCATTTGAAAATGTCTTCTCCCATTCTGTTGGTTGCCTTTTAGTTTTATTGTTTCCTTTGCTGTGCAAAAGCTTTTTATCTTGATGAGGTCCCAATAGTTCATTTTTGCTTTTATTTCCCTTGCCTTCAGAGACATGTCAAGTAAGAAGTTGTGGCCAAGGTCAGAGAGGTTGTTGCCTGTTATCTGCTCTAGGATTTTGATGGTTTCCTGTCTCACATTTAGGTCTTTCATCCATTTTGAATTTATTTTTGTGTATGGTGTGAGAAAGTGGTCCAGGTTCATTCTTCTGCACCTTGCTCTCCAGTTCTCCCAGCACTATTTGCTATGGAGACTGTCTTTTTTTCCATTGGATACTCTTTCCTGCTTTGTCAAGATTAGTTGGCCATACATTTGTGGGACACTTTCTGGGTTCTCCATTCTATTCCATTTGTCTATGTATCTGTTTTTGTGCCAATACCATACTGTCTTGATTATTACAGCTTTGTAGTACAGGCTGAAGTCTGGGATTGTGATGCTTCCTGCTTTGGTTTTCTTTTTCAACATTACTTTGGCTATTCGGGGTATTTTGTGGTTCTATACAAATCTTAGGATTGTTTTTTCTAGCCTCAAGAAGAATGCTTGTGCAATTTTGATTGGGATTGCATTGAATGTGTAGATTGTGTTGGGTGGTATTGACATTTTAACAATATTTATTCTTCCAATCCATGAGCATGGAATTTTTTCCATTTCTTTGTGTCTTTTCAATTTCTTTCATAAGCTTTCTATAGTTTTAAGTGTACATATCTTTTACCTGTTTGATTAGGTTTATTCCTAGGTATTTTATGGTTCTTGGTGCAATTGTAAATGGGATCAATTGCTTGATACCTCTTTCTGTTGTTTCATTATTAATGTATAGAAATGCAATGATTTCTTTACATTGATTTTATATCCTGTGACTTTGCTGAATTCATTTATCAGTTCTAGCAGTTTTTTGGTGGAGTCATTCAGGTTTTTCATGCAGAGTATCATGTCATCTGCAAAAAGTGAAAGTTTGATTTCTTCTTTGCCCATTTGGATGCCTTTTATTTTATTTTTTTGTCTGATTGCTAAAGCTAGGACTTCCAACACTATGTTAAATAACAGTGGTGAGAGTGGACATCCCTGTTGTGTGCCTGGTCTCAGGGGAAAAAGCTCTCAGTTTTTCCCTATTGAGGATGATATTAGCTATGGGCCTTTCATATATGGCTTTTATGATAAGATATGTTCTTCTATCCCAACTTTCTTAAAGGTTTTTATCAAGAAAAGATGGTGTATTTTATCCAATGCTTTTTCTGCATCTATTGACAGGATCATATGGTACTAATCCTTTCTTTTATTAATGTGATGTATCACATTGATTTGCAAATAATGAATCAGCCCTGCATCCCAGGAATGAATCCCACTTGATCATAGTGAATAATTCTTTTAATATACTGCTGAATTTGTTTTGCTAGTATTTATTGAGAAGTTTTGCATCGATATTCATCAGGGATTTGGCCTGTAATTCTCCTTTTTAGCGGGGTCTTTGTCTGGTTTGGGAATCAAGGTAATGCTGCCTTCATAGAATAAGTCTGAAAGCTTTCCTTCCATTTTTGTCTTTTGGACTATCTTGAGAAGAATAGGTGTTCACTCTGCTTTAAATGTCTAATAGAATTCCCTTGTGAAGCCATCTGACCCAGGACTCTTATTTGTTGGGAGATTTTTGATAATGGATTCGTTTTCTTCACTGGTTCTGGGTCTCCTCAAAATTTCTATTTCTTCCCTTTTGAGTTTTGGTAGTGTGTGAGTGTCTAGGAATTTGTCCATTTCTTCCAGATTGTCCAGGTTGTTGGCATATAATTTTTCATAGTATTATCTAATAATTGTTTTTGTTTCTGTGGTGTTGATTGTGATCTCTCCTCTTTCATTCATGATTTTATCTATTTGGGCTCTCTTTTCTTTTTGAGAAGTCTGGCAAGGGGTTTATCAATTTTGTTTATTCTTTCAAAATACCAGCTTTTAGATTCATTGATCTATTCTACTGTGGGTTTGGGGGTTCTATATTGCTTATTTCTGCTCTAATCTTTGTTTCTCTTCTTCTGCTGGCTTTGGGCTTTCTTTGCTGCTGTGTTTCCAGTTCCTTTAGATGTGAGGATAGATTCTGTATTTGGGACGTTTCTTGCTTCTTCAGATAGTTCTGGACTGCAATGTATTTTTTTCTTAGGACTGCCTTTGCTGCATCCCAAAGGGTTTGGATGGTTGTGTTTTCATTTTCATTTGCTTCCAAATATTTTTTTTAATTTCTTATTTAATTTCCTGGTTGACCCATTCATTCTTTACTAAGATGTTCTTTAACCTCCATGTATTTGTAGACTTTCCAAATTTTTTCTTTTCGTTGTTTTCAAGTTTCAAATATGCATGGTATGATTGCAATCCTTTTATATTTGTTGAGGGCTGTTTTGTGACCCAGCATGTGATCTGTTTTGGGGAATGTTCCATGTGCACTTGAGAAGAATGTGTATTCTGCTGCTTTTGTATGAAAATTTCTAAATATATCTGTTAAGTCCATCTGGTCCAATATGTCATTCAGAGCCATTGTTTCCTTATTGATTTTCTGCCTAGATGATCTGTTCATTGTTGTAAGTGGAGTATTAAAGTCTCCTACAATCACAGTACTGTTATCTATACATTTATTTATGTTTGTGATTGGTTTATATATTTGGGTGTTCACATTGGGGGCATAAACATTTATAATTGTAAGCTCTTCTTGATGGATAGACCCCTTAATTATGATATAATGCCCTTCTTTGTCTCTTGTTACCATCTTTGTTTTAAAATCTAGTTTGTCTGATATAATTATGGCTACTTCAGCTTTCTTTTGACATCCAGTAGCATGACAGATAATTCTCCATCTCCTCACTTTCAATATGCAGGTGTCCTCAGGTCTAAAATGAGTCCCTTGTAGGTAGCATATAGATGGATCTTTTTTTTTTTTTTTTTTAATCCATTCTGATACCCTATGTCTCTTGATTGGGGCATTTAATCCATTTATATTCAGAGTGATTATTGAAACATGGATTTAGTGCCATTGTGTTATCTGTCGGTTCCGTGCTTGTGGTGATATCTCTGGATCTTTGTAGTCTGCTGCTTTCTATTCACAGAGTCCCCCTTAGGATCTCCCATAAGACTAGTTTTGTGGTCATGAGTTCCTTTAGCTTTTGTTTGTCTGGGAGGCCTTTATCTCTCCTTCTATTCTGAATGACAGCTGTGCTGGATAAAGGATTCTTAGCTGCATATATTTCCTATTCAGCACATTGAATATTTCCTGCTACTCCCTTCTGGCCTGCCAAGTTTCAGTGGACAGGTCTGTTGCTACCCTTATGTGTCTACCCTTGTAGGTTAAGGCCCGTTTGCCCCTAGCTGCTTTCAGAATTCTCTCTTTATCTTTGTATTTTGCCAGTTTTACTGTGATATGTCATGGTGTTTACCTGTTTATGTTGATTTTGAAGGAAGTTCTCTGTACTTTCTTGACTTGGATGTCTGTGTCCTTTCCCAGATTAGGGACGTTCTCAGCTATAATTTTTTCAAATAAACCTGCAGTGCTTTCTCTCTCTTCTTCTTCTGTAACTCCTAGAATATAGATATTATTTCATTTCATTGAATAACTTAGGTCTCTAATTCTCCCCTCATGGTCTAGTAATTTCCTTTCTCTCTTTTTCTGAGCTTCATCATTTTCCATAAGTTTATTTTCTATTTCACCTATTCTGACCTCTGCTTCTCCATCTTTGCTGTCACTGCATCTAGTTTATTTTACATCTCATTTACATCATTTCTTAATTCATCATGACTATTTCTTAGGTCCTTGACCTCTGCAGCAATAGATTCTCTGCTGTATTCTATGCTTTTTTCAGCTATTAGTCTTAGGACTACTGTTCTAAATTCTTGCTCAGATATATTATTTATATCTGTTTTGAGCAATCCTCTGGCTGTCATTTCTTCCTGGAATTTCTTTTGAGGAGAATCCTTCCATTTCATCATTTTGGCTCATTTTCTGTCCTTTACGTGTTTTAATAGCTTGTTTTGTTTCCTGCACCTACAAGTGCTACTATATTAAAAAGATGTCATACACTGTCCAGGGCCTGGCACTTCAGCAAGTGTTTTTTAGGTGTGTTGCATGCACTGTTTTTGCATCTTTAGTTAAAACTTTTTTTCAAAACCACATTTTGACAAACAGTTTGCTCAGATTTCTCCTCAATTACTGCTTGACAAGTAGGTATCTGCCAGTCTTCTCTTCCCTACCAGGCCTGAGTAGATAAAATCCCACAGAACTGCCAAAAATCCACTGAAGGAATTACAAACCTGACTGCTCTTTATTAATTGTCAGCATCAATGCTGCCCAGTCTATGTCATGAGATCATTCCTGGTTTAGTCTATTTAGGTTAGCAAGTGTCTCCATTTCTTCCTTTGAGATAGGAAGCAGACAGGATGTTCTAACTTAGTGTTCTGAATGGTTAAGCCTCATCAAAGGCTGATTTATGATGGTAAGGGGTGGCCACCAGAGAGTAAGGCTAAACACCAACATATTACAGCTTTCACAGAATTTTACTGAAAAAAATTTTAATAGTATTTTTTAAATGTTTATTTATTTTTGAGAGAAAGAGAATGCTAACAGGGGAGGGGAAGAGAGAGAGAGGAGAGAGAAAATCCCAAGCAGGCTCCACACTGCCAGCACAGTGTCCGACGTGGGGCTCGATCCCATAAACCATGAGATCATGACCAGAGCCTAAATCAAGAGTCAGAAGCTTAACCAACTGAGCTACCCAAGTACCCCAATAGTATTTTTTTATTAAGAAAGTAATGCATGCTGAATCATAAATATTAAACTATAGAAATGTAAGAGAAAAAATGTCACCCATAGTTCCAGCCCCTAGCATATTTTCTATTCCAACTTTTATGTGTACATGCTTTTAAATCTGCAAAATATCAGTGTGTAAACATAACAGTAATAAAAATGTTAATGATCACTTTCAATTCCTTGCTTTAGTAAATCTGTTATTGAACTAATTTTTTCTAGTCCTGATCTATATGCAAATGTTATTTTTATCATTTTCCATAGGAAGAAGAATCTTTGTTACTGTATAAACACAAGGATGAAACCAATAAATCCAGATTTATAATTCTTGTGCCTTGGAGAATCATCCTTAGACCTCCGATTTTAGTCTTTGACATGGGGAAAATATTTTTTCAATTTTCTTAAGGTAAATGGTTATTGGCAAGAAATTGATGTTTCCCAGATCTAAATATATTCAGTCTAATGGTTTTATAATAATGGGGTTTGCTCTTTGTCTTATAAAGTTTCTTATCTTCTCATTTCCCTTTCTTTAGTATCTTTTCTTTTCAAATTCTTATTTAAATTCCAGTTAGTTAACATACAGTGCAATATTGGTTTCAGGAGTAGAATTCAGTGATTCATCAATTTTAGTATCTTTTGGACATAAGCAAGCCTTCTTTTTCCTTCTGGAATTGATTTAAAATGAATTAAAATACGATATAAGCAAGGTTTGGATTTTTCTTTGTATTTAATAAATTTCATTTATGCATCTTGCCAAAATTCTTTGTTACTTTTAATTTAGAAAAAGTAATGAAATTTACGCCTTCTAAAATTGGTGTTTCATTTCTAAGGCATTGTCAAATGTCTATATTTGACAGAGTATAAATTCAAAGTATTTTTTCCTCAGAAATAATTATTTTAAAATGTTATAACTGCATGTTAGTTAATGGTGGGGATTGGAATTAATAAATAACAACAACTTAAAGAACTCAACATACCAGACAAAAAATCCTTAGAGAAGCAGGACTGACATTTTTCATATGTTTAGAATTTAGTGTTTATAAAATTAGAAATTTCTTTAAAATGAAATAAAAATGCATTTTAAATCTTCTACATCTGGTTTTGCTGGAGAAGTTGGTATCACTAACAGTTTAGTTTTGAAAAGCCATAAAATCTGGATAAAAAATGTTTTCAAGACATCTAATTAAAAGCATTGGAGAATAATGAGGATAGTTAGGAGTTGAGGAGCCATGATTCCAGGGAGAAAGCAAAGCTGTATTTTTTTCCTGGAGGAATTTGTATGCATAGATACTGAGAAGTAACTAACTACATATTGCTCAAGAAAGTATCAGATAAGGGAGACAAACAATAAAGTGGAGTTCATGGCTAATGACAACCAGAACCTAAGAAACCATACCAGTGTCTTACAGGCAAAACTGTAGAGAGGTGAGACTGACGTTATTGCATTTCCCCCCCTTGAAGCAATGGCCAATTCCTTAGCTGTACATGTGCCAGACAAGAATCCAGAAATCAAAAAGAAATGAGTTGCTGAGACTTTATGCATTGGAGAAAATGTATAAGGCAAAAACACCTCTTAGATGTGAGGGCAATCTGGCTGCAACATCTGTCACCCTATTGATCATCAGGGTTGATCTGGCTGATCAGGCTGGGTAGGCAGGTGTTCCCTTTCTCTCTCACTGCTCCATGTGCATCCCTCCAGAAGCTGTGTACTTGGTCAAAGAGGATGGCCTTCTCTGATAAAGAAGGACCTTTCTTTGGTTAAAGATGTACAAGTAACTGCACTCCCCTGCTAGAATCTCCAAACAAGCTCTTGGGGTCCATTTGTAGGAGAATATAGGGTAGTCAAGCTTCCAAGACTCCAGACACATCCAAATGAGGCACTGCAGGTGGCATTCTGCCTTTCTTTAAAAATGGGGGGGGGGAATCTTTTTTCTGTCCATTCACAGAATACTCTAGCCACCCAAATTGTGGGGTTGTTCCTCTCCTATACACAAACACACACCAAGCAATTTTTCCATTTTCTGGTGGACACACATTTGGTGTCCTACAAAGTTAATTTAATCTGATACTATCTACCCGGAGATAACTACCTGGAGATAACATCAGATCCTACAGGTTAAGGGCTCAGTTCCACAAGACTGCCTCCCCACTTAAAGTGTCAGTCACAGGTCCAGTTAGTCACCTGAGCTTCAACCAGCCAGGTATAAATCAGAGGTTTCCATTACCCTGGGGTTTGATTCTATGCTAAAATAACTCACAGAACTAAGGAAAACAGTTTGCTTACTAGGTTGTTGGTTTATTATAAAAGGATAATACCCAGGAACAGCCTGATGGAAAAGATGCATAGGGCAAGGTAGTAGAAAGAGGGACAGAACTTGCATGCCCTCTCTAGGTGAGTTACCCTCTCAGAACTTCCATATGCTCACCAACTGAGGAGCTCTGTTAACCTTGTGGTTCAGGACTCTCATGGAGGCTTCAATACATAGACATGATTGATTAAAATTGGTCATTAGTGACTATGTCAAACTCCAGCCCTTCTCACCCCTTGAATGGTCCAACTCTCTAATCAAATGGTTGGTACCCCTGGCAACTATTCCTCATTTTTATCTTTAGGGGCTTTACAAAAGTTATCTCATTAATATAAAGCAAGGTATAGTTGAAAGAGGCTTGTTATGAATAAAAAGACACCTTTATCATTCTTATCACTTAAGAAATTCTAAGGGTTTTAAGGGCTCTGTGCTAGGAATTAGGATAAAGACCAAGTTTATAATTTATATGATAAATCACAATATCTCAAAACTGAAGTTCAGCACTCACAAACAATCTAGGCATTCCCTTGAGAATCCTAAGAATACAGGGTAAGGACAAACCAGAAATAGATCAGACTTGATTGGATCAAAGCGATCTGCTTATGTTCTGTCTTCTAGAAAATAAAATTTCTAGAAGAAGATAACCATAATTTGGAGTATCCTTAATTTTTTTTATACATAATAACTGCCATTCCATACACACACAAAAATTACCAACCATGCTAAGAAACAGAACTAAATGACTGGAAAACTAGAGAGACAACAGACAACAGAAACAGACCCACAAGTATTCCAGATATCATTATGAGACAAAACTTTAAAATAACTATGACTAGTATATTCAGGAAGACAGATGAAAAGAAGATAAATTAGAATTTAAGTAAAATTTCAAAACTAAAAAAAAATTAAGTTTAATCTACTATTAAAGGGTTTAATTTAATAGAACAGCAGAGGAGAGGATTGGTGAATAGGAAGATACAACAGTACAAAATATCTAGGCTGAAGCTTAGAAAGCAAAAAAACATAGAAAATGCAGAAAAGTATAAAAGTGAAAAAATCTAACATATATGTAATTGGATTTAAAAAAGGAAAAAAGAGTGAGAATGGGTCATAAATCTCATTTAAAGAGATTTTAACTAAGAATTTTCTAAAATGACACACACACACAAAAGTCCTAGGTTGAGGCAGCTATTCAAACCCCAGGTAACATTTAGAAGATGAAGAAGGGGGTACCTGGATGGCTCAGCTGGTTAAGCATCCAACTTCGTCTCAGGTCATGATCTCACGGTCCGTGGGTTTGAGCCCTGTGTTGGGTTCTGTGGGGACAGTTCAGATCCTGGAGCCTGATTCAGATTCTTTGTCTCCCTCTCTTTCTGCCCCTTCCCCTGCTCATGCTTGCTCACTCTCTCTCACTCTCAAAAATAAATAAACATGAAAAAAAAATAGAAGATGAAGAAAAAGGAAGAAAGGGGGAGGGAAAAGGAGAGGGAGGGGAACAAAAAAATTGCTGCTGCCACATTCAGGTACATCATAGAAAAACTGCTGGAAAAATAAGACATCTTAAAATATTAAGGGATTTTAAAAAGACAATAAAACTGAGAGCTAATTTTATACAAAAACACTGGAAGCCTGAAGATAAAGCACTAATATGTTTAAATGTTGAAAGATAGTAACTGCCAATTCCAAATTCCATTTCCAGTTAACATATCCTTTAAAACTGAGGATGAATCATTATCTCTGAGGCAAATTTAAACTGAATTTATTGCCTAAGATGCTCATTTACTAAAGAGAAGTTTGGTTTTTTATTTTATATAGAGAAAGAGCATGAGTAGGGGAGAGTGGCAGAGGGAAGGGGGGGAAGGAGAAGGAGGGGGGAAGGAGAGAGAGAGGGAGAGTGAGAGGGAAGGAGAGAGAGAGAGGAGGAGAGGGAGAGGGAAGGAAAGAGAGAGGGGGGAAGAAGGAGAGGGAGAGGGAGAGGGAGAGAGAGAGAATCTTATGTAGGCTCCACATAGTGCAGAGCCCGAAATAGACTCGATCCCATGGCCCTGAGATCATGACCTGAGCTGAAATCAAGAGTCATACACTCAGCCCACTGAGCCACCTAGGTACCCCTCTAAAGAAACTTATTTAGGCAGAAGAAAAATATTCCTAAATGGAAGACTGTTAATGCAGGAAGGAATAAAGAGCACCCACAGGAGAAAACAAACAAATACAGTTGACCCTTGGATAATGGGTAGTTAAGAACATCGATGCAGTCAAAAATCCACATGCAACATTTGACTTCCCAAAACTTAACTAATAATCTATTTTTTACCAGAAAATTTCCCAATAACATAAACAGCCAATTAGCACATATTTGGCATGTTGTATTGTATTACATACTGTATTATTACAATAAAGTAAGCTAGAGAAATATTCAAGAAAATCAAAAGAAAGAGAAAATACACATACAGTATTAGACTGTATTTATCAAAAATAAATGTGAGTGGACCCGTGTAGTTCAAACCCATGTTGTTCAAGGGTCAGCTATAAACTCAGACTGATAATAAAATAGATACAATACAAAATACAATGTAAATACAACAAAAATGCTGAGTTTGTTAATGAGTTAAATATTATAAGACTCTTGCATTACTCAGAAAGTAGTAAAGTACTAGCTAGATACAAACTAGTCAGGATGCATGTTATCTCCAGGGTAACTGCCTAAAATTATTTAAAAGAAAGAACATATTACCGTCAACCCAATAGAAAAGAAAATGGAATAAAAAATACTTGATTAAGAGGAAGGAACAAAAGAGGAACAAAGCAAAAAAGGCAAATATAAAACACATAGAAATATCATAGATTTAAATGGCAAATATATTAGTAGTTACATTAACTAGCAGTAACCTTAATTTTCTGAGAGGCAAGGATTGCAGGCTGAGATTATAAACATAAGACAAAAGAAACAAAGAAAAACAGTAACGATTTTCTATTTTGAAAGGAATTACTTTAAATGTAAGAACATAGAAACGTAGAAATTAAAAATATATTAAAAATCATATGCAAACACTAACTTAAATATGTTTGGCATGATGAATATAAAATAGACCTTAAGAAATATTACTAGGGTTAGAGATGAGATACAATGATAAAAGGCTCATTTCAAGGGAAATATAACAATCCTCAATTTGGGTAGATCTAATAACAAAGCCTTTGTGTAACTAACATAAGTACAAGTAGAAATAGATAAAGCCATAATCCTATTGGGATATTTCCTATACCTGTCTCAATAAGTAACAGAATAAGCAGACCTTATTGACCTATATGGAATACTACTGCCATCAACTGCAGAATACATTTTCTCTTTAGCTACACATGAAAGGCTGACCAAAGCGGACCATATGCTGTGCCACAAAGCAACTGTCAACAACTTTCAAAAAGTTGTAATAATGTAGAGTATATTCTCTGACCATAATATTGAGTTAGAAATAAATATCAAAAGTAAACATAAGGACTTCCAGTTTTCTGGTCCAACATGTAAAGAGCCTGGAAATTATCACTCCCAGCCTGATAACAAGGAAAACCTGAATAAACTGAAAATCAACAACTCTTCCTAGATCCATCAGAGAATTGAAGTCATGGGAAAACTTTTCTAAAAATGGGAGACAGGAGAATAGAGAGAATCACAGCTTATTAGAAGACGACACTACTGGAACCAGAGAGAGTAAATCACTAACAGGGCAAATGGCTAATTGTTGAAGACTATGCGAACAAGCTTCAGAAATTAACATTACTGGGGCCCCAGCATAACAGAGAGCCCCCTGTGAATTTTGTGAGGTTTATCTCCAAGACCCCTACCAAGTTATCAGGGTGAAGATAAGAAGTACAAGGGGATTTTTCTCTTAGGACACCAGAAGGTCTAACCATGTAGGAATAGATTAATAAACCATATTTCATTACAATTAAGATTTTTTTAATGTTTACTATAAAAACATTGACTTGTGGGACATCTGGCTACAATGACATGAATCCTCTTTGTGGAGTGAATCCTCTCTACAAAACCAAAGTATAGAATATACTAAATTTTACCCCTCCAATTTTTGTCTCTGGAAATTAAAACAAATCTGAAACTAAGTTGTAGTGTTTGAACAAATTCACTAAATATTTCAAATCATAAACTTACAGTGGATGAATTTAATGGCATGTAAATTATACCTCAAGAAAAAAATTTTTAAGACCTATTAAGAGAACAAAAAGGGAAGTCACGATCTGGGATAAGTTATTTGAAATACATGTATAAGACAAGGACTCCTACTCATATAATATAAAGAACTTCTATAACTAAGAGAAGTAAACTTTAATATAAACAAAAGAGAAAAACAGATACCTCATAAGTGAGGGTATCTAAATAGCCAAAAGCACATGAAAAATGGTCATCATTAATTCTCAGAAAGCTAAAAAATAGAACTACAAATGAAAATAAGCAAAAACCTAAATTACCAGATTTTAACAAGAATGTCAAACAAACGGACCTCTCATTGAGTTTGCCTATAGGAATATAAATTGACATAAGCCTTTTAGAAAACTGATTTGCAAGATCTCCCTAAGCTAAGAATAGACCTGCTCTACTATTCATCATGTTCATGCTAGTAATCCACACAACATAAATGTGTATGTATGTACACCAAAATACATGTAAATGAAAGTTCAACAGTAATATTCATAGTAGCTCTGAACTGGAAATAACCTTACCAATAAGAGAATGGGTAAATTATTGTAAATTCTTACAATAGAGTACTATAAAGAAGGGGAGAAGAGAGGACTATTTTTCCTCATAACAATATGGATAAATAATGCAGACATAACTTTTAACGAAGTAATACAGATAAAAATGCATACATACTATATGATTCCCTTTATAGAAAATTTAAGAAGATAAGATAAACTAACACTTGATGAAAAGGATAAGTGCAGGGATGGACATGAGGATAGAGTCTAGAATTTATGCAATGTTCTATGTATCTTGAACTTACATTTAAGATGTATGTACTTTGCCATATTTATGTCATATTTTAATAACAACAGACAGTAGTTCAAATGGCAACATAGGAAGACCCAGGACTTACCTCTCCACAGACACATCAAATTTACATTTATTTATAGAGGAGCTCCCCCTGAAGAAGAACTGAGGTTTGACTGAACAGCTTCTGCACAGCAAAAGATACACCAGAGAGAGAACAGCAAGAGAGATGGAGACATGGTAACAAAGGTAACCACCACTCCTGATGCTACAAATTGCAGTAGGGAGGAATAGTACTGAGGGATGGTGAGAAGATTCATCTGCTCTGAGGCACACAAAAAAGCCACAGTTTAAAAGAATATAGAATATATAAGATCCAGCACTAGAACTCTTTGAAACAGCAGGGGAGCTGCTAGAACTGTCTCCAGTGGAAGGGGCTGGTGAGCACCATGGTTTACACTCCTTCTCAACCTCGATAGCGCAAACAAGAGCATGATTTAGATGCTGTAGCTGGCCTACCACCTCAGTAAGCCCCAAAACCCTAGTCTACAGAAGCCCAAAATAATCTGGGGCATAGAAAATAAAGCCACAGTTTAAAAGAGGAACTAGGATATAACCCACTTTAGCTTTAAGTGTCCTATTAGGACACCCTTTGTGTGGAGAGCAGTGAGACCACCCTAGCCTATGCCCACTTCAGTTTAAGCTATCCTGCCACAGCACTCCCCATGCAGATAGCCCCAGGGCTGCCTTGGCCCAAACCCAATGCAGCTCTGGCCATCCCACCAGAGCAACCCCAGCACAGAGTTCCCTAAGATCCCCAGCCCACACCAGTTACAGCTCCAGCCAGCCAAAGTCACCAGGCACACACAGTCTACACAGAGGATTACCATATATAATACCATTCCTTCAAGTTTAGGAAAAGTAGCTGTTCTACCTAATTCATAGAAACAAGCACTGAAAGTTAAGCAAAACGAGGAGACAGAAATATGCTCCAGATGAAAGAACAAGATGAAACCTCAGAAAAAGAACTAGATGAAATGGAGGTAACCAATCAACCTGATAAAGAGTGCAAAGTAATGGTCCTGAAGATGTTCACTGGACTGGAGAAAAGAGAGGATGAACTTAGTGAAAACTTCAACAAAGAGAAAATTTTTAAAAGAACCAATTAGAGTTGAAAAACACAATAACTGAAATTGAAAAATACACTAAAGGGAATCAACAATAGTTAGAGGATGCAGAAAATCAGATCAGCAGTCTGAAAGATGGGGTAATGGAGAGCAAGCACTCAAGCTAAACAGCAAAAAGAAAAAAAATGATAAAATGAAATGAGAATACAATAAAGGTTCTCTGGGACAACATCAAGTAAACACACATTTTGCATTATATAGAGGAAGAAATAAAAGAAAGGGGCAGAAAATTTTGTAGAAATAGCAGAAAGCTTCCCTAACCTGTGGAAGGATATAGACATCCAGGTTGAGGAAGCACAGTTCCAAACAAGATGAACCCAAGGAGGCCCACACCAAAACACATAATAATTAAAATTTTAAAGATTAAAGATAAAGAGAGGATTTTAAAAGCATCAAGAGATAAGCAATTGGTTACATAAAAGGGAAACCCCTTGGGCTATATGTTGATTTTTCAGAAGAAAATTTGAAGGCCAGAAGAGCTTGGCAAGATACATTCCAAGTGCTTAAAGAAAAACAACCTGCAACCAGGATACTGTATCTGACAACATTATCATTCAGAATTGAAGGAGAAACAAAGAGTTTCCCAGACTAACAAAAGTTAAAGGAGTTCATCACCAAGAAACAAACCTTACAAGGAATATTAATGGGACTTCTTTAAGTGGAAAAGGCAATAATTAAAAGAAAACTATGAGTAAAATGATATAAAATATGACAACATATATGTAAAAGGTGGAGTGGGGGAGTAAAAAAAGAATTTCTTGTATAATATATTTGAACTTAAGTGACCCTCAACTTAGTATAGACTGCCATATACTTAGGATGTTATATATGAAGCTGAAGATAACTACAAACCCAAAATCTATAATAGATACACAAAAAATAAAGAGAAAGAAAGCCAAGCATAACACTAAAGAAAGCCATCAATCACAAGAATAGTGAGGAAGAGTAGAAGAGACATTCAAAAACAAGCAGAAAGCAATTAACAAAATGGCAAAAAATATATACCCATCAATAATTACTTTCAATGTAAAAGGACTAAATCAAAAGACATTATGTGGTGGAATGTTTTATTTTTTTAAAGGATCCACCTATATGCTGCCTATAAGACACTCACTTCAGATTTAAAGTCATATATAGACTGAAAGTGAAAGAATGGAAAAACATATTCCATACAAATGGAAGTGAAAAAAGAAAAAAGAAGCTGGGATGGCAATACTTATATAAGACAAATTGACTTCGTTTTTAAAAAAAGACTCTAGGGGCTCCTGGGTGGCTCAGTTGGTTAAGCGTCCGACTTCAGCTCAGGTTATGATCTCACAGTTTATGGGTTCGAGCTCCATGTTGGGTTCTGTGCTGACAGCTCAGAGCCTGTAGCCTGCTTTGGATTCTGTGTCTCACTCTCTCTCTGCCTCTCCCCTGCTCACGCTCTGTCTCTGTCTCAAAAATAAATAAAACATTAAAAAATTTTTTTTAAATAAAAAAAGAGTCTAAAAAGAAACAAAGAAGAGTATTATATAACGATAAAGGGACCAATCCAACAAGAGGATATAGCCGTTGTAAATATCTATGTACCCAACATTGGGGTACTGTAATACATAAAACGAATATTAACAGACATGAAGGGAAAATTGATAGTAAAACAATAATAGTAGAGGACTTTAACACCTCACTTTTACATCAGTGGATAGATCATCTAGGCAGAAAATCAATAAGAAAACCAGTTTCTTTGAATGACACCTTAGACCAAATGGACCTAACAAATGTATACAGAAGATTCCATCCCCAAACTGCGGAATACACATTATTTTCAAATGCATGTGAAACATTCTCCAGGACAGATTACATGTTGGGCTACAAAACAAATCGTAATAAATTTAAGAACACTGAAATCATATCGAGCATCTTTTCTGACCACAATGATACGAAACCAGAAATCAACTACAAGGAAAAATACTGGAAAAACACTAACGTGTAAAGGCCAAACATACCACTAAACAACAAGTTGATCAATGAAGTCATCAAAATAAATACACAAAGTAAAAAAATATACGAAGAAAATGAAGATGGAAACACAATGGCAAAAAATCTTTGGGATGCAACAAAAGCAGTTCTAACAAGGAAATTTATAGTGATACATGCCTACCTCAAGAAATAAGAAAAATCTCAAATGAAGAATCTAATGTTACACCTAAAGGAACTTGAAAAAGAAGAACATAGGCTCGTGGCTCAGTTAAATGTCCAACTCTTGGTTTCAGCTCAGGTCATGATCTCTCAGTTTTCTGAGTTTGAGCCTGCATTGGGCTCCGTGCTGACAGTGCAGAGTCTGCTTGGGATTCTCTGTCTTCCTCTCTCTCTGCCTCCCCCCCCCCCCCCCACCCTGTCTCAGTCTCTCTCAAAATAAATAAATAAACTGAAAAAAAAATAAGAAGAACAAAGCCCAGAGTTAGTAGAATAAAGGAAATAATACAGACCGGAATATAAATAAATAAAATATAGACTAACAGTAGAAAAAGTAGTGAAACCAGGAGCTGGTTATTTGAGAAGATAAAAAAAATTGATGAACTGAGGGGGGGGGGGAAATAATAAAATCAGAAATGAAAGAGGAGTAGTAACCATCAATACTACAGAAATACAAAGGATTATAAGAGATTACTATGAAAAATTATATGCCAACAAATCGGACAACTGAAAAGAAATGGATAAAGTCCTAGAAACATACTATTTTCCCAAACTGACTCATAAAGAAATAGAAAATCTGAACAGACTGATTACTAGTAACAAAATCAAATCAGGAATCAAAAAAGCAACAAACAAAAGTCCAGGACCAGATGGAATCATAGGTGAGTTACAAAAAGTTAATACATATTTTTCTCAAACTGCCCAAAAATAGAAAAAGAAAGCCTCCAAATACATTCTACAAGACCAGCATTACACTGATTCCAAAAACAAAGACATTACAAAACCAAACAAAACTAAAAAAAAAAAAAAAAACTCTAGGCCAATATCCCCGTTGAACATAGATGCAAAATTCTGCACAAAATATTAGCAAACTGAATTCAACAATACATTAAAAGGAAAATTCACAATCAAGTGTGATTTATTCTAGAGATCAAAGGATAGTTCAATGTGTGCGAATCAATTAATGTGATACACCACATTAACAAAATGAAAGGTAAAAATCATAATCATCTCAATAGATTCAAAAAAAGCATTTGATAAAATTTAACATTGCTTCATAAAAAATATAATGGGTTTAGAGGAAACATACCCCAACAAAATAAAGACAAACCCACAGCTAATATCATACTCAGTGGTTAAAAACAGCTTTTCCTCTAAGATAAAAAATACAAGGAGGTCCACTCTCACTACTTTTATTCAACATGGTACTGGAAGTCATAGTGACAGCAATCGGACAAGACAAAGGCATCTTAATTGGTAAGGAATATGTAACACTGTTATTATTTGCAGATGACATGATACTATACATAAATAAAAAAGCCTAAAGACTCTGCCAAAAAAACTTAGAAATAATAATTCAGTAAATTTGCAAGATACAAAATTAATATACAGTAATGTGTTTTGTTTATATACACCAATAATAAAGTAACAGAAAGAAGTTTTTAAAAATCCCACTTTATAATTACACAAGAACAAAATTCTTAGGATAAACTTAATGAAGGAGGTGAAAGACTACTCTGAAAACTGTAAAACATTGATGAAAGAAACCGAAGAGGACACAAACAAATGGAAAGATTGTCTATGCTCATAGACTGGAAGAATTAATATTGTTAAAATGTCCATACTGCTAAAAGCAATCTGCAGATTCAATGAATTCCCTAGCAAAATACAAATAGTATTTTTCACATATTTAGAACAAATAACTACTAAAATTTGTATGGAAGAGCACCTGGGTGACTCAGTCGGTTGAGTGTCCAACTTCAGTCCATGCCATGACTTCAAAGCTTGTGAGTTCCACACTGGGTTCCATGCTGACAGCTCAGAGCCTGGAGTCTGCTTTGGATTCTGCATCTCCCTCTCTCTCCCTGCCCTTCCCCACTTGTGCTTTCTCTCACAAAAATAAATAAACATTAAAAAAAATAAAAAATAAAATTTGCATGGAACCTTTAAAAAAAACTCAAATAACCAAAGCAATCTTGAGAAAGAAGAACAAAGCTGGAGATATCACAATCCCAGATTTCAAGATATACTACAATGCTATAATAAAACAGTGTGTATGGTACTGGCATTAGAACAGACACATAGATAAATGGAACAAAATAGAGATCCTAGAAATAAATGCATGCTTATATGGTCAATCTACAACAAAGGAGGCAAGAACATACAGTGAATTTATAGTTAAAAACTTTCCCACCAAGAGAAGTCCAGGTCCAGATGATTTCACTTGGGAATTTTACCAAACATTTAAGAAATGATACCATTTGTTGGGGCGCCTGGGTGGCGCAGTCGGTTAAGCGTCCGACTTCAGCCAGGTCACGATCTCGTGGTCCACGAGTTCGAGCCCCGCGTCGGGCTCTGGGCTGATGGCTCAGAGCCTGGAGCCTGTTTCCGATTCTGTGTCTCCCTCTCTCTCTGCCCCTCCCCCGTTCATGCTCTGTCTCTCTCTGTCCCGAAAATAAATAAACGTTGAAAAAAAAAATTATAAAGAAAAAAAAAAGTTTTAAAGAAATGGTACCATTTGTACACAATAGCTTCCGTAAAACTGAAGAGGAATGAGTCCTTCTGAACTTTTCCCGTAAGGCAAGAATTACTTTGATACTAAAGTCAGATGAAGACACTCCAAGAAATTATAGACAAATATCCCTTAATGCAAAAGTCTTAACATTTTAAGAAATTTAATGCAACAGTATATAAAAAGGATAATGTATCATGATCAAGTGGGGTTTATTATAGGAATGCAATGTTGAGTTAGCATTTTAAAAATCAGTGTAATTCATCTTAATAGCAGACAAGAAGAAAAGTCATTATCACCTTAATGCACAAAAAGCATTTGACAAAAGCCGACATCCATTCCTTATTAAAAAAAAACTCAACTAGGAATAGAAAGAGACATACTCAATTTGATAAAGACCATCCGTTAAAAAACAAACAAACAAACAAACAAACACCTATAGCTGACACTGTTTGAAAGACTAAATGTTTTCCCACTATGCTCAGGAGAAAGGTAAAGATATCTGCAGTCACACCTATTCAACATTGTATTGGATGTTCTAGCAGTGAAATAAGGTAAGAAAAAAAGAAAGGCATTCAATTTGGAAAAGAAGTAAAATTTTCTTTATATACAAATGACATTTTCCATTTTTTTTTTTTTGATAGAGAGAAAGAGCGTGAGCAAAGAAGGGGCGGGGGGGGGGGGGGTGGAGAAGCAGAATCTGAAGCAGACTTCAGGCTCTGAGCTGTCAGCACAGAGCCCAACACGGAGCTCAAACCCACGAAACGTGAGATCATGACCTGAGCTTCAGTGGAATCCTTACCCAGCTGAGCCACCCAGGCGCCCTGACATTTTCAGTATAGAAAATCTGAAGGAATCTACAAATATACGAATCTAGGAGTTTAAAAAGGTTGCAGAATGTAAAGTAAATAAACAAAGATTCATTATATTTCTATGCAATAGCAATGAACAATTACAAGTCAAATTTAAAAAGCAGTATCTTTATAATAAAATCAAAATATATTAAATACTTAGGAGTAAATCTGACAAAAGATGTGCAAGATCTTTACACTAAAAGCTACAGACACTGCTGAGAGAACCTAAGAACACCTAAAAATATGAAGAGAAATACCATCTTCATGGATTGGAACACTCCATATTGTTAAGATACCACTTTTTTCCAAATTAATCTATAAACTCAACACAATCTTGACTGAATTTCCAAATAAAGTTTACAATCAGCTTGTAAATTTCTACCAAAAAAAAAAAAGCCTTTGAGAATTTTAAAGGATTTAAAATAGCCAAAACAACATTGAAAAAAGAAGAACAAAGATGGAGAACCTCCACCACCTGAACTCTACACTAATTTTAAAGCTATAGTAATCAAGACAGAGAAGCATCAGTCAAGACAGAAAAATATTTCAGTGGGAAAATAATAGAGTACAGAAATAAACCCATACATATAGGACAACTGTTTTTTGACAAAAATTCAATTCAGTAGACAAAGGATAGTATTTTCAACAAACGGTATTGAAACAAATATCCATATTAAAAATAAACTTTGATCCATACCTTATGCCTGGATTATAGAGCTCAATATAAAATATAAAACTGTAAAAATTTGAGAAGAAAATATAAAAGAAAACTTTTGTGCCCTTGGGTTAGACAAAGTTTTCTTAGATGGAATGACAAAAGCACAATCCACAAAAGGAGAAATTAATTGGACTTCAATGGAAAGAAAGATGCTCTTTGAAAGATGATGTTAAGAATAAAAAGGTAAGCCATAGATAGGAAATTATATATATATATATATATATATATATATATTTATATATATATATATATATATATATATATATGCACAGACCTCATTATGTATGTTTTGAGAGAGAGAGAACATGCAAGCAGGGGAGAGGCAGAGAGAGAGAGAGAGAGAGAGAGAGAGAGAGAGAGAGAGAATCTCAACCAGGCTCCACATGCCTCACAAGCCTGACATGGGGCTTGATCCTATAACCCTGGGATCATAACCTGAGCCAAAATCAAGAGTTGGATGCTCAACCAACTGAGCCACCCAGGTGCCCCACAAGAAAATATTTTTAAGTCACATAAATTACATTTATCCGGTATGTATAGTGAACCCTCAAAACGCAATAGGAAAAGAGCTCCACAAAAAGGGCAAAAAAATTAGAACAGATCATACACACACAGACACATTCCATGTAAATATATGAAAAGATGCTCATTAGTCATTAGGGAAATGGTAGTAAAACCACTAGGAGATTCCAGTATACATTTATTAGAGTGTCTAAAATTTAAAATATTGAGCATATCAAATATTGACATGTGTGGAGTATATGAAACTCTCATATACTTCTTTTCAGAATATAAAATGCCACTTTGGAAAACACTTTGGAATTTTCTTATAAAGTTAAACACACACCTTCTATATGACCCAGCATATTTATCCAAGAGAAATGAAGACTTATGGCCATATGAAGGCTTATACGTAAAATTCATAGAAACTTTGTTTGGGTTTTCCAGCTTAGAGGTAATACAAACACACCTGTCTGAGCTGTTTTTACTCACAACACCAATAATGTTGTTGTTGTTGTTTTTTTCCCCCCACATCAACGAGTTTGCCAACCCTCTGGATACCAACTGGGTATCCTACAATTTGGTTCAATTCTGAAACTATCTAGAGTTAGCACAGACTTCACAGGTTAGGGCTCAGGCTCACAAGACTTCTCAAACTTCAGATTCCAATCACAAGTCCCTGTTACTATTTCTGACTGACTATACCAAAGGAGTTCTCATGTCCATCTCCTCACGGTTGATAATTAGCTAGAATTGCTCACAGAACTGGGAAAAGCACTTTACTTACTATTATCAGTTTATTATAAACAACTCAAAAACAGCTACATGGAAGAGATGAATAGGGCAAGGTATGAGGGAAGGGACATGAAGCTTCCATGACTTTTCTGGGTATATAACCTTTCAAAGATCTTGATGTGCTTACCAACTTGGAAGCTTTCTGAACTTCATCATTTAGGAGGTTTTATGGAGGTTCCCTTACACAGGCATGATTGATTTGGTGATTGGTAATTAGTTCAATCTCTAGTCCCTCTCCATTCCCTGGAGATAGGAGTGGGTGGGGCTGAATGTTCCAAAATGCCTTGGTCTCTCTGGTGACCAGCTCCCATTTAAGGACCTTTTAGCCAAGAGTCATCTCATTAACATCCCAAAGATACTTATCCCTCAGAATTCCAAGGATTTTAGGGTTTCTGTGTCAAGAACCAGGGACAAAAACCAAATATATATTTCTTCCTATATCACAACCCCTCACCAGATAAATGGGTAAATAACAAAAAGTACAAACATTAAATACATGCAACAATTTGGATGAATCTCAAAATAATTATTGAAAGAAGGCAGACTAATAAAGGACTATACCTTATATGATTCCATTTGCACAAAATTCTAGAAAAGGCAAACTTATCTATACTGATAGCAGATCAGTGGTTACCTGGAAGCGGGGAGTGACAGGAAGGAGTTACTACAGTGAAGCACAAAGAAATATTTTGGGGGTGGCAGATAAGTTCATTACCTTGACTGTAGTGATAGTTTCACAAATACACAAATATATCAATATTCATCAAATTGTATGCTTTAAATATGTACAGCTGGTTGCCAATTATATCTCAAACTGTGTTTTTCTTAAGTGAGCACTAAATTTCACATAGAAGTATGGTCATTACATTCAAAAGAGATTGCATTTGTCAACTGGAGTAAAGACACTAAAATAAGGTCTTACCTGACACCACCACCCAGGTGGGCGACTCTTGGCTCCTCCAGGTTTCTACTCATCCTATCCCAGGTAGCTTTGAGTTTGGATATTTCTCTACATTCCATTCTGATGATACCTGTAGAATGTTCCTGGATAGGGCAATCACCTTATTTCTACCTACCACTTTGGAAATTTTGCTGCCACTTAAAAAAATCTAATATATCCTTGGAAGCCAGTGGGAGAGGAGCAATGGAAACCAGAGAGGAGAGGGTAATGCAACATAGAATGACTTTTGCTGTAAGATGCACAATGTCCACTAGCTACACAACCTTGGGCAAACCACTTTACCTCTCTGAGCCACAATTTTTTCATTTTAAAAATGTTTAACAATTCCTACCTGGCAGTGTTGTCTTGAAGGTATATATAAAAGAATGAAACAATACCTGGCTGAAGGAGGAACTCAAAGAAGGCTTCTCTCCTTTCTGCTGTTACTTGGACCTGCCTCCTTAAATCAGTGATTCTGCGTATTCCCGTCATCATCATCACGCATTCAGGACCAGCTTAAGCCGCAGGTATAAACTATAAATGAGGGTCTAAGCTAGTAGTTCTCAAGCATGGCTATGCATTAGAATCACCTGGGGAGATAAAACCCTGATGCCTGGGTTCCACTCCTAGAGGCTTTGATGAGAGTCTGTGGAACAGCTGAGCACTGGGATTTTATTTTATTTTTTTAATGTTAATTTATTTTTGAGAGAGAGACAGAGAGTTTGAGTGGGGGAGAGGCAGAGAGAGAGAGGGAGACACAGAATCAGAAGCAGGCTCCAGGCTCTGAGCTGTCAGCACAGCTGACAGGGGCCCAAACTCATGAGACGAAGAGGTCATGACCTTAGCCGAAGTCAGATGCTTAACCGACTGAGCCACCCAGGTGCCCTTGAGCACTGGTATTTTGAAAACTTCCCAAGAGATGTTAATATGGGGTCAAGGCTTCTCTAATGCTGCTCAGATTTTAAATGTTTATTTTCAGAGACAGAGAGAAAGGGGGAGAGAGAGAGAGAAGGAAAGAAAGGGTGCACACGAGTCAGGGAGGGGCAGAGAGTGAGGGAGGGATGGGGGCACATGAGTGGGGGAGGGCTGAGAGAGAGGGAGAGAATCCCAAGCAGGGTCCATACTCAGTGCAGAGACAGATGTGGGGCTCGATCTCACGACAGTGACATCATGACTGTTAGATCATGACCTGAGCCAAAATCAAGAGTTGGTTGCTTAAAGGACTGAGCCACCCAGGTGCCCCATTGCTGCTTAAAGTTTAACTTGCATAGAGTTGCTGGCGATTTGTTTAAATTCAGATTCTAATTTCATAGTCTAAGATTCTGCATTTCTAACAAGCTCCTAGCAAATGTTGATGCTGTTAGTGGTGGAATGACACTTTGAGTAAAAAGGCTAAACCCAGGGTGAGCATCGGAATCACCTAAGAGCTCTTTTTAAAGCTGGGGATGCCCAGGTCCTGCACTTCTATAGATTAACCAGATGAGTCTAATGCACTTCTCTTACAGAGAACCATGGATCTAGTCTCACCCTTTACACGTGAAGACACTATCCCCAAGAATCTGTGTGACCTCTGTCCTAATACAGCTTTCTCCCAGGAAAGTTCATCAGTGAACAAAACATATTTTCAACGGGAACATTTTCCCCAGTTGTGTGTAGGTCCCCAGTACTGATTGGGGTCTGCAATCTGCAGCTTGTCCGGAGCGTGACGATTTCATTAACACACAGCTCAGAACCTAGCCAACGAGCAGCCTGTGTGATGAATGGGGTCCCGGGTTCTACTTGAAGCATTATCACATAATATATCAGTTTTATGTCAAATGAGCTGATGGTTTTATGGCCTTTCCATTCAATTTGATAGGCCCCTTGTCACGGGCTCTTTTTAATATGGCTAGAGGGCATTTTTTGGTGGTGATGACATAGTGATTTATAAAACCCACTTCATGCATCAGCCACATATATGTAAATCAGAAACATTTGTTTCTGAGAAAAATTGTCATTGCTATCTTATGATAAATAGGTGCATATTCAATGAGCAGGCATTCATCAAGACACAGATTTGAATTCACTTGTATTCCATATGACCAACCAATTAGCACCCTACCTAGGAAATAGTCTTGTTCAGCAGAATCTTTCCAAATGGGGGAAATACAGCAACTGAGCTTGATGCTAACTTGCCCCTCATATTGCTGGAGCAAAGTGGCCAAGGGTTGAGCTGGAGGTATGAGAGCATCAGCTTGGAGGTGGAAGAAGAAGAAAGGAAACATTTTTTTTTTTAATTTCTATGTTCCAGGTTTGTTAATCGTCTCCACCTTATTTAGTCCTCAAATATGCTGCAAGGTAGGACTTATTATCTACAGCTTAAAGATTAAAAAAAAAAAACTAGCATGAAAAGACCTATCTAAAACTTGAAGCCACGTCCATGTGACTCAAAAGCCATGCCCCTTCTGCTCCTCTCTCTACAAGTTTGTCACAGAGCAAGAGAAGCACCTGCAGGTCAGCAGAAGCGAATAATATCACTGCGATACCAGCTTTGCTGAGACCAGAAGTCAGTTCTCAGCAAGTGTACCTGTCATCTGCTTCCTGTGCCCAGCTTTGAATCTGTAGAGAAACCATATCAGAAGTGCTAATGCTGTAGCATAAAATAATTAAAATATGAAACACCAAAAAAGTTCTCTTTAATTGATGGATGAAATCAAATCTGTAAAATATTCTTAGCTGCTTGTGTGAAATGATATTGAAACCAAATTTAAAACTTCCTAGAAATAACCGGCAACAGAAATACATGGAATGAATCTGGAAGTAATATATTTTATTTCTTAAATATCTGTGAAATTTGTTGGAAGTTTACTTGCAACATCGCCTCCACAGACTTCTTAAAATATTATACCTATGAAAGAGTCAGCTCATTTAAAAAATAATAATTAAGTCTATAAAACTTTCAACATTTGTAAGTCACAAACACGGTGTGAGCCTCATGACATTTCTGTGATGTTGGCAGGTATTATTTAATCTATTTTTAGATGGGGACATCAAGGCTCCAAGACCCATAAATTAAGATACTACCCTCAAAAATAGTCACAACGCAGTAATCTCTTCTGCTTTCCCAAGTCTCCATATCAAAGCAGAGAAACATTTACTGCAATGATTATAGTTATAAATATATTCTTTCCCTTTTGGAGAAGTGAGAAATTTGTTGACCTAAATATTTAACTGGGTAATTCCTGCATAATTTGATGTCCTGAATATTATCCTGAATTGCATATTTCAAATATCTGTTTTCTTCATTCCATTCTTTCTCTCTAAATATAAAACTAAAGGTGGATCTTTACGACACAGAAAAAAACAGAGGCATCTGATCTCCAAATTTAGTCAAAGAATATATATAAAGTGAATAAGATACCCCACAAAACACAGGAGAAATGGAGGAGAGAGATCATGGGTCCAGATTCTGCTGCAAAAAAGGGAGGGGCCAAATAGGATATATAGCTGAGAGGACTGGCTTAGGGAAAAGATACTGGGACCTCCTTGATGTCAAGGGTATTTGGTGCTTTTATCCCAAGTGGTCCCCCTCAGAGTACTTCTTAAAGGGAGTGAGTTCCAGTTGTATAGAGAGTAGGGCAATAATCTGAAGAAATAATGCAAAGTAGACAAGAAAGAAGAAAAACGCTTCAGGCAGTAAAGTGGTCTGGAGCATGGCAGGAGCGTGACCCTATGGCCTCCCTAGGTGGTCTTGGTGAGGAACTTAATTCCAGAGTTGCTAGGAGCAATCTGGAAGCCATTTTTGTGACTGGAAACCACCAGTCATTTGGGAATATGCTGTTGTATGAGACACTAGGCTTCCATTCCTCTCTCCCCTTGCCATTCATTGTTGGCCAAATGGATGAATTAATACAGCTACCACTAATAATATAAATAATAATGCTAGCCTGATCCCCATGACATATTTGTGAAGTGGGATAATTATCCCCATTTTACAGATGAGGAAAGAAGTTTAGAGAAGGAGGGAAATTTCCCCATTGTCTCTTGCCTGGAGTTTGAACCTAGTACATTAAACAGGCAGTTCTGAGGTTGGAGCCAGACTGGAGAAATACTCAGTTACTATTTTCTCTATATAAACCTTTTTTTTTTTTTTTAAATCACAGTCCTAGTAGACACCTGTTTGATAGCAAATACCCTCTTGATTGGCAAGGGTGAAGAAACAAGCCTATCTACACACAGATGGCTAATAGGAGTTATGAAGCATAATGTTAAAATATACAGGAAAACCTGGTAGACCAAACTAGGTGAGAAAGCTTCAGATAGGAGCAGATAACATCTCTGGGTGCATATATGCACCAAAATACCTACATTCTCAGTAGAAGGTAGAGCCGCTCCCTTGGGAGCTCTTTCCTAGCCTCTTGTCAAGGTTTAATCTCCTGGGTACTTACTTTTACAACACCTTGTCCACCCCATTCCTAACACCTGACTTGTATTTGTTTTGTGTCTGCAAACAGAGCTGTTGTTCGTCTGGTTCTTCTCTGGTTTATATAGGGTAACAGAGTTGTTACTGAAGCACTAAAGCAATGCTTGTTAAATTGAAATGGAAAAAAAAAATTGTTAGAGAATTTTGGATACTGTGGAAAAATTTGTATAATCATTAAGGGAAAAGGTTATAGGTTAGGAAATTGTGTGAGATTATGATCTAGATTTGTAAAAAAATGTTTTATATGCATAGCAACACACTGGAAATGTACATTCTAAATATAACAGCGGTTTTCTGGATGGTAGATTACAGATGCTTTCATTTTCTTTTCTTTCTTTCTTTCTTTCTTTCTTCTTTCTTTCTTTCTTTCTTTCTTTCTTTCTTTCTTTCTTCTTTTTTGCTTGACTGTAGTTTTTTTTTTTAGTGGTTACCATGTTTTACTTATGCAGAAGGAAAATATCAATAATAGACTGTTTTTAGACTCTACAGAGGAGAACCAAGACTGCTTCCAATGTGAAGACTGACTGACAGGTAAGCCACACAGCACCACTGATCGGACCCCTGCCCACATGAGTCTCAGAAAAGGCAGCAGGCTAAGCACTGGGCAGGTTAGGAAGATGCTGGAAAGGAGTGAGGACAAAGAAAAGGAGGTAATAGAATGAAAAGAGGGAAAGGGTCAATGAGGGAGGAAGGAATCCAGTCCTTTGAAAACATAAATAACCAAGGGACAGAGTCAACTCTTCTTAGTAATTCTTAATGGTTACAGAGATGATAGTCCTGTTTAATTTGTCTTTACATCATTAAACAAAGTGAGCTAAAGGCAGGGTGACCATGTCCTATGACATATTGGCCTTGTTAAGTAGCACAAGTCAATTTTTTATCAAAAGATCCTGCAGTTCTAGAATGTGATTCACACATCATATAGAAACTTGTGGTTTCTCAGTATTTCTTAATTAAAATTCTGAAACCAGGGGAAATAACTTTCAAAACCATGCTTTTTCCTAACATTTAGGTGTTTGCTATTTAATTCTCTCATTGGCTATAGAGCATGTTTTGGTGGTGATTTTGAGCAGAGACGTGAGAACAAACACAAAGGAGAATGGTTAGTTCTGGGTCACTAAGGCAAATGGTGGTTCTTCTCATTTGCTTGCCTCTAACCCCACTGCAAACAAAAAAAAAGTCCAAGAAGAGGCAAACACACTCATTTGCTTTGAAACAAGAGTCATACAGGCCATTCATATAAACTATCATTAATAAATAGAAAAACTTCTACAAATATTTTGAAAAATGTTTAAAAAGTAATAGAAGCACTGAGAGTAGAAGTATGAATCCCACCTTCATTCATCACGTGAGACCTGGGCCCATGTGCCCATAAGTCCATCTAATTGTTGAGAAAATAGTAAGAGCTGCTGCTTAATTGAAATCCTACTATGTGAGAGGATTTACGAGTCACCTTACCTCAACTGTGTCTCATCCTCTCAACATCTTTCAGGTTGTGAAATCAATGATTGATCAGTCATCACTGGAGAAAATTTCAAAAGTGGATAAAGGTAAAAATAAATCTACTCTCACCACAAATTTTATCACCCACAGACCCAGATTGGTTTATAAACAATTTAACGTTGAGCTTTATTTTTAATGAGTATGTGGTATTCCATTTTATGTATGTTTTAAATGTATTCAGCTAATTTATTAATGGACATTTAGGTTTATATTTCTCACTAATTTAGTTTTTTAAAATTTTTATATACTCTTTCAAAACCAGGAATAGGAGAATATTTGTTAACGTAGTAAAGAATACTTATCTTAAAACATTACAATGTATTTATGGGGACACAATAGATTTCTTGTAAAATCAAGAGCAAAACAAACATGACTATTCCATTGTTATTCAACATTTTTTCTGCTTAATGCAATAAAATATATAAACAGAAAAGTGGTCTATTAAAAAGCAGGTGAGATCATCATTATTTACAGATGATACAATTACATATCTAGGAAACATAAAAGCATCAGCTGAAAAACTCTTAGGATAAGTGAGCAAAGATATACAAGATAAATATTTGAAAATCAATGATTTTTTCTATCTGTTAGTCATAACCAGTTATATGATATAATAGAAAATAAATTCTATTTATAATAGCAATAAAACAAAATATTTAGCACTAACCATAAAAAGAATTGTGCAGAAATTGTATGTGAAGAATGCTACAAACTTTCATTCAGAGATATAGAGGCTTGGAAAAAACGGAAAGGTATACCATGCTCAAGAATGAAAAGATGAAATGTTGGCAAGGCATGAATTCTCCCCAAATTACTTTATAGGTTTAATACAGTTTCATTCAAAAGATAAAATGGGTTGGACCAACTTGAGAAGTAATTCTAGAGTTCATCAGGAAGAATAAATCTTTGAGTATAAGGGCACCTGGGTGGCTCACTCGGTTGAGCCTCTGTCATGATTTAGTGGTTCATGGGTTCGGGCCCCGCGTGGGGCTCTGTGCTGATGGCTCAGAGACTGGAGCCTGCTTAGGATTCTGTGTCCCTCTCTCTCTGCCTCTCCTTTGCTTGTGCTCTTTCTCTCAAAAATAAATGAACATTAAAAAAATTAAAAATAAAAAAACAAAATTTTTGAGTGTAGCTATCTTGAAAAAAAGTGAGGTAATAAGGGGGCACTGGCCCCATCCAATAACAAAGCTTACTGCATGGTTCAATAATTTTAAAAGAGTGCCAATGTTACTGTATTTGACAAGACGCCTCAATAGAGCATGATAAACAAGTTGGAAATAGACTTTAGTTACAAGGACTTACATGTAAGATGGTGCATTAACATATACATTCTATTAACATATAAGATAAGTTGCATGTAACAGAAACCTGCTTCTTAGGGTTTGACCACTCACAGCATGAGGGCATTGCTTCTCTTATTAAAACAAGCTGGCCAAGGATGCGTGGAAATTCAAGGATGATGCGGTTACTTAAGGAGCAGAACTTCTTCCTTCCTCCTCACCATGCTTGGAGTGTGTTTTTCATCCTGAGGTTGCAAAACTGGCTGCTATACTTCCCTCATGAAGCCTGCAAGCTTCTGCAGTCACTGTGGATGCCTGTGATGCCCCATGAAGATCCCTCCTCAGCCACCACTGCAGTATTCCAATGTGGCATGATTACAAAGGCTGACAGTCCCCAGAAGCTGCTGTTGGTAAACTGGCGACCTGGGAGAGCCAATGATGTAATTCCAGTTTGAATACTGGCAGGCTTGAGGCCCGGCCATGCCAATCTGCAAGAAGACTAACTGTCTAGTTGGAAACAGCCAGTTAGCCAGGATCAAAGGTGGGTGCGTCTGATTCTCACTATTTTAAATAATGTTAGAGGAACAATCTTATATATATTTGGGGGCTCTTGTTTCCTCAGGAAAATTTTCTATAAAATGCACTCTTTTTGAAGGACTTTTGAAAATTATATTGTCCAGTTGTCATTCTGGAAAGGACAGAATCAGTTCCACTCCCAACAGCAGCATGTGAAAGTACCCTTTTCCTTACACATTCACGTGAACACTGGGTAACACTATTCTTTTAATCTCCACCAGTCTGATAAATGAAAATGTTATCTTACTTTAATTTGCATTTAATTACCAGTGAGGCTGAAAGCGACTGTCAAGGCAGGTATTTTCCCATTTTATAGGAAATAAATGCAGCATCCTTGTATGTCCCTCAATGATAAGGAATCACGGTGAATGAACTAGCATGAATCACAACAAACTGTTCACTTCGACATTTGTTATGTGCCTTTTACGGGCTTAATGGTTAAAAGGTTTTCTTCTCCACAAGTGAAAATCTAGACAGGAGAGATTTTCCTTTCTTCATCACTTCCAGAAAGTCCCATTTTCTTTGGATTCTAACACAGATACAGTCACTTAGGGATGTCTGGCATCAAAAGAGGGTTGACTGGCACCCAACAGGTGCTTTCCTATGGTGAGCCCAAGCTTCAGCCCCACATTTTACCCCTCAACAATAGGAACCAGAAGGGCAGGGAGTTTCAGTAGCTTGTTCAAAGCCAAAAAATGATTTAGTGGCAGAGCCAGGACTAGCTCTTGTGCCTTCTTCTTTCTTCTTGTCACTGTAACATTGTCTCCTCTGACTTACGTCACCTCAGATCTGGACCGAAATGATGCCTTTTTTTTTTTTTAATTTTTTTTTTAACGTTTATTTATTTTTGAGACAGAGAGAGACACAGCATGAACAGGGGAGGGGCAGAGAGAGAGGGAGACACAGAATCTGAAACAGGCTCCAGACTCTGAGCGGTCAGCACAGAGCCCGACGCGGGGTGATACGGACTGTGAGATCATGACCTGAGCCGAAGTCGGACGCTTAACCGACAGAGCCACCCAGGCGCCCCCGAAATGATGCCTTTTGTTTCTGAACTTGTTCTCAGTTTTCCACTTTAATTACCGCCCTTGGGTTGATGATAGCTCTGCAAGTCAATTTTTAGCACTTGCAGAAAGATCCTTGCAGAGCTGTGCCTAACGTTGTGTGGCCAGGACTAGTAACCTTCAGTAAACATCTGCTTGGGGGAAGCCTTGTCTATGTCAGCAGTTCTGCTACAGTTCTATCTTTTCCAGACTGAAACCCCTCACAAATCTCCCAGCAGCTTGCTTTTTAGAATATCAACATCAAGGCACATTTCCAGTTATCTTGTCTCAGAAATGGTGTGCCTTCGTTGATTGTATAAAACACTTTTTAATCAAAACATTAGGAAATTATTTGTTATATGTTGTTAGTTTATTTTGAATTCAAAGGAAAACAGCCTTTCTCCTTCTGCTGGGGCATTTCTTTAATAGTCACTAGGTGATTTGGAGTGTGCTTAATTTGGTCTGAGCTTTGTTTGGTGATCTAAAAAAAAATTTTAAAACATCATTAAAGCCTATAGTATTTGTCCTTAGAGAGCAAGCAATGTTTTTAAATTCCTCATTCTTTTCCAGTCACTAACTAGACAGCTTAATCTAAAATGAAAAAGAAATTTTTTTTGGCTATAACCAACACTAATGAACAATTCCAATTTTCTTCTAAAATGTAAAGCCTACATTTGAACCACCACGGAATGTTAAATTCTTGAAGACGGAGAAAAGAGAAGGCTAAAACTACCAATGAAAAGTTTTCTTTTTTTTTTTTTAACGTTTATTCATTTTTGAGACAGAGAGAGACAGAGCATGAATGGGGGAAGGTCAGAGAGAGAGGGAGACACAGAATCTGAAACAGGCTCCAGGCTCTGAGCTGTCAGCACAGAGCCTGACGCGGGGCTCGAACTCACGGACCGCGAGATCATGACCTGAGCCGAAGTCGGACACCCAACTGACTGAGCCACTCAGGTGCCCCAAGTTTTCTTTTTTTTTTTAATCCTGCTAATTACAATTGATTTTCATGAGGGAAGAAAAAGAAATACTATCCCCTTTAAAACCACCCAAAGCCAGCAAAACAAACTATGACCAGAGAATTTCCTGTTGATGGCTCTCTTGTTTCCTGAGAATTATACAACAGTTAGAATTGTCTGAATTATTCGACAGAGGTTGTTGCCACATAAAATACCTGGGCTGATTTAGAGTGGTCAGCACTTCTTCAACCGTCTTGATTATCAGCGTTAATTCTGGGACCTCTGCTATCCATGAAGCCCCAGCAGATAAATAACACCATTATTCTTAGCTCTCAGCTCAGGTGTAAGTCTCACTCATGGAGTACTTAGATTTATAGGTGATGTAATTTAGAATTCTAGGCTCGTAAGTTAATGCTTCAGAAATGTCTTCTTTATCTTTTCTGGAATGATAAATGGATGGATCCCTGGCCAAGCTCCCCATCTCCTTGCTTAATCACTTTGCTTTTGATGAAGGCCTTATTCTGCCAGATTCACTACTGTTTGCAGTATAAAAAGTGATGATTTGGTATAGACAAGAAAATGATTAATGTCAATGGCAGATAGTAATGTTACTGAAGTGGTACCTTTAGCAAGATAATAATACTCTAGAGCACTTACTATGTACTAGGCTCTGAAATGGTACTTTGGAAAAGTCACTTTATAAATATTAATTCTTTTAATGTTTATTTGTTTTTGAGAGAGAGACAGAGCACGAGCCAGGGAGGAGCAGAGAGAGAAGGAAACAGAATCCGAAGCAGCCTCCAGGCTAGCTGTCAGCACAGAGCCTGATGTGGGGCTTGAACCCACAAACCATGAAATCGTGACCTGAGCCGAAGTCAGACGCTCAACCAACTGAGCCACCCAGGTGCCGCCAGTTTACAAGTATTTTAGCTGCATAAACAATTAAAGCTAATATTTACGTAATGTTTTATATATGTCATCTATTCAATCTTTCAACATCCTTATGAGGTATGTATTATTCCCATTTCATGCATGAGGAAATGGGCATAGAGAGATTATACAACTATCTCAAGTTCATGCTTTTTCTTAACATTTAGGTGTTTGCTTTTCAATCCTCATTAGCTATCGAGGACATTTTAGTAGTGATTCTGAGCAGAGACACATGAGAAAAAACAGGACTATGGTTAGTTCCAGGTCACTAAGGCAAAAAGTGGTTCTTCTCTCTGGCTTGCCTGTGTACAGCCCCATCACAAAACAAAACAAAACAAAACACAAAACAAAACCACAAAATGTCCAAGAAGAGGCAAAAGTTCTCATTTCCTTTGAAACAGGAGTCATACAGACCGTTTAGGTTTTTACTAATAAATGGAAAATCTTTCACAAGTATTTTGCAAAATGTTTTAAAAGAGTAATAGAGGCACTGAAAGTAGAAGCATGAATGTCACCTTCACTCACCACATGAGACCTGGGCCCATGTGCCCATTAGGTCCTTCTAATTGGTGAGTAAACAATAAGAGCTGCTGCTGATTGAGAACTTACTATGTGAGAGGTTTTACCGGTCGCCTAACCTCAACGGTTTCTCACCCTCTCAGCATGTTTCAGGTGGTTAAATCAGCGCTTCTCTTGTATCTGGGGCAGCCCTTCCACCTAGCGTTTACTGCATTATTTTGAAATTATATTTTTATCACCCTGATTACTCCATGAATAACCAAGAGCAGCAGCCGTATCACCATCATTGTTGTGTACCTAATACTTGCCACAATGTCTGGTACACCACAGACACTAAATAAGTGTTTGTTAAAAAATATTTGATTTTGGGGTGCCTGGGTGGCTCAGTCGGTTAAGCGTCCGACTTCAGCTCAGGTCACGATTTCATGGTTCATGAGTTCGAGCCCCATGTCAAGCTCTGTGCTGATAGCTCAGAGCCTGGAGTCTGCTTCGGATTTTGTGTCTCCCTCTCTCTACCCCTCCCCAGCTCGCACTCTGTCTTTCTCAAAAAGAAACATTTTTTAAAAAGTTTGATTGTAATCAACAAATGTTTTAAAAACTCACAATAGCTTTTTGATTTGAACTTTCAATTATTCCCCACAAAAGAAAAAGTGAAGTTGAGGAAACAATCTCTTTTGGGCCAAACTTTTCCTTGTCTAGGATGTAAAACTCCAACCAATCCTCTTTCCGGTGTCCTCTCATTGCTTTTGTTCCTCCCTCAGATGGGAAGGACTCTGATCACTGGGGCTGGGAAAGCTGATTTCCTACGGCTTGCTTAGCACTTTAAAATCCTCATTATGTGAGACGGTGGGCCTTCCAAAGGTCTGACTGCACTGGTGACAAGCTAATGGCTTACGCTGAAGAATATGAACCAGGTTGTGGCCAGGTCTCTGCATGAAAAGGAGAAACAACCTACTTGCCTCAGGTGAGGTGTGACCAGCAGCAAACAGAAATAAGGGTGTGAGCTGTGACCGAAGCAACCCTGGTGCCCCGAACCTCACCATCCTCAGGGGAACTGCTGGTTCATATTCCTCTTTGCATCCCGGAAGCCTAGAACTTTGCTCGGAACAAAGTTCAATAAAGGCTTTTGGAATAATGAGGGGGCTGGGCTTATGGGGTTTCTATCTTGGTTCCCAGAGCATAATTCTCTTGAGTTGAATTGAGAACACTTGGGATCCAGGAGATGTGGCTGGGGGCATCCTCCATGATCACAAACTGGGGTGTGCAAGAAGTTCCATATTTCTTTATGTTCTCTAAGTCAACTTAATTTTGACTCATAGCCCTCATTCTTCCAGGCTTGTAGGAAATTCAACTTCACTCTTAATTGGGGCTATCCACGTTATAATGGAGTAAACATCTGAAGCCAACAAATGGAGAAATCCCCTTTGATCATCAATCATTTACCAGAGACCAGAGCTGTCCCAAATCTATGGTCCCACTGGGGACACCAATTCTGCTGTTTCATGTTCAGGATACAAAGCTCTCTAGATGCCAGTCTCCTTGATAAATGTGGGGTCTTTATTTTTTGAGGTGTTTTCACCTCATCCAGGTGGAATGAGGAAGGGGAAGTAAGGACAGTCCTACTACTAGGAACGACCTTAGGCCTCTTTCCAATTGTTAGACCAGGGAAGTGTATTCTCCTTGTCCTTAGTATGAGAAAATGTCCTTCTCTTCCTGCCCACTCAATAACACCTTGACTGGCTCACATTGGAAGAACCATGGGTTCTTTAGTGGGTACTGGAAGATTCATGTACTTGGCACTGCATACTTCTGTCTAGCCAAAGGCCTTGAAGCAAGGATTAACAAAACCTGTCCAACAGCTTGAAATGAGGGAGAAAGGGAAAACATGGAGAAAATAAAAAGAAGTAATTATTTTAGTTCTTAGTTACCATTTCCTAGAGCAAGGAAAGACACAGAGGCAGAAAAATACAGAGACCATATGTATTACCTGGGCACCAGGCAGAGGGAATTGGGATTGAGAAGACAACCTGAGGGTTAGTTAGGGTTTCCTGATTGAAGTTGAGATTTATTTAAGCATCACAAGAGCAATGTCTTAGCTGTCTTATTCTAGAGTAGGTGGCAGCAACAAGCAGTGGTCCAGTCTAATGGCACATTGGTAGTGCAGATCGTTTCCCATAGGACATTGAGGAGAAATAGCCATAGCCATAAGTAAAACCAATGATGAGGTTATACTACATGGCGTATGGGGCAGAGACAATAGACCTTTTAAATTTGGGAAGAGAGGAATTCTTAACTGCCTACCCTACCTCAAGTCCTGCTAACCCCTTTTCACTTGTGGCTATCCTATCTCTACCTTTGGGAGTTCAAAAAGTATAATGTAAGGGGCACCTGGGTGGCTCAGTCATTTAAGTATCTGACTTTGGCTCAAGTCATGATCTCACAGTTCGTGGGTTTGAGCCCCGTGTCAGGCTCTGTGCTGAGAGCTCAGAGCCTGGAACCTGCGTTGGATTCTGTGTCTCCCTCCCTCTCTGCCGCTCCCCTGCTTGTGTGCTCTCTCTCAAAATAAATAAACATTAAAAATTTTTTTAAAAAAGTATCATGTAAGAAGGGGGCAAGAAGCCAGAGGACAGAGAGATAGACTTTCAGATAAACAGGTGGCAAAATATCTTTGAAAAAAAGAGACAAAAGAGACATTAATAGACAGAAGGAGAAGAAAAGGACAGAAACTAGAGATCTATCTACATCACCCTCCATGGAAATAAGGATAACATAAGGGGATTTGGGGATAGTGACTCAGAATCACTGGTCTGGTGCAATGAGATGGTGGGAGGGGAAACAGGTGCTTGGGATTTGGGGTAGTAGCCTGAGCTGGGGGCAGGGGAGTCTTTAAGACAGTTTTTCAGAGACCTCACCTACTTCAGTCCCTACAAGAAGTCACTGTGTCCAAGGTTATTCTAGAGACATCTGGGTCATGAATTTCATGAAGAGTGAGAACAATCCGTGCTAGACTTGTTGGTGTCTGGGATCTGGGCATGGATTTGTGGTAGAGTCTAGGGAGCTGAATATGGGTGGGAGATCCCAGGTCACTTACTATGGGAATCATTTACTGTACTATACTCTCACCCACAGCCATTCCTGAGATGTTCTGGGCCCCTTCTAGGGCCACCAGCTCAAGGAAGATGAAAATGAGTACTCAAAGAAAGAGCTTCATCTTTTATATCCTGGAATAGAACAGGAAATGAAGAGTAAAAAATAAGAAGATGCCTTAGGATTGGGGATATGGATACTCCTGAAAAATTAGGGACTGAAAAGCCTTGCAGCCAAGTTACAGCAGGTTGAGGTCTCAGGAGACAGCTGGAAGAAGAAAAAAACAGTGGGAAAAAAGTACAATGTCACTGACCAGGCATTGGTAAAGAGGTACAGCATTTGGGCTGGCCTGTTAGAGGGATCCTCATTCTGATGTGATGGTTGGTGGAAGCCACTTCTGAATAGCCAAAAGATGAACATTGGCTCTAAAGTTCCCCTTCAGGCAGAGCAGTTCCCTTTTCTCCCAAGCTCATTCCTAATGTTTTCAGAAATTCCTACTCAAGCCAGCCCTGTCTTTCGACACAGCTTGCACAACCCCCTCAAGAATCTTCTATAATTCAGGGAAGGAACAACTTGTCCATTGGTCTCCCTATGGTCTGAGTTATCAAGCTAAGCTAATGCTCCAGGTTGAGTAAGGTCATCTTCTGGGATCACTACCTTCGATATCATTTGACTTGCATATATGCCATGGGCAGCTCACTGTTCTCTGCTTAGACACATGTGAATCTATGTAGAGCCTAAATTGCTAGGAAGAGTCTATTGTTTAGCCTGTTCAAATTTTACTTACATAGGAGCTTGGCATATCTAACTATGAAGCACAGAGCATCCCTTGTCTCAAGCATAAGTATATGATTACAGTTCATTTTGGTTGTCTTTCATATCTTTCCTTCAAGTCTGTAATACTCCAACTATCTCTAGCTTATAATTTTGCTTAGTTTGCATTTCACAGTAGTCAACGGAAAGTGATCCCTTGGTCAGTCTGCAGGAAAACCTCAACTATGATACAGCTGTACAATTATTTCAACAAGGCTTGAAGACAAAGACCTGTAGCATCACAAAGAATTAAACCATATGATAAAGCATTTATAACAAAACATGAAGCAAAAAGCATCCATCCAAGCCAGTGTACTAAAAGACTTTTTACCAAGGCTTTCCTCAAGCCCAGTGCTTTTTGTTCACTGACATGCTTTGTTATTGTCAGATGGTTCTAATTATGTCCTATGGTCATTTTGGTTGCTCCCATCTAAACCATGGTCTGGTCACTGAACTCAGAATTACCCAAGGGATGGAGACTTAATGTTCAGTTTCATAGTGGTAATGTTTTTATTGGCCTCAGACATTTTTAGGTATGAGGTGAATCCCAAACAGACAAATTTTTGCACCAGAGCCCATTTTTATCTGAAAGGCTAGCTATGGTTATGATTTACAACCAGGTGGTAGTTTCAGAGGCTCAATATCTGGGAGCTTATTACTTATTACTGCTCAATTACCTCATATACAACCATTATTCCAAAGCAATTAGGCTAGAAGCCAGTCAAAAATTTACCTGTCACAACAAGTTCATAATAGACAAAGAGACCTAAACACTATTATTTTACCTAAACATCCTTATTGATGGGGTTGGTAATATTTTATTCTCTGTGGCACTTATTACTCCCATGCACAAAAGGAACATTATATTAATGCTTTTATACCCTTAAAGATAAGCATTCAGGCCATCAGATGGCAGGTGCTTTCTTAAATTTTGTTTCAGTTTTTTAATTGTCATGGCAACTTAGCCAGTCTAATTTCTGATTAGTCACCATTTTAAGACATTAGGTCAATACCCAATAAGTATTGACATTTCCAAACTCAAGAATATGTTTTAAACATATTTGAGCCCGGGTGACCTTTCAAGCTCATATGTTCAGGTGTGCTTTCCTTTGCTGTGTCCAGAAGATGGTACAACCCCAGCTCTATACTTCAATCACCCCTCTGTGCAAGAGGGCTAATGGGTATGGTGAAGAGTGATATAGGATATGTCAGTGGATATGCTAGGTGCAATATACATTTGGGCCCTGATGGATTTTTAAGTGATCACAGAGATCTACCCTACCAAAGAACCAGACTTACTGGAGGCTGGGGTATAGGAGGTCTCTCCGAATTCCTGTAAAGGTAAGGGCAAGATCCTTGTGAAAAGATTCCATCCACCTTAAATGTGCTCTAACGCCTATGGTGTTTTAGATTATAAAAAGGGAGAGGATTTGGTCAGACTTTTGCCCCCCACATATTACCTAACTCATAGCTGAAGAGCTGTGCTATTTGCTATTCAGCTGAAGAGCTGAAGAGCTGGATTCCCCCATGAGGTTCCTATTCAACTCATTATCTTTTAAGGTGCAGTTTATGTCTTCCTCCATCCTGGGAATTTGTGTAAGTACATGCCTTGCTGCTACCAGCGAGACTCCAGCCTTGATCAGGAAGAATTATTTGGGAGATATTTGGCAGAAATATCCAGGCATAGCCTGACCCACAGTTGCTTGCATTATTCGTAACAATGGGGAAATTTCAAGCCTTTGATTCACTGATATTCTTTAAGAGGATCACTTTGAATTATTTGTCAGGCTATTCACAGATCTCCATTTATTTAGGATCAGTTGCTGCAGATTTATTTTGTTCCTTTGAGGTAATGTTTCTGAGTCTTCATGTTCTTTGTAGTTTTGTGTTGGTGCCTGTGCATTGGAAGAAATAGCCACCTCTCTCAGTTTTTATGGACTGGTTTTGACAGGTTCAGAAGACCTTCACCAATCAGCGCTGATAGAGATTCTGCGTATTTCTGAAACCTTTTCTATGGATATGTCTTCTCTGGACTTATGCATGTAAATTCCTAATTTTAGGGATTTCTTGGTTTCTTTTCAGGAGCCCATAATTTCTTGCTCCTTCTGGTGTCCATTCCTCTTTCTTTTTTCCTATAGAGAAATCTCAAGTTCTTGTGGTTTATTTTTTTTCCTCAAGCTTGTGGCACTGTGCTGGGCACAGCAAGCCATCCTTCTCTTTTCCTTTGTTCTTAGCTGCTGGTTTCATCAGTGCTCTGGGTGAGGTGAGACAGAAACCAGCCCTTTGGGCAGCATGCTGAAAGTCCAAGACATTGGATGCACACTTCTCTCCCCGGCCTGCAGGGAGAAATTGCAGGCTAAGGCCATCTCTCTTGATGCTGAGGCTGTGCTGGCTTGGGAGAGGGGCTGATGTGCGAAAAGTGAAGTTGTTCTTATGTGTTTCAATGCAGGTATTAAAGGTTCCGTGCTCATTTGGAGTACTGCAACTTCTTAACTGGATTTTAGACTTCTCACGAAGATATTGTGGTGTGTATATCATTCTCAAACTGGTATCTCTGTGGAGAAATGAGGGCTGAAACTTCCTGTTCCACCATCCTCCTGACCACTCCTTACATTTAAAATTTTATAGGGACTGTGCTCCTACCTTATAAGACCACCCCCTCTCACTGGGGATGAAAAAGCAAAGACAATCAACTCTTTATATACCTTTTTTTTTATTTAGTTACATAGATTAGCTCTAGTAGGATGTTCAGGGCCAAGATCAATGTTTGTATAAGCATCTTGAAAATTTGGTGTTTTATTCTTTAGTTTGTCTAACTATGACATTAATATAGTTGAATATATTTATACTCTGTCCAGATAAGGAAGTAACTTATTCTTAAGTAGTCTGACTGATATCCCTCCCAGCATGAGAAAGAAAGAAGATGGCTACCTGACTTAAGTGTCCATTCTGGACTTCTCCCTCTGTCCACCTAAAATGAAATTTTGATGCCTGATATTTCACAGATACTTTGCTTCCTTCTGAAGCAGACAGATTGAAAACAGACTGCCTATAGATGTTAGCAGATGTAGGGGGACCTGGGTAGCCCAGTCAGTTGAACATCCAACTCTTGATTTTGGCTCAGGTCATGATCCCAGGGTTGTGGGATTGAACCCCACCTTGGGCTCTGCGCTGACAGCATGGAGCCTGCTTGGGATTCTTTCTCCTTCTCTTTCTGCCCCTCCCCCATTTGCAGACTTGTGGGCATGTGCCCTCTCCCTTTCTCTCTCAAAATAAATAAATAAACATTAAAAAACTTCTATTTTGAAACAGTTTGGACTTACAGAAAAGTTACAAAAATAATAAAGTTCTCCTACACCCTTCACTCAGGTTCCTCAAATGTTAACATCTTGTATAATCAGAATTATGAAAAACTAAGAAATAAACATTGATATAATACTATTAAATAAACTACAGATTATTTTTCCTCAGATTTTTCCAGTTTTGTTTGTTTGTTTATTTGTTGTTGTTGTTAATATCCTGTTTTTCTCAGGATCCAGTCTAGAATCCCATACTATATTTGTCATGCCACCTTAGTATCCTTCAGTTTGTGACAATTCCTCAGCCCGTTTTTACTTTGACACTGCTAAGACTATAGGCCAATTCTTTTGATCACCATCCCTCAATTTGGGGTTGTCTGATGCTTTCTCATGATTAGACGGAGGTTATGCATTTTTGGCAAGAATACCACAGAAGTAATGTACACGTCACTCTATCTTGTCAGAGTGTACTGGTGATGTTCACTTTAATCACTGAGTTAAGGTGATGTCTTCCAGGTTTATCTGCTGTACAGTCATGATTTTTCCCTTTGTAACTAATAGTATTTGAGGGGAAATACTTTGAGACTACAGAAACAGTCCAGCTTCTTCTTATGGCTGTACCTGCCCCAGGTAAACAACAGCTTAAATTCCATTTCTCCCTCAGAAGATGTTGCTCCTCGGATTTGGGCTAGTTTTTCTGTTCTGCCCTCCAGTGGGTTCCAAAAAAAGGCATGAACTTGCCATCTGTCCACTCTTTGTCTTATTGTAGGTGTGAGACTGATGTTCATTCTAGTTCTCTATAAGTCAAAACCAGAATGCTATATCCTTTCTTCTTTTTATAAGAAAAAGATTAGCCTCTAGGGTGTAATTTTCAACTTATGCAAGAGTTTAGGAGAGCCATTGCTTATTTAGAAAAAAAGTAAAAGAGATTTAAATACTTTTTGACTGCTATATGCTTTTATCATGAGAAACGGTGTAAAGTGGAAAGAGTACTGGATTGGGATATCAAAGATCTGACTGCTGGTGTTTGCTGTCCCACTAGCAATCTCTTTGACCTTGATCAAACCCCTCACCCTCCAATTATCACCTGAAAAAAGATACAGGATGGACTGGATGGTGGCTGGGAGGCTTCCTGGGTACACAGTTTTCCATGATAATAGCTCACGTGCTTCTGATAGCTCCAAGGTAGTACCACTTAATGAGTGTTTTCTATGTGCCAATCACTGTGCTAGGTATTTAGCACAGGAACCTCATTTAATCATTAAGACAACCCTATGAGGAAGGTAATATTTTCTCCATTTTACAGAAAAGGGAACTCAGATTCCTAGAGTAGGTTTTGAAAAAAAGACAAGATGTGAAGGTCCATCTGTCTAATTAAAGCCAATGCTCTGTACACAGTATGTGCTTCCTATCTCTGAAATAAAACACTAAAATAGTCAGTCTAGGATCTTGTTTGTACTTCATTCAAATTCAAGAGCATGCAATGATATATAAGAACAGATATGAAACTCCTATACTGTGTAAAATTCTATCCTAAGCACTCGGAAAGATGGATATGACATGGTATTTGCTGTGCATAAAACTCAAAATATAGTAGGAGATAATCAACAATTATAGGAGGCAATCCACAAGTGCAAAATGAAGGTGTAGACAGATATTGGAAACAAGAGGAAGTCGTGGTCATTGTGGGCTGAGGTTGGTCATAAACAGCTTCAGTAGGGATGAGGTTTTTGCTCCTGGCCTTCAAGGGCAGGTAGGCTTTCTATAGATGGGTTGGGTTTGGGGGGATGGAAAAGTGGGCTGTGGCAGTGGGGTGGTAGTTGGGATAGAGGAAATGGATTATACAAAGGTATAGAGGAAAAAGGAGTACAGAGAGTGGATTAGGGCTACCAGGAATAGACACATTTGAGTAGAATGAAGGTCCTCAGAGGATCAGCAGCAGCAAATAAGGTTGGAAGAGTAGACTGGAGTTGCTTGTGGGGGACACTGGAGAAAAGCTGAGGATGGTAAGCTTGGTACACAGGCAATGGAATGTGTGGGGGGCAGTGAAATTTTTTTGAGTGATTTGAAAAGAGGTGATTTCAGGAGAGAACCTTGTGCAGATGGGCACAGTGGGTTGCAGCAGGTAGGGCAGGATTAGAAAAAGCAGAGGCTAATATGGAGGTCCATGTTGGGACACAGCCTGGCGTAGGGGAGAGGCAGCTTCACAATCACACAGAACAGGATTAGAGTCTCTCAACTCTGACTTCCCAGCTGTGTTACTTTGGGCAGATTTCTCAGTGGCCCTCAGCCTCAGTTGCTACTGCAAAATGTAGATAATACCTTTACCACAGAAATGTTTATTGACCCATTCAAAACATTTTCTGAGTATCCCCATGTGTCAGATAAGGAATAGAGAGGTATCAGGGATCATCCCAGCATATTTGGCCTGAGTAATGAGTACAGTGCATCTGCCATTCTTGTGACATTTAAACGATATACTGTGTGTAAAACTCCTGTCATAGTGCTTTGTAAATAGTGGCATGTCAGTATGTGCTAACTCTCCTCAAAAAACTAAGGGCCTGGGCTTAGTTTGTGGCAATGCAATATAAATGAAGCCATCAGCATGAGCTTTCATCAACAGAGAGAGCAGTCAGGGCTAAAATATATGATTATCTAGAATATGTAGGTTCTATGAAGGTTCTAAATGCCTTGTACTCCCTTAGGTATAAAAGGGTGGAGGAGGGACAGATTTATTACTGGTAATTATATCTGTCAGAATTGTAACAGGAGATAGATGCACACCCAAGCTGAGTAACTGAGGAGAATCCAATGAAATGTCAGGAGAAGGAACAGATCCTGAAACCAGGAGAGAGAACAACATAGAAATTAACCCCCTGACAGTAACTCTGGCTTTGGTAAAACACAATGACCCAGTGTGGAAGGAACCTAGCTATATATTCTTTTCCCCAATGGAAACTAAAACCAAAAACATTAGCTACCACTCAGGGCTCTCCATAAAACTTAACGAGGAGAAAAAAGGAAGACAAGAAACAATTAACTAATGTAAAACATAACTTCTAATTTCTCTGCCTCTGTAGCTGGGTCACAGGCTGTGGTTGACAGCTACAGCGTCTTTCCTCCACTACCCATTCCGTGGTCTCTGCCCTCTCACAGAATCTCAGCAGAGGCTAATAACACCAAAGACACAAACACAGAGAGAGGAAGGGACTATCTTTACTATTGGTAAAGCAGGGATGTTACAGGTAAAGGGGACTTGAGAAGTCATGGCTTGAAGGAAAGGAGGTGGAGGTTTCCTGGTGGGGGTCATGGTTTTACTGCCTTCATGGTCCCCAGACTCAGATCTCACCTCCTTCACTTAGATGAGGAGGCAGCAATGGGCAGTGTACACCCTACAGGATTGCACTGCTGGAGCAGACATCCCAGGAGCCACAGGCTTGGGCACAGGAGCAAGCCTTCCCCAATTATCTTTTGCCTCCTCCCTTTGGGTGGGGCAGAAACATCATGGGGTTAGATTGGAAGGGGAAAATGGAAGGCGCAGAAGAGGAAGGTGATATGGCAGGGTACTGGATGAAAGAAAAGATTGGACTGGGGCAGTTAAAGACGGAAAGAAGTGGAAAGAAATCATCCCTTGGGAGGGATGGATGAAAATGATGGATATAGGCGTTATGATCCAACCCAGTGACATTATAATCCTGAGTTTGGAGATAATTTGCTGGTACAGGAATGTGTTGGCAGCCTGAGTGCAGGTATGAGAAAGGGCATGGGATGAGCAAGCACGCCCATCTTCATGTAATTACTTACATGAGAGGCAGGAGGACAGGTTTTTTCATTAGTGATGCTGCTACAAAAGAGCTATTTCATGCAGTCTGAGGGTTTAGGTTATGTAGGAGAGACAAAGAGCTAGGACAGGATGCACACTGGCTAGCCCCCCGCCCCCAATCCCACATCACCCTTCTGTTTACGCAAAGGAGTCAGTGTATCCAGGATTGAGCCACTTAATAGTTGTGTACTGCTGGATAAATTACAGAGCTTGTCTAAGCCTCAGTTTTCTCTTCTGTATAATGGAAATAGCAGTATTACCTCATAAAGTTGTAGCGAGCAGTTAATAAAATAATAACAGAACGCCTAACAGTGCCTAGCACATGCTAAGTGCTAAAGAATGTTAGATGTAGGCTTCATCACTGACTCACTAGCAGATCTAAGAACCCATTAGGCATGGAGAAGGCAGGGAGTTTGGGGATGAATCTTCCAGTTAGAAGTTGCCATCTGGAGATGGGCTAGGAAATGGAGTAGAGTCAAATAGCAGGATTGAGAATTTGGGATATAACTGCGCCACCCCCATTGCTACCTCCATTATAAGTCAGCCAGCTCACCCAGAGCTGCTCTTACCTTTTCATATGCTGAAGCATCAGCAGCACTGAGAACACCTGAGCTCATGAGTTGGAAGGCGGGATGAGGAGCAGGTGAGCAGAAGGCTTCATCCTGACAGAAGACAGCATCCTGCCCTGAGAAAAAAATTGGAGAGAAGATGAAAAAAATTGGGGGGTCTAGAGGGGAGAGGTGGGAAAGGACTGTAGGGAAGCAGCTGGACTAGGGAGAGGCAGAGATGTCAGGGAAGAGAGCTATGCATCAGGCTCACACAGCCAGGTTTAAGGAAGGGCTGCCATGGTTGGGAGGGCAAGGATGTTTTTCAACATGGCAGCATGTGATGAGGGTATTCCCTCCCCTCCACCAACAAACAGAGGCAGTAAAGGCAGCTGGAAAGGGTCAAGCTTTCAGGAAGAAGCTGAAAAAATCTCCATTGTGTCCGGAGAACAACCAGCTGCCTTTTCTCTGATTCTCTGCTGGGGAAGTCTTTCCATCTTTCTCTTTTCCCCACCCCACTCTTTTTGGCAGTCCCACAAGCCTGGCCACTGGCTTGTCAGGAATTGCCAAGTTTGTTGACATCTCTCATTATAGACCTTTTGTTCATTCCTTCAACAGGAAGAGACAGAAAGATGTGATCTTAGGACTCTAGTTGTCATCTACTCAAACACTATTACATTATCCTTGACTAATTCCATCCGTGGGACACTAACAAAAATCCCAACTGGTAGAAGCTTAGAATTGGAATGGAACCTCCATGAATGCAGTAATTTTTGCCTATTTTAGCCACCACTGAATCCCACTGCCAATCACACAGCAGAACTCAATAAATTCTCATAAAAATGAATGAATACAAACATTGATTATTTACTTATGAAGAAATGAGATTCTACACTTTGTTCAGATTCTCTGTTCTGGCAGCTTCAGATTATTTCCCTCTTTCTTCTTTACCATCCTTGTGGTTTCTCCTCAAAGATCACAAGATGGTTGACTAACTTCATGGTCACAGCTCCAGATCTCACCTCACACCCAAATACAAAGCAACAAAATTGTCATGGACACTTTTGAGTCTCTGTTTTTCATCTAGGAAGCAAACTCTTTTTCAAAAGACCCAAGAAGAGTTCTCTTCTGTCTTCTTGGACGGATATGGGTCACATTCCCCAACTCCACCCCATGCAAAGGTGTCTAGGAAAGAAAATACTTGGCCAAGAAACCAGGATGATGTTCACACAGAGGAAGGGGAAATTGGCTACTCAGTGGGCAACCATATCAGCCAGTACAACAAAATCCACTTCTGCTTCTACTGTTGCTAACCTCTCTGACTTCCACCTTCATTCTCTGACTTTTTCTTTAGAAGACATACCCTCTGATATTTCTTCTACGGCACCTTGAGCATGAGACCCAAGGGCCAATGAAACAATGTCTGTCCCTCAGTGACCAATGCTGAGGTACAGGAAGCTGGATAGAAAGCAAGAAAGGGAGCTGACTCAAACTTGATAGTAGGCTAATTTGTTTGTCCATTGCAACTCCTCCATGGGCCAGGTTCTGTTCTAAGCAATGTGGATTCAATGATATCCAAGTTAGACAAAATGTCATCTTTCATGGATTACATGTTTCAAGGGGGAAGATAATATACTAACAGATGAATATATATTTTGAAGCCAGGACTAGAAAGCATTAAAAAAATATAAAGGACAGGGGTGCCTGGGTGGCTCAGTTGGTTGAGCTTCTGACTTCGGCTCAGGTCATTTCTCACAGGCTGTGAGTTCAAGCCCCATGTCAGGCTCTGTGCTGACAGCTCAGAGCCTGGAGCCTGCTTCGGATTCTGTATCTCCCTCTCTCTCTGACCCTCCCCCATTCATGCTCGGTCTCTCTCTGTCTCAAAAATAAATAAACATTAAAAAATATTTAAAAAACAACAAAAAAATAAAGGACAAGATATAGAGCATTCTGGAAAGCTTCTCTGAAATAGATTGACCTTGTGTGTGAAGAACCATGTAACTATGGCAAAGGAGGGACATGAAGTGGAAAGGCCTAAGGAGGGAGGGTGACCATTGCTTATAGGAACACCAAGAACTCAGCTGTGGCCAGGGTGAAGGATCCAAAATGAAGTTGGAAATATAGCCAATGGCTAGATGCAGATAATGTTGGCCATGATAAACATTTGGGATTTTATTTTCTGTGTAATGAGAAGTCACTAGAATGTGTAATTTGGGCAAAAATTTGACATAATTTTCATTTATATTTTAAAAGACTCATTCTACTTGCCATAAGTAGGGGTGTTAAGTTATTATTACACTGATTAATAGCACACAATTGAACAAACATTTATAACAAATTTTGAAAAGTAATAAACACCAATGGTATATTTTAGAAATGTATTTCTTAAATGAGAGAAATGGAGCTGTTTTTTCTTTCAGTAATTTATTTATCCATGAATAAATAATCCTAGAGAGATGAAATTTAGAGCCAATATATTTCTTTTTCTTTTCATATTTATAAGCTTTGAGATAATTTCTTCATAATTAAGTATGTAGGAAGGGAAAATTTTTATTGTAGTAATATTCAATTTGTTTGAATTCCTTTTGAGTTACTTGTTAAAAGTCATACTGAAGCTTATTATTAAAATTATTTTTGGTGGTCTACCAATCGATAACTGGATGATACCCTCTTTCAATATTGTGTCAAACACTGAAAGTCCTGCAACTTGTGAAAGGACTTGTTACCCAGTCACTGGATCACTCGACATTGGTGCCAGTATTTTGGACCATTCCATTCTGTAGATATTTATATCCCAGGATGATGAATTATGGTAAGGTTCAATGGCAGATAAATGCTGTATTTTTGTTTTGTTATGGGAGAGAAAGACAATGGCAAATTCATCACTTTGATCAAAATAGATCTCTGACACATAAGTTTAGGAAACAGTATATACACAAGCCAGAAATCTAGAAATTTATTCTTTTAAAACCATCCTTACCTGCCTCTACCTTGGAAAATCTGCCTGCACTTAGTTTGGAACCCACTCTTCTATTCAGTGAGCCTCATAGGAGCATGCATGTTATTTATTTTCTCTGTGCCAAGCAAAATGTCTGGCATAATCATTGTCCTTTTGTTAAACAATGAGGGAACTAGGAGGCTGGAATATTAATCTCAAATTTCCCAGTCTCCCCATATTTTTACTAATCCTTGCTGAGATGGAGTAATTGGGACCCTGGAGAAATTTTCTGGCTAGAGGAATTCTAAGCCCAGGGCAGTGATATCAAAAATACAAACACAGAGAGATGCAAAGAGTTGTCTTTACTACCCAAGAAGCAGGCTGTAACAAATGAAAGGGACAGTTTGAGTCAGGTTTCCTGTTTGATGTGTAGTTTCATTACTGTGATGGTCACACAGTTGGGTTCTCATCCTCCTCCCCCTCAGGTCAGGTGGCAGCAGTGGGAAGTGGTCCAGTCTATAGTGCTGCACTGGCAGTGGCATGTGGTTTCTCCCTGGATATCCCAGGAACCACAGCCATAGCCACAAGCACAGCTGGTGACAACCATTCCTATATGGACACTGAGACACAGATGTCAGAACCCTTGGATTTTGAGAGGAGGGAGGTGTACACTTACCATTTTTCATATCTGTGCAGCCCAGGGGTAGATCTAAGTTTTGTGGGACTGCAAACTAACTTGATTTTGAGAGCCCTCTTTAAGGAAAAAAATTTAAAAATCACTAAAACAAACTTAGGTATATGGCCATGGAAGAGGTCTGTGAAAATGAGGGGCCTGGGCATTTCTTTCCTTAGATTCATGATATATTTACCTGTATGCTGACCCTACTTACCAGACAAGGGAATAGATTGGGAAAAGGAGATGAAGAACAGGGGGAATGGTAGGTAACAGATCGTAACAGGACAAGGAGGGGAGGGAGCGCTGATATGTGAGCTCATGAAAGGGAGGTGGGAAGGGGAGAGACATAAACCCAAGGGCCCTCAGTAGCATCATTAAGGGAAATAAGAATGGGTAAGAGATCACTGGGAACCAGAGGTTACAACTCACCTCCAGGCTAATACAATCATGAGGCAAGGAAAGGTATAGGTGCTGGGGGATAGAAGGGGTGGGCACAGGGCATCTTACTCACCATTCCTCCTCATGAAGTTACTTAGCTGCAGGGCAGGAAGACAGTTTGCCTGAGCTAAAGATACTGGTACATGAAATCTACTTTGCTGGGGCAGGATTTATTTTTTTTTTTAATTTTTTTTAATGTTTATTTATTTTTGAGACAGAGAGAGACAGAGCATGAACGGGAGAAGGTCAGAGAGAGAGGGAGACACAGAATCTGAAACAGGCTCCAGGCTCTGAGAGGTCAGCACACAGCCCGATGCGGGGCTCGAACTCATGGACCCCAAGATCATGACCTGAGCCTAAGTCGGATGCTTAACCGACTGAGCCACCCAGGCGCCCCTACTGGGGCAGGATTTAATTCTGAACAGGAGAGAAGAAGGGGTATTGCCCATGATAGCTGTCTCTGATAGTCCCCTTCCAAATCTCCTTTTACCTCAGAAATGTCACTGTGTCCATAATTATGCTACTCACTAGGTTTTAAAGTTCAGTTTTCTCATTTATAGAATGAAAGTAATAGTTGTATTTATTTCATAAAGTGAAAATTGAGGTTATCTGTGTAAATTTTTGCACTATACCTCGTTTGTAATGAGTGTCCATAAATTATAATTATATTCCTTCTCATTACCATCACCATCAAGCTCATTATCATCAGAGAAACCTCAAATTTTAGCCAGCGGTCCAAAAATGATATGGGCGCAGAAAAAGCCCTGGGCAGGAAGATTAAGCTTGAGTGGACTTAATAGAAGCTGGGATCTAGGGATGGGACCAAGAAGAAGTTAGGTTTAGGAATAGGTGGCATGATCAGGGGTTCTCTCCCACTCTCTGCCCTCAGTCAGTTACCTAAGCCATTGAGAGCTTCCTTTATCTTTGTGTCCATGATGGAGTCCAAGGAACACTGAGCATACCTTGGGATCATCAGCTGGAGAAGGAGGATGAGAATGAGAAGGAAGTAAGATGTAAGCTTCATCCTGTAGAACAGCAATGTCCTGGGGCTGGGAGGAAAGATAGAAAGCTGAGATCTCTGAGCTCCAGTACGGTCGAGAAGGAAGGGAACATGTGAACAGTCTCAAGAGAGAACAGATAGGAGAAAATCAGTGCCAGTATGGAAGACTCTGGATCTCTCCAAGCTGTTTGAAGAACCAGGGAGGATGGCTGCAGAACAAATTAACTCACAGATGAGTTCAGAAGAGGTTTACAAAGAGTGGCCAGGAAAGGATGTTTTATATGTTATGGTAACTGACTTAGGCACCCCTCAACACATAAGAAAGCACAGACAAACAAACACACTCCCCAGTAAACTTTCAAAGAACTGCTTGCTTGAGTGTGACACACAACTGTAATAAACTTCAGTGCATCCATGATAAGCAACAGCTGCTTTTGTTCTGGTTCTCTGCCAAGGGGAGTCCTTCTGCCTTTCTATTCTTCCCTTTCCTTTCTTCTTGGCAACCTGATAAGGCCAGCACCTGAGCCTTCTGTTAACTGCCCCATGTTATAGGTCTCTTGTTTTATCTTTCATCAGCAAGAGGTGATTTTATGGTCTTCTGAGTGACAGCCCTATATATCACCTGTTTAGACATCATTTTATTGCCCTGGCTAATCCCATTTGTAGACAAGTAACAGAAAACACGATTAGCACTGGTTTGCAAACAAGGAAGCGTACTATTTACTTAACCAGAAGCATAGTGTTTGATTGAAGGTTCTTGTTGGAGATCAAGCCTGATGCTTTCCCTTTTTTTCTACCATCCTCAATTCATTGGATTTTCTTCCTTGATCTTCTCTTTTCATAGGCCCAAGGTAGCAGGTATCACATCCTCAGCCAAGATCCTGAGCAGGAAGGTGTTGTAGACTCTGGGTCTGGAGTTCTCTCTTGTCCAGCAAAAGAGCAGATGCAGGATTGAAATGCAAGAGAGGCTAATGTCTGGGAGGAGACAAGAACTGCGAGTAAGGGTCCTTGCTCCATTTTTCTTAGGATCAGAAGGCTTACAAGCGTGATGGACTTGCACAAAAAGGCAATGAAATTGTGAACATTAACTCATGGGCATGAGGGAAAGGGGGTTTTGAAGATAAGCGGTGTTAGGGGTTTGGGTGGATACAAAACACAGTAGACATGAGGCGCCACCTCTGTTTACCTAAACTTGCCTAGGGGACCAGAAAGAAGAGCAAGCTACCTCAGGATCAATAAGGCACCTTTCTTTTGCTAATTAGCTCAGCTCTGGGCAACTGGGTCTATAGCCCTGTTTACCTGTTTTTGTCCTTCCTTCCTTCCTTCCTTCCTTCCTTCCTTCCTTCCTTCCTGTGAAAGCAACTTTCTGCTATTGTACTAAATTGGGTGGCACTTCTGCCCTGAAAACCTAATCTTGTTTACCTAATCTTGGTTGTTTTCATCCTGAGATTTCCTATTCCTATACCTTTGTCCTATACTGAGGGCCTTTGCCCTGTTTACCTAATCTTGTTTACCTAATCTTGGACGCATTCATCCTGTGGCTTTCTATTTCTTTATGCCTTGTTAACCCATTGGTGCAAGCTCAGGGAATTCCTAAGCTTATTCCCCACAGGAAGGGAGGTCGGGGTAAAACCATTCTCTTTTGGAGGCTTTGCCTTTCTGTTTTGGAAGCAAATTTTCCCCTAGAAACTCAAGCAGATTTCCCCTTGTATTTCATTGTTCAGTTCTGGGCCATATGACCTCCTTTTACATCATTAGTGGCTGAGAAATTAAGTAGATCTCTACAATCCCTTATTTTAGACCATTGGACCTATATATGATACAGTCTCCACACTGGAGCACATGGTCACCAGGATTGAATCCCATGATTCAAAAGCTAGATGAAGTAGCAGAGAATGGCTGTTGGATGACCACTATTGGAGGCTTTCAGGTGGGAAAGCCTGGATCTACTTCTGCTGTGACCAGCCTCACTGTCCCTTTCCCTAAAGATGCCCCCTGAGGAACAGCTACTTCTACATATCTCTCTCAGGAAATAAAGGAATAATACAGAACACAAAAGAGCACAGGTTTGGATTTGGTATAAAAGTTGGGTAGATTAGTTCATTTGTTAATTCAACAACTATAGGGCTTCTCTATACTAATTCTAGTTCTGGTGACTCATTAGTGGGCAATGCAGGCAAGGTTTTTGCCCTCTTGAGACTATACTCTAAGGTGTAAGATAACTATACAATATGTCAGATATTGAAAAATTCCCTGAAGGAAAGAAATGAAGGCAAGGCAATTGGATGTGCTTCTGTGTTGTATATAAGGCAATGTGTTCAGGGAAGACACCTCAGAAAAGATGACTTATAAGCAATGAGCTGCAGACGTGTGGGGTAAGCCATAGAAAAAGCTGGGACAAATGTTTTGGGCTAAGGGCCAGCAAGTATAAAGAGCCTAAGGCAGGGGGGGTGGGTGGTTGGTGTGTTGAAGGAATACAACAAAAGCAGTGTGTCTGAAGAGAGCAAAGTGAGTAAAGGCAAGAGAAGTGAGAAAAGTGGTCAAAAACACAACTGGGGCCAGGCTGGTTATAGAGCACTTATCAACCAACATAAGGGCTCTGGGTTTATTGCAAATTTGATGAGAAATTACTGGAGCATTTTGCTTAGGGATGATATGACTTATTTATATAAGATCACTTATATTTTATAAATCTTACTAAGGCCACTGCTGTGGAAGAAAATAGGTAAGCAAGGAAACCAAATAGCAAGCTCTTGTAGAGTTCCAGATCTCAGATGGCAGTAAAGGAAGGAGTGAGAGCTGGGTAGACTTTGGTTATATATAGCAGGTTGAGCCTCTTAGGGTTTACTGATGCACTGGGTGTGGGGCAAAGGAGGAATAGAGTAGTGAAAGGTCAAGGTTATATTCTGAATGACTTGTTGAAGAGTGATGCCATTTACTAAATTGGGGACCCCTGGGGAAAGCATGGATAATGGCAAGAACATTAAATCATATTTGATCATGGTCAATTTAATATGCCTATTAGACATCCAGGTGGAGTGGTGGCATGGGAGTTGGGTATATACTTCTGGGGTCTGGGGGAAAGGTGAGAGTTGAAGATATAAATTTGAGACTTATCAATCCACAGATGAAAATAATAGCATAGACAATTTAAGAAGAGAAGTGAAAACTTCTTTAAAGGAGCCAGGTAAAGAAAGTGATAGACTGGGAAGTAGATGACCAGAAGAACATGGATTAAAGATGAGTTGAACTGCATTGACTACTGGGTTTGTTAAGAATGGCAAGGAAAGAAACGAGAACAGGATCACAAGAGAATGTGATTGGTTTACAGTGAGCCTGGGCAACAGAGACAGTGACCGTGCCCTTTGGGCAACACTTGTAGTTAGTGGCATGCCTAGCATATTTGACACCTGGAGGGGATCACTCTAACATTCCTCTTCTCTACATAACAAAATTATTTCTAGTAACAACTATGTAATGATCAGTAATAATCATTATTTCTTGATTCATTCTTTGGTTTTAAAACCAACAAAAACTATGAAAAAGACCAAATGTCAATCTTAAAGCTACTGTTTATATTCAGCATAGTATTTCTGTGCACTATCAGACAAAAAATATTATACCACTCAGTTTGTATTCACTTTTTAAATTAAAAAAAATTTTAATGTTTATTATTTTTGAGAGAAAGAGAGAGAGGGAAAGGGAATGAGCAGGGAAGGGGCAGAAAGAGCCTTAATGCATGCCCTCAAACTCACAAATCATGAGATCAGGACCTTTTGGACACTCAGCTGACTAAGCCACCCAGGTGCCCTGAATTTAAAATTTTAAATGCAATTAAACCCCATATAATCATATAGAGTGACCAAATAGATGTAATTTAAATATGCTAATTTTTCTTTACAATCACTGGGCTATCATTGCTTACTTAGATTATACTGTTTAACTGCAGGAATACAGAGCAAGATAGGAATTTTAAATACAAAGGCAAATGTTTCTGAATGTTTCTGAAGTGTTATGAACTTATTTTAAAAATTGAAATGAAGACATATAACAAACCCCTAGGTTAGAAGAACAAAGATAAGAATAGAAATAAATGAAATAGAGACAAAAAAATTTAAAAAAATGATTGATGAAATTAAGAGCTGGTTTTTTGAAAAAATAAACAATATTGATAAGCTTGACACATCAGAGAGAGAGAGAGAGAGAGAGAGAGAGAAGACCTAAATAAATATAATTAGAAATGAAAGAGGAGAATAAATTAATAAGAAGTAAATAATAGAGCTTCTCTTTTTATTAAGTTTGTCTCATTCTTTAACATTTTCTGTTTTTAGTGATTTATAATAAACTTACTTGGACATGTTTACAGTTTATAAATTGCATTTGAATGTATGTTTAACTTTTAAAAACTCATGGTGCATCTGAATAAAATAGTAGGAGACCAGAAAAACCAATAACCACAGGAAGTCTGCAGGTCTCTCAAACACAAGTTTCTAGCTCTATTTTTGGCTAGAGTTGGTTCTCTGATGAGGCATGGAAGTGTTGCTATTTCATCTTATGGATTCATATACTTTAGACAGTACATGAAAAACCATTCAGGTTGATTTTAGATGTAAAAACTGAAATGTGGATAAAAATTGAGAGGCTTACTCTGGAAAACAGTATGGAGGTTCCTCAAAAAGTTAGAAATAGAACTACCCTATGATCCAGCAATTGCATTACTAGATATTTACCCCAAGAATACAAATACACTAATTCAGAGGGATATATGCACCCCAATATTTATAGCAGCGTTATCCACAATAGCCAAATTACAGAGGCCATCCAAGCATCCCTATACAGATGAATAGAAAAAGAATATATATTATCCAGCCATAAAAAAAAAAATGAAATCTTGCCATTTGCAACAACATGGATGGAGCTGGAGAGCATAATACTAAGTGAAATAAATCAATCAGAGAAAGACAAATACCATATGATTTCACTTATATGGAATTTAAGAAACAAATGAGCATAGGGAAAAATGAGAGGCAAAACAAGAAACAGACTCTTAACTATAGAGAACAAACTGATGGTCACCAGAGGCGAGGTGGGTGGGGGGATGGGTTAAATAGGTGATAGAGATTAAAGAGTGCATTGGTTGTGATGAGCACCGGATATTGTATGTGTTGAATCACTAAATTGTACACTTGAAACTAATATTTGACTGTATGTTAAGTAACTGGAGTTTAAATAAAAACTTTAAAAAATTGAGAGGCTGACCCACCCTGAATAGAGATTAGTGATGGGTTTGTTTGGAGATAGGGCAATACATCCCTCAAAAATTATCTTTGGAATCTGCTCACGTGTTACATAGGTACCTGATTAAGACTGTAGAGTTCTGCACCATCAAGCAGAGAAAAAAACTGGTTCTATAAAACTTGATGATTTGATTCTTTCAATTAGCTGTGAAAGCATAAAGTCTCTTCACTAATCAAGGTTCTAATTAGGTTCAAGTCAGTTATAAGAAAAAAATTTGCATTCCAGTGTCCAAAAAGAGTATCCCAGAGTGGCTTACTGAATTTATTTGTCCAAAGGACGAATAATTGGGCCATCCAGGTCCTTTGGATGCTGGAAATGTCTGATAGACAATAGCATGTTGTTGGCATTTGTTGTTAAGTTACTTGCAGTAATGCTAGGCTAGCAGACTTAACTGTTGGGTATGGACAAAAGCAGAGGTGAGAAATATGAGGTGGAGATGATTGCAGAAAGGGACACTGGGGAGGAGATAATAAAAGAAGAGGATCTTAAGGAGAGAATAGAGAAGAGGTAATGAAAAGAAAGAAGGTAAGCATGGTGGAAATTAGAAGAGGCACAGACCTGGAAGTAGACAGAGTTTTGGTGAAGTGGTTTAAAGGTGACATAGGTCAAGGTCAAGTCTGCATTATTAGATTCACCCTGGGATCACCTGTCATGGAGGCTATCCTAGTTTGCTCTCTTCTCCACTTGTTATTTTATTTCTCTGTCTCTGCATGCTAGCTAAAGAGAAGCAATAGAAGATTCCAGCGTTTTGATTCAGGAAGGGGGTGGGTCCAGGGGGAGACTGACAGGAACCCCTGTAAAAGAAAAGAGACCTGTGGAAACTGGCAACCACCCAAGAGGAGGCAGTAAAAGGTAGAGGGCTATTGAAAAGTCTTTTGGTGGGGTGCCTGGGTGGCTCAGTTGGTTAAGTATCTGACTCTTGGTTTCTGTTCAGGTCATGATCTCCTAGTTGGTGAGTTCAAGCCTTGCATCAGCGACTCTGTGCTGACAGTGTGGAGCCTGCTTGGGATTCTCTCTCTGTCTCTTCCCTGCTCTCTCTCTCTCTCTCTCTCTCTCTCTCTCTCTCTCTCTCTCTCAAAATAAATAAATAAATAAAATTAAAAAATTTTTTTAAAAAAGAAAGATCTCTTGGTAGTATCACTCCTGCTATAATTCTAAGAGTACATGCTCAGCCATTTGACTCTCCAATCAATGCTTTTGTGAAAGAACCTCAGATTGTCTGTCGGTGAAATGGCGTGTAGGGTGAGGCAAGATCCACCATAAATCCTGAAGTTTAGGAATCATGTACCCTTTAATTTTTTAAAGTTGTAAGAGGGTCGCTGAGCTGATCCGGGACAAACTGAGAAGACTGAGCATGTCTCTCTCTCTATACATGTGTATGTAGATAGACAGATAAAATCTTATTAAAAATAGATTTACATATATTTTAACGACATGATTATGGTTGTGCTGCATGGTAATTGGTGATATATGGTAAGCAGCTGACAGACATGACATACACAATAAATATGGCTTTCCAGAGCCTTACCAGGTTTCTGGTTTTTGCATTCTATTCGTTTGACCACCTATAATAAATGTCTATATTGAGAGCATTTCCTGATACCAGGCTCTGTCTAGTTCCTATCATAATCTCTAAATTAAGTCTAACTGGTAAATCATCTTCATGTACCCAGGAATTGAACATGGGATTGGGAAACATCTGGTTATTTACTGATCCACTCTACTTTTGAGATTTCTGGAATTTGAACTCATCACTGGAAGAAGGAAAGCAAATTTATAAAGGGGACAAAGAGGCTCCTGAAAGTAAAGGATTGAGACTCCAACACACTGACTTTGAAGTTCAAACTCCTTAGAGTCTTGTGTTTAGAATGAGATTTCAGGACTTAAATAATCCTTTAGCTTTGAGAAAAAAGCCATGTTTTCTGGCTTATTCTTAGTGGTGAGACAAGCTTAATGACACAAATGTTAAACTGTAAGGCTCTCACTGTGGATACATCATAAGTTCATAGTCTAAATAATTAGATATCATTAGGTGTCTCTTCCCTTCCAAGTTGTTTCTCATCCCTAACATTTGATGACTTACTAGATTTTAAGTTGCTTGGGAGCAAGAATCATTACTTAATGCTTCTCTATATCTTCGGTACCCAAACAGTATCTGGCATATGGCAGATGTCAATGGTTGTTGGTTGGCTGGTTGAATAAATGAATGGATGAATGTTGGCCTACAAATTTATTCTACCTTTTTATGTGGTTCTATTTCACTTCAAGTTGAGGACCAAACTAGAGTCTCTTGGGCTATTGAAATATAACATGCTGTTGAAATATGTCATGAGGGTTCAGGATCTTTTGTTAATTTTTTAAGGATAACCACTGAGTTTTGGTGGAAAAGGGTCAACCCTGGCATATCCCAAATGCAGTAATGGGTTGCCCAATCTCCCTGGTTCTTATACCCCATGTTCTCCTCATTTAGTTCTACACTGACATCCAGCCAATATTGATTTTCTAAACCTCTCTGATCCATCTCTGCTCATTAAATTAATTCTTTTTTTCTTCACCTCTGTGTACCTTCTCTTGAGCACATCTTTTTTTCCCTTTCTTCTCTTTCTCTCTCTGCCTCTCCCCTTTACCTTCCTTTCCTCCCCTCCCCTCCCCTTTTCTCCCCTCCCCTCTCCCCCCCTTCCCTTCCCTTCCCTTCCCCACCAGACCTGGTCTCTTGACTCATGAGACATAATTATTTTATCACTTTTAAGTGCTCACATTTGTAGTAAACTACTTACCTATAGGGAAAAGAGGACTGATATAATGATAATTAAGGGGAACACGTTCCATTAAGACTCCTTCTTCTCCATTTTTTTTCCCTTGATATTCCCAGAGAGAGACAAGCAATAAACTGGGTTGGTGAGAGAATACAGATGGCTGGTAAAAATGGGAAAAATGTTTAACATTACTGACAATGATATACAAATTGATATAATTATGAATGTCAGCATTTACCTCTCAGACTCAAAAGGGTTAAGGAAAAGGGAGAAACAGGGATTTCTTATATTTCTCTGCTGAGAACAGAATATTAACTTTTTTATGGGAGGTCATTTAGCAAAATATCTCAAAATTTTAAAATATATATCTCTTTTGACCTAGCAATTCTACTTTATGGACTTAACCTTAAAGAAATAAACAGGGGCACCTGGGTGGCTCAGTCGGTTAAGGGTCTGACTTCGGCTCAGGTCATGAACTCACAGTTTGTGAGTTTGAGCCCCACATCAGGCTCTGTGCTGACAGCTCAGGGCCTGGAATCTGCTTTGGATTCTGTGTCTCCCTCTCTCTCTGCCCCTTCCCTGCTCATGCTCTGTCTCTGTCTCAAAAATAAATAAATGTTAAAAAAAAAAAGAAATAATCAGAGATGTGCACAAAGATTTATATGAAAAAGTTCACTACATGATTATTTATAGTAGTAAAAATATATACAATACATAAATAAATTATGGCCCATTAAATATGATATATTAGGCACATTATGAGGAAATGCTTAGGACATACTATTGGGTTATAAAAATCAGGGAACAAAACAGTATGTATTTTTTGACCTGATGTAAAGATGTATACAAAAATGTTAGGCATACATGCACTTATATTAATAGCCATTCTCCTGGGATGGAGGGATTAAGAGTGATTTTATTTCTTTACTTGTAATTATTGATACATTCTGCTTTTTCCATGATTGTACTGTTTTACTATTTAAAATCATTTTATTTTTTATGATTTTATTATTATTCTTTTAATGTTTTATTCTCACATTAGATAACATACAGTGTAGTCCTGATTTCAGGAGTAGAATCCAGTGATTCACAACTTACATAAAACAGCCAGTGCTCATCCCAACAAGTGCCCTCCTCAATTCCCATCACCCATTTTCCCCACCTCCATCAACCCTCAGTTCTCTGTATTTAAGTCTCTTATGGTTTGCCTCATTTTAAAAGTTGTCTGTGGCAGATGGAGGTGAAAAAAAGCAGCAATTCCTACATACATGTCTCTTTGACTTCGCTGTGCCTCCTAGCAAGAGATGGTCTATTTCCCCACCTCCTAACTCTGATCTGGACTTGTGACTTGCTTTGACCAATGGATGCACCAGAAATAATGTACAATTTCTGAGGTTAGGCCATAAGAAGCCTGTGGCTTCCACTTTGTTCCCTTGAAGTGCTGCCCCCAAACCACCATGTAAGGAAACCAGTCTAGCCTACTAGAAGATAAGAAACCTCACCGAGGAGAACCAAGGTCCCCCAGTCAATAGCCAGGGCCAACTGCCAGACATCAGCGAAGAAGTCAGAGACTCTCTCCAGCTGAATGCAGCAAAATAGGTGGGCCCAGGTAAGTCTAGCAGAAAAACCTCAGCCCACAGAAGCATGAGAAATAATAAATTGTTGCTTCAAGCACTGAGTTTTGGGGTGAATTGCTACTCAGAAATAGATGTGAAACAGCAATATAACCTTTAATTTTAAAAAATGAAGTCATAGGCTGGCTATGGTTGTCAATCTAGCTTTCAAGGATCTTAAAAATATTGCCTCAGAAATGTAAATAGAAGCATTATGGCTGTCACAGTATAGTTTATGTTTTGGAAGAAAGACTGATGAGAAGAGACTGTGGTGGTTTGCAGTGGGTCAGGAATAGGTAGCGAGTATGGCTTTTTATATGTGTGGCTTCTCCTCATTGAAAGAGCACAATGTCTCTAGAGTATCTGTAGATGGCTCCAAATGGACCCCTAGCTGGATGTCAGCAAATCCTTGGATCCTCCTTCCTGTGAGTGCTGCAGAAGGGAGTGCTTGGCCAAATTCCCACGTGTCTTTCAGAACTTTCTTACCCAGTGGAACCTCCAGGGGTAGAGGAGAAGGAGAGTGCCATAATATTTTTGAAGATATTCTCAAAACCTTTATTTCTTATCCAGAGAAATAAGGAATATTAAACAGAAATGGTATAAAAATCTGTTGACTATTTTTTCTGATGTCTATATGAGAAAGTTTCCATGATATCTTCCCAATATTTCAGCCCCTAGTCATCCACATATCATTATAGGAATGAAAACTTAAAGATAAGTCTCATGAGTCTGTCTCAGATGTCAGCGTGAGTTCAGCAGTAGAGTGTTAGAGATACCAGGGCCCTTGGAGATGATCTAATTCTATGGCATCATTCAAAGAACAACACAGTCTAAGACTGAGACAACTATTGTGGCTTACTTCAGGTCACCAGTGAGTGACTTTGCGGCACAGAGCTGGGAGCAAACCTAGGTCTCACTGTTCCTGTGCTTTGTACTCTGTGTGATGTTGGACTACTTCTTCAAGCCTAAATGAAATCAGAGATGTGGGATGAGACCCTGTCTTTGTTAATTTTAGGTACATTTCACATTTCAGCGGGATTATTGGTTGTAAAACAGGGAAGTCCAGAAAGTTATACAGCCAAAATGTTTTATGCAATAATATAATTAAACCATAAAAAATAGCAAAGTGATTCCTTTCTCTGGATGCAAGGATGCTCGCGACCACCAAGAATGAATGCTGTTTGGATTCAGTGGCACAGGTTGTGTTCTCTTCAGCAAAACTGCTTCCAAAGCCAGATGTCTGGTGATGGCTGCTGACTCTCTCCTCTTCCTCCTGGGTAATGGATATTTATTATAATACTAAGCAGGAGCATGTGGGGATTGGTGAAAAGAAACCTGACATCTAATTTCAATATTCGATATTTTGCAGTTTGTCTCCCCCAAGCATAACCCTCATGAATGTCATACTCACTGACATATTCCTCTACAATCAGTCCCCAGTATTATTTTGTGTCTTCCATACTGAGCTCTGGCCAAGAGCCCTGAACTGGGAATGCGGCTTCAAAGCTGCATCAGCAAATACAAGAATGATGATCTATTGTCACATGCCCAAACCTGGCAGTTATGCCCATAAATCAGAGTCCAGGAGTTAGTTCTGCTCTGAGGTCTCCTCCTTCTTTCTGCTATACTTCCACCTTAGAATTAAGAATTTCTGGCTCAGAATTAAGGGAAGAATTTAAACCACTGGATCTTTCTGGAGTTTTCTGATGCCAACCGAGGCATCTGGGGTGTAACCCCAGCACTCTCTTTTGGCATCAAGTTTGGGCCAAGGCTCCATGATGTCTGAGCTTGCTTCAATCCTGACAGGCTTTAGTGTTTTTGGTCCTCTGAGTTCTCATTTATCTCACTCTTCCGCCAGTAAGATGATAAGTTATGCTTACACAAATCTGGCAGGGGCCCAGCGTATTTGGGGGCTGTTATTTTTTGTTGGTGTGGAGCCCTGTCTACTTGCTCTTTGTGGGGTCTGGCCTGGAGGTCTGGTGCTAGGATTAGAGGTCTGGGCAATATGTGGATCAAGAGCTGGAAAACCTGATAAGTGAATGCAACCTTTGTTTTTGGAGAAAATTTTCATTAAGGTCAAAGGCATGCATGGCATTTAGAGCAGGAGTCAGAACCCAGGAAGTCAGGAGTTGAGTAGACCCTGAGACAAAGTGAGGGGTAGAAGCATAATTGGGAGCAAAGGAAGAAGGTCTAATAATGCAAAGGATGCAAATATTGGCTAAAGAGCTCTGTCTGCCTGATACTTTGTAAAAATGAAGTTAGTCGTCCACATTTAACTGTAGGATATTTCACATTCACATCCAGATTTCCATCTCCTCTTGAAGCACCACGTAAGCTCAGGTTAAATAAGGCTATCCCATCTAGAGTTTTCCCTCCGACCACTTAATTTACCCCAGAGGAAAATGCTCGTTTCAGGTTTGCATTTCTTGGTCCTCAATTTCCATTTTCTTCACAAAGCATTTGCTAGAGTACAAAAGACACACTATTCTTTTCTCTGAGTTTTCTTCTTGAGGAATGGTTATTGTTTAAATCAAGGACGCTACTTGAGAAAACAGAATTCTATCCAACATTCCTGATGCTGTCTCTTTCTATTTCATATTATGATTTTCTAGTTGCCAAAATCTTTCACATGAATCCTACACTCGAGCCTGTTTTGGGGGGAGAAATAATATATAAAAGCCCATGCTTGGTCTTGGTGTCATCATTTTAAGGAGCTAACACAGGTTTTCCAAGAAATTTTTTTCTTTTTTTTTCTTTTTTCTTTTTTTTTGTTTTTCTTTTTGTTTTTCTTTTTCTTTCTTTTTCTTTTCCTTCCTTCCTTCCTTCCTTCCTTCCTTCCTTCCTTCCTTCCTTCCTTCCTTCCTTCCTAAGGACTCCTTTTGTGTTCTGGTCCAAGATAGAGGTATAGGAAGTCCCTAAACTCACCTTCTCCACAGACATGCAAAATCTACACCTATTTATAGAGAAATTCCTCCTAAAGAACTGAGGGCTGATTGAACATCTTCTGCACAACAAAAGATAGAGAGACCACATAGAGAAGAGCAAGAGAGATGAAGACAAGGTAATGAAGGGAACCCCCATACTCAATGTTGCCAGCTGCAATGAACAGAGAGAACATGAGCAAATTTGTCTGCCCAGAGGCACAGAATAAAAGCTGCAGTTTAAAAGAGCAACTACTATATAAAGTAACCAGCACTAGAGTCCTGCTAAATGGTGGGGGAGCCGCTGGAACTCTCCCCTCACCGCCAGGGTGGGACTTGCATTGCAAGTCACAACTCCCCCAGGTGCCTGGCCCTCCCTATTTCCTTTCCTTGAGCCTTCCCCCTAATAAAAATCCCAGGGTTTTGAATCCCACCTTGGCAGCTGCAGCTCAGAGGACTCAAAATAGCACAAAATGCTTTATTATTTTTCCAATGTGGAAGGATGCTGGCATAATAAACACAAACCCTTGAGAGTGTTACTGAATTAATAAGCAGTTTTTGGCTTTTATGTATTTATATTTACATCTCACATGTTTGCACTTCTTTTCAACCCTCCTGCTGTCAACCCTCCTTCAGACTTCTGTCATCTTTCTCCAGGGTCCTTGATCCCCCAAGGGTCTCCCTGAAAGTGTCCTTGCTCCCTCTACTTCATTCCCCAGATGGTACCCAGGGAATGCTTCCTAAATGCAAATCTGTAACCAACAAATCCTTTCCTAATTATTTTAGTGAATGAGCAGGCCTTGGTAGGATAAAATTATTATGAATTTCTGTTCTTTTTCCCCTGAACCTTCAAACCTGCATTTCTGCACCTACTTGTTCTCCATTCCTGGATGAAATCTTGGGCAGATTCTGCAGCTCTTTTGAGTACTCTAGGAATAACCAAATAGGCCTTTTGCTTTTGCAGGTAAAATCTAGTTCCATCAAATTATTTCCCAACCCTGCCCCCCAACTAGGCCCACATAAGTTTGGAAGCCTCCCTGTGGGAGGGACCTTTGCACTTACCTTCCCAGTCAGATTCCATTCTACTCACCTTCAAGTCACATAAATGTCACTTCCACAGGGGAGATTTTTGTTTTCATCTTAACCTTCAACAAATGGTAAACATACAGTTATTTCTATGAATCGTTGTTTAATGTTTTCCTCCCCAACTAGACTATAATCCTCATGAGGGCAGAGAATATGTTTATTTTATTGGTGGCCCAGATCCTGGCCCCTTAATAATATTCATTCAATAAATATTTATTTTGATAAATAAATATGAAAAATGTTTCTTAATGGGTACTGGAAAATATGACAACTATCTTGGAAGTGTAAAGGATGTTTAAAAGGGGCCCTTTTTGGGGCACCTGGGTGGCTCAGTTAAACATCCAACTTTGGCTCAGGTCATGATCTCATAGTCTGAGTTTAAGCCCCGGGTCCGGCTCTGTGCTGACAGCTCAGAGCCTGGGGCCTGCTTTGGATTCTGTGTCTCCCTTTCTCTCTGCCCCTTCCCAGCTCTCTCTCTGTCTCTCTCTCAAAGATAAACATAATTTTTTTTTAAAAAGGGGTCCTTTTTTTACCGAAGTAGAATTGACACACAATGTTACATTAGTTTCAAGTGTATAACATAGTGATTCAACAGCTCTATATGTTATGTTCACCACAAGTGTAGTTACAACCTGTCACCATATAACACTATTACTATATCATTGACTATATTCCCTGTGCTGTACCTTTCATCCTGTGACTTATTCATGTCATCACTGGAAGTCTGTACCTTCCACACTCCTTAACCCATATGCCCATCCCCAACCCCCTCCCCTATAACAACGACCAGTTTGTTCTCTGTATCTATGGGTCTGATTCTGCTTTTTTGGCTTATTCATTTGTTTTGTTTCTTAGATTCCATATATAAGTGAAATTCTATGGTATTTGTCTTTCTCTTATTTCACTTAGCATAATACCCTCCAGGCCCATCTGCATTCTGACAAGTGGTAATATCTCATCCTTTTTATGACTAATATTCCATTACACACACACACACACACACACACACACACACACACACGCGCGCATATAGCTGTGTCTTCTTTATCCATTCTTCTAACCATGGACTCCAGTATCTTAGCTATTATACATGATACTGCAATAAACATAGGGGTACATATATCTTTTCAAATTAGCGTTTTTGTTTTCTTGGGTAAATACCCAGAATTCGATTTTTAAACAAACTACATACTGCTTTTCACAGTGGCCGCACCATTTTACATTCCCACCAACAGTACGCAGTTTGCTTTTTCTATATATCTTTGCCAATACCTGTCATTTCTTATGATTTTTTAAAGTTTATTTATTTTGAGAGAGAAAGAGAGAGTGAGTAAGTGGGGATGGACAGAGAGAGACGAGGAGAGAGAATCCCAAGCAGGCTCCACACTGTCAGTGCAGAGTCCAATGTGGGGCTTGAACTCACGACAGTGAGATCATGACCTGAGCTGAAGTCAAGAGCTGGACGCTTGATTGAGCCACTCAGGCACCCCTCTTTCTTATCTTTTTGATACTATCCATTCTCACCAGTGTGAGGAAGTATGTCATTGTGGTTTTGATTTGTATTTCCTTGATGATGAGTGATGTTAAACATCTTTGCTTGTGTCTTTTGGCCACTTGTATGTCTTCTTTGGAAAAATGTCTGTTTAGGTTCTTATATGACTGTTTCTTTTGGTATTGAGTTGTATAAGTTCTTTATTTTGGATAAGAATTCCAATATCAATATATTGATATATATTTGATCTATTTCTATCTTTATGTCTGTTAATATTTGCTGCATATATTTAGGTGCTGTTATGTTGCATAGGTATTTACAATTGTTATATCCTCTTTTTGGATTGATCTCTTTATCATTATATAGTGCCCTTTGTCTCTTGTTATAGTCTTTGTTTTAAAATCTATTTTGTCTGATATAATTATTGCTACTGTGGCTTTTTTTTTTTTTTTGCTTCCATTTGCATGGAATATCTTTTTCCATTATTTTACTTTTTGTCTGTATGTGTATTTAGGTCTGAAGCAAGTTTCTTGTAGGCAGTGTACAGATAACTCTTCTTTTTTTAACCATTCAGTCATCCTATTTCTTTTGACTAGAACATTTAGTCCATTTACATTTAAAATCATCATTGATAGGTATATACTTATTGCCATTTTATTTATTGTTTTCTGGTTGTTTTTTCTAGGGCTTCTCTCTTCCTTTCTTCTTCACTTGCTCTCTTCACTTGTGGTTTGATGGCTTTCTTTAGTGTTACACTTGAATTTCTTTCTCTATTTTTGTGTATCTATTACAGGTTTTGATTTGTGCTCACCACTGGTTTCATACATAATATCCTATGTGTATAGCAGTCTATATTAAGCTGATGGTCACTTAAATTTGAATACATACTAAAAGCACTAAATTTTTACTCCCTTCTCCATGTTTTATGTATATGATGTAATATTTTACATATTTTAATTTTGTGTATCTCTTGACCAATTTTGTAGATATAATTGATTTTATTACTTTTACATTCTAAATACACTGGCTTTATCAGTGATTAATCTACTACCTTTACTACATGTTTGATTCGATTTGTGAATTTTTTCCTTTCATAATTTTCTTACTTTTAGTTTGGCCCTTTCTTTGCACTTAAATAATTCACTTTAACTTTTTTTTTTTTTATAGGCTCGTTTCATGGTAATAAAATCCTTTAACTTCTGTTTGTTTGGAAAACTCTTTATCTCTCCTTCAGTTTTGAATGACAACCTTGCTGGATAGAATATACTGGATTGTAGGGTTTTTTTTTTGTTTTTGTTTTTTTTCTTTTCAGTACTTTGAATATAACCTGCCACTCTCTTCTGGCCTGCGAAGTTTTTCCTGAAAAATTAGCTGACAACCTTATGGGATTCCCCTTGCATTTAACTGTTTCCTTTTGATGATTTTAAAACTCTATTATTATTTTTTGCCATTTTGATTATTATGTGTGTTGGTACTGACCTCCTTGGGTTAATCTTGTTAGGAGCTCTCTGTGATTCCTGGGATCTGTGTGTCTGTTTCCTTCTTCACATTAGGGAAATTTTCAGTATTATTTCTTCAAGTAAGTTTCTTCCCCCTTCTCTCTTTTCTCCTTCTGGAATCCCTATAATGTGAATGTTTTGTGCTTGATGATGTTACAGAGTTCCCTTACCCTATTCTCATTTTTTATTATTCTTTTTTTTTCTTTTTTGCTGTTCAACTTGGTTGCTTTCGATTACCCTGTCTTCCAATTGCTGATCCATTCTTTCACATTTTCTAATCTGTTGATTTGCTCTCAGTATAGTTTTTTTTCATTTCAGCTATTGAATTCTTCAGCTCTGGCTGCTCTTTTTTATATTTTCTATGTCTTTGCTGAGGTACTCATTGAGTCTATCTATTCTTTCCTCAAGTTTAGTGAGTATTTTTATGACCATTACTTTGAACCCTTTATCAGGAATATTGCTTATCTCTGTTTCATTTAGCTTTTTTACTGTGATTTTGTTTTGTTCTTTCATTTGGAACATATTCCTCTGTCTCCTCATTTTTTCTAACTCTCTGTGTTTGTTTCTATGTATTAGGCAAGTCAGCTATGTCTCCTGATCTTGAAAATAAATAACGGTCTTATGTAGAAGAAGTCATGTGGTACCCTATAGTGCAATCCCCCTGGTCACCAGGACCAGGTACTACAGGGTGTTCCCTCTGTGAACTGTGTGTGTCTTCCTGTTGTGGCTGAGCTGTGACTGCTTTGCCTGCTGTGGGCACACTGGGCAGGGTTTTCTCTCTGCATTGTTGAGAAGAGTGGTTGCAGCTGGTTGCAGGTTGGTGGGCAGGGATAGCAGTCAGCTTTGCTGTCTGAATTAGCCTGTGTGCTACAGTTTTATGTGCATTGAAGGGCAGGGCTTGCTCCCTGCACAGCCAGTTAAGAGGCCCAGCTGTGGGAACTATAGATGCATTGGTGTGTGTGTTATCTCCCTTTCACTCCGGGCAGGAGTTACTTTGGAGTGGTGCTGGTCCCAGTCAGGAATGTCTGCCAGGTGTGGTGGAACAGGAGCTGCTTTGGTGGGATGCTTGAAGAGGTGGGTGGGTTGGGTGGTGTGGGTACATCATGTGGGGGCAGGGCACATGATGCTAGCAAGATAGGTGGAGATTGTTAGTGCTGGCTCCTGCTAGTGTTTGGCTATCTGGGCTGGGGGAGGGGGAAATGGCACCTGCCAGCACTTTTGCTCCTGGAGAAATCTCCTGCAGATCCCTGCCCCTCCAGCACACATTCTAAGATTAGTCAATAGCTCACTATATACATATATGCCAGGTGCTTTTCAAACTGCTACTTATGTGCTGTGTCGTGGGCTTAGCTATTTGGTATGCCAGCTCTTTAAAGGGCAGGAACTCGGTTTTCTTATCATCCTCCTGCTCTCCCAGAGTTAAGTCCTCCTGAAAGCTCCTGGAGTTAAGCTCTACTGGTTTTCAGAGCCAGGTTTATGGGGACTTGTCTTCCCAGTGCAGGTCCCTAGGTTGGGTGGTATCCAGTGTGGGGTATGATCCCCTCACTCCTCTATGCTTTCAATGTCCCTTCTGTTTGTGATTAGTGACACCCAGGGTTTGGTTCCCAACAACATCTCCACACCTCCTACCCTTTTCGATGTGGCATTCTCTCTATGACTAGCTGTAGAAGAGGTTTTCTGCCAGTCTTCAGGTCATTTTCAGATCAGTTGTACAGGTGTAGCTGTTGCCTTGGTGTGTGCATGGGATGAGGTGAGCTCAGGATCCTCCTACTCCACCATGTTTCTGGTTCCCTCCTTTAATAAAATTATATAAAAGTTTATTTTGAATGCAGAAGTAGAACAGTGAAAATAGCAGACAAACTGCATATCAAAAGGGGAACAACATTGCTTGAGGTGGGAACTAATTAGAAGAATGTTTTATTTGCTGATATACACATTCTTTCTTTGCTATTTCAAGTCTTAGAAAATAAAATAATGAACTATTTATGCTAAATAACTATTGTCTTCCAAATTTCAACCAGGGCAGGTCTTGTGTTGAGATATAGGTACTGAAAAAGAGATGGGGGTTAGAGAACCTACTCTGGAAGCAATAGCCTCAGAAACTACAAGAGATTCCAGATTAGTTTCAAGTGATCTCATATGCTTTCATCTGTGTGAAAGCCTTTTCTGACTGCTTCAAAGGAATTACCATTAGCACAACATTTGAATATAAAGTTCAGTGTCTGTCTCTTCCCCACCACCCCCCCCCCCCGCCAAAATATTTTGGAATCTCTTTCCATAACTGGGACATCACCATTTCTGCATCTCTCACTTAACTGAATATCACACAGTCCCCTTGAGGATTGTTATTAAAACATTTAACAATTTACGAAATCACAGAATTTTGAAAAAAAAAAGGATGTAGGCCAATTTTCCTCTTGATTTAAAATTATTCACAAATAGAGTTTTTGGATCAGCTGGAGCTCCCTCAGCACTCGGTCACATTTACCACTATGTTTGTACTACAAGTCAACTTGTTCTAGATCTTGGTTTGGTCACATCACTCTTTATAAACATAGAAAGCCTCTCTAACACTCACCACAAAGATGATTTATTATTACTTATGATAAACACGTAATGTTTGCATACTGTGAAGTATTTAAGTAAATCACATTAAGATAGGTGGACAGCATTCTCAGAAGATAATTGTAACATATTTAAACAAATACAACATGTAATTCTTGCACTGTTCCTGTAAAAAAAATCATTTCTTCATCCAAAACTAGGTTTGGTTACTAACTGTCTGTGATGATCGAAATATTCTGTAATACCTGTACTGTTTAATACACAATACATAAATTCAGAGAAAAGTGAGCCAGCCTTGAATGCTTCATTCATTCATTCATTCATTCATTCATTCATTCATTAGTTGAGAGTCTTGTTTGGCTCAGGCACTGGACACACAATGTCAGGCAAGACACTGCCCCTACCCATAAGTTACATGAGTTGATAACTCATCAGACAAGTGGGATACTATACAATGAGTTGGTTGCAGGGTACTGAAAAAGGGCACAGAGAGACAGACATCTAACCCAGATGAGTAAAGGGGGTTGGTGATTTACAACTTGGAGCATGTTATGCACTTCAATTAATTTTTCATAGTAGCTAAGCCTCATTCTCATTTTTTAAATGAGGGAACTTAGTTTCAAAAAGCTCTGTGATTTATCCCCCCTCATGAAATCTATCCAACCAGATTTTGTTGCAAAATTCATATGCTTTCTATTATCCAAAAATGCTAATCAGCAGCTCTTCAAAGAAGATTTTCAAAACCACCCAATTTCTATACTTTTTACTACAAAAATAAAGAAGGGATTTTTGAGTAAGATTAAAGGTGAGGCAACTACTACAGTATTCTATATTAAATTAAATCCACAAATGATTAATGGTATATGCATAAGTATATCATTTATAATTGATTAAATTTTATGTTTGTGGTTATTCTATCAAAAAATAGTGGACATTATACATTATGAATGTGGCTAGGAGGCAGTAATTCAACTTAAATAATTTCTACTCATAGAATATTTCTTGGGAAGTTTAAGGAACCAAGTTTTTTCATATGTCTTCATGAGAACACTTCAGTATAGTCTTTTTGTATTTCCTCATGAAAGCACTTGCTTTGACGTTACACCTTAGTCTCTGGTGTCATTCCCTAAATCAGTTGTTCTTTTTTTTTTTTTTTTTAATTTTTCCATCTGTTGTTTAAACCTCACCCTACATTTGGGAAACTGCACATAACTTGTTCAGCATATAACTCACTAAATGAGACTGAACACTTTGCCCAGATGATTTTTTTAAGAAGTGGGTGAAATGTTCAATTTATCAATATATTTCATTTTTGTCAGGGAAGCATCCTTCTCATCAAATTAGGCTTGTGTGTTGCTCATTATAAAATGTCACCAGAAATTGTGTGAATGGACTGAATCTTTACCAAGGATTCAGCCATGATTGATTGTGGATTGACCGGGAGTCTAAGGCAAAATGGAAAATACCCTTTACAATATTTGCTGAATGAAAAATTTTAATCTCCATCCCACTTTTCTCAGTTGTTTTTTTTTCAGTGAAACCAATGCTGACATGCAACAATTGCTTATATATATTGAAAATTTTGAATTTTACAATTTCTCAATTGTAAGTCTTCTCTAAATTCTTGATATTCAGGACATAAAATATGAGGACAGATTCACTCAGATTTTAGCTAAGTATTCTCCCTTTATACTTATACTACTGAAAAGTGAGTTTGTGGGGCTCAATTCTTGAGTTTTGCAAAGCTACATGATGGAAGAGTTTATTAAAACAAACATCTTTCTTCAATGAATTCTTAGAAACAGGGAAATTAAGCAAGAATCTAAAGGTAAGTAGAAACCACAGAGAGTTAAAACAATCTTTGAATGGCAGAAATCAAGCTTCTAAGAAAGGAAGGTGGGAGGAAAGGGATAGATAAAGAACAAACATTTTTATTTTTGGCACCTGTATGCTCAGAAAAGGAAGAAAAAAGCAGATTAAATTTGTGACAGTTTCATTGTCTGTTGGGCCACAAAGTCAGTACTAGGCCTACCAGAGAATACAAGCTACCTTTATTATCATCTTTCATGGCTCAATATGCTGTATGGGTTCAGCTACATGGCTCTCATTTGGGGTTGCTCATGCAATTGCAGCCAGATGTTGGCATCAAAGATTGAACTGGGCTAGGTTCTCAATAGGGCTGGCTTGCATTGCTGGCCATTGACTAGGAGCTTAGATGGAGCTGTTAACTGCAACACTGCATGTTCTTCTTCATGAGCTTGCCCTTTTCTCAGCATGGTGGCTGGATTTAGAAATAGAGTTTCACAGGAGAAAGTATTCTAAGAGGCTCAGGAGGAAGCTGCAAGGCTTCCTATGACTAGTCTTGAACATGCATAAGATCACTTCCACCACTTCCTATTATAATCAAACAAGTCACTGATGCCAAACCAGATTCAAGAAGGTGGAAACTTATGGTAAATGGCAAGGTCACAACACAGAAGAACATGCTGATTAAACAGAGCAAAGAAGAAGTGGATAGTAGGAAGACAGATTTTATTATATCCATCTTTGGAAAATACAATTTGTCACAGTCTTCTATCTCGACACAATTCACGTCATTCTCACAGTCTTGTCATGATATCAAATTCAAGGGAGGATATGACTCCTCAGCTCTGGATACAGCTCTTCAAGCACAGTTCTTTGGGAATAGTTCTTTTCTAGCTTCTGTATCTTCTCCTCTACTTTGCTTCTGCCTGCTAGCAGCTATATACCTAACTACCCCCCCCCCCCCAGAGTAGTAGTGCAGGTAGAGAGAAAGGAGAAGGGGTACAGAATGTTGACATCTAGAACTGCCCTAAGAAAGCTTTGTCCTCCTTGGGCCTGGCAGATGCTTAACACTGCCTCTTTCTCTGTGTGCGCTTTGTGGAGTCTCCAGTCTCTGATTTTGGGCCCCTTCAAGTACCACTCTTGTGTCTGGGCTGTCCACTCCTCATACATTCAGTCTGTATTGTCTTCCTCCCCAGTCCTTTTGGGCAGGAGTAAAAATGAGTGGCTTCTGATGTAGTTGAATTAAATAATACTTCTTCTTAGCCCATGTGATTTAACCAAACATGATAAGGAGGCATATTTATTTAAGAACAAAGATAAAGTGTAACCAACCACCTTCTCTTCCATTTTCCCACCTCTGGTCTCATGGTAGAATGGTTTCACTGAAGGAACATTATTTCCTTTGGGAGAACATACAGCTCACCGGGCATTCAGGAAGTGTTAATGGTTTATCCTTGCCCACAGCTCAACTCTACAGGGCCTGATATCTCCTAACTTTTGGAGAGGTAGAGAAGTGGGTTTGGGTTTCAAAGAAGCATGAAAGAGAAGTGAATGTCACTAATTGTATTGGCTCTGGTATATATCCTGGACTCAGGACTTTTACAGGTTTCCCCATCTTCTATTTCCCTAGTTCCTAATCAACAAAACCACGTCTTCACTGAACAACACTCTCAAGGATCAGATCAAAGATTGGGCTCACTTCTCATCACATTATTCCTCAAGGCCCAGGCAGAAGACTAGGATCCAATTATTAAATATTCAGTTACTTCATTTAATGCAAGTAATTTAATAAATTAGACAAAGTGGAATTTTAAGCTGAAAATGCTAAACCAAACAAAGATGGCTAATTTAAGTTATATTCATAAAAATGCAATCTATCAAGAAGATAAAATAGTGATGAAAGTTTTACATAGTGATTAACCTAGCATAAAACTATACCATGTTTTTTAAATGTTTATTTGTTTTTGAGAGACAGACAGATTGTGAGCAGGGGGAGGGCCAGAGAGAGAAGGAGACGCAGAATTTGAGGTAGGCTCCAGGCTCTGAGCTTTTAGCACAGAGCCCGATGTGGGGTTCCAACTCATGAACTGTGAGATCATGACCTGAGCTGAAGTTGGAGGCTTAACTGACTGAGCCACCAAGCTGCCTCTCATTTTTTGATTTTTTAGAAGTTTCTTAATTTTTCTTTATTCTGAGAAAGAGAGAGTGCACACAAGTGGGGGAGGGGCAGAGAGAGAGGGAGAGAGACAGAATTCCAAGCAGACACTGCACTCAGACAGTGCAGAGCCCAATAAAGCAGAGCCCCATGTGAGGCTTGAACTCATGAACCATGAGATTGTGCCCAGAGCAAAAATCAAGGGTTGGATGCTTAACCAACTGAGCTACCCAGGTGCCCCTCCATCAACTCATTTTTAAGTCCTTCCTCAAATACTAGTTTCTCAGTGGGATCTTCTTGTCACAAGGATTAAGCACAACATCTTACATATACCTTTGTCCTGGGCTTATTTCATTGTGCTTTCGGGTACAACTGATTATTTCCACATCTGCTTTCTGATAGATTATAAAGGCAGCAGCAATCTCATCTTTGTATTCCCAGTATTTACCCCAATTCAGGGTGGCTATGGGTGCTCAGAGAACAACTGTTGAAGAATAGTATGGCAATGAAGGTAGAACCCCCTTTATCAGTGTAGAGCAGGGACAGCAATAAGAACATTCTCTCATCTGGGAAGATTCATTAATACAGCTGAGGCACAACTGGGGAGAAGACAGTCTTCTCAGTGGCTAGCCCTTTGATCCCACAGCAGAACCATTTTATGGAGATGATTTAATTGCTCTTAAAATATACTTGGGAGTGCCTGGCTGGCTCACTCAGTAGAGCATGCAACTCTTGCTCGGGGTTGTAAGTTCAAGCCCCATGTTGGGTGTAAAGGTTACTTAAAAAAAAAAGTACACTTACCTGAAGTGCTCTATCACTTCCCATCTGTGAAGGAAATGGTATCAGAGAGCAAAGTTAAAAGCAACTGAGTGGAGAACGTAGGGGGTTCAAGACATTTCAAGAGTGAGGTTGACAAGGAGAGGGTAAATACAGGCCCAGCCACAAAACATAGTGTTATTCCCCTACTGACTAAAATACAGCTTCCAGACAACCACTCAGGTGCGTGGGCGCAGACAGCCTCCACCTCATGTGCCTGTGTGGTTTGAGGTGCTCCCACCCACACTCGCTTTCTGGGAGCTGTCCTGTGCAACTGAGAGTCAGCTGACCCAACAGCATTGCTGCCCCTTGAGACAATGGAGCAGAGAGTGGTCTGTCTGTCTAGGTGCTAGGCTTAGATCCTTCCTGTCACCCGGTCACTATGAAACTGGAATAGGGGTGGGGGAATGTCTCCAGAAGACTTACTAGCCACATTCAGCACACTGGTTTTGGAAAGGCCTCTGAGAAGCAACTTGTCACTGTGAGCAGGCAACATACTTGTTTACATAATCTGCTCCATGTCTCACTCAGCCCCCAGGTATGAGCACCCCCTTTACCTACGCACCTCCCGCTTCTACAATGGTGGTGACAGATGGGAATTCTCATGAAAAATTCTACCAAGAAACTCCGATAATACAAAAAGAAAATGAACAGGGGAGCGTGAGAGCAAAAGGCAAATGTGTATAAATTTAAATTAATTGACTCATCTAAGAAGTATTTGGAGGGCCTACAGGTGATGAATTATTCCTAACTTGCTCTGGGAAGGCTTTTCAGAAACAAAGTCTAATGGAACCACCTCATGCAATGGTAAGGGGTTGGTAGTTTGATGTAGTCAAAGGGAAACAAGCTGGTGAAGAACCAGCCGTAGCCAAATCATATCCTTGGGAAGAGTTTGTTCCTTGTCATTTTCCATTCTTGTATGGAAAAAGCCCTAAGAAATAATAGCATGAAGTGGTCCCTTCTGAGGTGATATTTAAAAATCAATCCAGTATAAATCGATCCAATCCTGAAGCCCACATTGTCTGTCTTTGACAGCTAAAAGGTAATTTAAACGATTTAATAATTTAATCAGTCTCTCAGTGGACCATGCAAGAGGGAAAGACTATTTTACTTTATTTTATTTTTTTAAAGGCCATTTTTTAAGTTTAGTTATTTATTTTGAGAGACAGAGAGAGTGTGAGTTGGTGAGGGGCAGAGAGCATCCCAAGCAGGCTCCACACTTGTCAGCGCAGAGCCCACCTCAGGGTTTGATCTCACAAACGTCAAGATCATGACCTGAGCCAAAATCAAGAGTCAGTCACTCAACTGACTGAACCACTGAGGCACCCTTTAGAAAAGTCTATTTTAAAGCAAAGCAAGCATCTTTAAAAATCTTTCACTGTCACTCTCTCCTCTACATCTTTAACCCAAAGTATCTCCTCCCTTCAGGTCTCTCTCTGCATTCGATCCTCCCAAACTCCTCCCTTCCCCAACTCTTGATACTTCCTCTAAATGAACACAACTGTAGTCCCATTTAATGTCCCTCTATCAATACCATTAATATCATCCATTTATTTAGAGGCAAGGAGTACTTAGGAGGTAATTCAAAACACAAAATCCTTAGAATCCTTAAGAAAGGATTAATATGTGAAAGCTCATGAATTAACCATTTGTTCATTACTAAAATACCTACATTTTGAAACTAAAAAGAAAACAAGAAACCTTGATGAGGAGTCATACTGTAAAATGCACAAACAAGAGAATAAAATTGCCCGACATTTTCCCTTAACATCAGTTTTGGGATTACTTTGCAAGGTGGACCTTGTATAAGAGTATAAATCTGATAAGGCACTGTGCTACAGATAAGGCTGGATTCGAACAAGTAGCTGAGAGATAAAGTTTAACTTGAGCCTTCACCATTCGGCTGGATGACAATACAGTAATGATATGGTCACTGTATTGTTTCTGTTCACTACATTTATACCAGTAGCATCTGAAGTCAGGTTAATTTATAACGTACTTGATAAAATAATGGATGAAAATTTCAGCAGGAGTTTCATTGAGCTTGCTGTTGGGTGGAACATACTTGCAGATATGAGGAAAGTTGGAGTTAAATATATAAGGGGCAAAACTCCCCAAGTGGATGTTCACATGGCTACTGAGAATCCCGAATGTGGAAGCAACATACTTTGCCTCAAAGTCTGCCTTTCTATGTTCTACAGAGGTATAAAAATCATAAATTTAAAAGACTTACATATGAATTTTTTAAAGTATTTTTTCACAAAGATATATGTTTTCTTGGCCAGGAAAAGTTGATGATTGGAGTTTTTAAACTGAAGGATGAATTGGTATTTTTTTCTTCATTAATGAACTAAAAAGTCACCATGGCAAAGGGTAAAACTAGGAAAGGTACATGAATTTATTTCTCACTTTAGGGATAAGTAGTCACTCACAAATTTAGCTTATTCAGCAGATGATTTTTCAAAGCCGAACCTTCAGTACATAACTTCAGTGCACTGCGAAGGTATAGGGGCATAAGACAAAATAAATTCAAACCGGAAAACATTGAACAGTTACATAAGAGTTTTGACAATAGAGAAAATGGATTATTTGGAACTCTTACTTCATTTACGGGGTTGGATTTAAAAATGGTACTATCATTAGTCATCCTTCTTGGCTGAAAAATACTTCTTTGAAGGATTAAAAGAGAATGATTGATGGATAAAAAATGAGCAACTCCGTTAGCCCATCATATGACACAGGAAATTGACTTCTCCATAAAAATGTACACATCCAAATTTCTGTTACCAGTTGCCTGAAATCCTTGTTCTTCAGAATCCTGGTCATCACCCCACGGTGATTTTCCTGACCTTGTTTACAAGCACTGAAGTGAACACTGTCATGTACCAGTGTCTAGGGCTTCTGAAACAACGTGTCAGTCTGGGGGGCTTAAACAACAGAAATTTATTTCATCACATTTTTGGAGCTAGAGGTCAAGGTGTTGGCACAGCTGATTTCTTCTGAGCCCCCCCCCACCCCTTAGTTTGCAAACGGCTGTCCTCTTCCTGTCTTTACATAGTGTCCCTTCAGTGTATGTCTCTGTCCTAATCTCTTCTCATAAAGACACCAGTCATATTGGATTAGGGGCCATTCATATGACCTCATTTTCCTCAATTCCTCATTTTACTTAATTACCTCTCTAAAAGGCCAATTCATTCTATTTATCAGCATATTAAAAGAAAAAGGCATCATGACCAAGTATGACTTATCTCCAGAATACAAGCATCACTCAATATTAAGGAATTTGTTAATTTACCATATTAATAGATCAGAGGGAAAAATCATTTCACTATCTCCAAACATATTGAAAGATCTTTGAAAAAAAAAAAGATGGACATCCATTGCTGATAAAAACTCTCAACAAAATAGTAAAAATGATGAAAAGCATATACTTTGGTACTTATAGTAATAATTTTATTTAATGGAGAAACTCTAGAGGCTTTCCCAGTAAAGTTAGGAACAAGGCAAGTTATGAACAAGTAATAGAACATTATTTCTATTGCTATTTAGCAATATATTGGAAGCTTTAAACTAGCAGTATTATATTTCTTAATGTGGGTCACTACAAGGGTAATGATTTTATAATCATTCTCTAAATTGTACATGTGTGCTTTGTACACTCTTTTGAATATGCATTATACAATAAAAGGTAAAGAATATAACATTAGAAAACCATATATACATACATTTAAAAAAGCTATCTGATATAATTTATGTCCATTTGTACATTTAAGATTTGTGGCTGAAGGACATAAAACCAGGCATTTTCAGCAAATGAAAGGAAGCCCTGTAGATGTAAAACATACAGCATGAGATGTAAAATGGTTCTGTGGCCTTTTTATTGCTGGTGATAAAAATCTAAATCAATGGCCGTTGATGTATTGTCAAGAAAAACAGCACAAATATTTTAAGATTTAAGTATGAAACTTTCATCTGCCAAAGACAGCCAGTGAAAGTTAAATTCAGGTTTCAGCTTCAACATTTAAAGAGCTTGGAGGTCATTACTCCAAGCTGCCAAGAAAATCAACACCTTTTCTTGGAGCCATCGGTGAACTGAGTTTACAGTACAAAACACTGCCCTGAAATCTGGAGGGGGGTAAATCCAGCGTCACGGTAAAATTTGCTTACCTAGAGTAGAGGCCACTAATGGCATAAAGTGATAGAAATATTTAAATGGTAGTTTTACTGGATTGCTAGAAGTTGACTATGGATTAATATGAGAGCGAGTAATTCCTGATGGTCTAAGTTTTAGTGGGTACTCCTAAACACACTTTTGTGTACTTTACATCCAGGGACCCCAACATGTTCTTATAGTAAAGATCGGAGAAAGATAACCCTTTTGGCTTTGGCAAGGAGAGTAGAAGAATAATTTGCGTGAAATACACCTGTCTAGAATCTTCCTCCTAACAAAAGTCTACTTTTCATGGGGACAAAACCAAAAAACAAAACAAAACAAAAACCTTTAGCAGAACCGGTTCCAGAACTCTGGCAGAAAGACATTCCTCTCACTCCAGTCCCATCTAGCCCCCCTGCCTCACCTAAGGAAGGTGGCAGGGGCTTGGGTGGGGAGAGCTATACAAGAAGAATCACTTGTGAAAGTCACAAGCCAGAGATGCAGCTCACTGAAAGGCTGAGACTTAATTGGAGGGTTATAGAATGCCCCTCCACCAACACCTTACCACCACACCAACAGGGCTCCAAAGGAACGGCAGTAGATGACAGCTGAAAGACCTAGGAGACGCAGATTCCATTGGAAGTGGAGTACTTAGGGAAGCTGGAGTCAACATGGGAGACAGAAAGTGGGGACACTAGAGAAATCGGATGCTCTGTCAGCTACAGAAAACATTAAATAACACCCAACTCCTAGTCGAGTTCACATAAATCCTCACATTTATTTAGGCTTATTTAGCTGAGTTTCTGTTTCCCAATACAATACATCTGGCTTTCAAAAAGACATGACAAAAGCCAAGGGAAAAAAAAACAGCCTAAAAAGACAAATCATCAGAACCAGATTCAAATATGACAAAGATGTTGGAATTATTAGAAAATTATAAAATAATTATGGTGAATACGTTAAAGGTTTTAATGGAAAATGTAGACAACATGCAAGAACACATGGATGGATAATTTAAGCAGAGGATGGAAATTCTAAGAACCAACAGAAAATGCTAGAAAAACCTGACATAGCTGAATAAACAATCGGTGTGCCTGAAGACAGGTTACTAGAAAATTCCCAAGATGAAGTGTATGTAAAGAGAATATGGAAGAAAATGAAACAAAATGTTAAAGAACTGTAAGACAAGAAGAAAGAGAAGGAGGAATCGAATATTTGAAATAACGTTATGGAGAATTTTCCAAAATTAATGACAGACGCCAAGTCACAAATTCAGGAAGCCCAGAGAACACAAAGCATGATAAATATCAAGAACTACACCTAGCTATATGGTAGTCAGACTGCAGAGAACCAAAGACAACTTGAAAATCTTTTATTTTAAATTTTTTTTTGTTTATTTGAGACAGAGAGAGACAGAGCATGAGTGGAGGAGGGGCAGAGAGAGAGGGAGACAGAACCTGAAGCAGGCTCCAGGCTCTGAGCTGTCAGCACAGAGCCCGACGCGGGGCTCGAACTCACAAACCGTGAGATCATGACCTGAGCTGAAGTCGGTCACTCAACCAACTGAGCACCCAGGCACCCCCAACTTGAAAATCTTAAAAGGAGCTGGGAGGAAGAAAGCAAACAAAAACCCACCTTACCTATGGAAGAACAAAGATGAGAATGACAGTAGACTTGTCAGAAAACAGGCAAGCCAGAGGAAAATATAATGAAATACTGAAAGTGTTGAAAAAAAAAAGCCTTCAACCTGGAATTCTATATGTGGTGAAATTATACTTTAAAAGTGAAGGAGAAATGAAGACTTTCTCAGACAAATAAATATGTGGTAAATTCATCACCAGCAGACCTACTGTGCAAGGAATGTGAAGAGACTTTTTTCCAGGCAGAAGGAAAACCATATGGATCAGAAACTTGGATTTACATAAAGAAAGGAAGAGTTTTAGAGAAGGAATAAAAAACATTTCCTGGATGCCCAGTGAGTTGTATGTTCTCCTAAAGGAAACAATGAAACCATTCTACCATGAGAAGAGAGGTGGGAAAATGGGAGGGAAGGTAGTTGGTTATACTTTATCTTTACTCTTAAATAAATATGTCTCCTTACCATTTTTGGTTGAATCATGTGGGCTGAGAAAAAGTGTTGTTTAATTCACCTACATCAAAAGCCACTCATTTTTACCCCTGCTCAAAAAGACTGGTGAGGAGGGCAGTAAGTGTATGTGAGTGTGTGAAGAGTGGACAGCCCAGACACAAGAGTGGTAGTCCAAGGTAAAATACAGTATATTTTTATTCTTTTTTTAAAATGTTTATTTATTTTGAGAGAGAGAGGGGCAAAGAGAGAAAGAAAGAGAATCCCAAGTAGGCTCCATGTTGTTGTCAGTACAGAGCCTGATATGGGGCTCTATTCTACAAACTGTGAGACCATGACTTGAGCTGTTAAATCAAGAGTTGGATGCTTGACTTACTGAGCCACCCAGTGCCCAAAATATTTTTTATTCTTAATTGATCTAAAACATAAGTATTTAGAACAATGATAGTAATAATGTATTGGGTATTTATAACACTATGGGGAAATAAATGGATGACAGTAATGTCATAAGGGGTGAGAAAGGGGAACTGGGAACATTCTTGTTCTAAGTTTCCTGCACTACACATGAAGTGGAATAGTTCTTTTAAAGGCAGATTTAAACTGAGAACAAACTGAGGGTTGATGGGGGTGGGAGGGAGGGGAGGGTGGGTGATGGGTATTGAGGAGGGCACCTTTTGGGATGAGCACTGGGTGTTGTATGGAAACCAATTTGACAATAAATTTCATATTTTGAAAAAAAAATAAAGGCAGATTTAGTTAAAAATGTATATTACAAACTCCAGGGTAAACAATACTTTTATTTTTAAAAAGTATAACTGGCATGCTAAGAGAGGAGTGAAATTGAAAATACTTACAAAACATTCAGTTTGAAGCACTGAAGGCAGAAATAGAAATCTCTGGCAATCAATAGGAAACAGCTCCAAAATTGGCTGATATTAATCCGTATATCTCAATAATCACTTTAAAAGTGAATGGTTTAAAGGCACTCACAAAAAGAGACTGTCAGGGTAGACTAAGAAGCAATACCCAACTATAAGTGGTCTAGGAGAAATAATTTTAAATATAAAGACACCAATAGATCAGGGTAAGAGTTGGAGAAAGATACACCATGAAGGCACTTATAATTGTGACAAAGGTACCAATGTAATGTAGGACTATAGGGGAATCTGGGTGTGAGGCATGTGAAAAGCTTCTGTGCTATTTTTGTCATACTTCCATAAATCTAAAAGTCTTCAAAAATTAAGTTTACAAAAAATAGGCATATAATAAATTATTTGAGTGAGAAATAAGGCAAAAGAGTTAAATGAAAAATTAAAGTTAAAAATAAAATACTCTTGAATTAAAAAAAAAAAGGAGTTGCTCTAAAATGTGCATCTTAAAGATCACAGCATCTCAGGGCGCCTAGGTGGCTAAGTTGGTTGACTTTGGCTCAGGTCATGATCTTACAGCTCTATGTCAGGCTCTGTGCTGACAGCTCAGAGCCTGGAGTCAGCTTCCTCTGTCTCTCTCTGCCCCTCTCCCGCTCATGCTCGCTCGCTCGTGCTCTCTCTCTCTCTCTCTCTCTCTCTCTAAAAAATAAACATTAGAGAAAATATTTTTAAAAAAAGATCACAGCATCTCTTTAGCTTGTTGTGCTAAATATATATATAATTCAAAAACCAGTCTTCCATAAAATCTGCTTATTGTTCACCAAGAACTGATACTAATTTACCCATTTCTATACATCTGAATTTCAGGAAAGATAAAATTCAAAAGTATGTAACAAAATGAAGTCCATTATAACATTTAAATGTGAGACAATAAGTCACTGCATAATTTAGGATTGTCTAGGTTTAGTACTTTGATTTAGCACTAAATCCATTCTGTTAGCAAATGAACACTGGGCAGCTCCCATGTTAATGGAATGGTTTCAGGCATTATGGAGAACCACAAAAATACAAGAGAAATAGTCTCTGCCCTAAGAAGTTTACACAATACAATTTAAAGGCCTTTATATACCACCTCTATAATATTTATCCTTTCCTACAAATCCAGGTTCTTTTTATACTAACAGAGTCACTAAATAAGTTGGAGACTTTGCCTCACAGGGTTTTGTTAGACAATGAGTTTGTGCGTTCACCTGTAAGGGAGAAACAGTATTGATTTCCTCTAACCACGTGATAGCTCAGCTGACAATGAGTTATTAATACAGCTGTTTAATTTTAAAAAGTTTATCTAGGGGCGCCTGGGTGGCGCAGTCGGTTAAGCGTCCGACTTCAGCCAGGTCACGATCTCGCGGTCCGTGAGTTCGAGCCCCGCGTCAGGCTCTGGGCTGATGGCTCGGAGCCTGGAGCCTGTTTCCGATTCTGTGTCTCCCCCTCTCTCTGCCCCTCCCCCGTTCATGCTCTGTCTCTCTCTGTCCCAAAAATAAATAAAGGTTAAAAAAAAAAAAAATTAAAAAGTTTATCTACACTTGCTTACCTAAAACTATTTTCTCATTTTTCTTTTGGACATAATTAATTCAGTGTTGTTCAAATACGTGGAAAATACGTTCTAAAACAGCTGTGAAATGCCAATATTTACCCTTAGCCACAATTCTCCAAATGATTTGTTAGCCTGTTATATTGTCTGGATGGTTCTAAGTGCTTCAATCTGGCAACTTTTTGATATCAAATGAGGACATGGATTATGAGCAAAGTGATATCCCTATGCCGTGATCTCTTTCACGCAAATAGTTTTGCTTTTATTAAGAATGGGACAATATTGAGCTTATTGTAGAATTATTGATTGCTAGCAATTTGTTTTGATATTTCTAATAAAAGTCTTCACTGATAGAAGAATGATGACAAACAGGAACAACGTGTGTGAATATTTACTAGAACAATTAGCAAGGGGTGGCTCTCAAGTATTTAAATGAAAATAGGCAAAAGAGCCTTTTTAAAAATTTAAGTCTTTCTATAGTGAGAACAGGCTAAAGTGGAAAGAATTTGTACCAACATATGCAAAGCACTTCAATAAGACTAAATGAATAGTAACTGTACACATAACACTTTTATGTTCCTTCCTTCTCTCCTCTTTTTGTCTAGAAATGTAGATGCTTAAAAATCATCATCATTAGTGTTGTTGTTTGCTAACTCTGTTGAGCTTTCTTGGAAATGATGCCAGTTAAGACTCAGTGGTGGCAAGAGGAGGGTGAGGGGCAGAGTGGTGGTTTCCCACAGGAAATCCATCTTGCAGCTCGTAGTAAAACTGATTTCAAGGGCAGGTTAATGAGATTACAGCTTGCTAATCATCCTGAAACCCATCCTTTGCCATTTCCAAACAAGATGGCAATTATCAGGCAGCTTTATCTCATAACACCAAAAGACCTGAGGCCTATCTTTCAATACTGCTGTTGCAAGTGTACTTACACATACAGTTCACAAAGAGTTTCAGAAACTGAATGGGTCTGGTAGGATGGAACACCAACCTCACTCGAGTGAAAACCATGCAAGCTCTTTTGGAGTATTCACTGTAGATGAAATCATAGGGAAAATCCCTTCTCTCAAAGTATACTTGCTATTCAATGTATCAAATATGTAAGAGAATAGTGTGAAATCTTTGAGCTGGGCACTTTGAGGGATACAAAGATAAATAAGTAAGACCTACAAGCTGTTGGCCATAGCTAAAGAGAAGAGATTAAATGATTGGCAGTGGGAGATGGAACAATTGTTATAATGTAGAAAAATGAAGCTTTTGCTTTTTTCCCCACCCCTAGCCTTAGCTATCAGATGACATTTTGTCTAGCTCCACAAATACCCAGGTGACTACACTGCCCACAGCTCTCTACTACAGAGCCACATCCAAACCCAATATCACCTGTCTCCAGAAAAGCCTTCCACCTCAAACTGCTCCTCCCTCTCCATAGCTAACCAGGCACATAATCACTAAAGGAAATACCAGTTACTTTATCCCAGCTTACAGAATTAT